>NC_133560.1:13320727-13945727 GCF_048773025.1 Camelus bactrianus | reverse complement strand
CCAATTTGTTGTCCTTTGCTGTCACCTCTGTGTTCAAAGTGTCTCAGGAATATGGAATTTTCACTTGATGGCTGTGACCTTGGGTATCAGGTGCCTGTAAAGCATTGAAGGTGAATTTTTTTGACCCTTCCTCTCACAGGGTTGAGGTGGAGGTCCCAGAAGTCCAAGATAGGGTGTGTAGTAAGGTGAGGGTTAAGAAAAAGAAAAAGCAGAAAGAAAATGTGAGCTGAGGTTCCCTGTGGTTTCTCTGAGCACTTTGGTTCATTTATTCAGCATTGCCTTGGTGTCTACTCTGTGCTCAGTGCTAATGCTGAATGTCTCATTAATCTAATCCGGAAGAGAAATTTTTAATGTTGAAAAGCGACCCTTGGGCATGCTACTTGAACCTCTGAGCCTTAGTTTCCCTATTTGTCAAACAAATGGTTTGCTTGGAAGGGGAGTTACAGTAGAACTCTTAAAAGTTGGAAGGGACATAGAAGATCAGAGCCCAATTGCTACTGTCAAACATAAGACAAACTTTGAGGCCCGGAGGTGTGACTTGCTTGAGCGTTTTGACCTTTCCACCACTCTGCCTTAAGCCAGGTTCTTTACCAGCTCTGAAGTCCTAACCTCCAAACTTGTGGTCCTGACTCACTTTCCTTCCCCATACCCCACTCAGGATCAGTTGCCCCAGGAACTCTGTGACTATGTTGTTGAACTGGGCAGCCCATTGTCCCTTGGCCTCCTAAACATGACAGAAGTTCAAACTTCTGTGTCCTCCCCCATTTTTGGTCCCAGCAGCTCCTGAGTCCAACGTGCTATTAGCAGTTGAACACTGAGGGCACTGCTAACTCACCCCAGGTCATACATCTAGGAACTCCCACGGGGCTCTGAGAGGCTAACACTGCTGTAGAAAGTTTCTCAAACAACAGTCATTCTTTACCCTTGGAAGAGGGAACGCAGTAGAGCTTCCGTGGGAAACTGACTTGGCCACAGCATCATTTCCTAGATTTAAGTATTCTATAATGTGGACCACCCTTTCTTTGCTATATCCACCTGTGCTATTGCTTACTTAATACTGACTTCAAATTTACCCAGTTTGAAAAATTTTTAGCCACATTCACAAATGGGAAATTAGTAATCTCTCTTGCCGCAAATAGAAGGGAACCTTTAAAAAGACAGTGAAGGTGAAAAAAAAAAAACCAATGCCATTATATTTGAGCTCAGTCCTGTGGCCTGTCATGGCCCCAGCATCAGGCCTGCGGGGCCCGTGTTGACTGGCAAGTAATGGAGAGGAATGAAAACCACACTGGTGCTTGTGCTCGCTTTGGCAGCACATATACTAAAATTGGAACGATACGGAGAAGATTAGCATGGCCCCTGTGCAAGGATGATACGCAAATCTGTGAAGTGTTTCATCAGTTTTGATTTGTGGCTGCCAGGCGGGAAGGGGGTGGGAAGGGATAAACTGGGAGTTCAAGATTTGCAGATACTGACTGGTATATCTGAAACAGATAAACAAGTTTATACTGTATAGCACAGGGTAACATATTCAATATCTTGTAGTAACTCACAGTGAAGAAGAATATGAAAATGACTATATGTACATCCATGGATGACTGAAGCATTGCGCTGTACACCAGAAATTGACGCAACATCGTAAACTGACTATACTTCAATAAAAAATAACAATAAATATACAAAATGAGATTAAAAACAAAATATTTCTGACATTTTCAAAAAAAATAAAAACATACTGGTGCTTAGTGGAGCTGTTAACTTTTGTCCACCTTGCAGGTCACTGGTTTTCATGTTGCGCCTTGTGTCTCCTGGTCATCCTCTCTGCACCCTGCTGAGGTGGGGCTCCCCCCCCCCCCAACCGAGCCTGAGGTGCTGAGGGATTCTGAGCTCACTGTTGTGGTAGGCCGGCTTTGAAAGTTTGGGGGAAGAGCTGAGCAGAGGGCATCCACTTATGGCTCTCTGGAATTTCCCTCTCGCACACCCGAGAAGGGATACCTGCCTTCTCGTCCTGCCTCTGTGGCCCCAGGCAAATCGCTTGACCTCTCTGAGATGCAAGTGTTCCATCGGTGAGAGAAGACGGTTGATGAGGTGGTCTCTAAGTCTCAAATATGACTTCTCAGAGTCCTTGCCTCTCCTTACCCCTCCAGACCCCAAGGCAGAATTGGGAGGGAGGGGGCTGTAAGGGGTAGAAAAAATTTTAAAGCTAAAAACAGTCTTCTTCTTTAAAAAAAAAATAGTCTTCTTTTTTGGCTTTCTTAAAAGCTAAAAACAAACTTCTTCCTGGGTGGTGGTCGGGCGGCGGGGAGATAAATTCTGCCAAGGTAGTTGCATCTTTGCATCTGGTTAATGCTGCAAAACAAAATATCACATAAAAAAAAATCTACTCCTTGGTAGTGTGTGTGTGTGTGTGTGTGCACATGCGCGCGCCCATTTGTGTCGGCTTTTTCCTTACCTGAATGAAGGAGCTGTGCCCAACCCATTCCCCTGAATTTAAAAGAAGTCAGTCAAATGGTCCTTCAGTCCAAAAAGTGATTTCTCAGCCACCAAGAAGAACAAAATAGCGTCTCGGGTTACCAGCCCTGAAGAATGTCTTGGCACATTCCTCCCTCTGGGGCTAAGCTGGTTTGTGTGCTGTCCGGCATGGAGGCCGCTGGGGGTAGGGAATCCAGCTCGCAGCCTCCCCTTTCACCAGGGGGCTGCCAGCCCTGCCAGCTCTCTCCCCTTCTCACCCAGGGGAAGACTGGGAGGCCGAAATTCCTCAGGACGGTTGTCCCAACAACCGGAGAGGGGCCAGTGGGCAGCCTGTGCCCTGCCCACTGGGCCAAAGGCTCCGAGGGCAGCTGAGTGGTTAGAAATGTGGGTTCTGGAGGCAGGGCCCGTCTGGGAAGGTGACGGGGTAGTGGGAAATCAGGTGCTGCAGATGAAGCCTTGAGCGGTTTTTCCTTTGGCCGAATAACCCCGGCTGCTTCTGGGAGCTCCCAGCAAAGGGCCAGCATTCCGTGTGTATTTAACTCCGTGGTATGCAAAAACAAATACACCGATTGTTCTCAGAGGAAGAATGGATTGTTGGAACTGGCCCTGCCAGAGAAGGTTCCTGAAGCCTGATTCCTGCTTGTGCGGTGGTTTGTGTTCAGACCTTCTTCTAGGAGGCACCTGGGAATGCGGTGGGCCCCGTTTCTGGGTCTGTGTGATACGTGCTGGAGGCCCTGCTGACAGGCCCCAGAAACTACTCTCATGATCTGAGGAGGAGCTTTTGCCAGCCCTGTTATCTCAGGTTTAATTTCGTGTTGTAAGGTGCTGGGTCAACAGCAGGCAAAAGATCTTAGCCTCCTTCTGGTTGCAGACCCCTTAGAAGAATCTGGCAGAAGTTAAGGACGTTTCCCGAAGAAAATCATGAACATAGTTTTTGGCAAATAACTTCAGGGGGTTCGTGCACCCCGGGGTCATAACCCCTGCCATAGAGCAACTGAGAAACTGCTCATTACTACGTGCGTGCCCTCCTGTGAGCTAGGTGGGACCTCATGATTGAGCCTTTCCTGTATTCAGGCAGTCGGCTTGAGAGTTTTGCATGGGTGATTTCTTTTAATCCCCCTAACAATCCTGGGAATAGGTACAGTTATCTACCTGAGAAACCTGAGGCTCCGGCGGGCTAAGTTTGGGAAAAGCCACTCAGCTTCTGAGGTGCTGAAATGCCAACGGCAGGCACTCTGACTCCAGAACCCACATTTCTTACCACTGAGCTGCCTGCGGGAATCCGTTGCTGAATCCAGACCTCTGCTCCACTGCCTAAGGAATTTGGCCTTGGGGAATGGAGCCAGGACAGGCCTGATTACACTTACCTGCTGCTACTCTTCTGGCCGTGGTTATCCAGAGAGCTGTGTAGCAAACAGAGAGAGGTTGAATCTTTGAATCCTGGCGTCTTGGGTCTGCTACTTGCTACCTGAGTTTGCTTGCCAAGTTGTATATTCTCTCTGAGCCCCTGTTTCGTCTTCTCTAGGATGGGGTGGTGCACAGAAGCCATTAAATAAGCCAAGTCAGGTAGGGCAGCTCGCACAGAGCCTGACAGGCAGGACACACTTGGGAACGCCAGTTCTTTTAGCTTTTACTAGGAAGTGCTTAGGAAACACTTAAGTCAAATGGAGACCGGGTCTCCATCCAATTCTGTAGTGGTTTGTAGCTGGAATGGACCTTTCTGGTCACGTGGTCCAGCCCTATCACTTCACGGATGAAACTGACGCTCAGAGACAAATGACTTGCCCAAGGTCACACAGAAAATGTCAACCTTGAGCCTCCAGTAGAGATCTCCTTTCCTCTTTCTCTCGTGTAAACTTCTCCCTAAAAATCAGACCCAGTTTCTTCTCATCCATTGTAATAATCTGAGAATAGTTTATGCTTGTGGTTGAGTTATTTTTCATAATCCTCTTTGAATGTACAGATCAGCAAGTTTCTTTCCTAGGGTCACAATCATTTGAGTTGTGTCATAGGAATGTGTTATATATTGAGCAGTTAAAGTACCAGCAATTGCAAGTGAATTACTATTTTTATAATCAGTTATAATAGATTTAAGGTTATGGTCAGACTAATGTCACTTTCCACCAATTTACATTCCAACATGCTTCCTTAAGCGGGACTTATAACCAGCCTGCCAGGAAATTTACCCAAAACCTCTAGTCTCCATGCTTCTGTTCTGAATGGTCCACCAATACTTGTAGTTGGGGCCTTTACAATTATTAGAGAGCTTTTCCTCTCCTTCCAAGGGTTGAGTTTATGATCTGTGCATTTCATGGGAGTCTATGATGCTTGGAATATCTTATGTCATTCATGAAGAAAGAAGGTTAAAAAGCGCTAGGATAGATAACAAGAAGAAATAAGAGGCTTTGGAACCTACAAATGAATAAGAGAATAATAATGCTAAATCTCCTGAATATGCACTCTGTGCTGTGCACTAAGTGTTTTATATTATGATCTCATTTAATCCTTTTGCCAACCATGTGATGTAAGTACTGTTATTACCTCCATCTTCAGCTAGGGAAACAGAGGCTTACAAAGGTTAAGTATTTACACTTGCTCAAGGTCGCCAGCAGCAGGTGATGGACTCAGGATTGGAGCCCAGGCGGTTGAACTCATGAATCCACACAAATTAGCTGGAGCCATTTCAGGGCTCGAAAGTTACCCAGCCTGCCGTGGGTCTCAGGGAAAAATGTTGCCAAGGAGGCTTGAGCAGAGAAGCCAGTGAGATCCACATGGCGGCTTAGGAGACTGTTGAGCACAAACTCTATGTTCTGGGAGCAGGCAGCTAACCAGAGCTCTGGGAGGGAGGGAGAGAACAGCGCTGGAGGCAGAGAAACGCTGAAGGATCCAGTGTGTGGAGGGAGTTCAAAGCCATTCCCAAGTTGCTCGGGTAAATTCTCCCAACGGCCAGGGAATTAGTAGCCAAGGCAGCTACTCTCTGTCCCCACCCCTCCCTGATTTTGGCCTTGCCAGAGTGACCTGATTCCCCAATCCCCTGGGATCCCAGGTAGCTGTGCATGACTGCCCTTTTGAAGAGAAGAGAATCGGGTTGCCTTAGTTACTAGGAAGGTTGGAACGCCAAGCTCAGGTGCACATAAGGAGAGACAAGGCTAGAATAAATGGGAGTTGGAAGGTGGCCGGCGTGTTGCTACAGAACTCTGGATGGAGGAAGCCTTGCTCAGGTTTTAGCAGCATGTGCAGGGGGTGCCAACTTCATGGCAGTCGGCTGTCCGTGCTGAGTGTCGGGAGCTCTCTCTGGCCACGTCTGCCTCTGGGTGATGAGCCTCTGCCATCAGCTCAGCGAGGGGCCCCAGACAAGAGGAACCCACTTCCCTGGGAGAAACGGCATCTCCTGTACTTCTCCTTGGACAGGGCCGAGGGTCTGGATCTGGGCTGAGTCCATGCAGAAAAATTCCCAGCACGGAGAGGACAGCCGGACGTATACCCTTCAGTGGAAGAGCCAAAGGCTCTGGTTGCTGCTGCTGACAAGCTCCTTGTCTGCCCTGAATCCCTGTTTCAGAGTGAGATAAAAGAAGAGAAAACTCAGAAACTGGATACAGTGGTGTTTTGTTATTTAACCTTCACCAGCAGGCCATTAAGCCTCCGGCTCCTGAGCAGAAACGCTCTTGCCAAAATAATGGGGGTGGGGGAGAAGAGGAGGGGAGCGGCGTTCGCTGTTGTCCTGTGGGGAGAACACAGAACATTCTATAAAGATGCTGGGCAGGGAGGAGGGGGTGGAGTAGAGAGAGTGGGGAGGAGGGGAAAAAAGGACAAGCACGGTGGGTTACATACCCTCCCCGCCCCCGCCCACCATTGCTTCTACCCATGACATTGCACCATTGGGAAGAAACGGAATCTTTCGGTTTCAAATGTCTGCCAAAGAAAAAGGACCGAGGCTTAAGTTCTCGTTCAATGGTCGGCCAGAAAAAAAAAAAATGAAGCTGCATCAAGATTAGGGACACCTTTGTTGGCTTTTTCCTTCCCCCTGCTCCATTCATCACTCTGGCAGCCGGAACACCAGGCCAGCGGCAGCTGCTGACTTTCCCCAGCCGGCTGCCTGCTGTTGCCGGGCCTGGTTTGGTGGCAGCCGGGCTGTCCCCACACTGGCTTCCTCCTCGCCCAGTGGCGGTTACTTGTTTGATTTGTCACGGGGATGCCCTCAGGATCCACTGACTGGTAGCTGACTTGGAAGGATAAAGTATGAAGATCCGGGCATCAGGGGGCTGCTAGGATGAGATGGCCCTGGGACAGCCTTCCGATCCTGCATCGGTCGTGGCTTTTTGTGGGGTGGTTAGGGCTCTGTGAGCATGAAGCTATGTAGTCCAGGAATTTCTTACAAGTGCATTTGCATCACCAGCAGTGAGAGCCCAGACCCACTCCTAGGGATCATGGCGGTGATAACAGTTACACCTAAGTCATCTTTATCCAGTACCTGGCATGTGCCAAGCACAGTTTGTTGCTCGTGCTGTTTTTCTGGCCTTTTACAAATGGGGAAACTGAGACTGAGAATGGCCAAGTGACAAACTCACAGTCACACAGGTGGAAGGAGGCAGAGCTGGAATCTGAATCTATGCCCATCTGACTTCAAAGCCTTACTCTTTGCACCGCGGCAGTCTTTTTCAGTGAATTTGGAGAGAGGAAAGGAGCAGAGAGGCGGGGAGCAAAGGAAGAGGGACCTTTTTCACTACAGAGAAGTAGGCAACACACCTATCAGCCTATATCCCTTGTTCACGATGGAGAAAGCGGTTTGTGTGGCTCCAGCCAAGCGTTGGTTTGACCTGCCACCCTGTTCCCTGCAGTAGGTAAGGCCGTCATAACGATCTCCAGAAGACTGGAGATCTGTTTCTGTCATTTACGTATGATAAGTCACCTTGAACAAGTTCCCTCTCCACTGTGTAAAACACAGGTACGCGTAGGACCCACCTCCCCCCGAGGGTTGTGGGAAGATGAAATGACATCAATCATGTCAGGTCTGAGCCCGGTGCCTGGTCCGCCCCAGGCTTTCCCATGGCAGCGCTCACTAGGTCGGCTGGTTTTACCCTTCTTTACTTTGGTAGAGAGGGGAGCTAGAACTATGGTCCCTTCCTGGCCAACTTGGGTTTCTTCCTGGTGAACCAGGGCTCACCTGCACCATGGTGACATCAAGAGTTTGCAAACCACCTTGGGGCACTCGTTGTATAAATAAACCAATAAATTCTTTCTCCCCTAGTCTTATCGGAGGCAAGCCCTTCTTTGGAATTTCTGGAGTGAAGTGACTCTTGCCTGTGAGCTGGCACCAGCAGTCCCGTGGTGAAGAGGGGTAATGGATTGCCACTGGTGTGGCTGAGCAGAAACGGCTGATGTGGGAACTGATGTGGGAACAGGAGGTCTCTGGGATTCACCTGTATCTGCTTTGATATCCTGTCCCCTTCCCCCGTTCTTCCCCGTGCGCTCTTAGGTAACCTGCTGAGTTTAGCCTGGCGACGCTGCAGAAGGGCATCTGGAGTTATCATGTCCCACCCAGCCAGGGGTTGGCCATTCACTCAGCAGGTATTTATTGAGTGCCTACTGGGCTTCAGGCTCCACTGCCCTCGCCGAGGATCAGAGCAAAGTCCCTGCTCAGTCCCGGTTGTACGCTCGGGCGAGGGAGATGGGCAAACAGTTAAACAGATAAATTACATCGTGACTGGAGGCTTGGTATTTGCTCGAATTCTTTGACCCATCTTAGGAAGATGGCATTATCTGTGACACCCATTGGCAGTTGTGGTGTGAACTGAGATTTGGGTCAGGGAGACCTTTGTGCCTTCCATAGGGTGTTACCCGGATCCTGTTAGGATAAGCTGGGTGCCGGACTGAGTGCTGGGAAAGCAGGGGTGACACAAGACAGTCCCCGACTCATAACATTTACTACAAATTAGTAAGAGACAGTCATCCAGCTGTGCCAATAGAAATGCCAGGCTCTCTGAACCTTGGTCTCTTTCCCCTCCTGTTTCATCTGGACTCACTCGATCATTTAAAAATCTTTATTGAGTGCCTGTAGTTGGATAATCTGTAAAATGCCAGGCATTGTTGCAGCACTGGGGATTTAGCAGTGATTCAGCCAACAGAAATCCTGTCCTCATAAAGCTAACACTCTAGAGCAGTGATTGTCAGACATGGGGAAGCATCAGAAGCCCCTGGAGGACTTGTTAACCCCAATCCCACCGCCTCACCCCCGCCCCCCACCCCCAGCCGGAGTCAGTAGGGCTGCTGTGGGGCCCGGAAGTTTGTGTCTCCGACAGATGCTGCTGCTGGTGTGTGCCCGGTGCTTTGCAGACCGCTCACAGTTGATTTATTGACTCCTCACAGTAACCTGGAGGGGGTGAGGAGTTGGGGTACCATCTCATCCCTGTTTACAGAAGAGAACTGAAGAAGGCAGGTGAGGTAACCTGGCCCTCTTTCTTAGACTAAGAGAGCTAAAGGCAGTGGTCTCAGGAGCAAGCAGTTTACCTGCATCGCGCTGATGCTATGAGCGATTCTGTTCTAGCCCTTTTGCTGACCTAAAGCCTGAGCGGTGGCAAAGTCCAGGAGGGTTTTCTCCTGCATCGTGAGATAAAGCACAGGGAAACAGGAGGTCCGAGGGGATTCCAGAAGCCAGAAGGAACTTCCCTTAACCTGAGAATGTATAGAGTTATGTATCCATGGTCACAGAGCGGGGCAGAGGGAACAGCCTTCCCTGTTTCTCCTTGGTGCCGAGTCAGGTTGCCCGTGCTGGGGGGCAGAGGAAGGGGAGCTGGGCTCCGTTACCACGCACCCCCCGCCCCGGGTCTAGGAAGTGCCGGGGAGGTGTTGGGGAGAGGCACGGCCCTCCTCTCAGAACCTCACAGCAGCCCACCAGGCAGGCCTCGTCCACGGCTGTTCTCCTCGACCACGACTTGGATTTTACATCTCAGACTTGTCACTGGCCACTTCTCTGACCTTGGTTATTAAGCTCCAAAAACCCTCCTGAGCCTCAATTTCTTCACTGGCAAAATGAGAGTAAATTAGAACCCACCTCATAGGCTCGGTCAGAATCAAATTAGAGATCTCTCATTATGTTGAAGTTGCACTGTCCAGACAGTTCCAACCGCAGCGATGAAGGCCTGCTTGCTAGCTTGACCCCCAGTTCTATAGTTTCTGCTCAGTTCATATATTTTGAGCACCAGATTTTTTTTTTTCCCTTTGGACATAAATCACTTTCTTCTTGTTTTTCTGGAAAAACTGATCCTACTTTAGCAGATACACATCTTCCCAGTAAACAAAGGCTTTTGCTAGACAGGACTATTAAGAGGTAACTTAACAGCTCAAAAAGTTTCAAAACCAGCCTGAGTGGTTTATTTCCACTGCTGATAAAAAAAAAAAAAAAACAACATACATTTGCTGGCCTCCAGTGGAGGGCCCTAGGTGTTTCTTCAGCCTCCTTACTGGTCACCAGGCCTGAGTGTTCCTCAAAATGGGGTTCCAGAGCAGGACATCAGCTTCAACTGGGAACTTGTGAGACACGCAGAGTGTCCTGTCCCATCTCAGACCCACTCATCAGACACTCTGGGGGTGGAGCCCTGAGATCTGTCTTTTAAGGAGCATCTCAGGTGACTTGCTGCCCCGGCAGGTTTGGGAACTACTGGCCAAATGTTTGCAGCTGGAATGACTTGAGATATTTTGTTAGTGGTCACAGGCCAAAACCAGGTATGCACAGCCTTTTTTTTTTTTTAATTGAAGTATATTCAGTTACAACATGTCAGTTTCTGGTGTACAGCGTAATGTTGCAGTCATACGTATATTCATTTTCATATTCTTTTTCATTATAGGTTACTACAAGATATTAAATATAGTTCCCTGTGCAACACAGAAGAAATTTGTTTTTTCATCCATTTTTACGTGTAGTAGTTAATATTTGCAAATCTCAGAAGTTATTATCTTGGCAGGGAGGTAATTAGGTTTATTTATTTTATTCTTTTAATGGGGGTACTGGGGATTGAACCCAGGACCTCATGCATGCTAAGCAGGCACTCTACCACTGAGCTATCCCCTCCCCCTGGTTTAAAGAGCCTTCTGAGCACAGGTAGATGCAGCCAGGTGAAATGGTCTTCATTGGCTTACAAACATTTTAACACCAAGCCCTTACTGTCCAAGCTGGATCTCCACACCTCCCTTGCCAGGCTCCACCGTCACTTGACATCTTTGCATCAAGATTCAGCTCACAAGTGAAGTGTAGAAAGGCCTTCCCCACCCCTCTCGCCGTGACACTGGATGCTGTAGTAGGACAGCCTGACTACCTGCATCTTCATTCTTGTTAATGGGCAGCTCCATGGCTGACACACAGTAGGACCACACCAAGCCAGGAAACGAAGGCTCCCCAGTTGGGAATTTTGGGTTCCGTTTCTGGCTCTTCCTCATTGCAGCAAGCCCCTTGGCTTTCCTGAGCCCCAGGCTCCATCACTCTCTCACGGGGGAATAATGACTCTTGATCTCCTTTCCACAACAGAGAATAGGAGGTTGTGTCTGGATCGGGGGGCGGGGGGGGGGGCAGGAGGATCAGTCAGTGATTCTCAAGTTCAGTTGCACATCAGACTCACCAGAAGGGGAGTGCTGGAAATATCCATGCCCAGCCCACTCCCAGAGAATCTGGTTTAATGGGTCTCTGCGGTATGGCCTGGGCATAGGACTTTCCCCCGTTGACTCTTAAAGTACAGCCAAATTGGAGAACCACTACGGTCAGTAAGTATCTCCCTTCTTCAAAGTGCTTGTGGAGTTTGCATGAGATTATGCGAAAGCACCTTGTAAAAGGCTTTAAAATGGACGATTTAGACAGTTCAACTCGGGAAAATGAGGATGACTCAGGAAATATTAAATAGTTACGGGAGGGGGAGAAGCAGATATTTGGAGAATGTCAGGCACCTTTTTGTTTGGTCATTTCCCCTCTTCTACAGCTGTCTTGCTATTTCTTTCCTGATGTGTTAAGTATCAAAGAGATTTGGGCTCATCTTTGCCTTAATGTGAAAATCTTTCCACTCGCATTGCAGGAGTCATGCTTTTAAATAAATTGGTCTGAGCCACTATGGAGTTGTAGGCTCGGGGGCTGGGCGTCTGCCCTCTGCTCTCCCTCGGCAGAACCAGGTCTGGCTTTCACGCGCACGTCTGAGTCCTGGAGACTTCGAGAGAGTGGGGAATGCAAACGTTACCACCCTGTAGGTCATAGCCTGTGGATGAGAGCTAATCACAGCTGGCACTTACTAAGACTCTCAGTAGTGCCAAGATCCGGGCTGTGTGCTTTGAGTGCATCTTCCAGTTTAATCCTCCTAGCATCTCTATGGGGTGAGAACTGTTACCCTGTCCATTCTGCTGATGGGGAAACTGAGGCTCAGGCGGGTGAAAACTTGCTGGTTTTCTGCTAATAAGTGGCAGAACTGGGATGTGAAATCTGCTTCTCTGTCCCCACAATGCACCGTTTAGGCCAGGCTAGGCTGTTGAGGAGAGCAACACTGAGTTCGTTCCGGAAATTCAGACCAGAACGCCTTTCACTGCTGTGACTCCTCGAGTAGCAGCTTTGCTCAGTTGCTCAAGGTCTGGCTGGAGAGCCGGGCCTTTCTGTGTGCTCTGCTCTGCTTTAGCAGGTGTCCCATCTCAGTGAGCAGAGTGAGTATGCTTATTTTCTGACCACAGTTGGTTTTTCAAAATCCCTGCGATCCCTTCCCGGACCAACACTCCTCCATCCATGGTGGTAGTCAGCATCTTTGCCTCACCCTCCTCATTGACCGTTCTGCTCAAGGGAGGCTCATCTCTTGTTACTTCGGTGTGAGAGACTTTAGCAAGAATCAAATGTCCCTTGGACGCTTTGGTGTCTGAAGGGCATGTGGGCTTGGTCTGCAGCATTCTTTCTTGCCCAGTGGCACGTGCTTCAGGATGTTTGTTTCGGGTTCACTAGAAGTCAGTTGGGTCATCTCAGGTCTGAAGTGGCTCCAGCCTTGCACGAGTTACCTTCCACTTCAGTTGCATGTTGCATAGAACTGAAAACAAAGAGTGTCATTATGTTTGTGTGTTGGGTTCCTGGTGGGAACTGTGCTGAGGTGGGTACAGCAGTGAACAAGGACAGACATCGATCCTCATGGAGCTTACAGACAAATAATACAAACATAAAACACTCACAGATTAGGAAGATAAAGAGGACGTGGTATTAAAAAAATAATAGGCCTTGTAAATGATGCCAGAGGTCAAGCTATAGAAATAAAAAGTTCTGTAGTGAGAAGAGTGGTTTGCTTTTAGCTCTAAGTAGGCTCCATCTATAGTGACCGCCCTTCCACCTTTTCTACCAGGTTTTCGTAATTCCAGGAGGTCATGGCACTCACTGTGGCGGCAACAAGCTGTGTTTTTCCTTGGCTTTGGCCGGGGTGCTCTGTTCTTCCCATGAGGCAGCATGATCCATCAACCACCTGCATCTGAACCGTCTAAGAGTTACTCACACGCACATTCCCAGGCCTGGCCCTGGTCAACACAGTCGGAGTCTCTGGATTATGTGAAATCTAGACTCCACATTTATAAAAAGAACCGCCAAGTGATTTTGTTACCAGCTTAAGTTTGAGAAGCACTGATCAAAGAATAGACTCGTTCCAAATGGCAAGTCATTCTAGAGACCTGACCAGGACTAGAATGCCGTCAGCCTCTCCCACAGCCTGGCCTGCTTCCTGGTCCTCTCATCAAAAAATCTCGTCCTTTGTTCAGGCATCCATGGATGTTTCTAGAGCGTGCTCAGGTGTTCTCTTTCCAAAAGTGGGTCTTCAGTCTCACCCCATACCCCTTTCTCTGAGGAACACAGAGGAGTTCCATACCCACAGCCCCCATTTCTGCTTCACCCTCCATCCTCCTCCTCCAACACCCCCTCCTCTGAGCAAAGTTCCAGAAGTGTCACCAGGAGAAATGCCTCCGTGTAGCATCTAATGGTGTTGCCAACCCTCCCCTTTTACTGGCGGTCATTCTTATCTAGGAAAGTAAGGCATTGTGCAGTTTTCTCCCTAGTGGTGGCCTGTGTCCCCAAGCCTTCAACCACCTGCTCTGCCGTGATACCAAAGGTGCCCATTTCCGGCTTCCTGCTGGACATCACTTCTCTGTCCAGACAAGCTCTGCGAAGTATCAGAAATCTTAAACAGATTCTAGTCCGGATCTCAAACAAACTACTTTGCCCACCTCCATTGAAGCCCCACCAATGTCCACTGTAGCCCTACCTCCCTCTCAGGCCACGTGGGTTACCACTTGCTCCAGGAGGCCTTCCCTCATCCGTCATCTTCCCCGCTGCTCCGGCTGGAGGGGATCTACTTTAAGTCAGGCCTGTTCTAATCAAAAGCAACAGAAGCAACACGAGATGGCTCTGGAAAAGACAGGCTGTTGTGAGATTAGAGATTTCACAGGAATCTAAGGAAGGGTATAGGGACCACATACCTCCCTCTGTTTCCTCCTGTCCTCCCACTGGAGTCATGGTTTCTGCTACCTCCTGAAACCTACAAAGAACTACAACAAATCTAAAATTTGTTCATAAATTCATTAATCATGTTATGAGTTAGTTTGGCCTCTAACTTGCTCAGCACGCTACTTCATCTCTGTGAGCCTCGGTTTCCTCACTGTATACAAATAAGGCTAAGAGTAGTAAAATAATAGCCAAGATTTTATTGAGTGCCAAGTCCTGCTCTACGTGTTTTATATTTATTAGCTCAATTAACTGTCGCACTAACTCTCTGACGGAGGTACTATTACTAGCTTCATTTAGAGATGAGTAAGTCGGGCACAGAGAGGCTAAGTAATTTGCCCAAGGTCACACAGCTAGAAAGTGGCAAAGCTGGGATTCAAACTCAGGTTCTCTGGCTCCAGAGCTCATGCCATTAGACTGCCATCCACTTTGAGGGTTATTGTGAGAATTACAGTGTGGACTCTCTTATTTAGGACACATAACTGAGAGCAAGGCTCAGAATAAGTACTTAAGAATGTTAACAGTCATGACATCATCACAGCGTTAGTTTATAGGTGACATATGGCCGTCACAGCCCCAGCCTGTCTCATATAACACTGCACCTCCGCAGCCACAGCTAACTCGGTGAACCCAGTTCAAATTCTCGTAAAGATGCTGATTTGGAAAGACCACAAAGCCGACCTTGAACTAGACTCGTCTGATACAGGAAAACACAATAGGGGTCAGGGGTCATGTACCGACCACGGCCCACTTGGGAGAGGCGGCGGACCACTGGCATCCCTGGGTCACTCTTTCTCAGAACTTCCAGAGTCAATTGTTCTGAACACAGTGGCAATTAGAGGACCTGTGGTTACTCTGTCTGAGGACGTGCTCGATTCTGAGCCCTGCTTTTGGCTTCACCCCACTATGGCAAGCTCCTCTTCACTTGCGTGACCCCGACTCTCTTGCAACTGGAAGTGTGGGGTCCCATCTGGGAACTTGTTAGAAATGCAGAATCTCAGGCTCCACCCTAGACCCACTGAATCAGAAACTGCATTTTAACAAGATCCCCAGTGGTCCTTTTGGACATTAACGTTGGTGAGCACTGTTTTGTTTTTTGGTTCTGTGGCCGGCGGTGCCTCTAACTGCTCTGATCTAAGGCACGCTGTATAGTTGTAATGTCAATGAATGGTGGATTCTTACCACCAGTTAGATGTACTGTCGAGGCAAGGAGCTTCTCAGCCTGTCCCTACATGGAAGATGGGATTGAAGCCAGATCAGGGGTGGGGGTGGAGGGTGGAGGGTGGGCTCAGTTGAAAGCGGATCACGCCTGCTTAGAAAAGGCGGGGTCCTGAGGCCACGGCATGCCCACAGCGGGGTCAGAGACCAGAGGCCAGAGTTCAGAGCAGATGCGGGCTGGGCCGGGAGTCCATCACGGTGGCAGAACACGACCCCGGGAGGCAGGGCATGGCGCAGGCAGAAGATGGGAATCCTTAGCGGGGGGGGGGGGGTGTCTGGGCTGTAACACAGAATGAGGAGGTGGCCCGGCAGGCACCTGCCAGAGATCACAGAGGCAGGACTCCAGCCCTCAGAGAACAGCAGCAAGCGTAAGGCAGGGAGCTCTGGGGTCCCTGATAAGCTTCCCAGGCCAGGGCTTGAGCCAGCAAAATAAATGGCAAGCTCCCGGGAACCAGCTCTGAACAGGGCAGAGGTACTGCCGTGAGGGGACTGGCAGCAACTGCCTGCGGCCAAGGCTGAGGCTGGCCCCCACAATCACATCCTGATCCGAGCCAGGCACAGCCCGAGTAGGGTGGTACCGGGGCAGGGAGCCAGCCCCAGGCTGCAGGGAAAGTCGGTAGAGGCCCTGCGGACTGCCTCGTCCTCCTGGCATGGGGGTGGCGGGGAGGTGTGGCTGGATTCCAGAGGCCTTTCCCATCACTGCTCCCTGGCCTGGGTTCACCTGTGCAACGCGTTCCTGCATAAGCGTGGACCTTGCCCCTACACATTCCTGAGATAACGCCCACCATCACCCCAGGGAACGCAGTGTGACCGTCTGTGAGCGAGGCTCCTGACGCCCTCCTTGCATTCATTTCCAGTTTGTTGGATGTTGTATGGACGTCTGTATAAAATGACTGAAGAACGAGTCATTAGTGAGCTGTCCAAAGTCCCTTTGGGGACATTCCAGGAAAATAAACCAATATTCCATCAAAGCCACAAATGGCTCCCCCACCGCATTCCTTCAAAGCAAGCTTTCTCAGAGTGTGGTCCACAGACCTCTTGCCTTAAACTCCTCCAGGGAGCTTGTAAAACAGAGATTCCTGGGCCCCCACCTGGAAACTACTGAATCAGAATCTCAGCAGGGCTTCCAGGAATCTGCATTTTTAATGTGCCACCCAGCTGATTCTAATGCACCTTAAACCTAAAAACCTCTACTCCCCCCACCCACGAGGTACTTTCTTTCCTTTGCATGAACCAGGTTAGCGCCCAGCCTGCTGGTACTCCCTTCCTGCACTGCTACACCCGGCTAAAAGGCCACCTCTTCCAGGAGCCTGCCTTGCTATCTTTGTCACAGCTCGTGTCGGGGGCCTGCTGTGCACCCTCCTAACACGACTCTACCACATAGTTGGAATTTTTCTCATGTCTGTGTTCTCCACCAAATGGTAAAGCATCCTGTCGAGTCTCCCCAGGCCTAGCACAGTTTTGTTCGTAACTGGAAGTAATAAGTGAATGAACGTGAGCAAAGGCATCTGAGAGGTAATGGGGATGCTACAGAGTAGAGGGTGAAAAGTGGATGGTTCCCAGTGAGAAGCTGCCACATTCCAGCTCCTCTCTAGGTCAAGTCTGAACTCCTAGGTCAAGTTTTGTAGTCAGAGGGCAAGCACTGGACCCAAGGAGAGCCCAGGGTTCTGGCTGGCCTGGGCACAGCCCGTTCGTTTGGGGCTGGAGTGTCACCAGCGGAAGCCTAGCTCTCCGTCTACATTTCGGAAAGACTACAGCACCTGAGATACCTCCTTTGCAGGGGAAAAAAAAAAAAAGCTCAAGGAATGAGTTGCCAGTCCCAAGCCTGACCCGAGACCCAGGGCCTCTAGAATGTTCAAGGCTGCCCCTCTTTGTCAGCCAGGAGGAGTCAAAGAATAGAGCTCTCAGCCCATGAAACTCCCAAGAGCCCCTTCCCCCAGCACTTTGCAGTTTGTCACCATCGTTTTCTGTGTGAGCCTCCCCAATTACCGTATGCCAAACTGGTAACTGTTGGCCCAAGAGAAATCCGTGTAGAGATAAGAGGAACCCTGGACAGGCTGCCTGAG
This sequence comes from Camelus bactrianus, assembly GCF_048773025.1. Classification (NCBI taxonomy): domain Eukaryota; kingdom Metazoa; phylum Chordata; class Mammalia; order Artiodactyla; family Camelidae; genus Camelus; species Camelus bactrianus. The sequence continues at coordinate 13,928,477 of NC_133560.1, read as the reverse complement.
TCGCGTTGGTGAGGGGGGAGCCAGATGCCTGTGATCTGAAGAATGCGGCCCGTCACCTTGCTCTGAAAAACAAAGTGCATTTCCTTATCCTTAATGTGAGCAGCTGGAAACCTGCTTTACCAGACCAGGCTGCCTCCTGTGATCTTGCTTACTTCTCTGTGTATATGTGGGGTTGGAGGGGGGACGGCAGGGCGGCTTTGGAAAGGCCTGGGGAGATTCTAGGGTCATCCCAGACTGCTGGGACCCCAGGGGACCTCAGCACCCAAGAGTTGAGGGCGCCTGCTCTCGGTCCGAAGTGGGGTCAGAACCTTCCTTGGTTCTTTGAGAAGAAGGGAGGGATTGGCTGAGTTATAGATGGCAGGGCAGGGCAGGGCAGGGCAGCTGAGGGCTCCGTGTACAGTAGGCCCTCAGCAAACGCTTCCACACTGAACTGGGGAGAGGGGAGCGCCCAGTTTTAAATGCGGAACCTGTCAGAATCCTTCAGACACTTGCCAAGATTCCATGAGGGTGTCAGGTGTTGTAAGGTTTCAGGTAATGACTGAGCTTCTTTCATGCTTTTTTCATTAGGATGTTATTTCTGTATCCATTCTCTTTCTCCTCTCCCCACACTACACTTGATTCACTTTCCAGGAGGAAAACAGTGCTATTATTCGGTCCAGATCTTACATTCACAAAATGGTAAGGTGCAAAAATCTTGTTAGATGCTGCTGGAGGCTGTGACAGCAGCCGTTTACTGAGGAACTTGACATTCATTTACTGTTTCACTTACTATGTGACCTGCTGCCTGGTCTGGAAGATGAGGCCCAGAGAGGTTAGGGAATTTATTGAGGTCACACAGCAAGTTGGTGAGAGGGTTGAGTTTTAAAGCAGGCTCTCTGAATCCATGCCCTGAACTCTTGTCGCCGTCTCCTGGAGTCATTGGTCCTTGTTGATGTAACATCGCTAACCATTTCTCAACCATGTCTCCGAGCCTTTTGTGTGTGTGTCCTGATTAGAGAATTAGTTAAGCTTTCGCACTCTCCAGGGTGCAGTGGCTGGAATCCAGGCGCTGGAGGAAGCTTCTGCCTCCTTCCTGGAGTCCTCAGGCAGCCAGATTGACGGACCCTGTTCTGTAGGGCGGTGAGGACAAGACGTGGCCCCACGGTGCGGGGGGAGGGGTGGGGGCACGGCAGACAGGTTGTGATGACCCACAGGGCACGTGCTCCCCATCAGTTCCCAGGCATCAAACCCAGGGCCCTCCCCACTCCAGGACTGCCTCTCCTGTTTCCCTCTTTGCCTCCTGCCCTCTTAGGATCCACAGCTTCTCGGAAAAGTGAGCTTAGAGGTTTTCTTCAGAAGGAGTCCTGTTCTCCAGTATTCCCAGTATCCTTGCTCATTGGAGAGAGAGAAGCAGGATTGTGTGGGAGGGAGAGACAGGTGTCTGGGAACAGTTTAGATCTAATTGTCAGCGACTCCTAGAATAAGCTCTGTCTCCCAAATGTCCCCGTTTGCATTCAGGGGTGCCGCCTGCTTTTGTGAGGGGCCACACACCACGCTGAATGATGCGTTATCAGTGCAATGCAATAGCCCGCTGACGTCATGAAAATCCAGGCCTTGGGAGGACAAGTTCGCAGGCGAGAATGCAGCGATGAGGAGATGGAAGGGCCCGGTTACCCGGCACAAGCCAGCTTCTGTTGTATAGGCCCGGGCCTATCAGCCCTTTGTTCCCGTTCTCTTTCACAAAGGGTTTTGTTTTGTTTGTTTTTTTTAACTTTCTGATTCGAAATCAGTAGCTTAAACCGGCTAATCACCTCCTAGGCTTGGCGTGAGGACCAAGGAAAGGCCACAGCACTGTTTTCTCAGTTCCAGACGTTCAGAAACAAAGTTAGCCCCAATTTAAAAAAAAAAAAAAATCAGATGATAATTCAGGATCATTCCTACTGTAATTATAATAATAAACGTCCTGAGCCCTGTTAGGCAGGTATTTCTTTTAGTTTATTTTTTAAAGTTTATTTTTAATCAGGTAACATATGCATAACATGAAATTTATCATTTTAACCTTCTTCACGTGTATGGTTCAGGGGCATTGAGTACCTTCCCACTGCAGTGCAGCCATCACCACGTCTGTCTCCAGAACTCTTTTCATCTTGTAAAACTGAAACTTTATACCCATTAAACACTAACTCCCCGTTCACCCTCCCCCTCCCCCTGGCAGTCACCATTCTGCTTTCTGCCTCTACGAATTCCACTGCTCTAGGGACCTCATACGAACGGAATCACACAGTCTTCGTCCTTTCGTGACTGGCTTATTTCACTTAGCATAATGTCCTCTGGGTCCATCCATGCTGTTGCTTGGGTCCAAATTTCCTCCCTTTTTAAGGCTGAATAATATTCCATTGTATGTATACACCGCATCTTGTGTATCCACTTATCCATCCTCGGATACACTTTTCCGCCTCTTCATTATCACGAATAATGCTGTTATAAACATGGGAGTACAAATACCTGTTCCTGTCCCTGCCTTTCCATCTTTTAGGTATTGAACCCGGAAGTGGAATTGCTCAGTCCCATGGTAATTCTATTTTTAATTTTTTGAGGAGCTGCCACACTGGTTTTCCCAGCGGCTGCACCATGTGGCAGTCCCGCCAGCAATGCACAGGGGTCCCAGTGTCACCACACCCTCACCAACACAGCTGTTACTGTCTGGTGGGGTTTTTTTTTTTTTTGATACTAACCATCCTAATGGGCATAACATGGTCTCCCCTGGTTTTGGTTTGCATTTGTTTAATGATTAGTGATGTTGAGCATCTCTGCAGATACTTCTGGAAAAACAAACTCCTTGTGTCATTTCAAAGCTAGAGGCAAAGGTAATATTCGAGGCACCAAACTGGAGAAACCATGCCGCTTGGGTTTCATGTTGGCTCCACTCCTTCCTGACGGGGACTGTGGGTCAGTTGCAAGATCGCTCTGTGCTTCCGTTTCTCATCTGTAAAATGGGATGACACGTGAACTAGCTCATAGGGCTACTGGGAGGACTCAGTGAACTAGTACAGAGGGTTCCACCGGAGGTTCGACACGTGCTGCACGTGTTTGATGGGTGCTGGGCTGCATTCCTCTCAGTGAACAGGGTCGAACTGGCACCTTCCATCCTCCAGGATGGTTTCCCCCTCTGCCTAGTTCTTTTTCAAGCGGGGCGATAGCCCTGGGACCTTGAGGTGAGATGGTGGCTGGAACCCAGTGGGTTTCACACCCCCAGGTTGGGCACGTCAGGGGGGAGAAAGAGCAGTGCCAGCCTCAAATCCACCCTGAAACTCGGCGGCGTCTGGTTTTGAGAGTGAGTGTGCGCAGAGCTGGCGGCCGGGAAGTGGGCCTGGGCATCTATCTAGTGCAAAGGTAGCTGCTGTGGCTCCTTCAGCCAACTAGCTGTTAAAGCAAATAACCATCTGGACGAGGGATGGCCCCTCACTGCCTTGAGGGAAGGCAGTGAGCTAAGGGTTTGTGCGGCTGCCTGTGTCACCACGGGACACTGCATCCTAAGGGCCTGGATGACGGTCCTCTGCATCTCAGCACGTGGGCCTCCATATGGTGCCTCATCTGTGGGACATCAGCCTCCTCCCAGAGGGACTAGGGTTCCCCTGTCCATGGGGTAAATTCCAGGAGTGTAAGGAGGACCCTGGGTTCAGCTTCCCGGGGCAGACCTCTGGCTTGGTCACTTACCTCAAGGGAAGGAATCAGGGGACAGTCACCCTACTCCCTGATCCTTCTCTAGGGCCTAACCCAGTTTCCTTAGCACATGTGCTGAAGGAAGGGACGGCTTCCCCATCCTGCCCTCACCTGGCTCACTCCTTTTCAGGGCCCAGCTTGTAACAGCAGCTCCTCAAGGAATCATTCCCTTGCTCCCCGAATGGGGCCAGGTTCAGTGTTTATGTTCCCTCAGAGGGCAAGATTCTTTTCCTTTAAATCAATTGTTCAGTGGTGATTCGTGAAGACCTCATATTTTTTTCTGTTTAATATCAGCCTAGGACTTTTCTAGACCAGGCATTCTCAAAGTGTGGTTCCTGGAGGTCCCTGGGATTTTCTCAGAAGGTCTGCAAAGTCAAAACTTCAGAGTCATACTAAGAAATTATCTGCCCTTTTAACTTTCTACCTGTCACACGAGGACCGGTTTTCCAGAAGCTACATGACATGCAATTTTGCAACAGATAAATGCAAAGGTGGCTCTTAGGACTCAGCCATACATTAAAGAGATTTGCAAAAAATGTAAAATAATGCCACTCTCCTCACTAATTTGAGGGGAGAGGTTGGAAAATTATAAGGCTGCGATGTAGGGTAATGTGTGATACAGTTTTTTGTTTTTTTTTTTAATTTTCAGAGGAATTAATAAATATTTTCAAATTTTCTCTGTTTTCATCCCTAGTATGGTAAATATTGACCAGTAACACCCACATGAACAACAACGCTTTGGGGTCCTGAAGTCTTAAGAGTGTGACGGGGTCCCGAGACCAGAAAGTCTGAGTGAGGACTGCTGTCCTAAACAGGAGTCAGGCACTTTTTTCTGGAAAGGACTAGATGGTAGATATTTCTGGCTTTGTGGGCCATTCCCCTCTGTCTTAGCTGTTCAACTATGTAGCATTGAAAACAGTCATCGACAGCATGGACACAGATAGGCACGGCTGTGTCCCAGCGGAAACTTCATTTACAGAAACAAGCAGCGGGTGAGTTTGGCTCATGGGCCATCGTTTGCCATCTTTTGGTTGAGACCATAAGTTCTAAAATGCCAGAAGCCACATCTAACCTATAAATTGCTTTATCTTCAACACCTAGCACAGAGCCTGCTATTTAGGAGGTGCGACAGAAATAGTGTGTAGCGGCTGGTTCTCCAAGTCAAACACAACTTAACTACAAGACAGAGCTTGACTTCTTGAGCACATTTTTAAAAAATAATCAAGAGGCAGCCTAGTCAGTACCAGAGTGGCTTCAGGGACCTAGTTTCCTTATATCTTTCTGGTCTACCGTACTTAGTACGTGACCTCCATCATTAGCCTCACCTCATGGCCCAACCAGACTTAAAGAGCCTCAATAGAATTGAGAATTGAGCTGATCTGCCGATAAATCAACTGTCCATTAGAACAGAACTAAATATTCTTTAAAGAAGGAACGTAAAATCCAGGTTCCCAATAACTTAGTGTTCAGAGTGGCTAGCGTACAGCAGAAAAGACACTAGACTTAGGGAGAAATAGGCCCAGGGATGGCAGAGATGTTGGAATTAGCAGAAGATGAACTTAAAATACTTACGATAGCTGTGTTTAAGGATTTTTAAAGGAAAATAAAGCACTGAAGAAGTGGAACCAAATACAAATTCTAGATGAAAACTACACCATTGGAAATGAAAAATTCACTAGATGGGTGTAACAGTAGATTGGATGGTGCAGGAAGAAAGATCACTGACCATGAAGTCAGGGCGGTGGAAACCATCTAAACTGAAGCACAGAAAGAAGAAAAAAAAATGGTCAGAACTTCAGGGATCTGTGGGACGATATTCATCAGTCTAACAAATATACACTTGGATTCCCAAAAGGGAAGGAAAGAGAGAGATTGTAAAAGAAAATATAGTTGGCGTAATGGCTGAAAAGTTCCAAAGTTGCTGGAAAATATTGACCCACAGATGCAAGAAGCTCAAGAAACCCCAAGCAGGATATTCATGTGGAAAACCACACGTGGGCACATCGTGATCACATTGCTGAAAACTAAAGCGAAAGAGGAAAAGTTTTAAATCACCCAGAGGGTAAAGACACATTGCGTTCAGGAAAACAGTAAGAACCTTGCTGACTTATCAGAAATAGTGCAAACCCCAAAATAATTGAATAATACCTCTAAGGTGCTGAAAGATGGGGGAAAAAAGGGTCTGTCTGCAATTCTACATCAACAAAAATATCCTTAAAAAAAAAAAAAAAAAAGGAGGGTAAAATCAAAAGCTTTCTTTTCAGATAAAAGCTGAGAGAAATTCTCACCAGCAGATTTACTGACTAAGAAATGTCCAAAGAAATTCTTCAGGCTGAGAGAAGAATGGTATCAGTCGGAAACTTGGATCTACCTGGGAAATTAAGAGCACCAGAAATATAAAAGATTAAAAATTTTTTTCTTAATTTCTTTAAAAGATAATTGACTGTTTGAAGCAAACATAATAATAGTGTATTTTTTTAAAAGAAGGAAAAGAGAATTCAGAAACAGAATTGGTTAAGTTCAATCTAGCTATACCAGTAATTCATTCAAAGGAAACGGGCTAAACATGTTAATTAAAAGGCAGATGCTGTTAGGTTGGGGGAAAGAAAGCCAGACTCCAGTGTAGGGACTGTCTACAGTTGATTCACTTGATGTGAATACACAGAGAGGTTAAAAGTAAAACAAGATAGGACAGATGTAGCATACAAGTACTAATCAGAAGGAACCTGGAATGGCTATATGCTAGCATACAAAGTTTACCGAAATCAGGAGAATTAGCACATATAAAGGGCTTTGATCATAATGGGCCAATTCATCAAAAAGACGCGCTAGTCCTAAGCGTGTGCACACCTAGTAGTCGGGTTCAAGATACATGAATAAGTGGCTGGATCCAGCACAGCAAGTTTGCCTGCCCTTCCTTGGGGGAAGGATGGATGGAGGCATTTCCTCATTCCAGCCCCATCTCCTTTGAGTCCGGTGACAGGACAGGGGTGGGCAGAAGCCAGCTGCACTCCACAGCCTCATTCCGGGCTCCGTCTTGTGACCATTTGTGTCCGTCCTGGGCCCCCCGAGAAGGCAGGCCCTGGGGCTGTCCCTCTGGAGCCCTTGTAGCCTGTTGCCACGGGGTGCTCCACCTCTTCCTGCCATGAAGAGTTTTCTGGAAACTGCCAGCCTCTCATGGGATGCCAGCCAGGACTGGGGACGATGCTTCCCCAGCCTGGACGGCAGGGGGTCCGTGTGGGTCACGGGGAACTCCAGGTGTCTGTCCCATAACGGGATAAAGGGGCGGTGTCTACCTCAGGCTGGCTCCTACCATTCAGATACTGAAAGGGGGCTGAGACAGCACCAGGTGGGGCAGGGGACGGGGTCAGGGGAATTTTTAAGCAATAATGAAATGTTGCCTGGAAGGGAAGGAGGTTTCCAGATACAGGGTGTGCCTGACTGGCACAGAATTGCATTGTTTTCAGTCCCATGTGCTGACAGCCCAGCAATGATTTCTCTCCTCTCCTTTCTCCTTTCCTTTCCTTTTAAACTTTTTTTTTTTTTAAATGTGGCAAAATACACAATACATCAAATCTACAATCTTAGTCATTTTTTCAGCATGCAGCCCAGGGGTATTAAGTTCCTTCCCATTCTTCTGCAACCATCACACCATCCACGTCCAGAACTCTTTTTATCTTGCAAAACTGACTCTGTATCCACTTAAACACTAGCTCCTCGTTCTGGCCCCTGGCACCCCCCCCCCACTCCACTTTCTGTCTGTATGTATGAGTTTGTGTACGTGGAATCACATGGTATTTGTGCTTGGGGACCTGGCTTAATCTGACTCAGCATAATATCCTCCAGGTCAATCCCTGCTGTCCTATATGTCAGAATTTGCTTCTTTTTTTAAAAGCTGCAGAATATTCCACTGGTTATATGTTCCACATGTTGCTTATCCATTCATCTGTCAGTGGACGCTGGGGTTGCTTCCACCTTTTGGCTATAGTGAATGATGCTGCTCTGCCCCGTGAACAGCCATGCTTTTTTCTTTTTGTTTGCTTTTGCTTTCTGTTCAGCTCATGTGGGGTGAATATGGGATGGACGTTAGTACTTCCGGTCACCGGCACCACAGCCTCCTTTCCACACGTGAGACCTAGAACAAAACACAAGCACTGGGGAGAGTTTATCCCTGCAAATCTGCTTCTTTGACAGGACAGAGCTTTCGAGCCCTTTTGGTAGCTGAGGTCTTTAAAGTCCGTCCCACCCTTTCTCCAGGCCTCTGTGTTTCCTGGTCTCCGTGCTCACTGTCTGAGTCAAGGTGTCATTTCTTGCTTCAGCTACTGTAACAGGGTGGCCAGACTCCAAGGTCATTTTCCAGCAAATCATGTTGCAACTACTTTTGGAGTTTTCTTCCACAGGGCTTTCCAGAGAAAACGGCTCCCCTTCTCAGAAACGTTTCGTGGTTCTCCAGTGCCCATAGAAAACCCCGAAACTTCTTAGCGTGACTCAGGGCCCCACTGGCCTTCCCAGCCTCACCCGCCTCCTTCCCTCCATTACCTCATTAGTTGATAAGTCCGTTTGTTCACTCCGGATCCTATAGTTTTGTATTTGCTTCCGACATGCATGTCTTGCACTGACTCACTGAAGTAGTCTGTTAAAGGACCCCGCACTTACTGTGCTGGAATGTTGATGATGGGTTCTCATTAACTCTTCCCTGACAGCCTTGCAAGGTAAATCCTTTCACCCGCAATTGATGAGCTGGAAAACTGAGCTTTAGAAGCGTCGAGAAATGGGTTTGTAATTTTGGCCTCTGGATCAAGTTCAGAGTCAGGACCGGGCTGTTCCTCTGAGTGAAACCGTGGGTTTAGGAGATGCTGGGAAGCCGGAGGCACCAAGAATAAATGTGCAGGGGCCCTGGATGTGCGCTCTCTCGGCAAGGAAAGGTGAAACTTCGCTGGCACTGAGCTTGACTGAAGAACCATGAAAGGCTGGTACTTGTAGACATCCACGTGGTGAAAGTCTGAGTGTAAAATCGTGTAGTGGAGCATTAAGTTGGCCGCTTTTCCAACTCTGGAAGGATGTATAAAGAGAACATAAGCTCCTGTTGGAGGGAACTTGCTTCTCCCTTTATAGGGAACCCAGGAGGGAGCAAAGAGCCTTACCAAACTAGGTTGCAGTCATGCTGGTGAAGTTCTGAGCGCTCAGCTGGCCCCGTGAGGAAGTTGGAGCAAGTGCGTGGATGCGGACTCCTTCTTCCAACACGCAGCCGGCAGAAATGCTGCAGCTGAGGACAGAAGAGAAATCAGAAACACCCTCAGGGCGCTGGGGAACTTGCTCAAGGTCACCCAGCTGAAAAAAATGCTGAGATGGGCCTCCCACACTTTAGGAGTCCGGGTCCAGTGGTTCTGGCACATCGTGCAGGCTGCTTTTAATCCACATCTTCCATCTGGAGGCCGGCCTGCAGGGCAGTGGCAAGAGACTGAGCTTTTGAGCATCGTTGGCAACCTTGGCCAGATTAGCGGGCTGCAGTGATCTCACCTGCAAGGTGTGGATAAGAACCCTTACCTCAGCGGTCTATACTGAGGACTAGTGAGCAACCAGGTGAAGCGGCCAGCAGGTGCCTAGGTCAACGTCGGTTACTCATGCTGCTATTTCCTGGCGAGTCCTGGCTTCATCACTTCTCCTTTGCTTGGCGGTGCGCACCGCCATCGCCTGCGACTTGCCCCACGTGGTCGGGATGTTTGGTTGACTGCTTATGAGGCGTGCTCATTAAAGGAGTGGAAGGTTCTGACTGGACACAGGGGGCCTACAACCACAGCCTCCTTCCTTTTCTTGTTAGAGCGTTTCCATCGGCCTGCACCAGCAGTTGTGGGGGTAGGTATGGGGAATTTTTTCTCACTTCCTTTCCCCCCAAAACATCTATATGATCTCAGTGTCTGGTGACTGCTTGCTGTGGTTTGTGGCCCTTACTCCATCAGCTCAGCCAGCGTCCATCCACCCTGGGCCGGCTGAGCCCCAGCCCCTCGCCCACCCCTGATAAACCAGACATGCCTCACTGAGAACACCCATCACCTTTGCCTGGAGCGAGCAGGTGGACCCCAGGATCCTTCCCACTTGAGCTGGCTTTGTCTTTTGGTTCTCCCCCTTTGTAGGGGGACCTTCTTCTCTTCTTCCTCTCCCCTTGGTAATATCTCAGGAAGAAAGTTCTACCCTAGGGTTTCCAGGAAGCCACATGATTGCATTACTGGCTGATAAGCCCGTTTATCCTGGAGCAGCAGGACCCGCAGCTTTGAGGTGTGTTCAGGAGTTAACGTGTGCTGATGCCAAGCGCCAGGTGAGAAACTGCAGAGACCTGGTTGTGCTAAGTGCCTGTCAGACACCACCGAGGCGGCTTTGAGGTTTCTTACCTTACCTATTTAAAAAGGGCTCCTTCTTCTTTTGAGACAGAACTTCAAAGGAAACATTCCAGGCCACACTTCCTTTTGGTAAATCTTAACCAGTGTAAATGTTTGCCTTTGTGTTGTAAATCCTAGGAGGTCATGGGGGAGGAGGAATTTCAGAAGCAGGTGTCCTGCCAGCAAAAGTTAAAACTTAATCTGTGCTGTTTGGGGTGTTTGGGGAAGAGGGCTGGCTGGGGAGGGGAGCGTTTATAATTAATGAGCCGTGCTAATGAGCCTGGAACCGGCAGACAGAGCCTGAGTGCCGTCTTGTGGGGACCCCTGGCCCTTGTGCCCGTGGCCCACTGGAAGGGAAGAGAGTTTAGGAAAACCCATCTTGCTTCTTTGCCTGTAGGGGTGGTCAGTGAATGAAATTGGGAGGAACAGGGCTAAACAATAATTAAAAGGGTAGAAAAATAAAAGGGAAAGTGAAGTGGTGTAAAGCAATGTTTTTTTGTTTGTTTTCCTCCTTTTTTTTTTTCTTATGAGGGGAGGTAATTGGCTTTATTTATTTATACTTGGAGGAGGTACTGGAATTGAACCCAGGACCTCGTGCATGCTAATAAGCATGCACTCTACAGCTTGAGCTATACCCTCCCCCATAAAGCAATGTTTGTTAATAGCTATGGCTTTGGTTAAGATGTAAATTCTTTGAATGATTACTAAAAGAAGCCTCAAATTTCCCGCCACCCCCAGCCAGATCCCCCTCATCGCACCCAGGGATGTAATACATTGAATAGGAGGGTCTTAGGGATCGGCCTGGGACCCGCACTCTCCAGGAAAAAGACTTCTGAGTTTCGATTTGCCACCCAGGAAACACCCCCTTGGAAGAAACCCTTGAAAAACTGGGATGTTGTGTGAAGGGAGACCACATGTGAATTGCATAACTTGTGCAAAGGCATTCACCTTCTCCTAGACTTAGTTTTCCTATCAATAAAATGGAGAACAGTCGGCACTTGGAGAATGGCGAGGGTTTATTGGGATGGTGGATGCTCATCACAGCATCAGGTAATCATTCTTGTTCTCCCCACCTGTACAGAGCCCACCCTGCGTGGATGGAATGTGCCGGACAGGGAGGTCTCAGTGGGAGGGGGTCCTGGGGTAATGAAGCTAAGACCTCCCTTCACTTCTACAGACACTCACTCCCTGAGGCCCCTTTTGCCTTTTCTCTTTCTTCTTTTCCTCTAGGGAGGAAGAGGAAACGGGGAGGGGAGGGAGAGGGACGGGGAGTAGGGAGAAGGATGCAGTGAGGTTGCTGGGACTGTGGCAGGCTGCGTCTGGGTTTGGGGACCACAAGGCTGTGCAATTCAGTAAGAGGGAGATTGTTACGGAAACGACAGGCCAGCCAAGAAACAAGCACCACTCGGAGGGTTGGAGTACTCAGATGTATTACGCCGGCGGGCTCAGAGGGTCTTCTACTCCGAAGCCCTGAGCACCTCCAAGACGTGCGCATGAGGTTTTATAGAGTAAAGTACAAGCTTGGGGTATTCGGCCAGTAGGCATGGAACAGCTTTAGCCGCATCATTATCACAAAAGTGGAGGCAGGGAGGCAGCAAACCAACATTCCAAAGCCAGGAATATATCTTTGAAAATCCAGCTGGCTAGCAAAAAACATGACCAGCAAACCAACACTAATTAACCTGGATTTACAAGTTAGTCCAGCCGAACTCAGATCAGTATTCCAATACCTAGATTTGTGAGTTATCCTGCCAGCCCAGCCTCTCCTTCACATTCCTAGACTTGTGAGTTATCTTGTTAGACCAGCCCGGCTTTTCCTTCACAAGACGAGGAAAGAGTTGGACCCTCGTCACCATCCTCTTCCCTAGAGCCGCTGACTATAAGAAGCAGCTGGTGCATCCAGAATCCTGTACAGCCAAACCCTCCCCGCTTCCCCAGAGCCTCAAACCGACCTCAAGGCAGAGCTGCCAAGAAGTAAGCTGGGTGACTCACAGCCGATCCCCAGTTTAGGGCCATTAGAATCCCCCTCCCCCCTGGGCCGGGGTCATGCTTCAAACAGCAGCTTTGCCATTTCCTCACTCAGCCTTGAGTGTGAGAGCAACACAACCAGGAGACAGCCGAAATGTCTCACACTGGGAGCTGCGGAGGTAATTTGGGGGGCATCCACCCAATGGAGTGCCGTGTGGGCGGTTAACCGAGTGCAGAAGAGCCCCAGGTGCTGACATGGCAAGGACTCCAAGATCTATGATTAAGCAGACAAGAAGATTCAGAACAGTATGTTTTATGTTTTTTAAAATGGGTTTAAAAGCATTATATCCATATGTAGTAGAGTCTTACAGAGGGGCTCTAAAGGATTCTGCATCCCACAGAAACATTTGGCCCATGCAGAATTAAAATAGCGGCTGGTCCAGGATCACCCTTTGAGCATCACTGCTTTGGAACCACTGTGTGTTCCTACAGCCTCACCTTTTCCATGTCCACTCAATTGCCTGCTTGGCTCATGTTGTGATTTGAGTTTGCGACTCCACGTCAACGGAGGGAGATCGCGTATGCACCGGAGTGTAATTTTAAGGAGTGTAGTTTTAAGATGAACTTGTTTCTTTGCTTTTCAAAGACAAGGCGTTCACATCTTCAAATGTTAACACGTCAACAGCTTCAAATTGGGGCTGAATCTTAGAAATGCTGTTGGCATAGTCCTTGCCAACACCCGCACAGACTCTGGTGTTCCTGCTCGCATCACTGGTACCTTGACGCTTCTGTGTTTCAATCCTGAACCATTTAAGACTGATCTTTGTTCTAGATGTCTGGTCTTTGACATCTTCTGGGAAAGTCAAGAATGCCCCAGAATCCAAACTCAAAGTAATTTTCAGCAGCTTGGAAGTAAGCTAGAGGCATTATCTGAGGTCCCTTTCCAGAATCACTGCCCAAGCGCTCAGTGGCACAAAGAATGGCACTGTGAGGACCCTACAGGTGTGCGTGACTCAGAGCTGAGGAGGGGTGCAGTCTTATCAACGCCTGAGCTAAATGCATTTTCTTTTTCTTTTCGTATATGGAAAAGAGAGCCATATAATTAAGTCTATGTCTGAATAAGCCTAAATGAGCTTTTTCAACTCATGTAAAGTAAATATTCTAAGATAAAGCGTGGCGCCATAATTTATTGGCAGTGTTATTCTTTCTTTGTTGTATATATAATAAAACTTTTGTAATTGAGGCTTGCTCTCTTGGGTTTGATGAAATCGTGTGGACGTGTGTCTGTGGATGTGTATGTGTGTGTGTGTCTGAGTGCATACACCTGCTGATGTGTCCGTGAAAGTATTTCTGGAAGGACACGCAGGAAATCTTTTTTTTTCAATTGAAGATAATTGACATATAACATTATGTTAGTTTCAGGTGTACAATATAGTGATTTGATATTTGTATATCTTGTGAAATGATCATTGTAGTAAGTCTAGTTAGCGTCTATCCCCATACAGAGTTACAAGTTTTATTTTCCTTGTGATGAAGGCTTTTAAGATCTACATTCTTTGCAACTTCCAAACACAATACAGTATTACTAACTACAGTCACCATGCTGTATATTACATCCCTATGACTGACTTATTTTATTACTGGAAGTTTGTACCTTTTGACCCTCTTTACCCAATTCAGCCCCCCTCCCCAGGCAACTGCCAGTCTGTTCTCTGTTTCCATGAGCTTTTTTTCTTTTTAGATTCCACACACAACTGAGACGGAAATCTTAACTTTCTTGTTATTTGAGGGGCTTGTATCCATGGGTAAGGAGGGGAAAGTTTTTGCTGCCTGTATTTGCAAGTGGTTTGTTTTTTGTTTTTTTTTTTCTGACTTTATTATTTTTTATCTAATTTTTTAACTTGTATTTTAAAAATTGAGTGGAGGTACCTTTAGTGTCTCAAGCCCCATTTCTGACCTCCTGACCTTCAAATCTCTGGGGATGTAACTCCAGGGGCTGGACAGCCAGGTTTGGATCTCCATCTAACCTGGCTGAAAACTAGCCAGCATCTCCCCGTTCATGAGACCAAGAATTCCCCGAGGCTCATTGGGGTTTCAGAGAAATCACTAACCAACCAGTTGACTGTCTTGTCGCCTTCCCCTTTCTCTCTCCCAATTCCTGCCTCAAAATGTTTTTTTGAGTACCTCTCCTGTATGCATAGCATCCAACAAGCTTCTACAGACCCTCCTCTCCCTTCTGGAACTGGAGGAAACGCCCCTTTAACACTAGAGGTGCCTGAAAACGTGTGTGTCGTTACAATTCTTGACAATCTCTTTACCGCCTTTACGTGCCCTCGATGCTGTGCACCCCACCGTGGGGAAAAAGGCTTCTCCTGCCTGGAGTGATCCTGATGCAAGGCCAAGTGTAGGTTTGTCAGATGACGGGTAGCCCCTCTGAGACCTTTGCAACCCAGAGAGGCTGCTCAGAAGTGATGTCTGTCTAGAAATGCCGAGCTCACTCACTGCTGGTGTGGCTGCCGTGGATGCCAGTTCTGCCAGGAGAGGGACGTGTGGAAGGAGGGCAGCCCACCCAGGCTCCACCTGCACAGCTCCCCACCCTCCACCATCAGCCCAGATCCCTCATTTTGAGGACTTGGACGCTGCTACTGAAGTTCCCTAACTTTTTCTCTCCTCACTCCCCTCTCCATGGTACAAGGTTCTTAGAGAGAAAATCAGTCTGATCCCGCCACCCTTGCCTTAGGAACACTTGGATGCTCTAGCGTGGCACATGGGACATAAATACCTGATTTTGCCTCTCCTGACCCATCCTGCCCCCTCCACCCCCCCAACTGTACTCTGACCACAGGTCTGCAACGCATGGCAGTTTTATGCATTTGCAAAGGCTAGTGCCTCTACGTGGACCTTCTTCCCTCCCCTCTTCACCTGTTAATTAACACCTGCTTCCCCTTCAGCCCTGAACTTAATCAGCACTTACTCCACGGAGCCTCCTCTCATACTGCTGAGTTGTTCAGACCCACCCGGAAGACAGGCTCACGCCTCTGTGCGCTGCTGCTTTGCAGAACTGCTCACGTTATTCGCATGACCGTCTTCTCTGCAGCACTGCAAGCTTCCCAAGAGCGGGGGCTAGGGCCGTTTTCCATCAAACTGCATCCCCAGCGCCTGGCTCCAGTAAGCTCTGAGCATATCTGTTGGACAAATGAATGAATTGCGGACCCTCCTGCTAAGCAGTGATGCTCCTCCCAAGAGCCAGTGGCAGGCCCTGCCCCCAGCAGGATGCCGCGGAGGAGGCTGGTTGGTGGGATGGAATGCGACAGGTCCCTCTGGTCTCCTGGATACCAGAGAGGGTGAGAATGTAAACGGCAGCCCAGAGGCTGCATTCTTGAAATTTCATTTCAGCCCAGGAGGAGCCTGCAGGGAAGTGAACCTGACCTTGAAGTTCTGGCCTTTATTTTTCACCCCCTTCTCTGAAAAACATAGAGATAAAAGGGGCAATCATGCAACACATTCTTTCTGAGGGAGCTGCGAGGTGGGAGCGTCTAAGGCACGCTTCCCTCATCACCCAGACCTGCTTCTTGCTGGGAGAGGTGTGCCTTCCAGGATTCCTTGGCATCGCACGGCCCTGGAAGAGGCGAGGGTGCTGCGGCATGCTTCCTGAGGGAGCAGGGACATCTCAGCGGCAGTTCCCCAACTGAGGTTCCACCAAAGTCAAAGATGGGCTGAGAGAATAGCAGGTGGTTAGTGAGCATCTATTATGCCCCCAGGAAATGTGCTAAGCACTTTGCATGCTTCATGTGATCTGATCCTCCCAACACACCCTTAAGTGAAAGAACTTAATTAAGGGACAGAACCCGGATTCAAACACAGTTCCATCCACCTGCAAAGTCTTTGATTTCCTTCCCGCAGGGGAACTGGGAAGTCTGTGTTGCTTAGAGCGAATCACTTCTCCTCTCTGGTCCTCAGTTTCCTCAACTATAACAAGGGCATTGGACTCTTATCAGGGGTTTTCACATGTTTTTTTTAGCCATGGAGCCATTTCTCCCAGTGGAATCTTGCCCTGACCCCTGGCATGAGAACCCCGCCTTTGCCTCCCTCTCCTGCTGTGGCCAGCCCGCCTGGTTACGTGGGTCTCGGGTGACCCACATCGCCTCAGACAGAACCCTGCTTGAGATCCCCAGCAGTAGGTGACTTCCAAAGGTCTCTCCAGTGTGGTCAGCCATCTCTGCTTCTATAATTTTGGGTCCAATAGGAGAGCCAGGGCACGTTCTTATTTTTAAAAGCAATACTTTGTGGTCTCCCACCTGCTCAGGGCCCCAAGTCAGAAGGAGCTGAGCTAGAACAACACCCTTCTGGTGTGTTTAGACACTGGCTTCACTGTAGGGAGTAAAGATGAAATTCATCACCGTAGTGGTGTGGCGAGGGTTCTGACTTGCTGCGAAATCCATGTCAATTAGTGGCTATTGCAAGACAGCTGCATTTAAACCGGATGGGCTCAAATCCCCGCACCTTCACTTCGCAACTTGTGCCTGGGAGACTAGATACCAAACCTCTCTGTGCTTTAGTCTCTCTGGTGCGTTGGGACGGTGATGACGCCCACCTCAGGTCCTAGTGTTACACAGCGTGGTGGATGTACTCAACTAATACTAGCCATCATTCATCATCACGATTGCAAAGCACATGGCATTTCTAACATGCCATGACTGCAGTTGGGAATTGGCACCCCGTTAGATAATCTTGAGTTGTGTAAAGTTTGGGGTGGCATTCTAAGAAAAGGGAGCGTTGCCTCATACTCCCTTATCTGCCCCCCAACCATCTACACCAGCTGATGGTGGCAGAATCGTTGGGGTCCTGTGAAGACCCGAACTTGTAACTTCCCTCCCTTTTCCACTCTGACATGTGTCGGGGGACAGTCTGCTTAATATCCATATGCCCCACTCTTGCGATGAGTTATTTTTTCTCTTTACTTTTGACTTACTCTTTCAACAGATACATCAGTGGTTTGTCACTGGGGAAGATTTTGTCAACTCCTTTCCCACCCACCCCCGCCCCAGGGGACATTTGGCAATGTCTGGAGACATTTTTGGTTGTCACAACTGGGAGGTGCATCTAATGATCAGGAACCAGTGATGCTGCTAAACATTCTACAGTGTGCAGTACAGCTCCCCTGCAACAAAGAGTTACCTGGCCCCAGATGTCCCGCAGCAGGGGCTCATGGTGAAGGCCAAGGTCGAGACACCCTGAAATCTGTGTTACGCACCCATGGTGCAGGCCTGGTGACAGACAAGACAGATCTGGTCCTTGCTCACGTGGGTCTTGTAGTCTAGTGTGCATCGTATGGGGGTAAGGGGGGCAGAAACTAAATGACTGAAAAAAAGAAATAAACATATAATTGCCTATTGTCGTAAGTTCCATAAAGGAAAGAAAATGGTGCCCTGGTGGAGAATAAACTAGAGTGACCTAATTAGGATGGCTCAGTCAGTAAGACTTCTCTGGGAAGGTGACAGTTAAACTGGGATCTGAAAACCCAGGAGCCAGCCACGTGGAGCGAGGAGGAGCGATTTCCCAGCATGACGCGGACTGTGTGGGGTGGCTGCCGTGGAGGGGGCCTTGGAAGAATTGGTGGGAAGGAGCTGAAGGAGGTCAGAGAGCCTGACATGAGGGGTATTCAAGCCTGGGGAAGAGTGTGGGTTTTGTTCTGAACGTAGTGAGAAGACACTGGGAAGCCTTTAACAGAGACGTGGCAGGACCTTGTTTAATTTTTTTTTAAGATTTAGAAAGTATGAATTGGAATGGGTGCTGAGAGGTGCTAAGAAACGAGTCCTGGCCATTGTAGGGACCAGGGATTCCAGAGAAGCCCCAACCCCCTGCAGGTGTGAGGACCCCAGAGTCCCCCGATCGAAGACGCTTTGAGTGGGGAGAAGCAGAGCACGTCAGCTGGGATCCTCGAAGAAACCAGATTCCCCCAGAGCAGGGGCGCCTGGGACCTGGGGACAACTAGCCGCCTAGTGAGAAAGAACGCCAGCTGACAGCTCTTAGGGTCGGGGTGGGGGGTGGGGGAGGTGGGGATCTCATTTGATGTGAGCGAGGATGTCGTTTGTTTTTGCCAAGTGGTTCCCACTACAAGCCCAGGGAGCCCCAAGGTTTGGGGAACATTGTTCTGTCTGTCTCTGGTGGTTCAGCACGGGTTTTGCCTGCTTCTGCCACTTACCAGCCATATCCCCTTAGGCAAGCTACTTACTCTCTGAGAGCCTCAGTTTCCTCATCTGTAAAGTGGGTGAGTACTTCCCTCCACGGGCTATGTGGCTGAAATAATGTTCTGTTTGTGAAATGCTTAGCAGAATGTCCAGCGTGTAGTCAAGGTTTAATGAGCTAGTTATTACGTAGTTTAGGTAACAAACACTTTTGCAAATAATATTTAATCCTTATAACAATCCTAGGAGATGGGTACTATGATTTTTTTGTAAAAACAGCTTTATTGAGATATAAAGACCATACAATTCACCCATTTAAAATACACAATTTAATGATGTTTAGCATGTTCATGGAGTTTTGCAACCATCGCATAATCACTTTTAGAATGTTTTATCACCGTAAAAAAGAAACCCAGCTCCCCTTAACCATCACCCCCTCAGTCTCTTCCCATCCCTACCCCCAGCCCTAGGCAGCCGCTAACCTAATTTCTGTCTCTATAGGTTTATCTATTTTGGACATTTCATATGAATGAAACCATACGCTATGTGGCTTTTTGTGTCTGGCTTCTTTCACTGAATATAAAGTTTTCAAGGTACATCCATGACGTCATGACTTCCACTGTGTCAGTACCTAATTCCTTTTTATTGCCAAGTAATATTCCACTTTATGGATTTACCACATTTTGTTTATCCACTCATCCATTGATGGATATTTGGGTTATTTCTACTCTTTGTCTGTTATGAATAATGCTGCTCCAAACATTGATTTATAAGCTTTGGGGTGTGGATAGGTTCTCATTTCTCTTGGGCACCTGGTAGACAGTACTCTTACCCTTGTTTCACAAGTAAGGAGACTGAGGCAGGGAAAGGTGAGGTTCCGTGCCCAGGTCCCCCAGCTAGCGTGTGACAGAGCTGTGGTCAGAACTCAGGTGGTCCAGTCCCAGAGTCCGTGCTCTCTTGGGAGCTTCCTGCGTAGCAACTGCTGTGGAAGGAGCCGGAGAGACCAGGAGAGCAAAGCAGACATGTCCCTGCCCTTATGAATCTTCCTGGGAGACCACAGGGCCATCAGACACACAAAACAACCAGTGTGACAGCTTTAGCAGCAGAGTTACAGGTTCTGGTAGGTGGGCTGGTGGGCCCTGGGCCGTGTCAGCAGGGCTTGGGCTGAGAGCTGCAGGGTGCAGAGGTGCCAACCAGGCAGGGATGGAGGGAAGGGAAGCAGCAGGCTTGCCTGTGCAAGCCCTCCAGGGTAGGGCCAGTAGATCATGCATCCTTCAGAGGCCAGGCATCTACTGAGTTTTCATTTAGCCCTCATAGTACCCTTAGTAGGTGTTCATTGTTCTTGTTATTA
The DNA here is from genome assembly GCF_048773025.1 of Camelus bactrianus. Lineage (NCBI taxonomy): Eukaryota > Metazoa > Chordata > Mammalia > Artiodactyla > Camelidae > Camelus > Camelus bactrianus. The sequence goes on along the minus strand of NC_133560.1, from coordinate 13,908,891 downwards.
TTATTATTATTACCAAGTGTTGTTGTTTGTACTTTTCACCAGAATTTGTAACTCTTCTGTGGCCCAGTTTTTCTGCAGAGCTGTGGTTCACAACATTAGTGACACCCTACATCCAAGTTCAAGGTTTAAAATAAATAAGGTTACAGTAGCGCACAGCAAAAAAAAAAAAAAGGTGACAATGAATATATGTATGTTCATGTATAACTGAAAAATTGTGCTCTCCACGAATTTGACACACAACATTGTAAAATGACTATAACTCAATAAAAAAAATGTAAAAAAAATAAATAACATAAAAATAAAGTTACAGCAAGAAGGAGAACCACCTAAAAGTTTGAGGACAAGAATCTTGCCGGCATTCAGGCCTTTGTGTGGTGTGAGAGGCTCTACCCTGCACCACATGGCAGGGAGAAATGACTGACCCGTTTCTTAACAGACCCCATGGCCAAGAGGGGCACACACCTTCAAGGGCATTGGACCAGGATGCTGCAGCCGGGATCTCCAGCTGCCTGGAGCAACCTGCTCCCTAAAATGAATCAGGTCCCTTGTATCTGATGTGAAGAAGCAGCGAGGAAAAGGGCCTGGGAAGCGCAAGCCCACAGACCGGCGTCAGCAGGTCTGGAGCTGGGCTAGGAACCTGTTATTTCGGAAGTGCAAAACCTGCAAAAGAGACCGCACACGCCTTGCACTTGGTAGGCATGCCTGAAACCCTTGTTGGGAGCATAAACGCGTGCAAGATACTCAGGAACATCTCCTGGTTTGCCCTGAGCAAAGGCATGCTCTGAGCCATTGCTGAGAAACCTGTGTGCCTAGTTAGAATTAGTTAAAAAGTAGAAGCTGGGGAGCTCCCAGGGCCTAAGTTTGCTATGCTTTTTGAGTGATTGTTCCATACATTGGGGGTAGTTTAGAAATGATTGCCAAATGTGCCTTGCTTTTTAATGTGGCAGTGCATGCTTGGGTCCTCATGGAGTGATCTGAGTAAGAGCCTAGAGGTTAAGTCAGGCAGGGTGTCTCCCCCAGCCCCCAGATGCTTCCGCTCTGATTTGGGGGCACTGGACAAACGTTCTGAGGGTCTCTTGGGAGTCTCAGGGCAGGGGTGGGGGGCACGCAGGGCAGGGGGAGCTGAGCAGTGCGGGAACAGGCATTGTTTCTCTAGGGTAAGAAAACTATTCTGAATCTGTGACTCTGGGCTTATATTCAAGGTCCTCCTTCCTTTCCTGATGGGGTCCTTTGAAATCACCCCCCAGGCACGCGCAATACCCCGCTAACCCACCAGACCAGCCTCTGAGTGACAGGGGTCCTCCCTAGAGGCCAAGGGCAGGGTCTCCCTAAGTAGCTGCAATGACTTTGGACCACTGTGTGGGTGGGCACTGTTTCCGGGGCCTGGGATGCTGGGAATTCTGGATTTAATGAGTTTGGGCCACAGCCCCCTAGCGGAGGAGCAGTTCCATAGGGGACTGCGTATGCAGCTCGCCATGGTGGGGTCCGTTCCAGCTTCCCATTTGCCTCCCCCAGTGCTCACCCTTGCCTCGGCTGGAGAGGGAGCCTGGAATTGTGTGCCAGATCCCAGCGGCTGCTCCAGGACCTTCCTTACACCTTTTGTTGAGATGCTGGTGTGGAGAGAGAGGTCCTGTGAAGTCTTTGCTCTGTCTGTTGGGACCTGTTTGTGGGTCCCCTGCTAACGTGGGACAAAAACCCTGTGTCTGCCCTTCTGTCTGCCTGTGGCCTGATCTGAACACAGGCCTCATTTTCCCTCATCCACCCTCCACTCGAGTGTCAGGGCAGGGAGCTGAAGAAAGCGGGGATCCATTTCCTTTATTAGCCTGGGTGAAATCTGTTGGAGGTTTTGACACAAAGTCACTGCCAGGCAAAGTCAGTCTGAAAAAACAAATCCCTGTGTGTTCGTTGTCACCGTACACACCAGGCGTTATGCTGTCCACCGTCCCCTGCGGATACCGCAGTGATCTGAGCAGGCCTGCTGCCTGCCCTTGGGAAGGTCACTGTCTACAGGGAAGGATCATAAGTCATTTGAAGCAAAGCTGGGATCTAACCTGGTCTGTGAGGTCAGAGGAGTGGTGTTCAGGCAACTGGTTTACTCGTTCAACATGCCTGGCACGAGAGCGTGTTGAGCACCTGCTGTATCCGAGCACGGTGCAAACTCGTGGCGTGCCTGAGCTCTTTTACCCAAGTGAGATAGGTTTTCCTGTCTGCCACGTTCTACAAGTCGGGGGGTGCAGACCGAGGGGTGAAGTGATGTGTGCCGGGCACCCAGCTGCCTAGTGGCAGAGCTGGTCCTGAGCAGAGGGGACGCAACTGCTCTGTGTGTGTGGTGGGGGTGGGGCAGGGGGAGACCCGAGCCGTCACCCTCACCCTCGCTCCTATTTTCCTGCCAAGGAGGGGCACGTCCCCAGGATGTTTGCAGGCTTTATTCCGCCTGGGCACTTACCCAGTCCCCTTTAATCCACGGCCGGAGGGGAAGAGCTGCTGGCACTGCTGGCAGAGGGGAGGGCCACACAGCATTGTCCCGATCCTGGGCCACACCTCTCAGCAAGTTCCGGGGTGGGGTGGGAGCTTGGCCGGGAGCACAGGCCTGCCTTTATCCCACCTCGATGTCAGCCGGCCAGCGGGGAGCCTGGCCGGCTTGCTAGCTGGAGGTGACGGCCATCACAAACACGGGCTTCTCCAAGGAGGAAGTGCAAAGGCTTCCTCCCGAGAGCTGGGGTTGGGGAGGGCTGAGGTGTGGTTGTCTGGTTAAGGTCCACTTGAAACACACAGAAAGATGAGAGTGTTCCACCTGGGACAGGGCCCGAGGAGGGCCTTCCTGAATGTGGCCTCGAAGGAATTTGGTTGGGATGGGGCTAGAGGTGACCGGTCCCCAAACTACAGTCTAGGTTCTTTGCTTGGGGACATGGGAAGAAAGGAGTTCCCGAGGGGTCTGAGGATTGTAATAGGTAACATGCCTCAACCACGTTCCATTTTACAGAAGAGAAGACTGAGGCACGGCGAGGTCAACCGCTGTGCCCAAGGTCCTAGAGCTGGTAAATGGAGGAGCAAGGTGGGTTTTCCTCCCCACTCTACCACTGAGTGACCATCACCAGGTCATTTCCCCTCACTTTCTCTGTCTCCCCAATGAGATGACTGGACATAATGATTTATTTCTGAAAGTCCTTTCACAACCAGTGCCCGTAATTACATTGCAGGGACTTGCAAGGTCATTCCGTCACAGAGGGGCAGGTCCTCTTGGGCACCTAGGTTTCGGACCCCCTGCCCAGTTCTCCCCTTGCTCGCCTGTCTCTGAGCCAGCCTCCTGAAATCTCCTGAAGACAGGATCTCCTGCCTCACACATCCAGGGAGGGTTTTGTTTTGTTTTGTTTTAAATGTGTTCCAACACTGAGCTCCAGGGGCCCCCTTTCCTCTTCCCTGTAAAGGCTTTCTGCCTCCCGTCCCGCTCTGTGGGTCCTGGTCACAGCCAGGCAGCCTTGCGTTCAGCACAGCCCCACAGCAGGCGTTACCAGCCCTCCACGAGTTACTGAGCACCTGTCCCAGCAATTCCCCAAGGTCGCGCAGTCCGGGAGTGGCTGCTCTAGGCCGGGACTTACCCCCTGGTCTGCTGTGACAGGCCTGGAGGAGCACTGCGTTCTTCCCCCCTTGTTAAACTGGCTCTCCTTCCCTTTGCTTCTGTTTGCAGACAAGGTAGAGCAGGGCTGGGAGTGGGGCTGACTACCCCTAGCCCACTGGACCTGGGTCTTCCAAACCCTCCAGCTTTTGGAAAAGTTGGTCTGGACCAGCAGGTCCACCAGCCCCAACTCTGTGACCAAAAGCAGCCACCGTAGTGCCTTTGTTTCCTCAAACTATTACTCGACATTCCACCCAGCAGACAGGGTGGTGGTCCGTGTGGGTACCATCTGGCAGGGCCCTCCGAACGTGAGCTCTCCACCTATGCTGCTTAAAACTCCTGCTTCACCTGCCATCTCCAGGTCGTTCCTCCAGGATGTCAGGACCCTCAGCCACACTGGACATCAAATACTATAGGGGTAGATTGGGCAGGGACTGAGGAAATCCAGCAGAAGTCATTGTCAGCCCCAGGGCTCCGATGATGGCTGCAGGACTCGGGTTCCTCTGTCTCCTGGCTCCACCTGCTGCCCTATTGGCTTTATTCTCAGTTTCCATATGGTGAGCTTCTAGGATTCAAGACGAGTGCAAAAGGGGGTCTCTGTCCTTCACGGCTCAGACAGAAGTCCTGGGCTTGACTCTCACGGGTCCCTCCTGGGTCACTTGCCTGGCCCTGAACCAGAAGCCAGAGTTCAGGGGCACAGGGTGGGGTTTCATCCAGCCGACATCAAATACCCGTCTCTAGAGCCAGGGTAGAATCAACTTTCCACCAAAGCACACGGGCTGAGAATCCTAGAGAGGTAATTGCCCCGGGAAATTTGCAACATGCTCACCAGAAAGGGCAAAAATGGGTGCAGAACCCCAAACCTTGTCCTCCACATCTTCCCCTGCTGGTCCCCAGGGCCCAGTCCCCAGGAGGTCGTCCATATGGGCCCGAGGGGCACCTGGCCAGAAGCTGAGAGCTCCTTCTCTGGCCTGACTTTCCCACATCCCCTTGGCTCCGACTGTCCAGCAACGCTCTGTTCTCCACTCAGAGATGAAGGGTGTCTGGCCAAGGGCAGGACATGGGGGGCGAGCAGTGAAGGAAAGGCTGTCATCTTCATGATCACTTATTTGTCCATTCATTCAGTCTTCTGCTCTTTGGATTACTCTGCCTTTTGCTCAACACATGTCTATTAACGTCCAAGGCATTGCAGGCAGTGAGTTAAATCAGGGTTTCTCAAACTTCCGTCATCGGAACACCCTCTTGCAGATTTGTCACTCAGGCATTGGGGTACCCTCTTCTCAGTTTCCCTCTTCCTGATCGCTGGCAACGGCCAATAGAAGCAAAATGATGTGATCAGTCCCTAGCCGATACGTCTGAGCCTGGAGTCTGACCTCTTTGTTCAACGGGAGCTTGGCAGATGTTGGAGGTGTTAGAGACACGTCACCACACTGAGACTCTGTTCTTGATCGAATCTGAAAAGCTGAAAGGGGATTGAAAAGATCCTGAAAGATCCAATGCCTGGTCCTGCCTCGTGTGTTTGCCACGTGAAGTTGTCCTGTGTGCCACCGAAAAGCATCATATACACGTGGGAAAATACAGTACTGGAGGGATTCAGACATGAGTCCAGCATAGACTTTGCCTCGAAGCCAGCTCCACTCCAGTAGGAGAGACACAATGAAGGTGCGACGAGATGGAATGTGAGGAAGGGGGGCTCTGGACGAAGTGCTGTGGGAGATCAGAACAGGGTGCTCCCCTAGGGGCCTGGGGAGGAGCCTGACCCCAGAGAAGGGGGGAGGGCATCGCAGGCAGAGGGGAGGCAGGAGAGAGGCCGGGAGGCGGGGGCGCTGGGAGAACAGCGCGGAGGCCTGCCTGCGGGCATGCTGTTTCTGTGCAAATGCCACCTGCTCGCTCGGTGTCCTGTTTATACTTGGATCCTGAGACCGGGATGTCTGCCCGGTGACTTGCTCACTCCCCACATGCTCTCCACCCAGGATACCCTGCTTTGCCCCACAGTCTCTACCTTGTCATCCTGGAGAGGCAGCTGGTGGAGTCGAAGGAGCCGGTGTGGATTCAGAGCCCAGAGCTGCTCCTTTCCAGCGGTGGGCCCCTCTTTGCTGTGACCTGGTGGTCACCCGAGACCCGACCTCAGAGGGAAGACGGGGAAGTAAAATGAGACAGGAACACAGCGCGCTAAGCATGCAGCCTGGCACGGGGAAGAGCTCAATAAACTTTAACAGACACGGTTTGGAAAACACTGTTCTGGACACGCTCATCAACTGTTGACAATTGAGACACAGTTGGCTTCTTATCCCTATTGCTTCCCTGTGACTCTAAGCAAGTTAACCCCTCTGAGCCTCAGTTTCATCATCTGAGAAATGGGGTATCCAGCCAGGGAATGAAATAACATTGACAAAGAAAGAACCCCATGGTCTGCCCTTGGCAGGCATTTCCGGCTTCCGCTGTGCTTTGGGTTTATCTGGCCGTTATTCAAGTATCATTCATTGAGCTCCAACTTATGCCTCGGTTTCCGTCTAAAATGCAGATCGTGATCCTTAACGATGCAAAACAGGGTCCTCTCACAGGATTGCTAGGAGAGGTAAACTGAGTTAATACTTGTGACTCTCAGGTCAGTGCCTCCCAAATGCCCTGCAAGTGAGGACTCCTACTGTTATTATCATTAATGAGGTGAAGTCACTTACCAGCTGGCCAGTGACTTAAACTCGAACCTGGACTTGGATGCTCCAACACCCATGTTGCGTCCACTCCACTAGCAGCCTCGCTCCCACGTGGAAACCCTTCTGTGTATTTTGGGCTCTGGTAGGGGGCCCGGGACAGGCGCTCCCCGCTGCCTCTCGTCCTGGGGGCTCCCCAGGCTCAGCTCTGCAGGTCTGCTCATGTTCTTCTCCTGCCTCCCTAAGAGGAGGCCACCACCAGCCTTCCCCCTTCCCCCCCAGGTTTCCCTGGAGCAGCTCCCGTGACCAGTCTGGCTCTCCCTTCCAGAATTTTCTTCCAGGCCCTGAGGTAGTTCTTGCCCTTTGCATGTGAAGTTCCTAAGTAAAGAGGCAAGATGCCGTTGACGTGCAAACACGGAACAACCTTGTTCCTGGCATCAGCCTACTCTGACCTGGCCAAGTCTTTCCACCTTGGAGAATCAGGGCTGCCTCTCCTCCCCTCCCTAAGCCTCAGGGGTGGGGGGCCTGGCCCCCTTGGCCTGGCACATGGACTTGACGCTGTCCCTCCGTAGCTGTGGGCCATCCGGCCAGTCACAGCCCCTCTCGAGGCCCTCCTCTCTGCTGCACACGAGAACAAGTGTTGCCCTTCAGGACCCAGGCTACTTCCTGCTTCCTCTTGGGAGCCTCCCAGGAGCAGTCAGCCTGCAGGCTCTCCTTTCTCTGAATCCAGTGGCCCCTTTTATGAAAGTTCTATTTTGAACCATGTCTTCATTGTTCTCATGCCCCCAGGTATATTCCCGTGCAAGCGTGGATCTACTTGTGTGTTTATTTCCAGCTAGTTGTAAGCTCATGTGCATGTGCGGGGCTGGGCGCATAATAACTCTGCAAGAGGTATTTGTTCATTAGCTCAAGCTCCTTTGAACATGAGTGTTTTTTCATTTTTTGTTTTTGAGTATTGAGGCCATCGAGCAGACATAAATCAAGGTTCACCGTTGAATCCTTTTGCATTGATTTGCTTGTTCTGTAAGGAAAATCACATTTCAACTATTTGGATAAATTTCTGAAATATATTTTAGCTTACTTAAAAAAAACTTTCTTTCTTCCATTCTGCATTTTTCGGGACCCCAAGGTGTGCCTAGCATGAGCACTGTCCTAGGGACAAAAATCTTAATTCCTGAAGTCCCCTTTGGTGTTCACCATGGACCTCATTGCAGGATCTGACTTTGCCAGTCTATAGGGAGAGGTTTCTGGAAGCCCATGTCGTCCCTTCCATCAGCAAGTTTCTCCTCTGTGGACTTGTTCTTGTCCTGTCGGTTCCAAGTCTTCCCAAGGAGGCTCCTCAGGGCCTGCTCTTGGTCGTTTCCAGTTTGCTGTGGGATGTATGGAGGGCATCAAGGATCGGGGGCAAGCCTGTAACAGGGGCCATGTGCTTTGTGACCCTGGAACTCTGGAGGAGTCTGGTGCTGGCTTTGTAAGTGTTGGGCTCAGGGACGGTGCCTTAGGAGGAAGGGAAAAGGAAAAAGACGACCAAACCAAGCAAACTCGAAACCTTTTCCCCTTGGAGAGGAAGGATTACTCACGAGGCATCTGTTTCATTCAGCACATAGTAGGAGCTGCAACTGACTCTGCTCCGTCTTCGAGAGACAGTGATGAGCTAGGCAGGCTGGCTCCATTTGCGTGGGACAGACAGACAGACAGACAGTCAGCATGTCAACAGATGCAGTGATAGGAAGTAATGGGGGGACCCACTCGGGCAGGGCTGCCTGGGAGGGCCTCTGAGAGCTGCCGGACAGAGGCACAGAAGGAAACAGCCGTGCAGTATGCGGATGGGCCGGTATGCTCTTGGACGTGTGGGCAGGAACCAGGAGCAGCATGCTGGGCGGAGGGAACCATGTGGGCAAAGCCTGGGAGGTGGGAGTGAGGTAGCTGAGTTCTGAGAGTTGGATGAGGCTGGAGAGGTGGACGAGGGCTGGGCCACAGGCAGAAGTGTGGATTTCCTTCTGGTTTTGGTGACAAGACTTTGAAGGGATTGAAACAGGAGAGTGACAAGATTGGATTTGTTTGCTTTTTGTTTGTTTTTTGTTTTCAATAGAGTGAGGAGGTGAGCAGGAAGGACGAGGTAGAAGAGCCAAGAAAACTGACAGCTGGAGAAGTGAGGAGATGGGCTGTGACCTGGGGAGGGAGGGAGGGGCCGAGAGCCAGAGAGCAAGATGGCGATGGTTCCTTTGGGGACATGATGAGAACAGAGGGGAGAGATCAGGGGCTTTGGGAATCCAGCCGGTGAAGGTCCAGGACGTGGACAATGAAAGCCTGAAGCTCAGCGATCAGTTCCCCATTCACATAGGACGCAGAGAGTGAGGGCAAAAGGGACGGCTCCTGGTTCATCCCCTGATCCTGGACCCAAATATGTTCCTTTTCCACCATGAAATCTTGCCACGTGAAACCCACTGAATAGACTTGCCAAGTAACTAAAAAGCATGTTTCTCGGGAGGCTTCATGCAGGAGAGAAAGCAGAAGGAAGGGAAGGAGGCCACACTTCCCGAGCCCCGTTCTTCGTGTGGGGTCGGCATGAAGGGTCAGGCACCAGCTCTGGCAGCTGGAAACCCGGGTCTCTGTGGCCCCAAGGCCCTTGCCCGCTCGCCTGGCCTCGGTAAGGCTCTGGGCTCCTCTGTGCCGGTGTCTGTGGAAAAGCAGCCGGAGTCCATGCGTGCCCCTCAAGGGACTCCTAAGTCAGCCGGCGGGGAGCATCCGTGGCCCACTCCCTGCCGTGATCTGGGGGGCACGTGCGCTCAGGACCAGCTCCCGAGTAACTGAGATCCATAGACAATCCCCGAGGATCGTTTCCACCCTCGGGTGTCACGTCCTCCTCCCAGGACTTCTGAGCAGAGCCCTCCAAGGGCTGCCAGGGAGTGCACGTGCCAGGGAAAATCTCACTTCTGCGTGATGATGATTATACTGGTGTGAGTGACTCAGGAGTGGGAGACAGACGCCTCCTTTGACTACCCAGTGGGTAATCTATTCCCAGGGGAAGGAGAGTGGGCTGTGGCCACACTTCTCCAGTTACCAGCTGGCAATGAGGAGGGGGACCCATTGAGACAGTTCATGGTGGAAAGGACCCAGCAACGGGCCAGGGCTCCCGTGGGCTCATGGCCAGTCCTGGCACAAACCAGGGACCCGGGAGCCCTGTCGGTTTAGGAGAGCCTCTGAGTGTTGATTTGCTCATTTGTAAAGTGGGGGAATGGTCAAGATGGTAATGAACCCTGCTGGGATCCTAAGAAACCATTTCTTTCTTCATTTGCTCTTTTGTGAGTACATTTAGTCATTCAATGAACACTCACCCGGTGTCTGGTCCTATAAGATGCTGAGGTTACAGTGATAAGATATTGCTCAGGTCCCCATGAAACTCACAGAAGTCACAGACATATAAACAAATAATGAAAATATACATATTGTTAAAAGAAAAAAAAAAGAAAAAGAGAAAGAAAGAGAGTTCTGTTCTCCAGTCCCCTGCCTCAGATGAACAGGTGTCCAGGGGAAGATGTTCTGGGCAGAAGGAACAGCCAAGACAAGGGCACAGAGTGTGTGAAATACTGTGGAGTCGGCACCAAATGAGCTTGGAGTTGTGTCCCTACGAGGAGCAGCAGGAAGCTGGTGCCGCCTTTCCTAGGCCAGGGCGTCTGCAGGGCAGGGAGGCTGGGGTGAGAGTCATTTCGGCAGCTCCTGCTTCTCTGTATTCCAACCAGGTCTTACCACACTCCGATCTGATCTCTGTCAGCTTTCCATTTGACACACAAACTATTCCAAGCTGCCCCCCTGTTTCTCCCCCTCCACCAGCACTCCTCCAGTAAAACCGAACTGGTGGAAATTAGGGGTGATGGACAATGGTTTGGTTTTTTTTGAGTGTCCTTCACCATCTGGAGTGGCCACCTGGCCTCCTTGTGGAGCATGTATGTGTCTGTGTGTATGTGTGTCCTTCATACCCAGAGGTCAGCAGGGAGAGTCTCTAGTAATACATTTCACATCTCCTCGGGGGCCTTTCTCATCAGTCTCTAGACAGGCTCCCAGGCTGGTCCAGTCTTGGGGGGCGGTCTCAGGCTTTCAGGGGGAGACCCGGGGAGGGGGGGCTCAGCTAACTGTCCAGATCCCATCCATTGCCTGTTGAACCCCCAAGTCAACCCCAGAGCAGCTAGGAAGTGTGCAGAGTATTAGAAACACTATATATATTCTCTTGCACTGCACAGGTGATCTTTTGTGACCCACCCCTCCCTGACACCACACGCAATTGCATGACCACACAACACACACATACACACACACACACACACACACACACACACACACCCCTCTTGGGCCCATTGGAAATTCATATATTCTCCCCTGGCACGGGAGCTGAAGCCGTCTGCCAACCTGTGGGCTTCTTTTCCATGTGTCTCACCATCTGGAGTGGCCACCTGGCCTCCTTGTGGAGCATGTATGTGTCTGTGTGTATGTGTGTGTGCACGCACTCAGACACCCATGTCCCAAGGCCAGGGTATTGTGTCCCCTCTCTGTGCTTGAGCGGCTGAATGAACAAGAGCCAGAGAACAGAGGCACAGAGGACAATGCCCAGAAGCCATCCTAGCAGTGTGAATGAATAATTCATACTGTATCCACTGCTTTCCAGGGCTTCCTAAAATAGCTATTTTAATTGCTTATTTGTTTCACTGCTGACTTTAATTCAGCCGCCTTCAACTCAGAACACTTTGGTGTTTAACGCTGACTCGCAGGTAGGGCTTCCCTTCCGGGAACAAAGGTCTATTTTCTTCTTTAAAAAGAAACGACGGGAGGAAAATAAACCCTCAAAGTTGTGCTCTGCAGAGGTGAGCACTGCTTTCTTTTCATCTCCTGTGCAGGGCTCCTTTGGTCAGTGTCGGCCTCTGCGTTCTTGGAGAATAAAGAAATAGCAGTTAGATGGACAGACAAGGTGAGCTTCCAGGCTGGATCAGTCGGCCCACCGTGATGCAATCAACAAACACTTGGGCACCAGCAGCTTTTGAGCTCCTCAGACGTGGCCAGGCTGTGCTGCCTTGTGCTTTCCTAGACGCAGCAGCTGCAGCATCGAGGGAAGGTGTTATTAGGAAGGCCCTACCTGCCTGGGTGGACAACCCAGGGGCTGAGCAGTCCATAGACTAGTGGGGGGGGGCAGGGGGATCCAGTGCTATGTCCCCCTGGGGCTCTGGCAGGATATGCCTCCAGTATGAAATGCATGGCTCAGCTTCTAAAGGGCTTATCCCCGTGGTCCCAGTGGAACGGCCTGGAGAAAGGGCCATTGAAAGGCAGGCATTTAGAGCATCTTATACCTACATCCATCCAAGGGCAGCCAGAGGTAATGAGACAAAGTGTAGAAGCCGTGTTGGTTACAGCGCAAGATGACAGGTGTGAATCTGAAGACACAAAGTGCACCCAGGAGACCCCTGGTGGTTGCAGAGATGGGGCCAGTGGACTCTGTGGTCTAGTCCTGCACCTGCAGAACCGGGGCACCTGTAGAGCCGGCAGGCCAGGTACGGTCAACAGCTGCCCCTCCTCTTCCCTCCCCCAGCTCTGCTTGGGCTTCTCTCTGCAAATAGATGCAAGGGGAAGAGGACCGGTTTAATAAGGGAGGACAGAAGGCGATGCTCTCCCTGAGGACCTACTACGTGCAGAGGAGCAGAGAGGTTGAGAACCCGAGTTCCTGGATCAGGTCCATATGCTGCTCTGTGCTTGCTGGCTGCGTGGCCTCAGGCAACTCTGGGTGGGACAGGAGCTCAGCAAATACTCAGAAAGGGCTGATACAGCCTGCGTGCAGGGTTGTGCTCAGGAGACCCTGGGGGTCCATGACCAGGCCCTGAGAATGAGATGGGAACCAGAAAGCTCTGATGGAGAAGGAGAAGGAGAAGGATTTCTTGAACACAAGGTTCAATACCACTTTTCAAAGCCCCTGCAGTTATCACATAGGGGATGCTGTGTACCAGTGGGTCCTAACTGGCATTGGGACCAGCAACATCAGTATCACCTGGGAGCTTGTTGGAAATGCAAATTCTCAGGGCAGCCCAGAATCAGAAACTCTGGGAGTGGGTCCCAGCTCTCTGTGGGATTCTGACACAGCTCAGGGCTGAGAACCACTGCTGGTACCACAAGAAGATGTCAGAGGGGTGTTCAGAGTGCCAGTGCCAATGGCCAGGGGAACTAGAGGGTGTCAGGAAACCTGGGTGCCCTGGAGGATCCACTCCTCTGTGGCTGTGTGACCTTGGACAAGTCCTTAGGACACAGTCTTGGAAACTCAGTACAGAAAGGTCCCTTAGCAATCACTGTGTCACCTTCTTATGGTGGGAATGGGGAAACAGTGGCCCAGGGTGAGGAAGGGACTTGGCCACAGTTACTCAGTGGCAGAGCTGAGAATTGAAGCCAGTTGGATTTGTTTCTTGACAAGCTGAGTATCCCAGGATGTATCGGCTTACCTCTCTATGCCTCAGTTTCCACATCTGTAAAATGGAGCTAATTATAGTATTTAGATTATTTTAAACAACTTAATATCATATAGCATTGTGTATGGGTTTTCCTTTATTTTTTTCTTACACCTGTATTGAGGAATTACTGAAGCACAGTAAATTGTATGTATTTGAAGAGTGCAATTTGATGACTTTGACATACACATATACAGCTACGAACCCATCTGCATAGTCAATATGACAGACACGCCCATCATCCCCCAAACTTTGTGCCCTTTTATAATCCTTTTCTCCCTCTACTCCCATCCCATCCCCAGACAACTACTGATCTGCCTTCTGTCCTTATAGGTTAGTTTGTATTTTCTAGAATTTTCCATAAATGGAATCATACAATAGAGTCTTGGTTCTTCCCTGGCTTTTTACCCAGTATGTTTCTGAAATGCATCTGTGTTGTTGTGTGTATTAATAGCTTGTTCCTTTTTATTGCCGAGTTGTGTTCCAGTGTGTGGATGTGCTGCATTCTGTCTACCCATAACGCGGTGGATGCACATTTGGGTGGTTTCTAGTTTGGGATGATTACAAATCAACATAACCTGGATGTTAAGAGGCACCATTATTTTATGTGCCACTAGGAAAGGAAAAGTGCTACCAATTAAACGATGACCCAGTTTTTTAAATTGACTAGAAGGATTATTTCATACTCATTAAAATAAATTTTTCAAACTCTGATTTTTTTAAATCGCATATCGCTTTTCCACATACAAAAAAAAAAAAGGAATATTTAAACACAAATAAAACTCCAGTGTTCCTAAAATATCCTCTCATTCTGAATCCGGTACTTTGGAGTTACTTTTTAACTGAGAATTATTGACAGTCTGTGCTTCTAATATCGTCCCTGGTGCCCTTGAGAATGTGGGGTGATGCAGCCTTATTATGGGACCTGAAGAGGAGCTAACTCAAAGGCTTTGGTGCCGAGCTCTGCAGCCTGTGTGGCAATTATGCAGAGGTAGCCTCCCTTGCACTCCTGCTTCGGGAATGTTGCTAAACGTGTCTGCTCACTGCCTTCTCCACCCGTCCTCGCAACCATTTGGTTCCTAGGGGTTAAAAGGGCTCAATTATCGTCTCCGGGATTTTATCCCAAGCCTTTTGATGTCTGTGCACCTTTGATGTCTGTGCACACACGGCAGTGACAGCTCCATCAGGAATGCCGCCTGGCCGACAGTGTTGTAAGATGTCAGCAGTGCTAACACACATCCCAATTTCAGAGATGCTAAAATGTGTTTTAAAATGTGCGGCTCAGAACCGGTGAAATCGAGTCCCTGTCTGGGGCCCTGAATCGTGCCTGTACCTTATAAACACTCAGTGAAGTTTAGCTTTTATGATTATTATTATATTACTATGAAGCATCAGTTTCCTGTTGGTCAAACGAGAGTGGCTGTATGTGGCTCACAGAAATGTTGTGAAAATAATGGACATGATTTGTTTTACACAGAGCATATGGTCCAGTGCCGTGCCTAGTACTTAATTGGCCTTCAGCAAAAGATGTATTGTTTCATTGCAACCTCACAATGCCCTTGACTTTGGGACTGGTAGGACAGTAGACTTACGAAGGCCGAAACTGCAAAGGGGGCCTTAGGAATGTTACGTTTCGGCTCCCTCGTCTTGCAGATGGGAAGCCCAGAGAGGGCAGGTGCCTCGCCCAAGTGCCTGGTTAATCTGGTGGCAACGTGAGGATTCAAGCCCAGTTCTCGTCGCTCCCCTTCCAGTGCTCCACCTAAACTGTGTTGTCGTGGAAGGAGCCACACGTCAGGACCCCAGAGAAGCCTTCACGGCCGATTCCGTTTCTAGAAGGACCAGCTCCTCAGGCTGCAGGACGGGGTGAGGATCAGAGCTCAAGGAACAGGAATGGCCAGATTCCAGGGAAGGGTGGCTGTGGCCTCTGTCTTTAGAGCTGGAAGCTCCTTCACAGCCCAGCGCCTGGGAAGACCCCTTGGAAACCCAGGGGACTGGAAGGAGTGGAGCTGGGGGTTGAGCGCCCTCAGAGTCCTAGGCACAGACAGGCCTGCCCAGCGTCCCCTGCCCAGTGCCACGTTGGGTCGTTCCCCTGTGCTGATTTATTCAAGTCTACCAGAGCCCTGTGCGGCAGGACCTCTGGGCTGCTTCATGCCTATGGGGAAACTGGGGCTTGGAGCTGGGGAAGGAATGCCTACGATTACACAGCTCAGATGGAGCTGGGAGTCCCACGTGGTCCTGTTGGCCCTTCCTACAGGGCACAGAACTTGCTTAGCCTAACTCCCAGTTCAGGAATGAGAATGGGGCTGAGTGGAGCTGGGTGAGGGAGAGACATGTCTACCCAGCACTCGGTTCTGCCATTGTACTGGCAGAAAAGTACCTTCCACTGTGGAGGCGAGCGGAATGAGGGACCCATCTCCCAATTTTGTCTTTCCATGAATGGGAGCTTCGTGGTTTCATACGGATTCTTGCTTAGTCGTAATTTTCCGTCCAGCATAATAAGGTTAGTTCGCCCCGGACAATCCCATCTGTAACTCTTTCTTGCAGGCTGTTCAGACGATCACTGCGTCTCACGTGGAGCTGAACTCAGCAGCAGGCTGATTTGATCTCTTGGTGTCATGAGTGTGATGCAGGCCTGGGGTTGGTGTCCAGGTTTTAGTCTCAGCCTTGCCACTGGGTCCTCGAGTGGCTCTGGACAAGTCTTTCTGTGCTTCAGTTTTCTCACCAATAAAACATGGAGTGGATTGGCCAGATCCCAGATACCACATTCAGTTTTAACATTTTTTTAATACCCCTGCATTGGGTGCCTCATTTGGACAGCAAAGTAATAATGAATTGCTCACATTTATGGAGCCCGCACTGTATACCAAAGTGCTGTTTCATCCATTATCTCATCTAATCCTCAAAGGACGCCGTAGGGTGGGTCTGAATGGGACCTACGTGGATGTGTTGTCAGGAGGACCAGTGAGTTAATGTATGCAAAGTGCTCGGAACATTTCTGGCACAGACTGTGCTCCATTGGCGTATTATAATTTTTCCTGTTATGTGAGCATGAAAACTAAGCTGAAGAGAGTTTAAGTGTCTCGCCCAAGGTCACACAGCTAACAGAGCCGAGATTTAAGCCCAGGGAGTCTTGACTCCACAGCACGGCGTTCTTCCTGCTGCTCTGTGCTGCTGCTTAATGGGACAAGATGCAGGAGAAACACGTCAGAGAGCAGTGGGGACTGTGTGCAGCTGGACAGTACCTGCCTTCAAAGGCACGGTAACTCCATTCTTAAAATACAGCACAGTAGTAGACAGACAAACACGTCTTAGGTTGAGCTTGGCTGTCCGGTAGGCAGGTAGCCATGACCTGGTTCTCAGCATCTTAATCTTAAATCCCAGCAAGTAAGATGCACACTCAAATAGCAGCATCACCATGGTGTCAGGGAGCTGGAGGCTATCCGGACATGAGTAAGCAGAGAGTCACGGGGATGGAGGCCATGGAAGGGAACAGGCCCAGGACCCAGGCGTGTTGATCCCAAGAACTCTGGGAAGGGTGGTTTGGGGCAGAGTGAGGGCGAGATTCAGCAGGGGGAGGTGAGCCACTGGTTTGTGGGAGCCCCGGTTTGAGGACTAGAGGTGGGTGGGGGAGAAGTCTGGAACCTTCCTTCCCCTCCAGCTCCTCCTTCACTTCTTTTCCCCCATATGAGAATTCCAGGAATGGGAGTGACTAGGCCAAGAAAGCTTCTGGATAAACCAGCCCAACCAAAGCAGGGAAGCTAGGAAATCTGGGGGTCAGATAAACAGAACGTCAAGACAGGTGTTTTGAGAGTAGAGGGGAGTGTTTAAGAGAGAGAGAACATAGAAATTCCTGGTGTAATTAAACGCCTCCTTCAGAGAACAAAAGTTGAGAGCCAGATCCAATCCGGCTGCCACCTCTTAACTTTCTCTGGTTTAGCTTCCGCCCCCCCCCCCCCAAAAGAGAGAGACCTTAAGTAGTTTCAGCTCCTCCAGGAAAGGAGGCTGTGGAATACAGTTCAAGGCTTATTGGCTATTAGCACAGAAAGTTATTTTGCCTCATGGAAAAAGACATAAAATGTTCGGATTAACAGATACACATCACTATATATAAAATAGATAAACAACAAGGACGTACTGTGTAGTACATGGAACTATATTCAGTTTCTTGTAATGAGGTGTAATGGAAAAGAATCTGAAAAAATATTATATGCATATATGTATGTATGTATATGTGTAACTGAATTGCTTTGCTGTGCATCTGAAACTAATATTATTAATCAACTACACTGTAATAAAATAAGAATTAAAAAAAAACTAATATTAACAGTTAATATTGGTGGAGCCCTGTGTGCCATGGGCTCTGCACAGCTCATATTTTTTTTTAGGTTAACTGGTGTACTTCTTCAAAGTGGAAAATAGACATAAACAAAGAGAAAAGAACAGTATCTCATGATCCTATCACCCAGAGATAACTGCTCTGCTCTGTACTTCTTTCTAGTGTTTTCCCTATGCAAATATTTACTTTTATAATTAAAGCATACAATACTATATATACACTTTTGTAACTTACTTTTTTTTTAATGAAAATAATTTTTCATTAAAGTATAGTCAACTTAACAAATGTCGTGTTAATTTCTGGTGTATAGCATAGTGATTTGGTTATGTGTGCGTATATGTTTTTTCTTTATAGGTTATTATAGGATGTTGACTATAGTTCCCTGTGCTGTCCATTAGGACCTTGCTGTTTATCTAGTTTATACACAGTCGTTAGCATCTGTAAATCCCAAACTCCCGATTTATCCCTCCCGAGCCCCTTTCCCCGCTGGTAACCATAAGTTTGTTTTCTATGTCTGTGATGTAACTTACTTTTAACGCTACATTTAGCATTACGTTCTCAGCATTTTTGCATGCTGTTACGTATCTCCTGGAATCATGATTTCTGATGGCCACGTAATAGAACATTTTGTGATCTTGCTGCAAGTTACTCAATCTGTATTTTTGGACTTTAGGTTGCTGCATTTTTTTTTTCTCTTCTAATACATAACACTACCATGAGAATATTTTTTTTTCCTTTTTCATTTTTTTTCGGTAAAACTGATACAATTTGACTGCACATATACAGTATGAATATATTTCACCGAGTGGTCACGCTGAGCATCCCCACTCTCCAGGTGAAGAAGAAGCAGATTCAGGCAGATTAGGGCTCACGCCCAAGGGGACAGAGTGAGCAAGTGATGGTGCCTGCCTGGCAACGCAAGTGGCTGACTTCAGAGCTTGTGAGTTTTAACCACTGCTGTTATCTCTTGAGATGAAAAACAGGGCCAGTGATGATGACAATATGATAGCTAGCGTGTCCTGCCAACTTAAGATGAAAGATGACACGGTTCTCACGGTGCGCACAGCACCGAAGTCTCTCAGTTGATCATTTAACACCCACATGTTCGGAGGGCCTGTTACATGCCAGGCGCTGGGCTAAGCACTCCTCATGGGCTGTCTCATTTAATCCCCACAACACCCTGATGCGATTGGGACCTCTGAGTTTCACAGAGGAGGGAACTCCTAACAAGGTTACATAATGTGCCTGTGGTTGTGGAAGAGGCAGACCATGGGTTTCAGCCCGGCATCAATGCCTCCGCCTTTGCGGGGTAGCGGCTGCCTTGCCTCTCCATGGCCATGAAGCCGACCCGCATCCTCCCTGGACACCTTCCTTCTCCAGCCTCCTCCGACTACACCCCATGGCCCCAATCTCTCCCTTCCTCCAAACCCTTAGTCTTTCACATCTGTACAGCTGACCTAGCACCTCGTTAACTATCCCTGCCTCCTCTAAATGCCTGTGGTTCTCAGCCTAAGGTAGCGTACTTTAACTGCCACATATACCCACCACCGGATGTCACAGGGATGGGCCACTACCGGCTTTAAGTGTAAGCCTCGGCTCCCTGGCCAGACCCTCTGCCCACGAAGGCAGAAACGAGGCTTATCCAGTTGCCTGAGCCCTCTTTGTGGTGGACGTAAGCCTGAGCTGCTGTGTCCATGCATAAATTCTTGTTGCTTGGAGGACTGATTGCAACGAGGGAGAGAGGAGTTGAGGAGAGGGTGAGTTGAAGAGCCTTGCCAGGTCACCTTGTGCATCTTGGCCCTAGGGGAGCACTCAGAGCCCTAGCAGTGGGCCCAGAGCCCTAAGAGCCCAGCCTCTGCCCGTCTCGGCCTCCACCCCGTCACTTATAACAGGAAGATTTGCGGCTTTCCTTTCTGTTCCTCACACCAACATCATCAAGCCCCAAAGCCTCTGTAGTGGCTGTTCCTATTGCTTCCCACACTCTGGTCTCCCCTCAGAGATCGCCTTCTCCGAGAGGCTTCCCTTGACTGCGTGCCCCCCACTCCCCGCCCTGCCTTATGGTCAATCCCACTGCCCTGTTGTACTTTTCTGAATAGCACAAGTCTCTGAAACGATCCTGCGGACTCTCTCCGGTTGGGTTGTCTCTCCCGCGGGAAGGTAAGGGCAGGGTCCTGTCTGTCTTGCCTTCTTCTGTAGCTGCGTGTTGGTTAAGAGTCAGCTGTGGTTCGTGTGCTCAGCCCTCCTCACTAACTTATGAGATGGTTATTTTTATCAGCCCCAGATTTGTTTAAGGAATGAATGAAGATGTTTGGACCAAACCGAACTAAAGGAAGGAAAGAGAACTGCAAAGATTGCACTTTCTTCTGGCCCACCCCGGCCTCCCGGGTGTGGAAGGCGAGGGCACTGCTCCGCAGTGGTGTTCCGCCGTCCGGAGGTGGCATGTCCTCAGGAGTTGTGCAATCTGAGCTATGGGAACTATGTGTGTGAAACACCCCGGGGTGGGGAGCACCGGCCTGCCCACTGTGCCCGGGCTGGGAGGAGAGGTTCGGCTGAAAGTTTGGACAGTTCTTGGCATGGAGTCTGGAGGGCCCTTTAGGAAGCGATCCTGCCCAGCTGGCCCTCGGAGAGAGCCCGGTCGGGGGGCCAGCATCCTGCTGGCCGGCAATAAAGAGGTTACTGTGGGAAGCGTTCAGATTGCTCGGGAAGCACTAGGAACATGAAAGATATGTTACGCGTTCTTCAGTCCCCAGAGAATCACCACCAGTGTTAGACTTGGCAGAAGGCTTTCCGCTCCTTCTCTGAGCTGCCTGCTTAGAAAAGACACACTGTCTGAATACCGAGTGCTGGCCGTGGGGATGTGCCCCTGGAACCTCTCCCGTGGCCCATAGGGAAGCAATGTGGAGCCGGAAAGAGGACAAGGGGCCTGCATTCCCGGGACAGGTGATCCCACAGAACCTACCTGTCGCCAAGGCAACACATCCGGGGCTCTCTTTTTCCAGGAGAGCCTGTTGTGAAACATTCAGGAATGTTTGTGTTCCTTCAGAGATTTGCAATTAAGAAGAGGCAGAACGAGTTCTCTCTTGGCACCCTTCCCTCCCTCCCTCTCTCCCCACTCCCTCTCACCCCTCCAGCATTTGGGTCATTTGATTTCATGATTGGGGTTTTTCAGCAGCCCGGGACTTGGAGGCTGGAGGCAAAGACTGCACTGGGCTGGACTGGGGTGAATCACTTCATCGAGTGATGGGGGCTGGGAGTTCCAGGCAGGCCCCCAAGTCCTGGCCACATCTGAAAGCAGACATCTCTTCCCAGCTCACACTCTTGGCACTTGCCCAAGGGGAAACTCTGCAGGCCAGAGAAGCACCCAGTTTCCCAGGGGGGACTGATTTAAACGGACAGCTCCTCTCTCTGGGAGGAGTATGTGCACGTGGATATACGTGTGTGTGTGTGTGTGTGTGTGTGTGTGTGTGTGTGTGTGTGTGTGTTTAAATCCTTATGCAGCTAAAAACGCTTCTTCATCCTGATTCTCTGAATGGCACGTCTCTGCACACTGAATAATTCATCTCCCTCTTGGCATTTGTTCCAGAGAGAATCTCGCTGTCCAGATTTCTTGTAAATTGCATAGTCTTCCAATAAAAGCTTTTCTCTTTCCCATAGACGCGCTGAGAGCTAGACTATCAGCTCTCTGATTTGTTTTTTGTTTTTTTTTTTTCCTCCCATGATCGCTTTGAAGGGAAGCCTGAATGTCAAACCCAAAGCTTTCCTTTCTCCTCTTGCCCCTCCTTCTGACACTGGTCCTCTCGCCTCCCTCTTCTTTATCCCTGTTGGACACAGTGTCTCCATTCGCCTCAGGTAGGAATCGGCATCTCGGTCCCGGTAGGGTATCCGGTGTCAGGTACATGACTGATGCTTGTAGCTTGTAGTTTATTTCAGGTCTGGCTTCTCTATATCTAAGGCCGGGGCAATCATTGAGTTCGTGGTTTTCTGGAAAAGTGATGCATTTTTGGTGTTTCAGACCTGCTCCTCTTCCCCCAATCCCTGTCCTCACACACAGAGCTCAGGGAATCACTTGTCTTGATGACTTTGAAACATTCAGTTTCTTTTCATGAGGCAGTTGTGGATTATCCAAGTGTGCTGAATAGCTTTGCACCAAGGTGTGGAAAAACTGAAGGTGCAAATAGGACACAGCTCTGGCGCCCTTCGCCTGCTTCAGATTCCTCCTCGCCACCCCCTGCCCCAGCCCTGCCCGCTTCATCCTCTGTATCTCGGGCATAGCTTCCTTTGTGTTCCAGATTGTTCTGAGATCCCCTTGGTCTTGTCAGGTTTCATTAGCAAAGCTCTGGTTCTGGAGTCAGGCGGGGGGGCTTCAGGTTCTGCCTCTAATGTTTGCCAACTACGGTGATGTTGGATGTGTTTTCTCACTTGAAAAATGCTGCCCAGAGAAGGAACATGAGATATATGTAACTTGTTTTCCAGGCTTAGATTTAGCCATTATTTTAAAAAAAATCTTTAATGATAATTGATATAGAAATATTACAGAAAAACTAAGTTTAAAAAAATTAAAGAGAAAAAAATTACGTTAAAACCCATATACCAAGATAGCATTTTAATGTCTATCTTTCTCGTTTCTCTTCTGCACACACACACAAATTTTAGGCAAAACGTCCTACTGTAAACAGTGTCCTGTAGTCCTGCAGCTTTTCTTATTCAACAGTGTCATTTATGACATCCTTCCACGTTAGCCAAATACAGAACACTGCATCACTATTTCTTGTTCCTGGATATTCATTCTAATATTCATCCATGCCACAAATACTTATTGAATGCCAGTTGTGGGGGACCTAAGATTCTGTGGCTTAGATGCACCATTGAGGAAATCATGTAATTCATCCCCTGGAAAGAATTTTGAAAGGTGATGACCCCATGCAAGGGTTCGGGGAACTGTGGAGAGGGGGCACATCTTTTTGGTTTTCTGGGTTGCACAGTGTGGATAACAGGATTCATCTCTGTGCAGCCAGGCTGGCAGGCAGGGCTTCTCAGGGCAGAGGAATGAGCCAGAAAGAAGAGTCTGACTGTGGTTGCCCCGGGCATTCCTGTCCCCTCCCAGACTTGCCTGCCCTCGGTGACAGCGTCGGTCATCGTGGCGGGGTACGCCTGTCCGTGGAGTTTTTCTTCAGAGACCCTTTCAGACATTAGATGATATGATGTTGGATGAGAAACGGCTGTTGGTCGCTGATCTTCATCCTTTGTAAGGAAGTGAGAACAAACCATTTACAGGAGTTTGAGGAGGGGGAGGCACTGAGGGATGTGGCCTTTGGTTTCTGGGCAGGGCTTTTGGGTGGGGGGTGCAGTAGTAGGGTGGGGGGTGCAGCGCTGAAGACAGCTTTACAGAAACTTTATCCAGGTTGGCATCTGTCCTCCTGAGTAAAGAGCTTGCTGACCTAAACAAATCACCTGTGTCTTCCCCAATTCTTCGTTCTTTTCCTCCAAGACGGTGGCTTGTAATTTTCCAAGGGGCTTGGGTGATGCACTGAAGATGTCAACTTCCAAGAGAACATTTTGGCTCACAGCAGGGTCTCAAAAGGCAGAGTGCCTTGCTTGAAATCCCAGCTTTGTCATTGATATTGACATTGAGGACGTTATTTAATCTTTCTCAGCCTCAGTTTCCCCTTCTGGGAAGTGGAGAGAATGTTCTTTGTGCATTCATTCACACCAGGATCCGTGCTAAAATGCCTTTACAAGCATGACCTTATGTAACCTAACTGACAACCTGGAGAGTTTTTATTACCCCCACTTTTCAGATAAGAATGCTGAGACTCAGAGAGGGCGGATGAGTTGCCGTACTCCCACAGCTAACAAGTGATGCTTATGGAATCCTCAGTGGGTAATACTGAGCACACAGCATATTGTATTACCTGAGCACACAGCGTATTAATTATGAGCACACTGCCTCATCCTCGTTGTCTCCCACAATACTGCGGTCAGCTTCTGACTGACAGGAGCTTTTTGGGCTCTCCATCCCTTCGGTCAATAGATAACCAGATCGTGGATACACAGAGGTACGCGAACACACCAGGTCCGTCCACCAAGGGCTCTTTCAGTGTTTCTTTCCCCCCGTATATTTTGCTTTAAGCTTGATTCAGAGTGGGTTTTAAGAGGGAAGGAGACAGCACAGGATAAGAGGGTCGTTAGCTTGGAGGGAAGTTTTTGATCAGGAATCTTAGACCCCCATCCCAGTCACCTTTCCTCCCGCCCCTCAGTTTGCCAATCTGCTTCCAGAATCAGGGAGGGGATGGGGAGCAGACAAGGGAGGGAGAATATTAGAATTTGTATTTTAGGCAGATGCTGAAACGGGGAGAAACCAAAGGGGCTGCATGGAGGGGCCGGTCAGGCTGACTTTCCCATGTCTAGATGCCTGGCTCCCTCTGCACTGGCCAAAGTGCTTGACCAGTGGTCTGTGGTGTTTTCCAGTCTTGACAAACCTCTGTTCGTTGAGTTGAGCGATGTGTTTTCCTGTCTGACTTAGCCCCCGAGACGGGGTGATTACCACCGCTTGACTTTCCACCTAATGGGGACCGAGAGGGTGGTTGTTGCTAAAAGATCAGTTTGGCCTGGATTGTGCAGGGAAGGACAGCAATGGGTACAGGCACTTGGGAACCGACTCAGGAGGCAAAAAAAAAATACCGGCCAAACTCATGGGGAGGGCGCATCTGCTGTGCCAGATGCCGCAGTCAGCGCGCTTTCCAGAAGGGGAGCAGGTACGACAAACAGGGTGGAGCCAGGAGGACGACTGGGGCTGGGCTGGCCAAGTGCACTGCAGGTGGAGAAGCCTGAGAGGGCTGCAGTCCAAGTCCAGCAGCAAGGCTTCACCTCTGAGCCTTTTCCTGCAACCCCTGCAGTTAGAGATGCTGGAACAGAGGCCCGGAGAAGGCAGCTGCCCTGCTCAAACCACTCCCAAGTTAGTGGCAAAGCTGGGGTTGCCGCAAATTCCCTGCCTCCCTCCCAGGTGATCTAACCCTGCTCCTTCAGTTACGCGCTCATCTTCCGGGGAGCAGCGGGGACTGCAGGGCCGGGGTCCCGCTGCAAGGCTTCTGGATCTGGTGGGCCAGCCCAGGGGAGCAGGGGAGCTGAGAGAAGCTTCACGCGCAGGGCCTGGGGCACTGCGGGCTGACCGAGTCTGTTTCTCCCCTCCCTTGCCAGGTACACCAAACCGCTCACCTTTGCCGACTGCATCAGTGACGAGTTGCCGCTGGGATGGGAAGAGGCGTATGACCCACAGGTTGGCGATTACTTCATAGACCACAACACCAGTAAGTTCCTGGCTGTCCTCCCTTCCCATCCCCCTCTGCCCGCCCCTTTCCCGCCCGCCCCTTTCCCTCCCGCCCGGCCTCCAAGTCTGGAAGAGCTGCCTGCAGGGGCTCACGAAGCCAGATTGAGTTTTGTTTCACGTAGAGTTAGATGGAGATGTCAGTGCAGACGTAGAGAGAGAATGTATGCTCGCATATAAGTAACAGTTCAGAAAGTTTTAAACAGAATCTAAAACTCTTCCTCTCACAGCCCATCTCCCCGGCTTTTCATATCAATTTCTTGTGTATCCCTCCAGAAATTTCCCAGTTGTGTGTTTATGTGTGTATATACATACATTCTTTTTTTTTTTTTTTTACATACACTGATTTGCATGCATACAGATTTTTTTTTTTGGTGTAAGGTAGATGTGTCCTTATCATTGGCAGACAGACTCTTTTGGAGCAGATGGAGCCCCAGCGAGTCCCAAGCAGCATGCACATGTTTGTGTCCATGATGCACTGGTGTGGTGTCTCTGCCCATCCTACCAGTCAGCCCACCCTCACTTCATATCCGTGATCCAGGTGTCCTGATCCAGAATGAAGACTCTTATTGTCTTTGTCCCTGGGACTCTGTTGGCAGAATAGGTTGAGAAAGGGAGAAGCACGTGGTCTGACAGGTGGAAGAACCCAGGGGGCGGTCCCCCAGCCAGGGACAGTTGACGCGTATTCGGGACTCATCCATCGTGCACCTTCTTGGCCAAGATGATGCCTGTCCTCTGAGATTTGCTGCCCCATTTGTTCATGTGTGCAGAGGAAGGAGAATTTTTCTGTCTCGCTCTCAACCTTCTGAACTGTAGGATGCCTTTTATCCTCTTGGGCAAGAGGAGAATGGAATGCTATGGCTCATGCCTGGCAAATGTCTGAAGGCTGGAGTCGAGCGCCACATCCTAGTAGCCCCTGTTTACTGAGCATCCCCTTGTGCCAGTGTGCTGGGCAAGGTACCGCCTGGGCGTCATCTCATTCAGCCCTCCCAGCTCCCCTGTGGGATGTTAGGATGTCAGGCTGATTATCCCCATCTTGTAAGTGGGGCTCAAGGGCAGAAACTGCTCAACACTCAGAGCCAAAACATGGCAGAGCTGGGATCTGAGCTGGCGCCAGGAGTGGAGTTTGCCTCTCTACCCACCTCCTCCTCTGGGTTGCAGTGGCTCCTGGTCACACCTCTCCTGTGTCCCTCATCACTCTGGAGTATGGCCGCTCAACCTGTCGTGGCAAGTTCTAGAGCAGGACAGGGTCTAATTCATTTGGTCCCAGGTCTTTCCCTGGCAAGGCACATAGTAGGTGTGCCCTTGACCTTGGTTAAATAGAAAAGGGCATGTGTGCATGAATGCATGACTAAATGGGTGAGTGAGCAGACTGCTGTTGGTGCCAAGGCACAGGAGAGTTTCTGAGAGCCTGCTAAGAGCATTAATTGCATTGTTGGGGGTAGCAGAGGTTTTTATTAGCACCCATGATTGCATACTGGATAATGAGAAGTAAATATGCCTAATTGAGTGTGTATGGGGAATGAGGCTGATGCTTGGAGGGCCGCGTGGTATGCTGGGGGGAACACTGATGCACAGAAACCCTAATCAGTCCTTTCCTGTTTGTAATTGCTGAGTGCATCCCCCCTCATTAAAATCTGATGGCAGGAGTGGGATTTTCAGGTGCTCCTGGGAGTCGTTGGAGAAACAGAAGGAAGGAGTTTTGCGCTGCTGTGGCAAGGTTTGTTCTTAAGGGGAGGATGCCAGAAGTGGGGGGTGGGCGGGGGAGGTGAGTAGATGAGAGCCTCAGTGGGAAGGATCCTTGCCGTTAGGATCCTACCAGGCTACTGGTTTTCTTTCGGCTGGAAGGTGCTCTCATTGGACGGAGGGCACCACCTCCGCAGATGGAGCCAGTGATACAAATGCAACATGTGTGTGACCATCGCGGTCCAAGCATTGAGTGTCCTCTGCGTGTCCGTGGCTGAAATCACTCTCTTAAGAATTATAGATACGATAGAATTGAACAACAGATTAAATCCACCGTCGAGCGTTTATTCATTCAGCGGGTATTTACTGACCTCCTGCTACGTTCTGGACACTGTTCTGGGAGCATGGGATTCATGAGAGTGCAAAGTGGTGATGATCCTTGCCCTTACAGAGCTTTCATTTGGGAAGAAGAAACAGAGTAAGTAAGGAGATTCTGTCTTGTATTAAAAATGACCAGCGTTGGGGAGAAAGAGAAAGCAGAACGTGGGGCTGAGGTGTGTGGGGCTGCGTTTGAGGGCGGCAGGGGAGGCCAGGGGTAAAGGTCTTCAGGAAGAAGACCTTGATGAGAAAATGCAATGTAAGCTAAGACTTGAAGGAGGTGGGGGAGCATTTCAAGTAGAGAGGATTGATTGGGCAAAACTGCTACGGTGTGATCATCACATTCGATTTGCTCAAGGGCTGGCAAGGAGCGGGGTGTGCATGTAGCAGAACCTGGGAGGAAGCGGGGAGAAGGGCACCAGGCCAGAGGGCAGCAGGGCACGGATGGGGCAGTGGTCCGCCTGGGGGCTCGGGCTTCTACTCCACGTGAGATGGGAGCCATTAGAGAATTTTAATTAAGCAGATGAGTGGCATGATCTGTTTTACATCTTAAAAGGGTCCCTCTGTGGTGCAACCATAATGGAAAACAGTATGGCAAGTCCTCAAAAAAACTAAAAATAGACTTAGCATATGATCCAGCAATCCCACTACTGGACATATATCTGGAGGGAACTCTAATTTGAAAAGATACACATACCCCAATATTCACAGCAGCACTATATACAATAGCCAAGATATGGAAACAACCTAAATGTCCATCAACAGATGACTAGATAAAGAAGCTGTGGTATATTTATACAACGGAATACTACTCAGCCATAAAAAAGAGTAAAACAATGCCATTTGCAGCATCATGGAAGGACCATCATCGTCATTTTAAGTGAAGTAAGACAGAAAGAGAAAGAAAAGTATACCATATGATATCATTTATATGTGGAATCAAAAAAAAAAAAGCCAAACAAACTTATTTACAAAACAGAAACAGACTCACAGACATAGAAAACAAACTTATGGTTACTGGGGGATGGAAAGAGGGTAGGAAGGGATACATTTGGGAGTTTGAGATTTGAAAATGTTAGCCACTATATATTAAAAATAGATTTTAAAAGAAGTTTTTTTTGTATAGCACAGGGGACTATATTCAATATCTTGTAATAACCTTTAATGAAAAAGAATATGAAAACAAATGTATGGATATGCACGACTGGGACATTGTGCTGTACCCCAGGAATTAACACATTGTAACTGACTATACTTCAATTAAAAAAAGAAAAGAGAAAAGAAACTAAAAAAGAAGAAGAAGAAAGGGTCACTCTGGCTGCTTTGCAGAGATAGACCTTAGTGGGGCAGGGAGACTAGTGAGAGATCACTGCAGTAGTTCAGGTGACAAAGGACAGTGCCCCAGACCAAGGCTGTAGTGGTGGGCGTGGTGCAACATGGCCAGATGCTGGAGGCATTTTCCAGATGGAGCCAACAAGGCTTCCTGGTCGACCGCGCGTGTGGTGTGAAAGGAAGAGGAATGAATGACCCTCACTGGACCTGGGCAACGGGCAGGATAGAGTTGCCACCAGCTGGATGGAGAAAACTGTAGGAGGAGTGGGCGTAGGGAGGAAGAACAAGGGTTCATCGGGACATGTCGCATCTTCCACGCCTGTTACACATCAGAGAGATGTTGCTGGTCAGTTTGATGTAGGAATCTGGTGTTTGGAAAAGAGGTCTGGGCTGAGTATGTGTTTTGGGAGTTGTTGGCATCTGGATAGTATTTAAAGAAATGAAGCTGGATGAGATAAGCAAAGGAGTAAGTCAAGTCAGAGAGAAGAGGACCAAAGAACGAGCCATGGGGTCCTGGGACAGGAACAGGGGACAGGGAAGGAGAAAACCAGTCATGATTCTGGGGAGTGATCAGAAAGGAAAGAAGAAACCACCAGGAGGAAACCGATCAAGGAGAGGGCTGTCAACCCCGCCAGATGCTTCTGACAGATCAGGTACGAAGAGGACTGAGAAGTGACCAACAGATTTAGCAACCCAGGTGACACTGGTGACCCTGACTTTGGAGGGCAGCTTTGGACAAGGACTGGAGAGGACAGACGCTTGACCAGAGTGAGTCTAAACAAAAAGGGAGAGGGGGAGGAACTGGAAACAGCAAATAAGACAATTCTTTTGAAAATAGAACCCGTTTCCATTATTTCATTTGTCCGTCTTCAGTGGTCCCACTGCCTCAGTACACCCGCCATGATTAGATGGTTTTAATCACTGGTCAAATTATATGTTCTGCTGTCTTCATGCTATATCGTAAGTATTTGGGCAATCCCACGTAGTCTTCATATTTGTCATTTTAACATGTCAGATAGAGGTATCAATACATTTTAACATACAGAGTGCACCGTAATACCCCCCATTGCTGTCCTTTTGGTTTGTTTCCATTTGTTTGATATAAATAACTGGGGAGAGAATCTTCATGCATATTGCCTTTTCCTTCTATGACACTTTCCTGGAGTCATAGTTCCAAATAGAGGTTTTCTAAGTGAAAGGTTGTGAACACCTGTGAGACTGCTGGTGCATATTCCTGGTTCGATAATGATTCAAAGAGATCGTGGCAGTTTGTATTATCACAAGCAGGAAGGGGGCTGCTTTCCTCACGCCTTCATCAGCGTGGAGCCAGTTTCATGTCTTTACTTCTTGACGAATTCATCATAGGTTTACACTGTCACTCCCGCGTTTTCCAGTTGCATTCCTTTGCATGGGAACAAGGTTGGACGCTCTCCAGACGTTCGGCTGTTTTTCAGTCAATTGTCATTAAGGCCCCGGGGAGAACTGAGCAGTGTTAGCCACGTGGGTGCGCACGTGTGGTGTGTAGAGGCGGTGGGGTGAGCTCTGCGTGAAGTGTGATGAACGTGTAAGATGTATGGAGGGTGTGCGGTGTTTGTAGGTGGGGGTTTGGAGCCTGGGGGAGGATGGAGAACTAGTTTTCAACAGTGGCGGCACTCAAGCAGCTCAACAAAGTAAAGTTCGTTGGAAGTAGCTGCCTTTTGGGGGAGGGGAAGCATGGGGGCGAAGGGGCTCGAGGAATGATGCTTTACGTAGGCAAGTTTGTAACATGCCGAATGAGTAAACCATGTATGCACTTAGTTTTAATAAAAACAAGAACTAAAAAATAAATCAGCCAAGGGGATCTCTAAGAACCCACCCAAGTGCAAAGCTCTCTGTTCTGGTGAGATGGACTTCAGGAAGGGGAGTGTCAGCAGAAGGGGCTGGGCTTGGGAGGACCCCCCTCAGAGTGTGACTGGTTCAGGACTAACAGCAGGTAATCCAGCTCCTTAGCACCGCCTAGGGAGCTTTGACGAAGCCCGGTGCCCAAATGACAGTCCTTCAGCAGTTGCTGATACGACTGATATCCACAGGGAAAAAAACAAAATACACCTCCCCTTCTACCCCCAGCCTCACACCGTACATAAAAATAAACTCAGAACGGACCATAGATCTAAACATAAAAGCTAAGACTAGAAAACATCGACAAGGAAACTTAGAAGAAAATCTACAAGGTTTTAGGGTAGGCAGAGGTTTTTTTAGACAAGACACAAGAAGCACTAAGCATAAAAGAAAAAATGATAAATTGGGCTTCATTGAATTAAAACCTCTGCTCCTCAAAAGACGCCATTAGGAAACTGAGAAAGCAAGCTGCAGATAAGGAGAAAACATTTGCAACACATACATCTGACAGTGGAGCCTTATCAATAAAATATAAAGAACTCTTGTAACTTAATACTAAGAAGCTCAACAACCCAAAAGATTTTAAAAGATGGCATATAAATAGCCAATAAACACATACAAATAGGCTTTACATAATTAGTCATTAGGGAATTATAACTCCTAAAAGGGGAAAGATGGACAGTATCAATGGTTGGTGAGGAAGTGGAGGAATTGGAACTCTGATTCACTCCCGGTGAGGATGGAAATCAGAGTAACCATTCTGGAAAGCAGTATGACAGTTTCTTATAAAATTCAACATATAATTAATATACAAGCCAGCAACTCCACCCCTAGGTAGAGACTTGTGCTAAGACTTGTGTGTGCATGCTTATGACAGCCTTATTCATAGTAATCTCCAGCTGCAAACAACCTGAAAGTTTATCAAAAAGTGAATTATGCTGTATTTGTGCAGAAGAATATTATTCAGCATTAACAACAAAAAATGGACAACTGATGTAACAAATCAGTGAGTCTCCAAAGCCTGTGCCGAGTGAAAGGAAGGAGATCCAAAGAGCACATGCTGTTTGATTCCAATGACATGTTGTTCTAAAACAGACAGAACCGGAGGGAGGAGGGGGTGGAGGTGACTGGCTGGGGAAGAGTACGGGGTTGCAGGGTAAAAGGAAATATTTACATATTGATAGCAGGTGGTGATTTATGGTGAATGCATTTGTCAAAACATATCCAACAAAACACTTTAAATGATTGTGCTTCATTGTATTTAAATTATGCCTTTAAAAAGATGTATTTAAACAGTGTGTTGATACCCACTTAATACTGTGGACTGATCAAATGGAAATCCCTGGGGTGATTTCCAACGTGCAGCCAGGTGGAGACCAGTGTTCTGGTGGGGAGGTGTGTTGTGTTTGTCTTTCTGTGCATCCATCCATCCGTGTTGGTTTGTACTACAGAAGCAAGCCGGGGCCACCAAAAATGGTAGCCAAGCCAGCCTTCAGTTAAGGATTTCACATCCTTTTATATTACAAGAAGCAGGGCCTCATGGAAGGAAGGACGCCATTCTCTGATTAAACCCAGAGCACCGTGGGGAGGGTGCATCCAGGTGTGCCCGAGGCATTTGTCAAGGGCCCAGCACTCCCGCCAGCCCTCTGGCTGCTGATTCTATCTGGAGCTCAGCATCACACCTGCCAGCCTTGTCTGCCAGCTTCCGTGACCACTCAGCCCTCCTATGTGTCACCTCTTCCACAGTGGTTCTCACCTTTGGCGGCACATTGGAATTATCTGGGGAGCTTTGCAGATAACCATTGCCTCCTTCTGACCCTCAGAGATTCTGATTTAATTGGTCCAGGGGTGGGATCTGGGCATCAGGATTTTAAAACTTCCCCAGGTGATTCTGGCAAAGTTTAAAACTACCAATTCCTGGGCCCTACTCTTAGAAATTCTGATGTAAGTGTTCTGAGGACAGCGTTCGGGCTTTTTGTTTTTTGACGCTTCTCAGCTAATTCTAATACACTGCCAGAACCCCAAATACTGCATGAGGCACCAACTTAAAAAAAAACAAAGCAACACAGCAATTTTGCTGAGAAGCTGGGAAAAAAGGCACTCTCCTAAGGCTGTTTGTGAGAATGAAAATCGGTAGAACCTTTGGGAAGATAATTTGGTAGTGTCTACTAAAATTTAAAATACGTATACCCGCTGACCCGGTAGTTCCTCGTTTAAGAAATCCACGTTACAGGATTGATCGCACAAGTGCATGGAAGTACGCTTGTAAGAATCCTCACTGCACCATTGATTGTGATAACAAAAGGAGAGAAAATCATCCATGTATTTCCCAGTAGTGGTCTGGGAAACCACTACTACCCTAGCATAAATGAACCGTAATATCATGCCATGGAATACTATGCAGCCACTTAAATGACCGAGTTAGGTAAAAAATAAAAACAGATAAATAAAAACAGTAATAAAATAAGAAAAAAGAGTAAAACTTGAGGTAGATCTTTGTGTACCTACAAAGAAAAATGAACATGATGTACCCTTAGGAGGTGAAAGCAAATTGCAGACCAATATATATGACACGGTCACATTCCATTAAAAATATATTTGTGTATATAGAGACGTATGTATAGTTTGCGTATGATCAGAGGGTACTATCTGTTAGTGTGCGAGACTCCTAATGGCAGTTTCCTCCAGGATGTACAATTGGAGAGATGGAAACTCTCATTTCTCATCTTATGAATTTGCAGTGGTAGAATTGTGAGACTTTTTTTGTTGTTGTATTTTTTAGTATTTTTCCAAAAGATACAAATTTTTAAAGATTACATCCTTTAAAAAAACATCTCCAGTCTGGCCATGACAGGCCAAATTTCTTTTCCGTGTTAGCCGGAGGAGTTCGGCTGGCCCCTGAGGGGTTCCCAGGAGCCCCGAACCCCGAGGAAATCTACATCTGCTGGTGGGAAGTCAGGCCCCACAGTCCTTCAGCCCAGCTTTATAAATTCTCTCCTCCCTCTTTTTTTTTTTTTTCCTTCTCTTACTAATGTTCTTCCCTCTTGCTTGATTGAAGAGTTGCAAAGCTTTCCTTGTGGGAAGCAACCTTGTGGCCCCTGCCAGCAATCTTCACACCTTGTTTTCTTTACCCAGAAAACCGGAAGAGGAAAAGCTTAAAGAACTGCTCATCACAGCAATTCAAAAACTGCCCTCAGTGAATAGTTT
Organism: Camelus bactrianus; assembly: GCF_048773025.1. Taxonomy (NCBI): domain Eukaryota; kingdom Metazoa; phylum Chordata; class Mammalia; order Artiodactyla; family Camelidae; genus Camelus; species Camelus bactrianus. Next base: position 13,875,998 of record NC_133560.1, on the reverse strand, counting down.
TGGCTTTATGCTCGTTTTTTCACTTTACCTGAGTATTAAGTCCTCTACAGCTTCCTGGGAAGCAGTGAGGCAGGGCCCATTATCCTCTTTAATAATTGGAGACGTAGACTCAGAGAGGTTGAGCAGCCTGCACCTTGTAACACAGTGACTATTGGCAGATACGAGGACATGGCCCCGCTGCCTTTGTGATGAGTCTCCCCGTCTCTTCTTTTTTTCACTGGAAATGCTCATTTGGGCCTATTCAGGAGGAATGAGATCTACAGGGCCTACGAAAGGAGGCACGAGCTCCAATTTCCCAGGGTCCAGACACATGATGTAAATGAATGAAGCAGAGAAATTGTGGACCCAAGGTGGCCACATCTTCTGAAAGATCAGGAAGAGCCAGAGACCAGGATTTTAGTGTATAAATCCCCTTGTTTTCACGTACCAGTAATCAATTCAAAATTAATAAAGTTCTTCAGGCTGAACAAGACTTATCCGCAGGCTGGATTTACCATATGGCGGTGATGAGACAGTTCCTGCTGTCAGTCACCCCTAGCCCCACCCACCAGCTGGGAAATGTCTGAGGAGTTAACCTTGAATAGGCATCTGTTCTTTGACATTGTTCTGACCTCTTCTACGTCTGCTCAACTGCCAGCTGCCCTTTAAAAACCTTTTTTTTTTGGTCTTTTTACCTTTTTGAGAATATCACTGTACATATTTATGGTACACATAATTTTTTTTTTTAAAAATGAAAGGGAATGAAGAGGAAAGCATCCTACCACCCAGACATACCTACTGTTGATAATTTGCTAAAGTTTTTGAGAATGTGCTTGTGTATTTTGTTAGATACAAAATTATTTATACAGTTTTGCACTTAGTGATTTTACTTACTTTTATATCATAAGCACCTTTCTGTTTTTTAAATTTTTCTCTGGAGACATAATTTTTAATGGCTGTCTTAGTGTATTATGTAAATATAGCATGCTTCTTTGAGTCATTATTTCCTCTGTGACCTTGAACAATTTACTTAACCTTTCTATGTCTAAGCTTTCTCTTGTATAAGAGTATAATCTCCTTTATAGGGTTAGTGTAAGAATTGAAGAAGTTAATGGATATGAAGAAATTAAAACAGTGGTTGGCATAGAATGAACATTAAATAAGTGCTTACTATTATTCTTGTTGTTGTTTTGTACAAATGCATCTCTGCCTGAATTTATTACTTTTATAATAAATTACTATAGGAGGAATCATTGGACAAACGGTATTAACATTTTAAAGCTCTTAATTTTCATGATCGGGTAGCCCTCTAGGAAGGCTGTTCTAATTTACATTTCTAGCAGGGTATTTATTCATATCCTGTGAAATGTTTATTTTACTTTCCTTTACTTTTTGCCAAAATGGATAACCTTGAGCATCTAAAATGTCCTTGAGCCTCTCTGTCTAGATGAGAACTCATATCTGGTCCTTCTCTTGGCTGTTCTCAGAAAGATTGACTTTGGGTTTGGAAACTGATCCCGGTTTTTGTGTGAGAGTGTGTGTGTGTGTGTGTGTGTTTGCTTAATCCAAATGAAGTCTCTGTTGTTTAATAGGTTAAGTTTAACCCATTCCCATTTGTTGTGATTTTCTCTGTTCGGCTTTTTGTTTTCTGGCAGTGGATACCACAGGCTACCAACTCAGCAGGTTATTTGTGAAGTGCTCACCCAGGGTCTCTGGGTTCTGTTGCAGAAACCACTCAGATTGAGGACCCCCGGGTACAATGGCGGCGGGAGCAGGAGCACATGCTGAAGGACTACCTGGTGGTGGCCCAGGAGGCCCTGAGCGCACAGAAGGAGATCTACCAGGTGAAGCAGCAGCGCCTGGAGCTCGCGCAGCAGGAGTACCAGCAGCTGCATGCCGTCTGGGAGCACAAGCTGGGCTCCCAGGTCAGCTGTGAGTACCTCCCGCCACCAGCACCCCCACCGCGGACAAGACTGCAGGGAGGAGCGAATGGCCCCAGAGTCCTGCCTGTGTTGCCTCTCGGTGCTTCTCGGATCTACCTGTCGCCTTTCATCTCCACTCCTTGTTTAAACCACCACCCTTTCGACTGTTTTTCCTGCTCTTACTTGTGCTTTGCAGTGATTCATCTGCCATTTTCATTCCATTTCCTTTTATTCACTTGTAATCATCTCAGAATGCCAGTCAAGTTGCCTGGCTCCTTGGTTAAAGCCCTTCAGCAGCCAGGGGAGGTGGGGAGTTCTTGGTTTCATGGGTGGAGTTTCGGTTTGGGAAGATGAAAAAGTTCTGGAGATGGATAGTGGTAATGGCCACTGGTCTAGGTAAGCCACTCAGCACATTTCCCTTAGAACATATTAATGGCTCAATAAAGATTCTCTTGACAGGAAATGTATTTCTTAACATTTTGAGAATGTGGACTCAGGCTGGACTGCAGGCATCCAAGTCCAGGATAGGCAGTTCCCTAGCTGTGTAACTTTGCACGAGTTATCCCATTTCTCTCTGCCTCAGATTCTTCATCTAAAAAATTGACACAATAATAGTATCACCTTCACTGGGGGGTTAAGGGGTTTAAATTAGTTAAGAAATACAAAGTACTTGGAGTATTGCTTGTCACGTTCCTGAGCTCTCCATAAATAATAACAGTATTTATTTCATTTATTCATCCATTGGCATTGAAATGACAAAGATTTTTAACAGATCCCTGGAACCAATGAGAATAAATGCATGGTGAGTGGTAGGAAGTGACAGATGCAGTCCTGTCACATGACCTCCGACGCTACTGAGCGCTCCATCAGGCTCAAAGACACCACCGTGTGGAACATTGAAGAAGGGATCATCTCAGATACCTAGAGCTAAGATCCAAGCCAGTGTGGGATTGGCGCATCCCCCAGCCCGAGCATCCCAGTTAAAGACGCATGACCCAAGCCGCCTCATGACTTTCTTTGGATTTTACAAGCCAGGTTTGCCTTCCACGGCAAGCTCTCCAGCAAGTTGACAGACCAGTGAGGTCACATGCCTCACTATATCCCAGATGGCCTGCCGGGGCTTGTGAGAGTTTTGCCACCTGGCCTTGGCTACTGTAGGGCCTGGATACAGGTGGGGCCCTGCCCTGGGGCTGGATACTTTGCTGTCCTCTCTGGTGCAATCTCTAAGTCCATGGGGAAGGAGAAGAGAACTAACATTTAATGTACATCTTTTAAATTTCTGCAGGGCAATATGCTGGAAATATGCTTGTTTAAAGTAACTTCACTCTACACACATACACATGATCCTGCAAGATAGCGTTGTTCCCATTCTACAGATAAGAAAACTGAGGCCAGAGAGGGAAAGTAGCTTCCCAAAGGCCACACTGGTAAAAACTGGCAGCACTAGCTTTTATACCCAGAGTGTCTGACCTCAAAAACAGTTTTCTTAATTTGATCCAAGTCAGCTAGTCAAATTCAAAAGTTTTGGGGCTACACTGGGGTCCTCCCGTCCTCTGACAGATGTGAACTCAGGAGAACTGGGTTCTTTGGGACCGCACCATGCTCCTTCCTCTCTCTAGATCTTGGTTTCCCATTTGAAAAATCAATCACTGGGAACCTTGCAGCTAAAAATGCCATTTGAACCGCCTACGTGCTTTCACTCATTCCTGAAACTAAGAAAGTATCAGATAAGAGGTTTTTCAGGCATCCGTGCACAAGGACAGGGAGCCTTGGAGAAAAAGAGCAGCAATAAAATGTGGAGGCTGGAAAGCAGACGGACAGGTGGCAAGCCGTCTGATAGACCTGAGGAAAAAGAAAACGGGCTGGTCGTAAGAAAAACCAGTTCTCTGGTCCACCTGGAGCTTGTGCGCACGCCTTGGGAATTGGAGGCAGCGCTGTCTCCGGGAGCAGGAGTCAACCGGGGAGGCCGTGAATCAAGACGATCAGATGAAAGTTGTTTCTGAGACACAGACCACCAGATCTCCTCCCCAAATCGGTCCAGCCAGGCACCTGACCATCCCCACCCTGGCAAAAAAATTAGAGGTGTATTTTTTGGAGAGAGTAAAACAGAATCTCTGAATGACAGGATACAGACAAGTTCAAAGCTGGGGTGCCCCACACTGAAAACAGTGATGGAGGGAACATGGACTTGTACATTGAGACCCCCGCCTGCATACACCACTTGGTTCCCAGGCAGGTGTCAGGCTGCTTACTACCTCCTGTGAGGCTGAATAGTTGAAGAGTCTAGAGAATCCGAGTCTGTTTCTTTTTTCAGAGAAAAGAGATGTAAAGAGAAAAGATGTGAAGACACTGACAGTGAGGGTTCCTGGATGAGACAGTCCAGCCAAATTATGTACCACGTGATCCACAGTCCATCGTGTAACCCATCCTCAACGAGCTGCACTCCAGGCGGCTTTGGGGGCCCCTACTCTTAAGTGTGAGCAGACAGCCGGGATTCCAGATGTCCATGGAAAGCCTTAACATAAACAATAGTGATGAAAACAAACACATGGTGATGGGGAGGCCTTGTAGGAAACAGGGAGTATGCCTGGAGAAGGAAGCATTGAGAGAAGCTGTACAACCATGAAACTAAAATAGGACGCTACATTTTATGAAAAGGAGCCTTCAGAGAACAAAAAGAGCCTTTGGGAATTAAAGTATGAGAGTAAAAATGAAAAATCCACAGGAAGCCTGGAAGGTTAAAAACTCAGGCAAGTTTCTAAAAAGCAGAGCAAAAATACATAGAGATGGAAAATAAGAGAAAAAAAAAAAACCCAAAAAGAGCATCAGGTCAAGAAATCTGAGTAAGAAATCCTCCAAATAGAACAGAGGAAACAGGGGAAGAAGGATCAGTGAAATAATGCAGAAAAAAATTCCCAGGACCGATGGAGGAGCATTTTTAGATTGAAAGGGCTCGGTGAGCACTCAACACAATGGATTAAAAGTTAACTCCCATCAAGACATACCACTGTCCAACTTCAGACACTAGGAATGATTCAAGATCCTAAAAGCTTTCAGGGAGAAAAACCAGGTCACACAAAAATGATCAGAACTCAGAATAGCTCCAGGCTTCACCGCAGTAACACTGGAACCCCGAGAGACGGTGGAGCAGCGCCTTCAGACTTGGAAGGAAAATCATGTCCGACCTAGAATTCTATATCCAGCAAAACTACCTTTAATCAGGTGTAGGTGAGAATAAAGATATTTTTAGACATGCATGTTTTCAAAAAGCTTATTTCCTTCATGGTTCCTTTCTCCAGAAGCTCCTGGAAGCGATGTTCTACCAAAATGAGGAGGAGGTCACAGAGGGAAGGATGTGGTACTTAGGAAAGAGGAGAGAGGCACAGAGGGGCTCTCAGGATGCCAGCTGTGCAGAGAGGACACGCCGGAGCTGTCACACACCTGGCGAGACAGAACCCAAGAGAGGAACTCCGGGACAGGAGGTTTAGATAACTGGCTGAGGGCGAGATTCAGTCAGGGGTAAATTTGTAGAAAGTAAGCAAGCATAAAAATGATAATGATTAACTCCAGGAAAAAAACCCAAAATAAAAAAATGTGCTGGAAAGAAAAAGTAAGCAAAGTTGGCTACGTGCCTCGGCCCTGAATAATGTTTGCAGAGTAAAAGTAATGCTAACACTGATTGCTCTGGCCAGAGTTATCTCCGAGGAGGAGGAGGAGCGGGGGGGAGGGGAGAGCGCTGCGTGGTGTAGGGAGAGGGAGTGAAGCTAAGACTCCATCCTCCAGAGAGAGAAATCAGTAAATCAGGCCTAAAACTGAAAGAAAAAAAAAAAATCAAGAAACAATGATACATGCATGTTATCAGACACACAGAGGTGGACGCCCAGGAAACTGGCGGAACTGGTTGACGTGGTTCCTTTTTAGCGAGTGGGAGAAGTGGACTGGGGAGTCCTCTGTTTTCATAGCACATCTTGGACCCCGTGGGGCTGTTCAACTGTTCATATATAACTTGAATAAAAGCTAAAATTTAAAACCTATAAAAAGATGTGACCTTAAAGGTGGTCTCTAAGGTCCTGTTTGAACATAAAATATTTTGTTGGGGGGTTAGTGAAGGGGACATGGACACAGAAGGGAGGCTGATGACCTGTTTCTTGACTGGGGTGCTGGTGACTTGAGCGTGCTTCTTTTGTGAAAGTTCGTCAAGCTGCACACATACAATTTGTGCACTTTTCCATATGTCTTTTTTACTTCGGCAAAAAGTTTACTTAAATAATAAACAGGTCACATCCCGTTTCGGCAGCTTCGGGAACAACAGTGCATTTCACAGTGATTCTCCAGAGCTCATCATTCAAGCCCCTGGTGGCCCAGTTGGCAGAGTGTTCTTTTCTGGGTCCCCTGCACTCCAGGGTTTCTGAGCGTGCCCTAGGAACGCTCCCGCACTGCACAAGGCTGCCCTGGCGGTGCTGGTCCCCACGGCCACCCTCTCCTTGTTAGAGGCAGGTCTTGCCATGTTTCTCAGGCTCTCACTACACGCTCCCCGTAACACTTCCCCCACGTGCAGACCCAAGTCTGGCAGTGCATGGATGAGCGGGGCGGTTAGTTGGACCAGGTGCTCACAGAACGGGCACCCCCCTTCTTATTTCCTCACTGATGACTCTTCTTGTCTTTTCACCACATTTTTACTCACTATCAGCGGGTAACAACTATTGTTAAATACCTTAACATTTTGTCCAAAAGTGCCTGTCCGGGGAATTTGCTTAAGTCGTGTCTCCAGCCGAGTGTCCAACCAGGTCCTTCCCCAAAATCCCTGAGTCCAGCAGGAAGTACAGCACAGGAAATGAAAGCTTCTAATTGGAAATGAAACATGTCTGGAGGCCCTGTTCCATGCTCACAGCAGGGTCTGCGAGATCCTTCCCACCCAGGTGTTCCTGCCACTCCTCTCTTCTGGTAAAGCCCAGTCTCCATCATCACCATCATCCCCATCATCTCCATCCCCATCCCGATCATCCCCACCCCCATCCCCATCATTGCACACTTAACACGCAAGACTGTGCAAAATGTCTTGTCAGTTTTCATGTGGAGCACGCACACACACACACACACACACACACGGTGTTCAGGTGATGTTACATGGAAATGGGAGACGAGGAAAGTGCTCAGACAGTGGGATTAAGGACTCGGGAGAAAGGCTTTTCTGGCCCCCTTACCAAGAATGAATGACCTTTTCCTAAACAGTGGGGCTGTGTTTACATTGAAGACAACATGAATCTTACATGGGGCCCGTTTCCCTCTTCATGTCAGCAGTTAGGAAGCTCGGCGCCAGGTCTGTGGCAGCTGGTCAGGAAGTGGGACCTCACGGTACGCGATGAGCCCTAACTTCGTGCCTGTCCCCGCTGGCTTCCTCCCTCTCGTTTTGCCTCTGTCTCATTTTCCTTACTTTAACCGTATGTCTCTGTTGTGTCCCTTTTTGTAAGCCTTAAAATCTTTTTTAAGCCATAAAAAAAATACTGTTTTGTAAATGCAGTAAGATTGTAGCTAAAGGCAGACCTCATGTTATTGCACTTCATAAATATTGTAGTTTTTACAAATCGAAGGTTTGTGCCAACCCTGCGTTGTCAGATGACACTTAGTATTTTTTAGCAAGAAGGTAATTTTTAATTAAGGTGTGTACATTTTTTAGGCATAATGCTATTGCACACGTAATGGATGGCAGTAGAGTGTAAACACAACTTTTATTGGCAATGGGAAACCAAAAAACTTGTGTGTCTGGCTTTATTGCAGTAATCTGTTTATTGTGATAATTGCTTTATTGTGGTGGTCTGGAACCAAACCCACAGTATCTCTGAGGTATGTCTGCACATGATAGAACTGTAGGTAAACATTGGGAGGTAACTTGGAGGGAAGATAACTGTATTAGGGTGATAGCTTTGCAGGGAATTTATTTTCCTTTTCAAGTGTACATTAATATTGTAAAGTAAAATAAATGATATATTTAGCAATCGTTTTCTGATTAAAAATACATATGTGTTAGAAAATGTGGCAGACGGAAAAATACAAAGATGAAAATTAATATTATTCATCATCTAAATCTCTAGATAGCAGTATTAGCTTTCTGGTAAATTTCTTTCCAGTCTTTTTCCAGATGCCTTTGTGTGTGTGTACATTTGTTGTCTGTGTATATTTTATGAATCTAAGTTATTCTTTCTTCGTAGTCTTTTGTAAATTAGTGTTTCCGTGTAACAGTAAGGTTTGTTCAGTATTCTTCTGCACCATCATTTTGAATCACTTAAGTTCTATGGTCCTTATTTTATCTGTGTACCGTGTTTGTTTTAACACATCCCCCTTCGTTGGACATTTAGGTTTCTCCCTAATAGCCATTCCCTTCTGGGTTTACCTAGATGGCGAAATAAGGGGAATCTGCAGCTCAGTGGTAGAGCGTGTGCTTAGCACGCACGAGGTCCTGGGTTCAGTCCCCAGTACCTCCATGAAAAAAATAATGAATTAATTTAAATAAGTAACTACATAAAATGAGCTTTGCTCTAGATGGCCAAATAAGCCAACTTTACCAAAATATGTTTTCCTCTACAGAAATTTTCTTTTTCTTTTTCATTGCAGTGGTCTCTGGTTCATCATCCAGCTCTAAGTATGACCCTGAGATCCTGAAAGCTGAAATTGCCACTGCAAAATCCCGGGTAGGTCCCCTTTGCTTATACTATTGATGGGGGGTGGTCATTAAGCAGCCCTAGGCAACTAGTCCACCCACAAGACCACTGTAAATGCTCCACCCAGGCAGTGGCATCAGTACTAACAGTAGACGTGGTAACAGCCATCGTCTTAGTAATAGTAACGGTTAACGGCAGCCACCGTCTTACAAGCAATTGCTGTATTATTTACCAGGCGTAGCACTAAACGCTTTTTGAGTATTATTATCTCATGCCCTTTCCACAACCCCATGGAGTAGCTCCTGTCAATACCTGCATTTTAAAGATGAGCTAACAGAGGCTTGGAGGGGGTTTTGGGGAAGCAGGGGGTCTAAATAACTTGCCAAGGTCCCAGGGGACTCAAGGCTGCCCCCAAAGTTCTGACTGTGGGGTGCTGTCCTCCTCACCGGTGCTTATTCGACATTGTTGTATTTAATTACTTCGCGACTGCCTTAGGGGATAGATATTTTTAGCCCCCTTTTACTGATAATGGAAACTGAGGACCAGCAGCTCAATGACTTGCTCAAGGGGAAGTTAGTATTGTGAACGCTGGCTTAATGCAAGTTCAAGTAGGTTCTGCACGTTGAGATGCCTGCAAGAAGACAAGGAAGGGGGGCGGGGGCTGGGGGTGAGGCAGAGTAGGGAGTAGTGGGGACCCTAGAGGGGTGTGCCCCATCTAAAGGGGTCATGGAATTTCAGCCCTATGCTCTTACGGCCATGCTGGAATGTGGGCTCCGCACTGGCAAGTCTTCAAATATTTTTAGAAAAGAACTGTGTATCTAGGCTTACTGTCAGAAATATCTCAATATTTAATTATTAGCAACTAATTTTTAAGGATTTAATAACACTGCAAGGCACGCAGAGCATTCCTGCAGGCTGAAGCTGGCTCCCAGGCCATGTCTCACCTCTCGAGTTAGGGCATCACCTCTCGCCTCCACGCACAGCGCCCCCATACCCATTACCTGCTTTAAGTAATGCACAACCCAGAAAATGGCCATTATCCTCATCTGTCAGAGCAGGGAGGGGAGGCTCTCAGAAGTGAGATGGCTTGAGAGGCCACCCAGCGAGGCAGTGGGAAGGCCAAGCTCCCTCCCAGGTCAGCCGGCTCCAGTCCACTTCCTGTTTCTCTGGAGCAAGTGCTGACGAGGAGTGACCTGCAGGACACTTGGGCTGGGATACCGGCCGCAGAGACCAAGACAACACCAGTGAGAGGAGCCCAGGGGGTGTTGACCTGAGTCATCATTGCCGAGGCTATGGGGGACTCTGGGTCCCCTTCGAAGAGAAGGCAGCTTGGGGCTTAATTCCAGTCCACCTCTGACCTGGCCCTGTGCGTGGTCTTCTGCCGTCCAGGTTAACAAGCTGAAGAGAGAGATGGTTCATCTCCAGCAGGAGCTACAGTTCAAAGAGCGTGGCTTTCAGACCCTGCAGAAGTAAGTCCACCCTGCAGTGCAGAGCACGGGGATTGCCCCCCACCCGTGCTCCCCTCCTGCCCTCTCTGTCTCCCTCTCCTTCAGTCTCTGTCCACCCTTCTAGAAATGGGGCTCTCTATTCGATTCCACTGGCACTTACTAAAGCTCCTGTCACCAAGGATTGTGGTTTATAAAAAGCAAAGGAGAATCATTTCAGACCACAAAGCTCTCATCGTCCTCCGACGAGGACGTCCAAAGCCATTGAAAGACTGTCCCATTCTGTTGAGTTTTGCCAGCCAGTCATGGAGGCAGGTCTTGTTGGGCATTTTTGTGCACCTGTCTCATCCCCTCCAGTAGATCCGGGGGAATCTGATGCGCACACAAACAAAACCAGCCCGTTCCAGGGCCCCTAAAAGTGAGCAACGGCTTTCGCTGGTGCGCTCCGCTGAGGGAACAAGGACCTCCTCCGCAGCGAACAAATTACTAAAAGAGTGTACCCTGTGCTTTATGGGAGACTTAAGGAGTTTCCAGAACTTGGACCAAATGTAATTTTCACTTTTAGAAGCTGGCTTGAAGCCAAGCAAAATACAGCCCTGTTGTTTTTTTAAAGAAGACATGTTAATTGTCATTCCCTGATTATACTAAGATTTTGCTGAGCAGTTCCTCTGTTTCAGGGAGCACTTTCAGTGTTGTTTTTTGGTTTTTTTTTTTTTTTTCAATTTTTCTTTGTTTATTTATTTGTGTAGGGGGGAGATAATTAGGTTTATTTATTTTTTTAATGGTGGGACTGGGGATGGAACCCAGGACCTCATGCATGTTAAGCATACCCTCTACCACTAAGCTACACCCTCCCCTCCCACTTTTCAGTGTTTCTGCGTGGGTGACATCATCACAGCTCTATCCGGAATGCGCTGTTAGCTCACTCCATTTTATAAATGGGGAACCTGAGCCCCGCAGTAAGTGTTCACAGTATTAGCTTATTGCCATTAATAACCACACATATCACCGAGACTTATGCGTTGAATCACATTCAGTACCTCTGATGGGCTCAGGGAACAGTCATTTCAGAGGTTCCTGGTAGCCCTCTTGGAAGCTCCAAGGAGGCCAGCCAGTAGATTTCTCTGTTCTAAGGGAGATCCACTTAGATTCCCAGGGAAGCCACCTCTGCACAGGCAGCAGCTTCTGTAGACACTTGCTTTTTCCCTCTCCCTGACTAAACCTTTTCTTAATTCTCTGGACCTCAGTCCACTCCCACCACACTGTGGTCACAGCTCCAAACCTCTGGATGTCTGTCTCCAAGCCCTGTTCTTCGAGGGGACTGTGACCACTAGTTAAGGGTCCAGTTGGTTCTTACATCTCCCTGCTCCCCAAACCCCCACTGCCCAGGTAAGCCACTGTGACTCCCCCACAACCCAAGGTACGAGAATGTGTGACTTTGTATTACAGATTGTGTATGATACATTTTTGTATTATATGTTATGGCTTTGTGTTTATATAGATACATGTTATTTACATACGTAGGTATGTATATGCCAATTTCTGTTTCTCAGACTAAGTTCTAATCTCACTGGGACAAGGGATGCGCATGCTTTATGCTTCTCGGCACTCTTCAGTGGTGCCAAGGACAGTTGAAGGCAGTGATGTGAGTTTAGAAAATTCTTGCAAAGCAAATAGCAGCCTCAGGCCTTCACTGGGTAGCAGAGTGGGTTCTAAGCACATAGTTTAAGGACTACTCAGTCCCACATCATCTCAGCGCAGGTGCCCTTCCCTCCCCTTCCCCTCCCTTCCTCCCCCCCCCCCCCGCCGTGATTCTCAGGAGCTTCTGGTTAGAACACTTCCCATTATTCTCCAAGCCACCACAAACCTGTTTTACCACTTTGTCACTCTGTAGCAGCATTGAAAATTCTTGTCGTTTGGTAAGCTGACGCTGAAACCCCAAAGACAAGCCTCCTTTTTCTCCTCCTCCCTCGGCCTGGCCAGCTGCCTGTGATGTCAGGCCCAGATAAGACCACAGCGCTGGGCCTGCCCACGCTCCTCAGCCGGAAGCCGGGCCCTGTGTTCACTGTGGAGGAGGGTTTCTGCTTTAATGCACACCTTGGCGTCGAGGGTTAGGAATGTGGCCGCAAGAGGCAGATGGCCTAGGTTCAAATCTCAGTTCCCTGGGAACATGGAAAAGTGGCTTAACCCCCTTGAGCTTCTGTTTTCTTTATCTGAAAAATAAATGATTGAAAACATTGAATTGGTAAACCCATGGCAAGCCCAGGGAGCTGAAGGGGGTGGCGACGTCTAGCTGGTTGCCGGCTTGGACTTGGAAAGGAACTCAGATGAACTCCATCACGTCCGCCCCGGGCCAGAGGCTGTGCTGAGTGTGCGCCTGTCACCACGCTTCCTCGTCTCTACTCCCTTAAGAGCAGTTTTTGTTCAGCCTCATGTTACAGACGCAGGCACTCATGGGGCTGAAAATGTGCCCATGACGACCTAACTAGTGAGCGTCAGAGCTGGGATTGGACCCCGGGACTCTTGGATTTTGAAGCTCATGCCCTAATACCTGCCTTCCTGGCATCATCCAAGATAGCCCCCTCCCCAGACCCAGAAAACATGAGGTCCCTTTCCTCTCCCTTGGGATCCTTTTCAGAGTCCAGTGGGGGGTGATCCAGCCACGTCTTAGTGTCCTTTCTTTGCAGAACATGGGGGAAGGTGAAACACCCATTTGTTTGGTTCATGATCAGCAAACTCAGTTTTGAAAAGAAAAACGGTTGCTGAAGATTAACGAACACCTCTTAGAAGAGACCGAAAAGAAAAATTGAGACAAAAGCTTGGGATTTGACCCCGTCAGCTGCCTTGAGCCCTCGCAAATAGGAAAGACTAGGCATGCCATCTCTGTGGGAGGAGGGCAGGACAGCATCTTCCGGCACATCCCCAGAGCCACCCTGCCCAGGTGAGCGTTGTCCGGACAAGACCAAGAGGCTGCCGTCAGAGCCTCTGCCCTGCTTCTCCGTGGCTGCCCTGTGGCTCCTGGGTGTGGGAGTCTCCGAAGTGCAGTTGTGTAATTTGGAAATCCTAAAATTCAAGCATCCCCCCAACACTCTCTCCTCCCCACCAACCACACAACTTTTCTTTCCCTTAAAAAAAAAAGATTCATTCACTGAGTACATAATGGTAACCCTTTGTTCCCCTCCCCCGCTCCCCAAGCCCAGGAGTGTTTCCTCTCCGAGCTGCTCTCCGGAGCCAAATTCCGGAGCCTGGGTTGCTAAGGCCCCCAAGAGCAATCAGGTAGAGGCTGGCTGAGGAGCCCGAGCTCCGGCTGACAGACTGCTTCTGTCTCTTCCTGCTGAGGATTTCAAAGCCATCCTCACTCTGTCGGCAGAGGACAGCTGGGTACAGCCCCGTCCCCAGAGCCCCCAGCCCCGAGGCTTGTTCTAGCAAACAGGGTCTCCCCTGCACCCCCTCCCCCTTTCGGGCAGGGCGACCTTCGGTCCTGGACCCTCGCTCTGGGGGGATCCTCCCCTCCAGGGAGCATCTTGGTCCAGCCTCCGTCGGGAACGCTCCCATTAGACTGATTTTTCAAACTGAATCTGAGACCCGTCTTAGCCGACCTGGCAGGCTTGCCCAGACTCAAGTCCTTGAAAGGAATAGACAGGCTATTTTTAGTGGAAGACATGACTGGGGCTTTGTCTTCCCTCCACGGAGGAGGCTGAAATCACGGGAGAAGGAGGGCCGAGCTGAGAACGCCTGCTCCGACGCGGAGACCATGAGGCCTGGAGGAAGACCTGTGATTCCCCACTCAGGTTATTTTTAGCCCGGGACAGTGTGGCCTCTAGCAGGAAATCAGAAAGGAATGCCTGTGAGTGGTTTCTCATCCTGAAATAATGAGTTTGTGGTGTTCCCTCAGACCGTAAATCTTCCTTTTCTTCACTGGGGACTGAAACCGCACCCCAGCCTTTGATAAAAGTGTGAAGCAGTGAAACTTCCTCTCTGCCTTCAGAACCTTCCCACAGCACAGCCCTCCTTCCCCAGAGGCCTTGGACCGCACCGTCTCTGATCTGTCTGACCTCCATGACCTTCACTTACTTCTCCCCCCACCTTCGCCCATCAAAATGAACCTGTGTGTAGGGCGTGGATGAGCCGATAAGCTCTGCAGGATGGATTATAGTCCTCGCATTTGTTCGGTGATTCCTAGCCCCTCCCCTGATGTGCCATCCTTACCCCATTTGACATTCCTCACAGCTCCATGAACATGGGCCAGCCAGATGACATGATCCAGGTTTTCTCAGAGGAGGAAATAGGGTCCGTGTGCTCCAGGGCCATGCCCAAGGGCACTCTGCTAAGTGGTAGGGCTGGGAGTCCTTCATCCTTCTCACCTTGCCTTCAGTGGCTGTTAACTCAACAAATGCTTGTGAAAGGCAGTGGTTCTCACCAGGGAAGATTATGCTCCTCTCCCCCAAAGGACATTAGGTCAAGCATGGAGACGTTTTTGGTTGTCACAGCTCAAGGTCAGGATGCTGCTAGTCTCTAGATACCAGGAATGCTACTGAACATCCCGCAGTAGCTGAGACAGTCCTGACACAACGAAGAATGATCCAGCCCCAAGAATCCTGAGGTCCAGAGACCCAGATTCACGGACATGAAAAGATGTTCAACATCGCTAATCATTGGAGAAATGCAAATCAAAACCACAGTGGGAAAACACCCGACGCCGGTCAGAATGGCTGTCATCAAAAAGAACGCAAATAACAAATGTTGGCGAGAATGTGGAGAAAAGGGAACCCATGTACACTGTTGGTGGGAATGTAAATTGGTGCAGCCACTGTGGAAAACAGTATGGAAATTTCTAAAAAAACTAAAAATAGGACTGCCATAGGACGCAGCCAGTCCACTCTTGGGTATATATCTGAAAAAAACAAAAACACTAATTCAAAAAGATACATGCACCCCAATGTTCATAGTAGCATTATTTATAATTGCCAAGATATGGAAGCAACCTAAATGTCCATCAACAGAAAAATGGATAAAGAAGATGTGGTGTGTACACACACACACACACACACACACACACACTGGAAGACTACTCAGCCATAAAAATGAAAAATTGCCATTTGCAGCAGCATGGATGGACTTGGAGGACATTATGCTAAGTGAAATAAGTCAGACAGAGAAAGACAGATACTGTATGATATCACTTATATGTGGAATCTAAAATTACAACAACCTAGTGAATAAAACAAAAAAGAAACAGACTCATAGAGAACAGACCAGTGGTTGTCATGGGGAGAGGGGAGGGCTGAGGGGCCATTTAGGGGTGGCAGAGGAAAGATTATTATGGGATTAAATGAAATCATGTGTCTGAAGCTTTTGAAATTTTTAAAGTTCTATAGAATCTAAAGAATCTTTCACTCAATAAATAAACGTTAAAAGGAAAGAAACAAAAAAAGGACGGACTGTTCTATGCCAGATACTAAAACTACTCAAACATACTCAAGCCTGTCATATCAAGTCCAGGACACTGCCACATTAATTATTAATTATAGCACAGCGTACTGAGTACAGTGTCACAGCTCCGTGCAATGTGTTATGAGAACACCGAGCCCAGCCTGGAGGACTCAGGGAGGTAATCAGGGAAGACTTCCTGTAAGAGTTGGCTTTAAGAATGGCATTGCTTCTGCAGCCCTGCAGACAATTGCAATTTGACAGGGACCTTCTGTGCCTTATCCAATAGGCAGGACCTAGAGGGAAAAGGGTAGGCGGGACAGAGAGGGGACTTCTTACAGGACCCGAGCACTGTGGTCTGTTCTTTTTCCCTGGGGAAACACCATCACTCACCCTAACTTTGATCTTTCCCATTGACTCTCCTAGAATCGATAAGAAAATGTC
Source organism: Camelus bactrianus (assembly GCF_048773025.1). Taxonomy (NCBI): domain Eukaryota; kingdom Metazoa; phylum Chordata; class Mammalia; order Artiodactyla; family Camelidae; genus Camelus; species Camelus bactrianus. The sequence continues at coordinate 13,860,119 of NC_133560.1, read as the reverse complement.
TGACGCTCAGGGCAGCTACAAACTGGACGAGGCTCAGGCTGTCTTAAGAGAAACAAAAGCCATCAAAAGGGCCATCACCTGTGGAGAAAAGGAGAAGAAAGACCTCATTAAGGTACCTGCGTGACGTGAGCATTTCTCCTGAGCGCCCTTCTGTGCCAGCGCTCATGCACTTTCCATACGCTGCCAGGTCACAGAGTGCTCCTCACTGGTTCTCTTGGCTTTTAGTCTCATGGTATAGAGGAAGAAATGGAGGTTCAGAAGCACCAAGTACCTTGGCCAAGGTCACACAGCTAGTGTAAATGGCAGGGTGGGAACAGGAGCCCTCTTCTCTGGTCTAGTCCAAAGGCCATGTCCTCGCCCACCAGCTCTAGCACAGAACCAAATGGAGGGAGGTGGTTTCAACATCACTAACCTTGACATCAAAATGTAGCCTCTCTGTAAGCATTTCGTTGCGTGTTCCAACTGTGTGATGGGATCTGAACAAATGGCGATAGATAGGGTTTAACGTGTCAGCCAGTCGCGCCAAGCGCTATGCACGCACCATGCCTCACCTCTTACATCAGCGCGAGTTTCTCCCCATCACACAGACAAAGACTGCACAGCTCAGGGCATAAGTAGAAGAGCCGAGATTCAAACCGTGCTCACCTGACTTGGAAGCCCATGTTCCTCACCTCTGTGAATCCCGCCCAGCGCTCAGAGGAACTGCCCTGACCACTGAGATACCCTGTTTTCGTTCCCATCAGCAGATCAGCAGTCAAGGTCAGAGACTGTAAATGACTTGGTGAAGGACGCTTTATACTCTATGACAAACGGAATCATTTCAGAGCTCCTGCCCAGGGCAGCGGCGCAGTGAACACACTGAGGCGAGGCATCGGTGGACAGTGAGGCGTGTTCTGGTCACGCTCGGCAGTTAAGACTGCCAAGTCTGAAGTCGGACAGACCAGGACCGCATCCTGGCTCTGTTAGCTGCCAGCTTCTCCACGTACCAGCTCCCTCCTGGGTAAAATGGGGATAATCATAGGTCGTTCCTCTCAGGACAGTGATCAGGATTAACTAAGATTAGGGAAAGCTGACAGCTACTGAGTATTGACTGAACTGGCGCTCTACGCTGGTCATCTCATTAATCAGTACGACAGCCCTGTGAGACAGGACCCATGACGATTTCCATTTTGCAGGAGAGAAAAGTGAGGCACAGAGAGGTTCATCAATAAGAGCAGGTCACACAGCTAGGAAGGAGCAGAGCAGGGGTTCCAGAACCAGCGTCCTCACTGGTTTCTCCCTCATAAAGGGCCCGGCACAGTGCCTGGCGCTCAGATGAGTACCCACTCGAGTACCCACTCACCAGTAGCTCTTTACAGGATAAGTGGGATGTCTGGGGTGAGTGTGGTTCCCTACTAAATTCAAAGGGAGAGACAGACCCCAGAGCTCCCTCCCAAAAGGGTGTGCGGCTGACCCTGCCCTCCCCGCTTAGAGCCTCGCCATGCTGAAGGACGGCTTCCGCACCGACCGAGGGTCCCACTCTGACCTGTGGTCCAGCAGCAGCTCTCTGGAGAGTTCGGGTTTCCCGCTGCCGAAACAGTACCTGGATGTGAGCTCCCAGACGGACATCTCAGGAAGTGTGAGTAGGCAGTGTGTGCTGCTGGGGGTCCCAAGGGACAGAGTGGCCTTCCTGTTACTCACCTGAGGAGCTGACCAGTGGCTCGCTCTGGGCCTGGCTGCTGCCTCAGCCTTCCGGAGCTTCGTGCTCTTACAGACTCCTGGCCCTCCAGAGGACATGAGATGATGGGGTGGAGGAAAAGCCAGCCCTGACTCTATGGACCTGAGCGTTGCCTGGCTACCGTGCTCGCATCTCTAGATACTGCACAGAAAGCATGTTTGAAGGACCTGGTGTCTTTCCCTGGTTTCCTTCGTGATAACTTGCAGCGCCATTCTGTTGTTTTTTACCAGCTGGAGAACAGGGGATATTTCCCTCCTGTTCATCCCCAAACCAGGCATGTAGCTTTCAGACAGCTGCTTGCCTCCCAGTTCAGACCTCAGCCCAGTCACAGTAATGAGCAGCGCAAGTGCTGGCCAGGCATCGCTCCTGAAAGACTTAGAGCAGCGCTGACCCCCAGCAATCCGCAACTTTGAAGAGTTTTGTTTTCCTAGAGCCGGTGACATTGAATGAGCCAGCCTCCATGGCTACCTGCTGTTCTGTCTGGTTTCTGTAGTTGTAACAGGAAACACTATATTCATGTCTGATGGGATGAGTCTTGTAGCTTCTTGCTGCCCTTGATAGACTGACATGGCCAAGGGGGCTGCCCTCCCCTTCCCCGCACCACCCAGGTGTCCAGCTACAAGCCACCTGTGGGCCAGAGTATCTGTGAAGGAACTGTGTACCTTCTTTCAAGTTCAAGGACCTTCTTCTCCCTCACTCAGTGCTTCACTTCCCCCTGCCGGCTCCGTGAGTGTTTGGTGGACCCCCTCCCAGCACGCCGAGGATGGCTTTCTCATGTACTGACTGCCCCTGCTCCCTCCTGACCAGCTGTCCTCCGTGCTTCTGTGGCTTGAATGGGCTCCAAGCCATTTGGGGCTGAAGGATGATATTCTGGGCTCTTGGCTTCTCTTCTAGAAGGGATAAATATCTGATTTGGGGGCTCTTCCCATGCCTGAAGGAAGGAAAGTGTTTTTCCCTAACTAGCTTCCCTGAGATTCACACAGCCAGCTCAATAATTGGGGGCTATTTTTAGCTACTTCCCACACAAGCTGTCAAGTCTCTCATGAGTGCCTGAAACCCAGCTCAGCATTGGCCACGATAGCCGTGTAATTCCCGACTTGTTCTCTCCTCCAGTTCGGCACCAGCAGCAACAATCAGTTGGCGGAGAAGGTCAGGTTGCGCCTTCGCTATGAAGAGACTAAGAGAAGGTAATTAGAGACTGGGGGCTGTGGGCAGGGTGGCTCCAACAGGAACTAGGGTTGCAGAGTGTCTGCTGTGTGCCTGGCTTTTTACACACCTCATCTTGTTTAATCCTCGTAATGACTGTGAGAGTACGAGTTATAATCTTCATACTTTAATCCTCTTTTGCAACTCAGAGAGAAAATGGCTGAACCAGGGACACTTGGCTGGATAAAGAGTGGAACTATGCTTTGAACCCACTTCAAACCTCAAAGCCTAGTCATCTTTCCACTTGCCAGCCTCAGTTTCTAAAATCAAGGTTTTCCGATGATCCTCTAAGCAGTTTGGTTTGAAGGAGGATAGCCGGGGTTTTAGCAACAGGCTAAAAGGACTATGGGTACTGCCCTCTTCAGTGTCCCCTGCCCCGCTGGGAGCAAGCTGTGCTTTTAAACTGTGCTGACCCCAGGGACTTTAAATATTGTGGGGCTTCACAGAATCCTAAGCAGATGAGTTCCACTGACACAAATAACATTAAAACAGTAATCAAAGCTGACATTTTTAGAGCCTCTGTAATGATCCAGACAATGGACTATCACATTCGTACGTGCACCATCTCATTTAACTTTAAAGGCACCTTGTAGCATAACTTATCTCGTATTATCTCCATGTTGGAGAAGAGAAAGGTAAGATCTAAGATGTTTCAGGACCTTTTGGGGGTGGCAGAGTCCACATTTGAACCATAGACGATCCATGATCTTCCCATACACTGAGCCAGCCTCACTGGGAAGGAACCCTCAGGGAATGATGGTGGATGAAGCCAAACATACTGCATGCATTCTTCCTTAGGCTACATTGCCCAGCCCGTGGACAGTCTAAGCCAGGCCAGGGAGAGTGTGGCAGTGCCCAGCCCTGCCCCTCTGCCAACAGTGTGTGAGCAGTAGAACGCTTTGCAGCAATGGCAGGAATCCTATAGACACTAGAAGCAGCCAAAAAGAGAATTTGTTGGCTTATTGAATTCTAAAGTCCTGAGATATCCTAGCTTCAGGCACAGCTGGATCCAGGGGTTCAAATTATGTTACATACATTCAGTCTCACTCCTTTTCTCCACCCTGCTTGCCTTTGTGTGGACGGGCTTCCCTATCCAAGTGGGAAGATGACCCCCGGCAATTCTAGGCTCATATACTATCAGGTTAGCAACCCCAGCAGAAGGAGGATATACCTTGCCCAATAGTTTTAACAAATTTTGGGCTTGAGACCCCCTGGCTTTTCTGAGAGAAGCAATCATTGTTGCAGTGTGAGAGGAATTAGAATTCTCTGAAGGTCTAAGCATGAGTCATGTGCCCGACTCTGGGAAGGAGATTGAGGTCAGCTTCGTGGGAACCAAGTAACTTGAAAGTACAAGAGGACTGATTTCCCAAAGAAAACTTGGAATATTGTTAACAAAAGAAGGAGAAATTGGATACTGGTCAGGTGGGGGGAAAAATACGCCCTGTGCACTGTTTCAGCTCCCCCTAGAGGTCCAGCAAAACAGCACAACTTCTACACTTGGTCAACCACTTCTTGTCCCCGCTGAAGGGGACCACTCTGAACCCTCGATCTGTTCCAGCTTGCAGTAATGCCTGTCTTAGGTGATCAGTTATGGAGAAACAAAAGAATTGAGCACTTCCCTTTTGGGTTGATCCATTAAACTTCTCATCACACGGGTTCCTGGCTCAACTGCCTTTATCTAGCTTTGTGCCTCCACCTTCTCCCAAAGGTAGTTTAAGTGTACAGGACAGAGCAGCCAGCTGAATGGGAAAGCAGAGGCTGCGGTCTTGATGCAGGGAGGGCAGGTGGCTCTCATGCAAGGTCTGATCATTGTATGCCAAATTCTGCCATGTGTGCATTTCTGAGGAGTGAGTGTAGTAGTTTTCTCCTAAGGCTCAAAGTTTGAGGAGCACTGGTGTAGGGACAGCACCACCGGAAAGCACATCCAAGGAAGCATCAATCATCCCTTCATCATCCCACGTGTAGCGGATCCCCTGCCAGGTGTGGCCACACCACTCTATCCTCAAAGCAGCTGGACGGAGAACAACAGCTACGAAGTTATCCCAAAGCCAGTCTTGATGCATTGCTGTGTATGTGAATATGGAATTTAAATTAATTAACTCTGAGAATCCCTGCCGAGACACTTGGCTAGGGAAGGAGCAAATGTAGATGTGTTTCTCTGTATGGAATTGTCACTACGCAGCATGGAGGTCTCGCCTCCAACAGTGTTTTGATAAAATAAGAGTTTGGCCACATTGTTTGCAGACAGGATTGAACTGAGGGTCCAGAGGCCGGGGATCTCAATAAGTATTGGCCGTGCTTGTGACCCGCGCTCTTAGGTGAGCCATAGCCTCCCTGGCCATCTCTCTAAGAGGGTTAACCACCAGGTCTCATCCACCCTCTAGGGATGGGGTGAGGCTAGGGCGTGACAGCTAAAAAGCACTTTGCAAAGACTAAATCCTAACGGATCACGCGATTGCTGTGAAGTATTTGTGGCAGTACTCTTAGCAATATGGGAATCTTAATTTGATCCAAAGATAATCATACCTAATGTCTCGATAGCACTTGGCATTGTTTAAAGAGCTCTTAATGATACTTTTTCATCTGGCCCTCCTGCCTCGCAGGTACCATTATTATTCCCACCATACAGATGGGAATACTGAGTCTCAAAGCAGCGAAGGGGTAGGGCTCCCAACGCCTTCCTGTAACATTTGTCAAGGCCTGCAGTGTACCAAGCACTGTGCTAGAAGCTTGTGTTACCTCAATAATTTCTTAAGAAAGTCAGAGCCATGACTCCAACCCAAGGCCCCTGACCTCAAGTCTGCGGTGGTTCATGCAGTGCCACCACCCGCCTCTGGACTGAGAATACAAGGTTAGCTACAGCAGTATTTGCTGTCGTTGTGGTGGACCCATGAGGGCCACTGGCTCAGCACTTAGGTGCCAGACACACTGAACACATCATTGCTCATTTTCACCCCAATTAGGAAGGAGGAATAGCTGTTTTCTTATATATAAGACTCAGGGTGTGCACCCAGCATTATACACCCAAGATGTGGTTAAGCCAGGGAATAACCACAGTAGCAGCAGAAACATCCCCTGAGTCCTTCTTTGCTGTGTGCCCAGTATTGCACTTGGACATTTGATGAATTATGTCATAAAACCTTCAACCATAACCCCACAGGGAAGGAACTTTTGATATGCCCTTCAGAGAGACCAAGGACTTGCCCAAGGTCACCACGCTAGTGGTAGAAGGCTATTGCCTGGTGAGAATCCACCTCTGCTCTGTCAGGCTTAGTGTCCCTTAGGGCAAGGGGACAGCCTCTAGCCCCTCCCTGCAGAGCCTACTCATGGGAGGCATGTGGTAGGCACCACATGTGTGTGTCAGATAAAAATCTGTTCCATGAGATCACATGCTGATCAGTCGCTGTCAAAAATCTCTCTGAGGATGCAGTGGCTTCTTGGACCACGTAACCTTGGAAACGCGGTCTGTCAGCCTGCTCCTGCAATGCCACGGGGCGCACCGGTCACGCTCACCCTCTCGGCCCCGCAGGATCGCCAACCTGAAGATCCAGCTGGCCAAGCTGGACAGTGAGGCCTGGCCTGGAGTGCTGGACTCGGAGAGGGACCGGCTGATCCTCATCAATGAAAAGGAGGAGCTGCTGAAGGAGATGCGCTTCATCAGCCCCCGAAAGTGGACCCAGGGGGAGGTGGAGCAGCTGGAGATGGCCCGGAAGCGGCTGGAGAAGGACCTGCAGGCGGCCCGGGACACGCAGAGCAAGGCGCTGACCGAGAGGTGGGGCTGAGCCGGGGCCCGGGGATGGGGGGCGGGGTGGGGGGCACAGGGCCCTCCCCTCTCTGCTTCTGGTCTCTCTCCCAGCTACCCGTGGGGGGATGGCAAAGGGGGACACCCTGGGGCGCCTGGGCTCCACCCCAAGAACACTGTGTTTAGAGATCTCACCACTTTCCAAAGTAGCAAATCTGGGGAGATGGCTCGCAAACCAACTTACCGCGGAACTTCACCGGGGAATCGCGTTACCAGCGTCTGCGCATGCGCAGGCTTGCAGACGTTTTTCTCCTGAGATGTGATGTAGAGCAGGCGTCCTCCAACTTTGTGACAGTGACACATTATATTATTACCTAACGTACAAAAGTTTCACAAGGCGGTGCGGACTCTTTCTATGTGTAATAGCCCTCTGATATTCTTAGATTATTTCTTTTCATGCTGGTCATGACCCACTAAATCGATTTTGCCATACACTGAGGCGTTGTAATTTGCGGCTTGAAAAACACTGGTGGGTGGGTGGGGTGCAAACTGAGATGCTTATAGGGGTCGAGAGATGATATAAATGCCGTGTTGGACTGGACTGCACAGGCCCCCCCACCGTGTCTAAAGCAGGTGCCGCCTCCAGCCCCCAGCAAGTGGGAGTGCAGGCCCCAGGCTGCCAGAGCTCCCCACGTTTCAAGAAAAGAGTGTTTAGATTTTTTTTTTTTAATATTGGCAACTAATCCAAAAGAATTTTTAATACTATGAAGACTGAGTCAGCTTCATTTGTGGGCTTGATTTAACCTGAAAGCCACGGGTTTAGACCTTACAACAGACTTTACTCCCTTCAGTGTCTCACCACTCTGAGTCCTGCAGTCCCCAACTTTTCCCTCATTCATTCATTCAGTCCATCAGCCTATTATTTATTCATTCATTCACTTAAGAAACATTTTGTTGCACATATTCTGTATGCAGGGCAATATGGAGGTTTCAGAAATCAATAAGTCATGATTCCTACCCTGCTACCCTTAAAATCTGTTCAGTTATTTTGACTTTTTTTTTCCTTTTTTTGGCAGCAGACTTTATTGAGCAAGGTCCCTACCCTTAAGGAGCTAGAATTGAAGATAATGATTTTCAAACGTGTGTGTGTGTGTGTGTGTGTGTGTGTGTGTGTGTGTTTGGGGGCAGGAATGAGCAAGGGAATTCCTCTTTCCAGTGAAATCAGAGGCAGAAACCCAGTTTATAAGGCAGGTAAGCTTACCTGCACCCCAGTGACAGCAGGCCAGGCATCCTAGGTGCCTGGCCCCGCTCTCTCTGCATCACCCCATGATGGGTCCTAAGATGCCTTCAGGGAGCTTGCAGTCCCTCCCTAGCAACTGAGTAAGCCCCATTTGCACATGGCAGGGTGCCACCTGGATCAAGTTGACCAGCCTCTGCCTGGCCTTTTGTAAGCACGTCAGAGAGTCCACTGACTGGTCAATGGTGGGGAATCTTTCCCCTCCAAGCCTCTTGTCAAAACTGCTACCAGGGACGTGTCTTTTTCCTCTCCTTTATCCTCCCCTGGGAGGAGGGGTGGCTGGTTAACACCTACCCACCACCAGGTAGGTGGGAGAAGGAGGAGCAGGCTTCAATCATTGTTGTTTTGCAACCCCAGGAAGCACCTTCTAGAAATCTCCTTTAGCAATAAGACTCTGTCCTTCTTTCCTTAAGGCTTTGCACCCTGGGGACAAGGCCTGTGTCTGGAAACCATCATGCCTATGTTGTTAGTTGAAAAAAAAAATGGTTAGTCATCCTGGACAGACCCTTCCAGGCCTCTGCCTCCAGTCTCCTAATCTGTCTACCAGTCCTCTGGGGCCCTGACATGCTCCCAGGCCCTGTGGCTATCACTGGAAAACCCTTCACTGTTTATCATGCTCACAGCCAGCAGTGGAAGAGAACAGGTTCATGGTGGCCTTACTCCTTGTTAGGGCAAAAGAGATGCCCTGCCACCACTGACCTTGAGCAAGGCATTGACCAACGTGGACTTCAGTTGCCTGATGGGGGGAAAAAAACAAGATAATTGCATTGAACACCTGTGTAGCCTGAAGCTCGGAGGTTAGACCAGATTGTGAACTGAGGCTCTTCCCTGCTATAATGATTTTGGTTTCTTGAAACTAGGATTGGATATTCTCTTAGAGACCCCTACACTACATGCCAAAGGTACCATTATGTACCAGCCTCTGTTACCAGTATCATCTCACTTAAACCTCGCAGCAACCCTGAGGCTAGATTCCATTTCGTAGATGAGGAAACTGAGGCTCGCCCACCATCACCAAGTGGCAGAGCTGGGATTACATCCCAGGCTGGCTAGCTCAAGAGCTCATGCTCACCCTAGGCTGCTGCCCACATAGGAAGTCTTTTATTATTGCCTTCAGCCCCATCTTTCAAAGGTCTCATTGCTCCCATGGAACAGCGGGTTCACACGGCCAGTCCAGGGCAGCCAGCATCTCCACTTCGCAGCAGATGCTAAGCAGGTGACTCAAGTTCCCAGCGGGCAGGGTCCTCTGGGGGACGTGCAGAGGGAAGCCAGGGGGCGCGTGGGCGGGAAGAGGCGAGAGCCACAGGAACGACCGGGCAGTGTTAATGGCTCTGAGCCTCCTGCAGGGGAGAGAGGAGAGAGCCCATCCAGCAGTCTCCGTCTGTGTTCAGCTGTTTGCCTCTGGCCTCTCCTGTTCGTCTGTCTTGTGTTCATCCCTCCGACCCCCTTGTCCTCTCTCTCGGTCTCTTTCTCTCTTTCTCATGCTCCTTTCTCTCTTTTCTCTCTCAAAATGGGAGGATTGTGTTCCTCACCTGCACACAGCAGCGTCTCCGTTCAAGGTGACTTTGGGAAGGACAAGAATAGACACATCTAGGAAGGGCACACACACCGCAGGGCCTGCCAAAACCCAATCACAGATCAATTAGAGGCACAGACATCCTGACTCCCCCCACCCCGTCCTACCTCCTGCTTCCGCCTGCCTTCCTGTGCCCCCACACACCCCCCAAGAGCCGCCGTGCGGTCACGCAGGGTGCTTGTTAGAGTGTGGACTCCCTGCCCCTCTATCCTCCAGGACCAATTCCCCAGGCCCTGAGACACAGCCCAGGCTCCTGCATTTTTCACCAGCACCCCAGGTGCTGAGCTGCAGCTTGGGGGCATTCCATCCCCACCTTCTGGATCCTCTGCCGGTTTCCACGCTTAATGTGTTCTTGGCCTTCCTGCATGTGCCGGGCACCGCACACAAATACCATATGGCCCGCTAAGCCCAGCGCCCCCGGGAGGCGGCCTCGGCACCTGCGTGTTGTTGCTGGTGGCTACACCCACTGCGCTCAGGAAGTCAAGGCCTCCCGGCTCTTAGTTTCCTCCACCTCATTTTGGGGCTCCAGTGGGGACCTGCATTTCCTCCCAGGAAACGCTTCTCTGGTCTTCTCCCAGAGGAAAGGAAAACGAGAGCAAAAATGGTGAACCCCAGCCACTCCTTGACCCCAGACCTCACACCCTTTCAAGGTTTTGCTCTTAGGGAGGGTCAGATTCACAGTCCTGTCTGTTCCATTAAGCATCAAGGTTTTGTTCATTTCAGGCTCCATCTGCCAGCCTCCTGCCTGGCCCTCACCTCCCCAGCCCCGGGTAGGACTCTGGAAGAACAGCGCCAGGGATTGAACTGGCCAAGAACCATGCTGAGGCCCCTCTGTCCACTGCTCCCGGGGTCTCTTCTGTAATTTCACAAGGCTGGTTCCCCAGTAACAAGCCCCACCTGTCCCTCATCACTTTCCAGTTGTGTCTCCAGCGAGCTCTGGTCTTCATGGCAGGGCCTGTGTTGGAGGCCTGGGTGTGTCGGTGAAGAGATGGCCCGGTTAGGTGTTCCATGGAAGTGAACTCTCTCTCCCAGACCCCAGGCTGGGTTGGCTGTGCTCGGGGAGTAGTGGGTCAGTCATTCCCCCTCCAACCGGATGGCATAAGGGGACAAGAGGCCAACAGTGGTACGCATCGGTCCAGGGGAGATCTGACATTCGGGTCTTTCAGCCGAGGGGATGAGCCTTCCCTCCTTCAATGGGGGGGCAAGTCCTCCATTCAGTTACTTCTCGAGCACGTCCGTGTGGTGGGCACCGTGCTCCGTGCTGGGGGAGTTCCCACCTTGCAGTCCCCCTGCAGTGCAGCAGCTCCTCAGCCTTAGGGCCTAAACGTCACCTGGGATAGGTAATAGAGACACAGGTTCCTGGGCCCTGCCCCCAGGCTTTCTGATTCAGTCCATGTAAGTAGGACTCAGGAATGTGCATTTAATAAGGATGTCTCCCTCTGATGCGGGAGGCCTGTGACCACAAGCTGAGAACCACTCATTCAGTGGGTAGGCGACAGCAGCCCTCCTGAGTGGGTGAGGGCACTGGTCTGCTTGATGGAACTTGCAGGCTGTGGTGGGCTTTGGTGCCGGTCTTTGCTCCCCAGTTCTGTCACACTCACCTGGCTCTGCCCCAGTTTCTCTGGAACCATCCTCTCCAGCCCCTTTGCTGACTCTTGCCGGTCCATGCAGCCTCGGGATGCTGTAAATACTCAGAGCTTGGTCCTGGGCCCTGCCTTTTTTCCCTTATATACTTTACCCTGAGATGGTGCATCCATTTGTTAGGGCTGCCAAACCAAAATACCACACACTGGGTGACTTAAGAGAATTCTGTTTTCTCACAGTCCTGGAAACCAGAGGTCCAAGGTCAAGGTGTTGGCACCTGTCTCCTTGGCTTGTGGATGGTTGTCTACGTGTGGTCATCTACCAGGCCTTCAGCTGATTTCTCTCCCCGGCATACCTGTGCACAGCGCAGGGAGGGATGGTTGGTGGAATCCTAATTCTGCCACTAATTCTCTAGCTTTAAGTAAACTATTTAACTCTAAGAACCTCAGTTTTCTCATATACAAAGTGGTATAAAAAAAAAAGAATTCTTAAGATGCAGAATTATTGCGCAAATGAATTAAGGCAATGTCATACGCTTCCTACTCGGCGTCTGGTGTGTAGCAGGTGATGAACAGAGCAGTTATTGTAGGATGTGACGTGGAGGCCATCTCCCTCCAGACATCATAGTATAAGCCTTGCAGGACGTCTGCGCGCATCTGTTGGGGGCTGGGGTGGGAGCGGTCCGTGTGTACATCGCCGTGAGTACACGCCTGCCACTCCTCTTTCAGGGAGATGGAGGCTGGGTCCCTTGAGCCTCCTCCCTCATGTCTTCTCTCCCTTCAGGTTAAAGTTAAACAGCAAGAGGAGCCAGCTGGTGAGAGAGCTGGAGGAAGCCACCAGACAGGTAGCAGCGCTGCACTCCCAGCTGAAAAGGTGAGCAGGAGGCGGCACAGTGGGTGTTCCCCGGGGCATGGCCAGATGCAGGCGTCCCCAGGTGGCCCAGCCCAGCCTCTGCCCTTCACATGTCCTCTTCAGTATGCACACTTAGAGGAACAGCAGGCAGATGGATGGTCTAGGGGACTTGGGCTGGGCCTGATGTGGCCGGGGGCAGGGTCCTTCCCCTCCCCAGACCGCAGCATCCTGTCCTTGTGACAGCACACAGAAGGGCCCCAGTCAGGTGCTCGTGTGTCTCATTCTGATCCCCGCCAGCCAACTTGCACACCACGGAGAGAACGGGCCTCGGGCCTGGGCCTCCGTGGGCACGGTGGCTGGAATTGTAGAATATTTCAGATATTTTTAACAGTTGTCTTCAGTTTGTAGTAAGTGGTACTGCTTTTCAGATTACACTTAGGATGTAAAGTTTCCTTTTAAGATAAATACGTGAACGTGTAAAAAATGAGTTGATTTGAAGAAAAATGTTAAGCATTATTTGGGGCTGAATTCAAATATAGTAAAATGCACAAATGGAATGCAGCTGGTGGAGGTGTGAGAAACAGAGAGGGAAAAGTGGGTTTTTAAGGCAGCTGGCTGGGGTTGGAATCCCAGCTCTGCCCCCCGCCTCCTGACGACGTGGCCTCGGGATATCGTCTTTAGCGAAATGGGGATGCTGGAGATTGTCAAGAGGGTCCAAAGAGATAATATGTTCTCAGAGCCCGCGGTGCTTTTCTATGCGCCAGGTGGGATGTGCCAAGCGGCCCACCCACTCTGTGTCTTCGCCCTCCTTCTCCCCTGGCCCAGCCTCTCAGGCAGCATGCAGAGCCTGTCCTCGGGCAGCAGCCCTGGATCCCTCACGTCCAGCCGGGGCTCCCTGGCCGCCTCCAGCCTGGACTCCTCCACCTCAGCCAGCTTCACTGACCTCTACTATGACCCCTTCGAGCAGCTGGACTCGGAACTGCAGAGCAAGGTGGAATTCCTGCTCCTGGAGGGGGCCACAGGCTTCCGGCCCTCGGGCTGCATCACCACCATCCACGAGGACGAGGTGGCCAAGACCCAGAAGGCAGAGGCGGGCGGCCGCCTGCAGGCTCTGCGCTCCGTGTCCGGCACCCCGAAGTCCATGACCTCCCTGTCCCCCCGCTCCTCGCTCTCGTCCCCCTCCCCGCCCTGCTCCCCTCTCATCGCTGACCCCCTCCTGGCTGGAGACACCTTCCTGAGCAATCTGGAGTTTGAAGACCCCGAGCTGAGTGCCACTCTCGGCGAACTGAGCCTTGGCAGCAGCACCCGGGAGAGGTACCGGCTGGAGGAACCAGGACCGGAGGGCAAGCAGTCGGGCCAAGGTAGAGGGCACCATGTCCGAGGGCGGGAGGCTCGAGGAGGGAGGAGGATGGTCTGAGTCCCAGACCCCAATGACAATTATCATAACTATGGGCAAATTTTACTGCTTTCTGTGTGCCAGCTCTTTACGTGGTATATCGATTTACCTATTCATTCAGTAGGAATTTATTACGTGTTTACTATGTTCTGGGTCCTGAGCTAAGGATTTTTCCATGGTGGATTCATTCAACAGATACTAAGTACGTACTGAAATGAAATGCCGGGTCCTGTGCTAAGGGATGTACGTGGATTCATTCATTTGTTCATTGAACAGATATGCCATGTGGGTTAGTCACAAGGATACAGTGTGGAGGATGACAAGGTCCCGGTTCCCAGGAAGCCTACATGCAATGAAGGCACAGACAGAACTGTACAACCAAACCGATAAAAGCACCAGGAAAAAAAGTAAAACGGGGGGTGTGGTGGAGCTTTTCAGGTTGGGGCTGCCAGTTCAGACTGAGTGGTGAAGGAAGGCAACACTTGAACGGAGGCTTGAACGGTGAGAAGGAGCCAGCCTTGGGAGAGGCAAGAGCAGACTCTCTGAGGCTGGAGCAAGGGGCTGCAAGAGGGGCCGGGGTGCCTTGCATCAGGCAGGGTACAGGTCCCGTCAGCCTGCGGGGCTACGGTCAGGAGTTTGCAGTTTATCCTAATTGTGGCACAGATCTGCGTGACTGAAGCCAGGGATGGATATGTGACTCCCATTCTGCACAGGGTCAGAAAGAACATTACGGCATGGACTGAGATTCAGGTCGGAAGCTTCAAAATGGGAGAGGATGTGGATGATGACAGCTAAGATTTATTAGGCGGAAAATCTTTATCTTTAGCAGCAATCGCATAATAAGTTGTGCTATTAATATTTATTGGTGGCGGGAGGGTATAGCTCAGTGGTGGAACACGTGTTTTGCATGCACAAGGTCCTGGGTTTATTCCCCAGTACCTCCATTTAAAAAATAAAATTAATTAATTAAAAAATAAAACCTAATTACCTTCCCCCTCCAAAAGAACAAAAAAAAATTTTTTTTTAACTGACTGGGGTGCATTATGTGGTGGGCAGTGTGCTTTCTGTGGTGAAATAGGTTTTTTCTATTATACTGATTTCACAGATGAGGAAACAGAGGTTCAGAGAGCTGCTATCACCTGCCCTAGGTCTCCCAGCCAACAAGTGGGGAAGTGAGGATTGGAATCTGGGTTTTTCCGCCCCCAGAACCCAACCTCTTTATTGTCACACTCCTCTCAGGACATGAAGCGGCTCTGTGTGTTTATTCCTGACATTCCTGGTGCTCGCTGGCCCCACCACACCTGTCTGGTGTGATGATCTAGACTGAGCTAGATGATTAATTGAGTCCAGGTGTGCAAGATACAGGCCCTCCTATGCATACTTACTCCTGCCAGTCCCACAACTGTGTGAGGTGGGTGCTATTTTTATCCTCAGACGAGAGGAGTGAGACACAGCAAGGGTAAGTGACTTGTCCAAGGACAGTGTCACTGCTGAGAAGCAGAAGAGTCAGGACTGGCTCCAGGACCACCTGCCCAGAGCCCGCACTGAGCCGTGGATTCCGTGAGGCCAGCTAGAAGTTCGACCCATCTCAGCCTTGAGGCTCCAGGAATGGGCAGGAGGGCCACTGCTGTGCCCAGAGCTATCTGTTCATTTGTGTGCGAGGGCCGGTGGGAGCAAATGGGGAATGCCGAGATTTCCTGGTTAATTAAAAGCTCCTCTGGATGAGCGCCAGCGATTTCCTTAGAAGAGGAGCCGAGAGATCCCTGGGGCTCCCTCATCGGGAAGAGAGTCTTGCCGAGCACTCTCAAACAAAAATAAAAACAGGCTTTCTCAAGTTTGCAGGTGGCAAACTTGAGAAAATTGTTCTCTAGAGAGGAGGGGGTGCAGGTGGAACCTCTAACGAGGCTCAGGAAGCATTCCCGGCGCTCCCTGTCTAAGGGCTTCCATAAGCTGGCTCAGGGGCGCTGGGACCCCAGCCGGGTGCAGGGAGCGACCCCCCCGCCCTCCCCCACAGTGTCCTGGGAGACCCGAGACCGCTCACGTCTCAGGTCGGGATTTCTTCACGCCGTCTCCAGAAGCCTTCCCCACAGCAAGCGATGCCAGGCTGAGCTCAGACACTAAGCAGGTTATGCGATTAGTGCCATTGTGCAGTCAGCAGACAAATTAATCTCCTTAAGTGGTTTAGTGGAGGGTGGAGAGGGATGGATCTGAAGGCAGGAGGTCCCCAGGGCTGCAGCCACAGATGTGGGACACGGGCTGGGAAAGCCACACCCAGGTGGCCCCTTGGCTTCTCCCAGGCTCATGGTCCCCATCCCTTCCCCAGCCTGCACTGCCCCCAGCCTCTTCCTCAGTCTGCACACGCCCTTGCCTGGCACAGAGCAGGTGCTCAGAAGTGCTGGCTGTGAGGCTGAAGCACCCGAATCCGTCCTTCCCCTGCTGTGCGGAGGTCAGGAACTGTCCCGTTCATCTTGGTAGCTCTGAACTTGGCAATGGACCTGGCACACCATCGGCATCCATTAGGGAAGGCGGGAATGTGCAGCACGGGCTGAATGCTAGGTCTGAGCTCCAAGCCAGAGACTCCTGAGGGGCTGCATCAAGGGCGGGGGAGATGAGCTGAGCTAGGAGTGGAATGGGCCGAGTTGGAAAGCCAGTACTTAAATCCTTCCCTTTCTCCCCCTCTTGCCCCTCCCAAGGGTCCAGGGGCTGTTATTTTGCCCAAGGTGTGTAGGGGTCGATCTAGAAGGCACCACCATAGTGATGGAAATGGTGTAGTAACAGGCTAGCGGCACTGACTTCTCTAGAGCACTTCCCCTGCGCCATTCTCTATACTAAGGATTTCTCTATAACGTCTCATGGAGTCTCCCAATAGCCCTAAAAGGTGGGCATTATTAGCCCCACTTTGCAGATGAGGAATCTGGGACTTGAGAGATGAAATCTGTGTCCCAGTGTCATGCAGTAGGTGAAGCTGAGATTTGAACCCAGGTGATTTGGCTTTGAAATCTTGGATGTTAAAGACAGAATCAAATGCTACCCTTTCACCCCCAAACTAGGTAGGACCTGGCTGTCACGTTCAGAGGTGGTTGGATTTTGCCAGGACCATCTTGGGATAGTAGGGGGATCAAAAGTATGTGTCGTGACAACAATATCTTCATTTGTAAACCCCGCCTTGCCGTCCTGCCTTTTTCCCTCTCTCCCTCAGTGGTGAATATGGCCCAGGGGTGCAGCCTGAAACTGGCCTGTGTCTCGGCTGCTGTGTCGGATGAATCTGTGGCCGGGGACAGTGGTGTGTATGAGGCTTCCGTGCAGAGGTGGGTCCCCGAGCCCCGGGAACTCTGAATACGCAGAGCCTGGGCCCCCTAGGTATGCAGGAGGTACCCATGGGAGGGAGGTGAAGATGCAGACAGCTCTATTCCTCCCGGGGCTGGAGGCGCTTCCCATCTGGGAGACTGCTAGTTCCAAGGTCACCGTCAAGGGTGTATGGCTAGGGGAGCGAGTGCTGGATAGAGAGCAGCCTCTGCTAGAGGGACCCAGAGCAGTGGTGGGCAGGCAGGGTCCTCAGGGAGGCTGAGCAGATCCAGACCTTCCTCCCTGAGGATCTGGCCACACCCGCCCAGAGAGAACCCCGTCTCTGGAAAATGCCTTTGGCCCCAGGTCACTGCATGGAGGCCTGAGCCTTTTGCTATCCCGTGTTGTCTTCCAGACTGGGTGCTTCAGAAGCCGCTGCTTTCGACAGTGACGAATCAGAAGTCGTGGGTGCAGCCCGGGTTCAGATCGCCCTGAAGTGAGTGGCAGGGAGGGCGGGGACAGAGGGGCGTGGTCTATGTAGGGGCTCTTCCTCATCTGCAGCATTGACCTTCAGGGCTGCCTAGGGAGCCAGCAGGACCCCCTGACAGCTGTGGGGCTCCCTGTGGGTGACTCTTCTCTGCCTCCCAGCTCCCCATTTCACAAAAGAGAAAAAACAAGGCTTGAAGACCTTGTAACTTGCCCCAACTCACTGCGCTGGCCAGCGGCACAGCCAGCGGGGACCGAGACCTCCTTCCTCTTGGTCTGTTTGGTCCTTATTGCTGTGGCTTTTGTCTTATCATCTCATCTGGACCAAAGTCAGCCCCAGATTTCTTGTTTTTGTCTTCTCTTGATGCGGGATGGCCTCAATATTTTTTTTTCCTAAATAGGAATTAATTGCCAACATTTAAATATCAGAAAATTTCATACAACCTCTGGCTTTCTTTAAAAATTCTGACAGCTCTCCCTGCATGGCAGCAAACACTGGGCCTGTCCTCTCCAGCTCACCACGGTCCCCAGAGCTGCCAGCAGCCACGTCTGTGATTCTTAAGGGAGGGAGAGATAAGGGTTCCTGATCGGTGCTCCATGTGCCCCTTTGCATTTCAGGTATGACGAGAAGAATAAGCAATTTGCAATATTAATCATGCAGCTGAGCAACCTTTCTGCACTGTTGCCGCACCAAGACCAGAAAGTGTGAGTATGCAGCTGACGGGGTGTGTGTTACCCTCTCCCTGTCTGCGGCCATCCCGGGGGACACTCTCCTGCTCTGTCCTGCTCCAGCCGCGGGCCCCAGGAAACCCGCGGTGGGTGTTTAGGGCGTATGACTGCGCTGCAGGTTCAGGGCCGCGTGGATGCGGGCACAGTGGCAAACACGCTCACTCTGGAGAGGAGCGCTCTAGACAGCTTTGACGTGTGCGTCCTGAGCCCCTGCCAGGTGCCAGCACTAAGAATGGGGTGGCAAACTCCTGCCTTTGAGCTTGAAGCCTCAAAAGGAAGATCACGGCCCCTTTCATTGGCTCCGAGCTTGAGTATTCCGTGCAGAAAGAGCCAGGTCTGCTGTTCTCAAGAGCCGACTCGCATCACTGTGCTTCTGTGGGCAGAGTGTGAGGGGCGTTACTGGCGGCTGATAATACAGCGAAGACCTGCCGGTCTGCCCGCCGGCTCTGCCCACTGCAGCCCGGGTTGTGTTTCATTGAGCTCACCTGCCTACATGTTTCTCCTTTACTAGAATGTAGGCCTTGAGTGTAGCAGCAGGAGCATCTATTTCTGTGATCTGCACCCCAGCCAGCATCTGTGGGTGCAACACATGGGAAGGAGGGAGGCAGGCCAGAGAGTGGGCAAAACAGAAGGAACACTGGACACTGGGGTTGTGTGCAGTCTTTTGCTGTTACATACAGTGCCGGGATAAACCACCTTCTCCGTGTCTCATTGGTACTGTGCAGCGGTGTTGGTGGAAGGATGCTCAGAAGCCAGCTGTCCGGGTCAAAGGGTAAACGCATGTGTAATTTTGTTAGGACTGGCATCTACCCCTCCGCAGGGGTTGCAGCATTTTGCCTTCCTACCAGCAGTGGTGTGAGGGTCCCTCAGTGTGACCCAGCAGCCTCGCTGATCCTCCTACACACAGAAGTTTACGCACCACGGGCCTCGGGTGCCCGTGCTTTGAGGGTCTAAGGACCGGGGGATTCAGGAGGAGGAAGAGCAGCGTGTTATCCTTGGGGCCCTTTGTGCTTCCCTCATGAACGACTGCATAACGACTGAGAAATCGCAGACCCTGGCCCGCTGCTGTCTCCTTGGGGATTTGCAGCAACTGGTCAGCCCAACACCTAAGCTGACCCGACCTGACCCAGGCTCTCCTGCATCTCTGTCCCTGTAGGAACATTCGTGCGGCTATCCTTCCCTGCTCCGAAAGCACCACCTGCCTGTTCCGGACCCGACCCCTGGACGCCTCGGACACGCTGCTGTTTAACGAGGTGTTCTGGGTGTCCATGTCCTATCCAGCCCTTCACCAGAAGACCTTAAGAGTCGATGTCTGTGCCACCGACAAGAGCCATTTGGAGGAGTGCCTGGTGAGGACTGTGTCTGTCTGTCTGTCCAGCCTTCTGTCCTTCTGGGGATTGGTCCACCTGACCCTTCAGGAAGAAGGCTTGGAGAAAACACAGGTTATCCTGGGTTCTGGGCCGGGGCTCTTCCAGGTGGACAGCATTCCCAGATTTACTAGGAGTGGGGAGTGGGGAGCTCCTTTTTCTGCTGTGGAATTGCAGGGCCACATCCCTGGTGCCTGAGGCTGAGTCCCCAGCCCTGCCCTTCCCCACCGTGTGGCCTGAGACTCTTTAATTCTGTCTCAGTTTCCTCATCTGTAAATCCAGCCAACACTGGCTACCTCCCAGATGGTCCTCTGAGGACCATGTGAAGCGCTGAAGCAGTGCTTCTCGAACGTTCACGTGCACACCAGTTGCCCGTGCTGCTGGTCCCCACAGCAAGGACGTAAAGCAATGAAGTGTCTGCACACAGTAGGTCTCGCCGGAAGTCACTCCCCATCCCTGTGCTGCTCAGCTGGGCACATAACAGCATCATCGCCATGTACGTGGTTATTGTTGTTATTATTACCAACGGTAATGCAATAACGTACGTCTATTGGATGCCGTTTATATGGTGAGCTCATCTCCTTGCCCATATTCTTTCTATGGATCCTCACTACAGCCTTATAAAATGGGTACTGTTATACCAGTGAGAAGATTGGGGTGCGACTGTCCCAAGGTCACAGTGGGGAAGTGGCAGGAGCAGAGTTAGGACCCAGGCAGGTCCACCTCTGAAGCCCACCCGAGTCAGCCCCCCTGGGTGCTTTCTCTGTGCCAGCACGGTGCTCGCTGGAGCCCACAGGTGGAAGGGAAGGTGACTGAAGCATTTGGCAAGCAGGTGGGTGGATGCTGAAGGCTGGAGCGGAAAGCTTTTCCCAGCCTGGGCTCCTCCAGTGAAGCGTGTCCTCAGCCCCGAGCGTTCCAAAATGAGGAGAGGCTCAGTCCTGTTTTCTTCTCCTAATTGGATGCCTTTTATTCCTCCCTCCTAATTGAAGCCTGGCCGTTGCTGGTTGCCATGGCAGCAGCCAAAGCGCTCATCCCGCCGTGGCTTGTCTCCATCCGTGGCCAACGGGAAGCCTACTTTCCCGGATCCCGTGGGGATGCAGAGTGTCAGGCTGTCGTGTTTTGTGGCTGGAGGAGGCAAGAAAGTGACACACGAGAAGAAGGGCTGTCAGCTCCCACGCAGGGTCTCCCGGCACTGCCGGCTTTGTGGAATCTCTGGTCTATTTTGAGCCATTTCACCAGCCAGGCAAGGACAATAGTACCCATCCTGAGCAGTGTCTGTGTGTCCAGTGCTGGGCTAAGAACTCTGCGTGCCGTATCTCATTTAATGCTCAGCTCAGCCCTAGGAAGCAACGTAAGAATTATCTCCACTTCTCCAGGCCCAGAAAGGCTCAATAACTGGCCCAGGTCACCCAGCGAGTAGGTGGACAAGTCTGGATTCAAACACAGAGTCCAGCTTTGTCACACATCACCATCGCCCTCTTCTACCTGGATTATGGGTTTGGATGACTAAAGGCGTGCCTCTGTCTGCACCTAGAGTCAACACCCGGGCCTCGGCCTGGCCCCCCAGGTCCTCCAGGATCTGCTCCTTGTTATCTCTCGGTCTGTCCCCGGGACTCTTCCTCCAGCCTCCTTGTGCCCCTTGACTACACCAGCACGCCCCCTCGTCCAGCCCTTTGCACTGCTGAACAGAACTTTCTCTTCCCAGCTATTAATGGGCAAATCTCACTCCCTTGCCTCCTTCTGATCTTGACCCAGATGTCACCTTCTCTGTGAGGACCTCCTTCCACCCTATTTATAATGACATTGTCCCCTCCCCTCTCTCATCCCCTCCTGTCCCCTTTCCCTGTGTGATTTCCTCTGCAGCTCTTTCCCTGACCCAACGTTTCTCTACATCATAGATATTAAGGTGCATGTGATTTTCACATTTGCTCATCTGTGAAATCAAGATGCAATGTACACAGGGTGGCAGGTCATAGTTTAATTGGCAACTATTTTTCTTTCTTAGTTGTGCATGAAATAATAGTACACTTTATAACTGATGGCATCTTAGACTCTGCAAAGCAGAATACAGAATTTTCTTATTGATTATCTGATTCCTCCAGACTGGCCTGTAAACTCATGAAGGCAGGGATTTTTCCTCTGCCTTCAGTCCTCCTGTATCCTCAGCCCCCAGAACAATGCCTGGCACGTAGAGTCTACTGGGCGAATGTGTGTTTGTTGAATGAATGAATGAAAAAAAATGCGTAAATGCCATCAACATAGGCATCCAGTTTACCAAGGTAGACCATATGCACACCTACCAGCCAGCCCAAAATAGACAGTGAATCTTGTTGAAATTAGCATAATCCAATGGCAGCATCGCCCCTGAAAGCCATCATTATATTCATTCCCCATTGCCCCTCAAACATGGCCTGACATATTCTCAACTGTGATGTACATTGTATTTGTCTGTCTCCCCAGGAGTCTGCGAAGGGCTCAAAGAACACTTATTAAATAAACCAATGAGTGATATATAAACGTATTTGTGTATATTTAAATTTATCTAGGTGCCTAAAATGTGCCAGGTATTTAGCTCCTGAAATGACTCTGCAGATAGGAGTTAACTTGCCTTGTTTTCTCCACCTACTCACCACTCTTCTCCTAGAGGTCACCTTTAGCCACACAATGGCTTCACACAGCCCCTGCCAGGCCCCGGTACATCCTGAGATGGGGAGAAACTGGAAGAAAGGATCCCAGGTGGATTGAAGAGTTCCCTCCTCATCCCAGGCCCCATCCTGAGCCATTGCATGGCCACGGACCCTGGTCACACGCAGGCTCCTGGTGTCTCCACCACCCACTGGCATAGCGCCCCCTGCGTGTGGGGACAGTGAGTGTACTAGACCCCAAACCTAGTCTGGACTCTGCAAAAGGGGGTGTGTTGAAATGTTAAGACCTCTGAGGAGTAATTCAAATTATTTCGTAGTTCTTTCCACAAAGGGTGAATGCTAAACATACAGTAAAAATATTAAGTCACTTGAAATAAATCCTCTCTCTCTGGGGCTATATTCAGTTAGGTGAATTGGTGGTAATTTGTTTTCATCTTAACAGATCCATTTACATTAGTCAGAGAAACTGTATGAAAAGTTTTACTGAGGGGAAATACTACTCCCCTCACCCCTCCCACCTCTCCTAGATAGGTAGCCACTTGGACTGGTTTTTCTTTGTATTTCTTATCTCTTGCTGCATATGTGATTATGTGATCATGTTCACTCTCCCTTGCACCTCAAATATGGTGCAAATACATATATATAGAGAGGATATATATGTCTATATACTTACCCTCTCTCCATTTCTTGGACAAAAAGTACTGCACTGTGTATTTGATTCCACACTATTCTCTCTTTTCTCTTAATAATATAGCCTGGAGAACTCTCCCCATCAGTACCTAGAGAGCTTCCTTATTTTTTTATACATAGGTATATAATATTCCACTGTATAGATATCTTATATTTTATTCCTCTAGCCCCTGTGGCTGGAGCTTGGTGTTGTTCAAAATCTTTTTCCTTGACATCATTCTTGGTAATGACTTTTTTGACTCTGACACCCAAAAGCAAAAATGAACAAGTGGAACTATATCAAACGAAAAAGCTTCTGCACAGCCAAGGGAATCATCCACAAAATGAAAAGGCAGCCTACTGAATGGGAGAGAATGTTTGCAAATCATGTATCTGATAAGGGGTTAGTATCCCAAATATGTAAAGAACCCACACAAGTCAATGCACAAATGCATTAGTGAGTGAGTTATTGGAAATGATTAACACCTGGCCCTTTCTTCCTTCCCGGAAGCTTCCACCTCACCTGGAGAGGTGTTTTCCATACCTCACCCAGAAGCCAAGTTCCCTGAACACCTTGTCACCCCCCCCCCACTTATGCTCTCGTTTTCTCCCGTCCTCAACAGGGAGGTGCCCAGATCAGCCTGGCTGAGGTCTGCCGGTCTGGGGAGAGGTCGACTCGCTGGTACAACCTCCTGAGCTACAAGTACTTGAAGAAACAGAGCAGGGAGCCCAAGTCAGCAGGAGCTTTGGCTGCTACCCCGGGGCCTGAAAGCACGGTGAGCCAGGCCACAGCTCCGTGCCCTTCTGCAAATGCAGCACCTGGCTGGATGGAAGGAAGAGCCTCTCCCAGAATTGGAGATGGCTGGGCATCTGAGGTGGAGTAGTTATTAGAAGGAACTGAGTCCCAGAGAGGTTAATTTCCTCAATTCACACAGGCTTCCTCACTGTAGACACCATTCAGGATAAATGCTCTTCCTCCAGGAAGCCTTCCCTGAATGCAACCTCCCCAGGCTAGCTTTGCCACCATTCCTCTGTTCCCAAACACCCAGTACTTATCTCTCTCACAGTCCTCAGATTGTCTTGTTGCTGATGGTTTATGGGATGGTCTCCCTTTACAACGCTATGATCTCCTTACATCCGGAGACCTGTAATTCTGTCTCACTCAAACACTAAACTTAGCCGGCTTCCAAACTCTACCCATGCATACAGAGGTTGTTCTCAGGGGAATGGTCAGTTAGAAGAACTAAGGACCGTATTTCCAATTTATGTGACTTTACGGCAAGACTGATTCTGGTCTTCGATTTTACCCTCCATTCACTGGGAGGGTCAGTCGCTCTGATTCCTGCCAGGTGGGGCTATGTCCACAGTGCCCAGATGGACGCATGTCTTTGTCTCCGCAGGATGCCGTGTCTGCTCTGTTGGAACAGACAGCCGTGGAGCTGGAGAAGAGGCAGGAGGGAAGGAACAGCACACAGACCCTGGAAGACAGCTGGTAAGTGAGGGCTCCCCTGGGAACTGATGTGGCTTGGACCTGGGCCCAGGGATGAGATCCCCAAACACCAGGGCAACCAAGAGGAGTGTTCTCCTGTGAGTGTTTGTCTTGATGCACTTACATTTATTTTGGTTTTTAAAAAAAAAAATTAAGAAGCTTTATGACACTAAAACTGGAAAATAAATACAATCTGCTAAAAATCGAAGATTCCTCAGTAAGGAATTGCATTTGACTGCTGGGAATAGAAAGCAGAAATAATAGACTTAAATAAGACAGAGATTTATTTCTTTATTACTTAAAAAGAAGAACGGGAGAAGAGAATCCAAGGCTCGTCTGTCAGCCCTGTAATATTACTGGGAACCCAGGCTCTTTCTCTCATTCTGCTTTGCTGTCCTTACTGCGTGACCCCCATCATCAAGGCTGCTAAGCCCAGAATGGCTGCCGAGTCACCAGCCATCAGTCAGGCATCAGGAAAGAGGAGAGACAACAGAGTGTGCCTGCGTGCCTTTAACCCAAGGAGCACTCCTGCAAGCCCCACCCAGCAATTTCTATTTGCTTTTCATTGGCCGAGCTTACTTCTTGGCCCACC
Organism: Camelus bactrianus; assembly: GCF_048773025.1. Taxonomy (NCBI): domain Eukaryota; kingdom Metazoa; phylum Chordata; class Mammalia; order Artiodactyla; family Camelidae; genus Camelus; species Camelus bactrianus. Next base: position 13,835,487 of record NC_133560.1, on the reverse strand, counting down.
TGACTGCAAGGGAAACTGGAAAGTGAGTCCTCTTAGTTGGTACAAAAATCAGAATTCTGTGACTCAGGAAGAAAGTAGGAATGGATTAGTCCATGAGTCAAAGCTGCCTTAGAAGGTAACTGTGGAAGATTAAATGTAATGAAAATACAAAAAGAGTGTTAAAGTCGAGCTGGGTGCATTGCTTGCCAAGGTTCTAAAGCTAAGGTCTTTTCTCCTGTTGTTAAAAAGGCAGGTTGGTGAGGGTTTCAGCAGAATTCAAAATATGCTGCTGCCCAAGAGAGACTCCCTCCATGATGGAAGCAGGTCTGAAGGGGAAGTGAGCGGGACACAGCCTTCTCACTGTATGATCGCGCTCTGCAGTCCCCTGTTTACCGACAGAAGGCCCGCATCACACACTTCAGGAAACAGTGATGCAGACTAGGGTTCAAATCCTAGCTTTTCTGTGTAACCTTAGGCAGAGCATTTTTTAACTTTTTATTGCAACATAACATACATACGGAAAACTTCACATCAGCTCAGTGGATTTTCAGAAACCAAACTCCCCGTGAATGCAGCACCCAAATCGAGGGGCAGACCATCACCAGCTGCCCGGAAGCCCGCACCATGCTTCCTCCCACTCGCTGCCCTGCCCCTTAGGAGCAAACACTGTCAGGCAAGTCCTTCTGACCTGGTCTGATCCTCCGCTGAGAAGTGGGGACATCCCACTGACTGTGCGGGGTGATCCGAAGGGACTGAGGGAAAAGCCAGTGAGGAAGTTGTGCAAAGCTCGTGGTAGGTGCTCAAGCGACAGTAGACATTCTTACCAGGGAGACGTGGAGGAGCGTTGCCGACGACCTGCTGTGAGGGGAGCCCAGCCTCTGAACCTCGACACTTAGGAGGAAATGTCTTTGGACTGGAATGCGTGTGCTCTGAATTCAGACAGATGCGGGCTTGGAGTCTCGCTCAGCCAACTCCCTGTGGGATCCTAGGTCTGGGTGAGCCCTGAGCATCAGGAGGTGTAAACGCTTCCTGGGTGCTTCTAACATGAAGCCTGGTTTGGGAACCTGACTCCAACCCTTGTTTCCCCATCTGTGAGATACAGATGTAAGGAATAGCCTCCACACCTGGGGTATTTTGGAGACTGAAAAAAATATGCATGGTAAGCACTTAACACAGACCCAGACCTACAGGAAGTACTCAGTGACTCTTCTGTGTTACTCTGTTCCAGCTCCAAAGTATACCTTTGGCCTCGGAAGGGGTCTTTCCTTAGCGCATGTGTTCTGCAAAGGGCCGGGTAGAAAATGCCTGCTTTTGGGGCCGTGCGGATTCTGTCCCATCCACTCAGCGCTGCTGTCGCCGTGTGAAGGCGGCCGCGGATGGTGCACACACCGCCCACCGGGACTCTGTCCCTGAAACTTGGTTTATGGACACCGAAATCTGAATTGCACATAATTTGCACATGTCATGACAAGTCATTCTCTTTTTGATTTTTTTTTCAGCCATTTAAAAATATAAAAGCCATTCGTAGCCTGCACCTTGGACTGTCTAAAAACTGACAGGAGATTGGATTTGGCCCCCGGGTGACCCCCTCTATTATTCTTTTACTGTTTATTCCTCCATGTTGATAAAGAATAGGGCAGTGTTCCTGAATTTTTGTATGTTCGTTTGTTTTAGGGTTTTCTCTAAATCGTCTCAATTTCTCTCTTTCCCTCTCTGTCCCTTCCTGTCTCTCTCTCCCCACTCTGTTTCCCTTTCCCTCCCTCCCGCCTCCTCCTCTCTCTCCCTCTCTCTCCCTCTCTCCCTCTCTCCCTTCTTTCCTGCCTCCCTCTTCCCTCCTCTCTACTTCTCTCTCCCTCCATCTCCCTCTCTTTCCCTCTCTCTGGCGCACTGCAGAGGTCTGGTGCCGGAAATAGGCCCAGGACCTGTCTGCCCAAACCCTGGCACAAGATCAGTGGTTTCCGCCAGATTCCAAGCTTGTGCTGAGACTTTTCACATCATCTCCTAGCAACCGCCTTCTGTTCTCTCTCCCTTTGTGGCCCCCTCTCCCCTACCCTTTGCCATTCAAAATTCCCTAGACACTGACTTACAAAGAGGGCTGGGAATCCCTGGGGTGAATCCATCTGCAGTCCCTCCCCCCAGCCTGGAGGCTTCCTTTGGTCCCGGAATGTTAACTAGCTCTGTGGTGCCGGCTCAGCCCTGGAGTCCAGTATGGAGGGCTCCAAAGACTGACTCCCATCTCCCCTGCACCCAAGACCCAAGGGAGGGTGGGTGCCTTTGTTACTCCCTCCTTTTATTTGTTTAGGTTTCTTTAGTGCATTTACTCAGAGGACTGGATCTTTTTTAAAATCCACAGGCAAAACGAAACTCTTAGAGCATTAGGAAATATAGGAGAATATCATCACAAACACTGCTAAAGTGATAACCCTTGCCTTTGCATCCTTGGCAGCTTATGTGCGTGTGTGTCGAGGACAGAGGCTGAGAAGTGCTTTGCTGGGTCCCAGGGCATGTGTGTTTTATATTTTATTAGGCCTTACAGAATCATTCTCAGATAAGAGTGTACTTTTAGTAAAAGCTCTCACCAGCAGGGATCGAGAGTTACCCCCACACCGACAACCTGACAGTCAACATCATCAAACAGCGGGACTTCATAAAGAATATGTACTGGTTTTATTTTAGCAAATACTGCTAAACTGACTTCAGAGAGTAAATTGGCTGCTCTAATTAACACTCCCCACAGGGGTATGTGCCTTTTTCCCAAACCCTCATCAGCACTTGATATTATCACATACATATGTATTATTTTTATTTATTATTATTATTTTGGCCACTTTGCCAAAGGGTGAAAAGATATTTTTCTCTTTACAATGGAGTTTTTTTTTTTTTCTTCCTGGAAAATATTTAGATCAGCTTCTCAGTCACAAAAGAAGAGACTTCCCTTGCGGTTGAGCGCTTAGCAGAGCTGGAGAAACTCGGGTTGGAAACCTGGCTGTCCCGCCTAGCGGCCGGTGACACTGGACAAGCCCCGTCCACTGTCTGGTCCTCAGCTTTTGAATCTGTAAAATGGAGCCGAGAGTCGCTTTCGGCGTGGTTGTAAGGCCTCAGCACGGCACCTGGAGCTCCCCAAGCCCCCCCATCACTGCTGATTCACGTGGCATCTGCAGAATCCTCACGGGGCACTCCCCGCGAGTGCCCACGTTTAAAGGCTCTTCTCCACGTGGACCAAGAGGCTGAGGGAGCAAAGGAGGGCGGGCAGAGGCCCCTCCATAGCAAGAGCCCCCATCTAAGTGCGAGGAAGGTTTTCATCACTGGGCTGGGGATAGACAGAGAGCCAAGATCTGTTCTCCCTGTTGGGGAAATCCTAAGGGAGATTTGATGTTTACCCACAGTCTCCCTGAGCCAACTAACTAGATGTCAGATTCTCTGCTTTGGGCTGGAATTCCTTCAGCTCAGTATGGCAGTACTGTCTCCTGCTGATCAGAAGCCTGGCGGTTATGTATGTCTTTAGAAAGTAAAGATGGGAATAGAGATCAATGACTGATTAATAAATGCAGCCCCTGGTCACACCAACTCCTTCCAACCCTGAAGTCCGAGGGGAAAGGATGGTTATGAAGAGTGTCATCAAAAATAACGTTTCTTCAACAAATGATGCTGGAACCCCACTGGATATCTGTATAGAAAAAAGTAGTCTTTGAGCACCATGTACAAATTTTAATCTGAAATGGATCATAGAGCTAAATATAAAAGTTGAAACTGGAAAACTCCTAAAAGAAATTACAGGAGAAAGTCTTTGCAATTTGGGGATGGGGAAAGATGTCTTAGGTACAACACAAAAAGCACAAACCATTAAAGAGAAAAACTGATGAACTGGACATTATCACAACCAAAAGCTTCCGTTCTTGGGAAGACACCATTTGGAAAAGAAAAAGGCAAGCCACAGACGTGGAGAAAATATTTGCAAAGGATTGATATCTAGACTATATCATGAACTCTTACAACTCAGTAATAAAGAGACAACCCAGTTTTTAAATGGGCTAAAAATTCTAGCAGACACCTTGCAAAAGAAAATATGAATGGCCAAAAAATGCAGGAAAATATTCTCAACGGGAAAGTGCACATTAAGGCCGCAAGGAGATATGAATACACACCCGGCTGAATGACTAAATTTAAAGACTGGCAGTGCCAAGTGTAGATGAGGAACTGGAATTCTCATAGCATTTCTGGTGGGAACGTAAAACGGCACAACCATGTTGGAAGACCAGTTTATCAGTTTCTTAAAAGGATAAACTTATTGTATGACCCAGCAATTCTACTTTGAGATAAATATATATATATATATATAAAACAGTCTGAATTCTTTCCTCCCAAAATTCATATATTGAAGCTCTGACCTCAGGACCTCAGGATGTGACTGTATTTGAAGACAGGGTCTTTAAAGAGCTGATCCAGTTAACATGGGGCAGTTAGTGTTAGGGTGGGCCCTAATCCGATATGACTGGTGTCCTTGGAAGAAGAGGAAATTTGGACACACAGAGAGACCCCAGGGATGCACACACAGAGGAAAAAAAACCATATGAGGGCAAAGCAAGAAGGTGGCCATCTGCAAGCCACCAACAGAGAGCCCTCAAGAGGACACCAAACCTGCAACACTTTGACCTTGGACTTTTAGCCCCCAGAACAGTGAGAAAAAAACTTCTGTCGTTTGAACCACCCAGTCTGTGGTATTATGTTAATGGCAGCCCCAGCAAACGAATACAGTGTCCAAGAGAAATGAAATCCTGTGTCTCCACAGACTTGTAGGTGAATGTCAATAGAAGCTTTATTCGTACTTGCTAAGAAATGGAAACAAACCAAATGTTTATCACCTGATACACAGCTAAACACAGTGCAGTGTCTCCATCCAATGCAATATTACTCAACAGTAGGAAGGAGTGAACGATGGGTAACATGCACCGCCATGGACAAATCTCAGAGACATTATGCTGAGAGAATGAAGCCAGAGACAAAAGAGCACATCCTATCTGATTCCATTTCTATGAAATGCAGGAACAATCTCATTTAATCTGTAGGGACAGAACGCTGGTCAGTGGTGGGCTGGGGGTGGGGAGAGGGTAACTGGGAAGAGGTACAAGGGAGCCCTTCCGGGTGATGGAGCATTCTAGATCTTGAGTGTGGTCACGCTTTCCCAGGGGAACACATTGTTCAAAACTCATCAAACTATACACACTGGAAATGCATTTTGGTGTATGTAAATTGTACCTCCCTGAAATGGATGTTTTTTAAAAGATGTGTCCTCAGTCCTGACAATGTTTGGAAGCCCTGCCCTGGATGCACGTAAAGGCAGGTGAGCAGATCAGAGTGGGCGCTGTGGGTAACCAGGTGCCTTGTCATCACAGGAGGTACGAGGAGGAGACGAGTGAGAACGAGGCAGCAGTGGACGAGGATGAGGACGAGGAGGAGGAGGGGGAAGAGGAGGACGTTTTTGCTGAGAAAGTCTCACCAGATATGGACGAATGCCCGGCGGTAAAAGTAAGGAGGGCCAGGGACATGGGGAGGGCTGTCTTGGGGAAACAGCCCTCAATCCTTGAGCCCAAGCAGTCAGAAAAGGCTTGGCATTAAGTCCTAGCATCAGAGTGGGGTGACCTGCAAAAGGTCATGCAGGAGTGTCCCTGCCTGGAATCGGGGTCATTTCGGCGACAGTAAGGCAGTTTTGCGAGGCTGACTGGCCCCCCCATCTCTCCTGCCTTGTGCAGTTCCCGTTTCTCTGGGCAGACCTCAAGCTATATAGGAGAAGGGTCTGGGTTCAGATGCTGGCTCTGCTCCACCCTAGGCGGATGACTCCATCCCTCTCAGGCCTTCACTTTCTCATCTCTAAAATGGACACAGGAATACCGTCCTTGCAGATGGGTTCTAAATGGACTTCTCTGCTTAGGTCTGTTGGACATGCGATGGGAAAGGAGGGGGTGTCTAGTCAAGTTCCTCTCGCCTCCTGTTTCCCTGCTGCACTGGGGTGACCTGTTAGAACAGGCTTCATGCTCCAAGAGATCTCGTGTTCTTTCCACTATCAGGCCTCCTGGAAGTAGAGCACCCCATTGTGTTTGAGCAGGGCTGGTGAGGGTAGAGTTGCAGGTTGTGCACTGCACAAAGGTGCCTGATCCGGGGAGGTGGGGGAGCTGGAAGAAACCCCCAGGCCTGCCTTCTAACTGTTCCACACCAAGGGGAGATCTTTCTGCAGTTTCTCCAGCCAGAGGGGGGTGCCTTTTTCAAAATTGCACAAAGGCACTGTTTAGACTCACCAAGGCCCTTCATTTGGGTGTTTTTGTTTATCTCTGCTGGTAACTGCTGTAAAAGGACAATAGACAACCTGGTCACCTAGCTTACAAACGAGCTTGGCGGGTTGCCCCCACAGCTGCAAGGAGACATTAGCAGTTCTCGGCTGGGGTGGCGAGGCTCTGGGTGTGGCTTTGTCAGAATGTGGTTGACGCCCAAGTCTCGAGGGTGTGCAGTCCAGAACATCCATGCTGGAGGTACCTCCACTGCTCACATGAGCTTGTGCGGGACTCAGTATCTCCCACAGCCCCAACCTACAGGTGTCAGGGAGGACTGGGGACTGGTACTCAGGGCCTTGGGTGCCGTCCTGGCTGGGCTGGGGCCTCAAAAACCCCCGGCTGTGTCTGAGGGCCAAAGGCCAGGTGACAGGAATGGGGAGCAGCTGGGGAGTCTGCCCCGTGAGTCTCGGGCTGGGTGGCTGGCACTGCGGACCCGGCAGGTGGCCTCAGAGCTGTGGCTTCTTCCTCAGGTGGACAAAGAGACCAACACAGAGACCCCGGCCCCCTCTCCCACGGTCGTGCGGCCCAAGGATCGGCGGGTGGGCACGCCAGCCCCAGGGCCGTTTCTTCGAGGGAGCACCATCATCCGCTCCAAGACCTTCTCCCCGGGACCTCAGAGCCAGTACGTGTGCCGGGTAAGCAGCCACGGGCGCCATCCCCTCCGCCCAGAGCACCGCTTCCCTCGGAGTAGCCGGGAGCCCAGGGTTCTGGGTGCGCATCCCAGTTACGCACACGCTGCCTGGCGTCCTCGGGCACCTTAACGCCTCTGAGCCTCACGTTCCTCGTGGAGTTAATAGACTGACTCCATGGGGGTGTTTTAAGGACAAAATTCGCTACAGTGTGGGAAAGGCTTGGTAACCAGTGCATGGCCAGTGTTTTTCCTACTTCCGACCCATCTCCACTCCGTGCTCACACCCTGCCCTTCCACACCGCTTGCTGGAATCAGACTGACCCTCACCGTCCCTGACGGACATTCTTCCTCCTCCAGGGCGAGTCCAGCGTGCAGCCTGGGGTTGCACAAGAGCAGCAGACCAGGATTATTTAGTCACTGGTTTAAGGGTTTTTTTTAATCGAACTTTTTGATAACATTGAAAACTTAGGAAATTCAAGTAAAAATAAAATAAAAATGAAGATAAAATTCCAGTTTCTCTTGGGGGAAAAAAAAAGGACTGTCTGGCACCACGAGATACACATTCTGTCTTGGCGACAATTGGCTGGAGCTGAGCAGTGGGGGCCGCTGCCCTGGGCTGAGTGGAGGGGAGGGTGCCCTCAAGTTCACTCTGGCCTCCACCTGGTCCTCTTTAACCTAATTCTGTTGCCGACCTGCTCTTGCAGACCCTGCTGGATTTCAAAGCCCTGAAGTAGGCTTGGCTCCCACGTACCCGTGGTTGGCTCTCCAATGAATCTACCCCTCTCTCTGCCAGCCCTCCGGGAACGGAGGGTTTGCGCCCTTCCCATATCTGAGGAGTCATGCTGGTTGCTGGGGCTGCAAAACCGGACCCTGTAACTGAGGCTCAAATGACGTGTCAGCATCCTTCCTTGCCCTCTGCCATGCAGAACCCGTGAGCAGTAACAAAAAGCATAAACAGAACCCTCCTGCCTAGTGTTCCAGTGAGTCGTCACAAGGGAGGCACCCCCATCATCAACCTGCCACCCACCTGCCTACTGGCATTTGAGAGGGAGATGGGATATGGTGGTTTCAATATCTGATATTCAGTATCCAAGTCTGACGATTAATAATTAATTAGAGGAGCTAATTTTTTCATAACATGACAGTTTCACTAATTTCCTGGCTACCTATCAAATTAGTCCCCACAAAAGCATTCCCCGCAGTCCCTCCCAGAAATAACATAAACCCCTCCCTTCTGTGTCAGACCTCCAGCTAGCAGGGTTGAGGTTCTAAGCATCTGAAAAGTCAACATGAGCACATGCAACGTAGCTGTGTATCTTGGCGGACGGCGCAGGGTTTCCTGCAGTCCCTGAATGTGGTTTTAACATGAGGGAATTCCTGAATCGCAAGTGAAGAATCCTGCAGTTAAGCCAGTGCAGAGCTGAGGAGGAGGAAAATCCTCTCCGTGTTTCAAATGTGAATAATTTGAAGGATTTAGAAAAGCCCTTAGGGTAATGGATAATCTGGTTGTTTTTTTTTTTTTTTTTTTTTTGGCAAAACTACCGCCTTTATAAACGTGCAGTGGAATCAAACACAAAGGGAAGGATCTTACTGGTTAGCAAAACCACACTAAAAAGAATGAGAGTTTGATTTGTCCTTTTTCATCAGGATTAGGATGCAGTTGTAATTTTGCCACATGGAAGACACGGAATATCACTTCTATAAAATGTTTCTCTTTTCTAACTAAAAAGTCGGACTTTCCCCCTCAATATTTGCTATAAAATTCTGGTCCCTTGTGTAGATGGATTCACTTTAAGTGGCCTTTTCCAGGATGGGCATCCTTGAATAACAGAGAGCTCCGGTCCCATTTATTAAGCACCTGTAACGCACCCAGCACTGTACTGGACCTTTCCCATGTTCTATTACCTGGACCAGGTTCCAACCCTGCTGGGCTGCAGATTAAGAAATTCGCAGTCTACGGACCCCATGCCGCAGGCAGAAAGGGCCTTTCTTGGCAAAGCCATATATTTTTCCTTCTTTGCTTTCTAACTACACTTCAGCCCCAGCTCATCTGCTTCCTGTAGACTATTACTCAAGGCCACGAGAAGTAGCCAACAGTGCAACATCTTGATTTTTTTTTTCCTATCATTTCCATTAAAACTCTGTAGACAGGCAGTCTGTCTCCCAAGATACAACAGGTAACAGTGTATCCCTGTTTTTCACGCACAGAATGAGCCTTATCATATTTCCAACAGGGAATATTGGTGTCTGTGCTGTGCTGCATCCTGCCTCTAGGACCCAGCCAGCTCCATGCCTTCCAGTCTGTGGTTCATAGCACTCAGCTCCCTAGTACCAAGTCCTGTACCAGTCAGGGTTCTTAACAGCAAGCAACAGAAACAGACTGTGATCAATATATGCAGGGAGGAAGTTTTTAGAAAGGAAATTGAGTAGTTCATCAGAAGGCTGTAAAACCAGCCTCAGAAATGAGACAGGAACAAGGCCAACTAGACCACAGCCAAAACCATGCCACAGAGACGGTCAGGGGAGGACATCGAGAGTGCCGCCGTGGAACGGGGCCCCGGCTGGACCCCCCACTGCCTTGGGGCAGCATGGACGCCTCCTCCACTAGACTCCTGCCTCTGCGAGAGGTCATGGGAGCTCTGGCTGCTGCTGCCACTGCCACTGCTCACCACCAAGGGCTTCTTCCTGAGATACTGACAAACACGGATGCTTATGGAACGGAAGAGAGTGGCCTGGTTAAATCCACGTGGCTCAGTCGCAGAGGTCTGATTCACCATGTTGTGATTCAAAGACCAGGACAGTTGCATTTAATTGTCAAAGTCTAGTCCTGTGCCTGCTTCTAGCTGCAAGGGAGGCCATGAAAGCGAGACTCTGGGACTTCCTCTGCTTCATTAGTGGAAGGTGGGCTTTGTCTCCCATCAGGAGTCATGGGTGGGGATTTCCCCACCCAGAGTCTAGAGTTTCATATGCTAATCAGATTGCTGCTACCCGCCCCCGCCCCCCAAAAAAAAAATCTATTTGCTGTGTCATCTAATCTTACAAACAGCCCTGCAAGGCAAATTGTGTTAATTCCATTTCATGGATGCAGAAAGTCAGGGCATTTTTTCTGAATACGAGTAATCCCTTCCTCTGGCCTGATGCCACACATCTGCACACCAAGTGCCCTCTGCTGGGTATCTCCCGTCTTTGGTCCGTAGCCTGGCCTGTGTCACCTGGTGAGTTTCCTGAGCTTGGCCCCTCACTGGACTCTTAAGTCCATGAAGGTAGGGACAGTGCCTTGTACTCCTGTGACAGCTCCCCACAGCCCCCGTGTCTTTAACACCTACACATTTATCAGCAGTGCTGGAATTCTCCCTGTGACTTTCCATTATTTCACCTCTCTGCTCCTAATAGCAGTTTTCCTTGCTATTAAATGGAAATAACGGAAAGGCAGCAATATTCTCTACCCTGAGATCAGGTGCATTAGAACATCTTTCTGTAAGAAAAGTTTAAGAACTGAGTGTAGCTTTCATCACTCTTTCATCCCGGGGTCTTTAACGCATAAACAACTATGAGATAAGAATGGATTGTCCCAGGGGAGGGTGTAGCTCAGTGGTAGAGTGCATACCTAGCATACATGAGGTCCTGGGTTCAATTCCCAGTACCTCTGCTAAGTAAATAAACCTAATCACCTCCATCCATTTAAAAAAAAAAAAAAACGATAAGAATGGATTGTCCTGAACCACGTTTCCAGTCTGTGTGACCCATGTTCTGAGTGCCACCTTTGGGTTGAACTAATGTGGGATAAAGCTCCCTTCTGATATGATACCCAGCCAGTCCACTTGCATGAGTCCACCCAGTTGAGATGGCCCACCCCTCCGTCTGTAGGTAAGTTTCATCTCCGAGCCCTAATGTGCATCCTGGGGGCAGCATGGACGCCTCCTCCACTAGACTCCTGCCGCTGCGAGAGGTCATGGGAGCTCTGGACGTGGCCTTGGAGTCAGACAGACTGGACCTGGAGCATCTTATTCTGATGCTTCCCAGCAGTGTGGCTTGTAAAAGTGTCTTAGTGTCTCCAGACCTCAGTTCCTTCCGTTAGGATCGTTTGAAGATTAGAAGAAACTGCCGACAAAGGATGAAGCCCGTGGCACCTCGTAGGGGCTCTGGCCATGTGGCTGTTACTATTGTTGCTCTTGTCTGTGTCTCCTCCCAGCTGAGACTCTGCCTAGAGTGGCAGCTGTTTGATCCGTGACATCCCTGGGGCTGCTGTGTTTGTCAGCGTAGCAGGACTATCAATATCATGATCACTAATAATGATTAATAACCACAAAAGCGACGACGTGGACAGATTCTCGGAAGAGACGCGCCGCAGTGAGCTGCCAGCTGCCAGAACAAACAGACTCTAGCATCAGCCCGTGGCAATCCCACTGACTTGGAAATACGACTCCAGAAAGACGGCGCCGCCTCGCACGTCCTGGGACGTGCCACCCTCCCTAACCTTGCTCTCCGCTCCTCCACCGGGGGCATGCACTGTCAGCAGAGCCCTGATGTCTGGCCGTAGAGGAGGAATGTTAGCCCTCTGGGGAGAGTCCAGATAACTGAGCGATTGAAGGGATGCTGAGGAGGGGGTGCTGTGACCAACACCGCCCTCACAGAGCACGTCTGCTCCATCTTCTCCAAGGATACGGTCCCTGAGGCTTTGCCTCTGGGCTGCTTCTTCATGTATCTGTCAGCCTTGACAGGGGCTCCATTTGAGCCATAAGGGCAGGCTCCATGGGTGACAGGGAAGAGTTGATGCAAATAGGCCTTAACGTGGTAGGTCAAGGGCGTCACTGTATCCTGGAGTCACAATGCCTGGTGTCAACCCCTCTGTGTGGCTACTGGCTCACCAGCCTTGTCAGGTTCTATAACCCCAAGTCTCCATCTCCTCGTCTGTAAGGCAGTGATGCTCCCCGCCCTGGGGTTGCTGGAAGGATTACAGGAGATATGGGATGTTGAGTACGTAACAGCATGCATCCTTCAGTGTGCGCTCAGCAGTGTTCACCTAGAGAGAAGAGGAAGGTGCATGGAAACCTAGGTGCCTGACCAATGCACTCAGACCTTAATTAGCTTCCCACTACTTTTCTCTTGCAGCTGAACCGGAGTGACAGTGACAGCTCCACCCTGTCCAAGAAGCCTCCTTTTGTTCGAAATTCCTTGGAGCGGCGCAGCGTCCGGATGAAGCGGGTAAGACAGTCACCTGGGAGCTATGTGTGCACCTACTCCCGCCTCGTTTCCCCAAGCCTGGTGTGTCCTGCACACACATCTCCTGACGTCTGACCATTTCTTCTCAGCCACTGGTTTGAAAAAAGTCACTTTGCAAGCATGACAGTATTTGCAAACAGAAGTTGGTAAACCATAAGGCCTGGGTAGACTGGGAAGAGTGCCAGAGGATAAATGTAACCTTGTTATTATGATGAATAGGTTAGATCAGGAGCGTGCACACTGGGCCTCGTCTTCTTGGGTGGAAATCAGAGTCACTAAGAATTAACCAGCCCACGACATCACAGTCACCTGGGACCCTGCCTCACGCAGGACTCTGCTCATCGTCTGGCTGGCTGGCTGAGCAGTTGAAGGTTCTGACAGCCCTCCCTGCTGGCAGAGACGCCGGGTGCCCCCCTGAACACCGACCAGAAGCAGGGAGGTGCGAATGGGCACCTCCCAGTCCAGCTGGAAACACAAGGGGAGAGGCCACAAGCTGTCCCCACAGAGCAATCTCGCCCCTCCTCACGGGGACTTGCCAGAGGGACCCGGGTGGGCAGCGTTAGGCAGAGTCCCGACTCCTGATAGGAACTTTCACTAGGCAGGGCTGCAGGAGGTACGGAGGGGCCCTCCTCACTTTGGGCTTTCAACACAGACTTAACAACGGTTCTGGTGAGTTTGCCGAACTAGAAGAAACCCAGGAGTCAGAATGTCAGAGAAGTAGAGAGAGCAACGTGAAAGAGAATGTGCAGAGAAAGGGGAGTGTGCTGACAGCCCCAAGCAGGGGCGGGCCCCCCGCCTCTCCCACAGGCCTGCTGCTGACAGCCAGCACCCGGAGGGGGACCTGTGCCCATCACCACCCCTCCCCCACACGTGTCCAGAAAGAACTAGAGAGAGCAGGAGAAAGGAAGCAATGCAGATAGAAGAGAGTGCAGACTGTGGGAGAATGTGGACACGCCTCAAGTGCCAAGGATGGCCAGCTGTCCCCTCTGGCCCCCCGACCCCAACCCCGTCTGCTGTGGCTGGCTGGTGCCGCACTTTCCGGAGCGCTGGGAGTCTCCTTGGGAGCGTATAGATGATGCAGGTTCTGAGGCCACACTCCCAGGTGGTCTCATCCAGGCAGCTGGGGTGGGCCTAGAAACTGCATTTTGATAAGCTCCTTGGAGCATTCTGGGGCTGGTGTTCCATGACCCACTCCCAGCGAAAACGTACTGCAGAAGCTCCCGCTTGCTCCCTGGCACATCCTACAACTCACTGCCTGCAAGGCAGGCCCCACCGAAGTTCCCGCATGTCCACCTCCTCTTCCCCTCAGCCAAGGGGCTGACTTGCCAAGGGAACCCCTGATGGCGGGTCTGACCCGTTTCCATCAGGTCCTAACTATATTCTGAGGAACAGAGGAGCCCAGGGGCTGGGCCAGGGCCCTCGGGCACTGGAGTCTTTCCTCCACTTGCTGTCCGAGCTATACCTCTCTCTGCTTCGGCCTGTCCAGGCAAGTTGCTAAGACTGGACATCGGTCAGAGCAAAGCAAAAGAATCTTCATTTGTTGCTCCAAGACCTCCAGTCACAGACATCACTTGGCTGGATTTCCTGGCCCTGCTCATTTATAAGCACAGACCAGACAGTGGTCACTCTGGAAGAGCATCATAGAACTTCTGCACTGAGCTGTTTCATCTTCCTAAAAGGATGCTTGCCAGCCTTAAGTAAGGATAAGTCTCATAGTCATAGCTTATGTACCACTTCTCAAATCCCTTTACTGGGCGTTATGTTGGTTTTCTGTTGCTGCGTAACAAATTACCTCAAATTTAGCAGCTTGAAATAATACAAATTCATTATTTCACAGTTTCCATGGGTAGGAGTTCAGGCACAGGTTAGCTGGATCCTGTGCTCAGGGTCTTTTCAGGCTGAAATCTAGGCATTGACTGACTGCATTTCCATCTACGGGTTTAATTAGGGGAAGATTCATGTTCCACGCTCCCTCAGGTTGGTAGGGTTCATTTCCCTTGTGTTTTCTTGCTTGCTGCAGGCCAGGGGCTGCTCACAGCTGCTAGTGGTCCTCTCAGGCCCTTGCTGTATGGTTCTCTCCACAACATGCATTGCTTCTTCAAGGCAACAGGAGATCTTTTTCCAGGAAGTGCCCAATTCATCATTTAAGGGCTCACCTGATTAGGTCGGGCCCACCCAGGATAATCTCCCTTTTGCTTAATTCAAATTCAGCTGATTAGCTACCTAATCATAGAGGTGATATCCCATCATATCCGCCCCCACATTGAAGGGGAGGGGATTATGCAGGACGTGTGTGTTAGGAGATAGGAATCTTAGCGGCTACCTTAGAATCCTGTCTCCTAGTCACTTAGTTATCCTTTTTCAATCATTAGTGTTTTCAGATAGAAGGAGAGTTGATTGTATTTGATCGATATCTTTTACATAGAGATTACTGAAGAACTCAACTCAAATACAGCTTGAAAGTGAAAGAGAGACTGTATTGGCTCATTTAATGGAAAACTCTAAGATATTGGACTAACTTCAGGCATGCATTGAGCTAGGAACTGAAACAGTGTCATCAAGCCTCACTCCCCCTCTCATGGCACTGCTACCTCCAGATGGCTTAATCTTTTTTTTTAAATTAGTCATATATATTTAATTAGTGATCTACAAGTAGTAATATACAATTTGCATTAAAGTACATTAAAGTGTAAGTAATAAAGAGGATACATCCCAACAGTAACAAAAAGAGGATTTAAAAAGACAATTCACAAAAGAAGTGGCAAATCACACTGACCAACCAGGACAATAACCAGAGAAACACCAGTTGAAACAAGTAAAAAACTAAAAAAACATTGAGAAAAACTGGCATACCCTCACACACTAGTGTGGAAAGGTCGAATAGTAAAATGTTCTAGAAACAGATGGCTTAATTCTTAAACAGGGCTGTCCAATATGCTGGTAAAGATGACCATGATCCGTTCTAGGTTTGCATCTTGCTGGCTTAGCAACCTCTGCCTAAACACGCTGCCTTTTCCCCAGCAGCTCAGCCAGAACTGAGTGCCAGAAGTGCCAGAACTGAGTGTTACTGGCTGGGCTTAGGTGACATACTCACCCAGAAGCCATCACTGAGATCCTGTGTGGCCAGGTACAGGTCACATTTCCTAGCCCTGACGCCCCACATGAACTAGATGGAATTGAGCACGGAGGAAGTGTGGCTCCCCCAGGGAAGATGAGGGTGCTGTCACTCTGAGGCTAGAGAAATGGATGCTGGACAGGCAGTAACAATAGTCGTCCATCACAGGAACACAAAGCCAAGAAGACAGGCCTTCCCCTCTCCAGGCGGAACCCGCCTGCATTGAGGAAACACCTTCAGAGCAGGATGGTGAGGAGAACCCAGTAAAGGAGAGTGTCAATGCTGAGGACACAGAGTGAGGAAACAGCACCGTGGAGGGAGTTGGGGGCTGGTGGGGGGGGGGGGTTCTGGAGCAGGTGCTTGGGTGGAGGCGGGGGAATCGCAACTTGACTACTTATAATCTGTGTGACTTAACCTCTGGGAGCCTGGTTCTTGCAGAGGGTAACAGTCGGGACCTCATAGGGTTGTGAAAATGAACCGAGGTAGCAAAAGTAAGGCGTCCAGCATCGTGCCTGGGGCATGAAAATGCTCAATCGCGTGAGTTGTAGACATAGGAGAAATCAAGACAGACTCGAGGGAGGAGGCAAACCCCATTTTTGAGGGAGTGGAAGCCTGCGGCTGAATGAAGGAGGGCATCTGAAGTGTCAGAGGAGGGGTCATGTGGGCCCACTGGACCCGGCCCTGTAGTAACGGGTCACAACCGTCCGATCCACCCCTCGCAGCCTTCGTCCGTCAAATCTCTGCGCGCTGAGCGCCTGCTCCGCACCTCACTGGACCTCGAGTTGGACCTGCAAGCGACCAGGACCTGGCATAGCCAGCTGACTCAGGAGATCTCGGTGCTGAAGGAGCTCAAGGAGCAGCTGGAGCAAGCCAAGAGTCACGGGGAGAAGGAGCTCCCGCAGTGGCTGCGCGAGGATGAGCGCTTCCGCCTGCTGCTGAGGATGCTGGAGAAGCGGGTGAGCGGCGCCGAGAGAAGGGAGGTCGCTCTCTCCGCAGGTGCAGAGGGCCCGGAGCTGCCATGGAGGGTGGCCAGGGCTTTGAAGGGGTCCTGAAGTCCTGTGACCCCCCTGAGAGCGTTCCTTGGACCCCGCACAGACCTCAGCAAAGGGATGCAGGAATCCCTCCGCCTGGTAGGGAACTTTATTAAGTCTTGCACCGGCTGTCACGTCCTTTCGCTGCAGTCCCGTGTTTTAACTGTGCAGAGCCTTATTATTAACACATTTATTCCTGCGGGCAGTCCTTCATCCAACATATTGGGTACCTAATCTGTGCTGGGGCACACATTTTAGCAGAGTAAATACAGAACACTGACCTGCCCCAGTGCCCGACCCTGCCATCCCGCAGAGCAGGCATCTCCAAAGGGGAGAGGAGCAGCTCCTGGCAGGGCTTTGTCCTGATGGAGATGCTGGGAACTAGAAGTCTGCTTATGTCTCTGCCCTAGTGTAGTTAGTTTGAGGGATCCCAGCATTGCTCAAAGAAAAAGAACCACAAAATGGCCATGGCGCACGATGCTTTCACAAGGTTGCCTGCGAGGGAAGTCCCTCACTGCCTGAGACCTCCCAAGGGCAACTGTTCTGGGGCCACGACCTAGAGGGGAGGAGGGCAGGGGACCCCCCCCCCAGGGGAGAGGGGGCCTGTGTATCCAGATGATGTCACTCAGAGCACCATGAGGAGTCTCTGGATTGGAGAACTCCAAAGCAACAGCATTTTGGGGTCTTTTATAGCCTGGGGTTTATCTTGTCTAAAGCTAGCAGTTGTTGGGTGCAGCTTCGTGGGGCATGCAAAGCCGGCAGATTCTAAATGGCTACAAAATCTGCTTGTTTGAGCTACATTTAAAATAATTGGATGAGTAAAAATTTGACTTTGACACCAGTGTGGCTCTTGAGCTAGCAGGTCCCAGACTATAGTGAAGAAGTAAACACCACAGAGAAAACACACGGAGGCCGTCTGACTCATTCCTGTAATAGCTGCCGGGACTGCTGCCCAGGCCGGGAATGACAGACTTTTGCTAGTTTTCTTGCACACAGCCAAACAGTGCAAGAGCACCTTACAGAGGGCACCTGCCTGGATTGTTGGGAGGGCCATTAGCTGAATTTCCAGTTCTCAGTGCAGGTGGTGATAGAGCAGGAAGGTGGTGCTGGGCTTCTTAGATCTGGACTAATGTGGGAGCTTTCAGTTGACTCTGGTAATTCAGAAGTTCCAGAAACGTTTTATTTCCTTCTTATTTATTACTTATATCAAATATACTTGTAATAGAGTTATAATAAGAGCATTAAGGGAAAATAGAGAATTGGAGAAAGTTTTAAGGAAAAGAAAGAAAGAAATATATCCTTAATCCAATGGTAGTTGTCTATTACATTTATTTTGGAGCTTCCTAGTAGCAAAGGCAAAAAGAGGTAAGAAAATAAGTACATAGGTACCCTGCCTTAAGAAAGCACCAAGTAAGAAAACCTGACCTTTCAAATATTAAAAAAAAAAAGTACATCTATGATTGTCTGATAATGAACTATTAAAGAGCTACTTAAATGGTAGCTTCATTGACCAAAATTCTGTCTTCATGCAGTGTTTTTAAGGTTATAATGCATAGATACTTTAAGGCTCTCTGGTTTGTTCTCAAAAGTGCTTCTATAGGTTTTGCATCAGGAGGAAGAGGTGTAACATACCTAAAAACCTTGAACAAAACTTCATGACTGGGAACTGGGTTTCCACCGTATCTTAGTTGTTTGACACGAAAGAAGTTTCTTAACGTGCGAAAGCCTTAGCATCCTCTCTATAACATAGAGGTCGTTGTAAACTTTATCTTCCGCAGTGGCCCTCGGGGTTAGAGACTTAGCACATGTTTCACCAGGCAGCCCTCGTCTCCTTTCTGCCGACAGGTCCCCACAGGTATACAGTCCCCTGGCCCCAGAAACCTGTCGTTTCTGACAGATAGTGGGGTCACTTCCCGTCATCATTCGCAATCAAGAGGATCCTGCGGTGGGACAAGAAGAGTGAGGCTGCCTGTTCGGTGACCCCCCAGACTTTTCACAGTGGACTCCTCGTTTGTGCTAGAAAGTCTTCCTTGGCTGACCTCCTAAAGACTCCCCACTACCTCACTTTGCCCTACAGATGGACCGAGCAGAGCACAAGGGCGAGCTTCAGACAGACAAGATGATGAGGACGGCCGCCAAGGACGTGCACAGGCTTCGTGGCCAGAGCTGTAAGGAGCCCCCGGAGGTGCAGTCCTTCAGGTCAGCAAGCGGGTGCCTGGCCAGCCCGCCTTTCTCCTCACAGCCAGCCTGCCTGCTTTTCTTGGTGTCCCTGCTCCCCGCCTCACATGCCCCACTGGAGCAGGTGCTCACCCTCGGCCAAGCCGCCCCCGGCGGTCTGCGGTGCTGCCCCTCGCCCGTCTTTGTCAGTCCCCACACAACTCAAGCTAATTTGTCCGATCCTCTTGTTTAATGAATGAGCCACCTGCTCTGGCCTTGCCTCTTAGCGTTTCCATCCCCAGTAATTGCGGAGGATTGGCTGCAATGATAAATAAGCCTGAGGGTGACGGATGCTTGCTGGGCCTCCCCAGCCCTGCCTGCCGCCTGCCGGGATCTCACGGCGATGCCTTCTTACGGCACCGGACCCAGGCGTGTCACAGGAGGGCCCCCCATGCCAAGTGGCGGGGGGGCCTCCCGTTCACAGAGGGCTTTGCATTTCGTCTTGTGATGTCCTCTCAGAAAAGATACTCATAATTGTGTATGTGCAAAAAAAAAAAAATTCCTTGGTGGAATATGAACATGTAAACTAGACTGTAATCTTTATAACCACATTGACATCCCTTAGGTTTTAGCCAATTGGGAATCTAAGCCAAACAGTGCGTGTGGCCCAAGGGCCCTTTTAGACTCCAGAGGCCTCTGATTAGAACTGAAGATGGCTGGTTCTGCTGATGTCCCCTTAAGCAGAGGATCTCAACCAGGGATGATCTGGGGATCCTGGGGACATTTGGCAATGTCTAGGGTCATTTTTGATTGTCACAACTGGAGGAAGGGGAGGGAGAGCACTCCTGGCCTCTGGTGAGTAGAGACCAGGGGTGCCCTTAAACATCCTACCGTGCCCAGGATGGCCCCATGACAGAGAGGGATTCTGCCTGTAACATCTGTAAAGTGGGGTTGAAAACCCAGCTCTAAAGGGCTGGCCTCTTTCACAGGGAGAAGATGGCCTTTTTCACCCGGCCTCGGATGAATATCCCAACCCTCTCTGCGGACGACGTCTAATCGCCAGAAAAGTATTTCCTTTGTTCCACTGACCACGCTGTGAACCTAGACTGTGGCTAAAGTTATTTATGTGGTGTTATATGAAGGTACCGAGTCACAAGTCCTCCAGCACTCTTGTTGGTTTGAAGACGAACCGATTTTTTAGTTTGGGTTCTATTATTATTAAAAAAACAAAAACAAAAACACACATACAAAAAAAACCAGAAAACCAGCATTACAACAACAAGATTGTATAGTTTGTATATTTAGGAATGTATTTTTGAGAAAGAAAATTTAAAAGAACTAAAGCAGTGTTAAGTTACTGCTCTTCTTAAAATAAAATCGTTTAGTTTTTTTTTTTTTTTTTTTGTACAGCTCTACCTTCTAGAGGTTTCACTGCAATAAGAAGTAATGTTTGGGGGACGGTAATCCTCAAAGGACGTCCTGCCGATGTCACAGCACAGCTGACCTTTCCTACTTAACATATTTTGTACAATATTAAAAAAAATGCACGGGAACCTTTTGGGGGATTCTGAGGTGCACCCACAAATCTTCATGAGCTGTGACGTGTTTGTATGTGGCCGCCTGACCTGGGGCGGGCAGCGTGGGGATGACTGGGCCATGGCCCAGCCCATGCTGGCGACAGGCAGCCCCCGCGGGTCTCAGATGCCCAGTGAAGCCACCGAAGCAAGTGAGGGAGGGCTGTGGAGAGCGCCTTTCAGTCTTATCTCCATCAATAAAGTGGCCTTTCTGAACGAACTTCCTCTCTCTCTGTTTCTCCCCCACCACCTCACTTTGTCTGTGTTTCCCTGATTCTTGACCAACCCTCTTCCCAGTCATTCCCACCCCTCCCATCCCCAGTGCAGCCGATGGTTTGGTTTTTTTTTTCCTTTGGTCCGCTCGTTTGCTCACTGAGTGAAAAGGACAGCTCAGCTGGAGCCTTCGCCGACAATCCCAGGTCAGCCTTTAACAAACAAGTGGTGAATGTCTCCCTTCCCCCTGACGGTAGCCTGTGCAGCTCTGCTCAGAGTATGTTGTGCTACCAGCCATGTCCGAATCACCTGGGGCAGCTTGTTAAAAACACGGACCCCTGGACCCCTCCCCAACAAGGATGGCCCCGAGACCTGCTTTGATCCACGTTCCCGCTGTCAGTCTTCTGCACGCTGTAGTTTGAGGGACCCAGGGGTATGGTATGAATGAGGCCCAAGCAGAGGCAAAGTGGTGAGGCCCCACGTCCTACTAGAAAGTCCCATTGGGGGCACTAAAATGCATGACCCTCTCCAGGCCCCCAAGGACCACTGAGGGAGGGGTGACGGAGCGAGTAGAGCCCCCTTCTTGATAAGGCAAGTTCTAAGAAGCAGAGCTCTAAGCGCGCTCCTTGTGTGAGGGAAAGGCTCCAGCCAGAGAAGTGTCTCTCCTCGTGTTGCTTTAGCTGAGGGAGAATTTGCGGGGAGGAACAGACCACCTCTGTGGAAGGCAGATGGCCCTCTGTCAGCCATGGCATTGAATTCTCTACAAAAAAACAGTTCACTGGCCAACCACCAATACATCCTGTTGGTTGCCTGGCAAGAAACAAGAATAAATAAAGGAATTTCCACTTGAAATCATGAGTATGTCTTCTCCAGAATCTTCAAAAAACAAAAGCTCAGAAATGTGAAATAACCTTCTCAAGGTCACTCAAATAATGCATGGCCAGATCTGGGATGCAAATCCCACCTTTGGACTTGAGAATTTCTATTGTCTTTTAGCTCCAGTTTCTGTTTCCTGGGGTTACCATGTCATGTGGGGCCCTACTTAAGGGGACTTTGAACATTGGGTTTTGAAGAATGAAGTCATGAAATCCTGTGGTTTCTCTGCGTGGGGGTATGGAGAACAGTGAGGGGACCAGGAGACTAGTCTGAAAAGAAACACTCAGTAAACTTCACTGGGTCTGTTTGTCCCATTCACTAAGCCAGTGGTTGCCTTTTTAACTAAATCTTTTGCCATACGCACATTGACAATCTTGGTGCCTTCTCCCTCCCAAGAAAGCTAACAGGTAAGATCTGTCCAGTGAACTGTCCCTCTGCTAACCAGACTCCAGCCACACCACAGGGCCTTTGCACCTCTGGTTCCTTCTGCCTGATACACTCTTCCACTGTGTCTTCCTCCTGCCTTCTTACAGCCCTCTCTTCATCACTATTCAGATCTCAGCTCAAGCCTCACCCCCTTGGAGAGCCTCTCCACCCTGACCCTGGGCCACCCCATCCACTGACCCTCCCACATGTCACTCTGACACAGTAACCTGCTTTGTTTGCTTCAGAGCACTGTTCCTCTCTGCATGATCTTGTTACATCCCCCTCGCCTGCCTCTTCCCTCTAGAACATAAGATCTTAAATGCAGGGACCTTCCTTACTTTGCTTTCTGTTGGATGTGGTGCAGAGTGGGTCCGTAATAAACACCTGCAGAATGGGATAAAAAGTCTGCCCCAGAGGCGTGCGTGGCCTCTTCTCCTTTGTCATTCCTAATCAGGAAGCAAGGAAGGTCCTGAAGGCTGTCATGGGGATGCCAGGATGCAGACACCTCTCCGATCAGGCTCAGCGCACCCTCCCAAACACACACACGCGTCACCCTGCAACATAAAGAAGCAGAAGTGATGGGGATTCCCAGTGCACGTGTGCGCATGCGTGCAAACACACACGTTTACATTCTTTGAAGGCGAAGTTCGATTTTTTTTTCACCCTGAAATCAATCCTCCCTTTTAACAATTAGTTTTATTATTTTAATAGCTAATACCTACTGCACAAAGTCCAAAGGGCACTCAAGACTTTGGTAGCAAATCCTTCCACTACCACAGACCCAGGCACTATTCAAAGGTTTACTTATTTTTAACTCATTTAACCTCACAACAGCCCTCTGAGGTAGATAGTATCACGATCATTCCTATTTTACAGTTGAGGAAACTGGCCCAGAGAGGTTAAGTTACTTATCCAACCTCACACAGCTGGTAAGTGGTAGAACTGGGACTAAGCCCAGAGGGTGCTCTTAAGACATCGCCCTACAGTGACAAATAAGTCTCCTTCACACTTCTGTCCCCACCAGCTAGTTCCTTCCCCAAAGATACCCTGTTTATTGACAGTTTCCTCCAAGTCTTTCCAGAGGTAGCCAATGCATGTACAATCTTACATGCACATTCTTTTTTTTTCCACTTGAAAGTGTAGACTCTAGAAAGCGCCATGCACCTTGCCTTTTTTCACTTAATAAGATATGTGTAAGCTGTTTCATTCTTTTTAACACCCATGTAGTATTCCGCCTGATGGCTGCTGTACCGTAAGTTAATTGAGGGACATTTATGTTGTCGCCATTCTCTTGCTTTTACAGTGTCTCATTGCTCTCTTTGTCCATCCATCCTTTCACACGTGTATGACAGTGTCTGTAGATAAATTGCTGCCTACATTTTTAAAGTGCATTGTCAGAGCTCCACGTAAAACTGTAAAAGTGCCTCTTGGTCATTTCTTCTCAGCATGTTTGTCGGCTTCGTTAAGTGGTGTGCAGATTCAAGGAGATAATACACGTTAGGCACTGAGCAGACGTAAGCTGTTAATGAATGAATAGTGGGGAAGTTGTTATATTCTAGGAGAAAGTATATTCTTGTTATATTCTAGATGCTTCTGGAAATAACTGAACTTAAAAGTTTGTCCTACACCACTAATAAGGCTTCCCCCAGGGCACTTGGGACTGAGTACATTCATTTAGGAGAACGTGGTAAGTCACACATTTACAACTAACCATAAATGGACATGAAGCTAATCAGAAGTAAAATGATGTAAGCTTGGAATTATATTATGTTTTACCACCTGCATTTGCATATTTGAGTTTTTGGTTTTGGTTCTCTGATCAGGCAGATGTTGGAACCAGAAGGGCAAGCATCATACCTGTCTTGTACACCATTTTAGCCCAAAGGCCAGAGCAGTCCCTGAGGACAGGGCAGACCCTCAAACAATTGTTCAGGGAATGAATCAGTCTAAGACCAAAGTTCTAATTCCAGTCCTGCTAAGTAACAACACGAACCTGGGAAATTGCCAACCCCCTTGATAAGCTGTCTTGACAACCAATGATTTGATGCAGCATTTCCCAAAGTATAGAAGAAAATGTTAGAGAGTACCTACATGAAGCTTTAAACAATTATAATCATATATTTATTTTGACAGGGCCATCAGACTCATGAATTCACAGCTATATTACTGCTTAGGAAGAGGAGAAGTATTTTAAGTTTTAAAAATGAATCAATTTAAAGAACAAAGATCACATAATTAACACAGTGGCACAAAGAAATGGCAAAAGTAGTGATGATGGAAGCATATTTGGTAAAGATTGAGTTAATATATCTAGAATGGTTCTTGGTATCTGTAAGCTATTTCACCCCTTTAACAGCCATGTAGTATTCCACTGAATGAATGTACCGTGAACTAATTGATGGGCATTTCTATTGCTAACAGTCTCTTGCTTTTACAAGCAGTAAAATGCCTTAGTATCGAGACCCAGGCTGGTGTGACACTGGGCCCAGATGTTGGACAAGTGGGAATGATGAGGACCAGGGACCGTAGGACCCTGGGTGGCCTCCCCACCAGCTCTGGGAGTCACTCTGTGCTTAGGGCAGTTTGCATTGTGTGCAGGAGGATAAGAACGGGGGCCTGCCCTCACCTAGAGCCTCAGTACGGGAGCTTGGTTCCCCATTCTTGTCAATTTAGAATTTGTTTTCAATTACTATATAATTAATGCACATGGTTAAAAAAAAAAATCTCAAGTGCCGCAGAAAGACATAAGATATAAAATAAGACACTCCCAGCCTCTGGAATCTACAATTGATAATTGTTAATCTGGTGGTTTCCTCTTAAATAGTTGACCTTTAGTCCTCATTCAACGTCAGCAGGCAAGATCCGTCCACTCCCTCCCATAAAGATGAGATTGTGACACATACTTTCCCCTTTCTCCTCGGCAACACCAGCTATTTTTTGATAGTTACATCATTATTTTTTGTGTAGTTTAAAACAGGAGTGTCACATTTACATGCTGCTGTGTAGTGATTGTCAGCCTTCCCGTTACGAGTTGATTTGAGAAAGGACACTGAACATATTAGATCAGGCCCCACTCTCATGACCTCTCCTACAATTCAAACAACTTCTGAGGGAAACTCAGCACCAAGCAAAGGAAACTTACTGGGAAGATGGCCCTTTTTCCTGCTTTATTTTGAAGGTGAACACCTGTCTGTCCCTTGATTTATCCATCCACCAACTCATCATCCTTCCCTCCATCCTCCTTAGAGAAATAAAAAGGTGTCACAGGGACATATATTAACACTTGTGTTTGGTTGAAAAATAAAAATAAAGGCAAACTTTAAGAATAAAAAAAAATTAAGTAACTATGATATGAATTATTTGACTTGACAAAGAGAACTGGCTTTGCCAATTAATTAATATGGCAAATATTTCCCATAAATTGGATGAGCTAAATTTGCAGCTCCGCAGTTTTGATGAAAATACATTAAGAGCACTTAAAAAGAAACAGCATGCCAGAAAATCGTTCATTACCGCTATTTAAATTTGTGGCAAGAGCTTTCAGATGTCAACTTTTAAAAAGGCTACACTAGGGTATGCATTTTAAAAATTCTTTTATGAGCCATAGAAGCAAAAAAGTTTAGAGACCATTGCTCTAAGGACTGGGGGCATAGGGAAGAGTCAAAAAGACAGTTAAGGTCCTTGTCTCCTGAGAACTTGCATCCTAGGTTAGCTGTTTAGAATTTTATCTCCAGTGGTACTGAGACAGGAGGGAAGGGGGCGGGGCATGGCCATTAAAAGAGTGACACAGCAGTTAGCAGCAAGATGGTGGAAGGTTCAACTCCCAGGAGACCTTGAGCTTCAATATACGTTCATTGAAATACAGTAGCATGCTAAACACTCCCACAGGTGCTACGACAGTTTTAAGGCTGACCATAAAAGGTCAAAGGATGGGTGATGGCCCAATTCCTGGGAGTCCCACCTCCTTCCCCAAAGTAGTTAGAATAATCCTGTCACTTGTTAGCATGTGAAGTTACCAAGCTAGCAACACCACGCCTTGTGGCCACTCTCCCTTCTGAGCAATGCAGCCCGGCACTCCTGTCTATGGAGTGTGTAACTATTTTGACTTTAAACCGACCACCCAACCCCCACACCTCATGGCCTTTCTCTTGCCTTCTGAAACAGCCTGCACTCTGTCTATGGAGTATGTGTCTCTCTGAATAAATCCACCTTTACTCAACTGTGCCTTCCTCTTGAATTCTTTCCTGCGTGAAGCCAAGGACCCACCCTTGGTGGGGCGCATCCCAGGAACTAAACTGAGACCTGTCCGTCCTCTCACCCCACATTTTTCCTGCATCAGTACCTGCTCAGAGATGTCTTCCCTGATCCAAGTCACTATCTCTTTATCTTCCTGGCACTTTAACTGAGATTGTTATTTACGATTTCATCTAGTATATCTATTCACTCTAAAATGTAACCTCCATGAAAGCGGGGACCTTGTCTGACTTGTTTCCAGCTTGTATTCCAGCTCCTGGAATAGTGCCGACATTACATTAATGTGCATAATAAATGCTATTGAATAAATGAATGGATTTTGTTAGTTTTGTTCCCATTTGACGGAGGAGTGAACTGAAGCCCTTGAGAGACAGAGGCTTTAAGTAAGTGCCTCTGTCCAAGTCAGTTCAGTTACAGAGCAGCTCTGGTCCCATTCCCCTCAAACCCCCTCCCCTCCCCCAACATCAGACTACAAAGGGTACAGCCCCCCAACCTGGCAGAAAATTCCCCGTGGGTTCTCCCCGCAGTGTCTCCTGGATTCCACTAGGGGGCAGCAGAGGCGTTGACACCCAGTCAGCCAGGAGACCGCGGGGCGGGGCGGAGCGGAGCGGGAACGGAAGAGGTTCTGCTTCCGGACGGGGCTTGCGTTTCCGCTTCCTGTGACTTGGTCGCGAAGGCGCTGACGAGAGGATGGACGGCTTAGTTGCTCATTGCTCCGCGCGGCTGCTACAGCAGGTAGGGCCGCATGGGACCGGTGGGAAAGTTTGGAGGGGAGGGACCAGGCCCCAGCTCCCGGCGGGGCAGCGAAGGGGCGGCGGCAGCGAGGCGAGGATCGGCCTGCTCCACGCCGACACGGGCAGCGGTGTCCCGAGACCCGGGCCGGAGCTGCCGCGGAAGCTCATGCCCCACCCCAGGAGCGTTCTCCCGGAGGTGGGAGAGGAAGAACCCGTGGTTCCCAGCCCTGAGTGACACTGTCGTTAAGCGGGGTGGAGGCCCCCCCCCCCGCTCTCCCTGGCCTCCCCAAGCCACCATCTCCCGGGGGGCTGGAGCCTGGCGTGTTGAGTACCGCCCCTCGACCAGTGCCAGTCCTCCCCCGAACACACGCGCACTCTTTGGGGACAGGCAGAGAGGAAAGTGGGCTAAAAGCGGGAGCCCTGGGTCCTGTTTGCAGCTCATCCACCGTGCTCTCCATGATACTGAGCCAGAGGAATCCTGAAAAGCCCGTATGGAGTGGTTCATTATCAGACAGGAGTTTGCTCTCTCGCCTTCAGTATTCGTGGGGAAAGAACTGTCGTAGCTTGTCAGTGACAGTTCCATTACCCTCTAGGCCCCGGCAGGGAGCGGTGGGAGGGGTGATGGGAAAGTAGTTTAAGTACTCTCGTCAAAGAAACTTATTTATGCTCAATCAGTCGCAAGTTGGTCTAGTAAATTGGCAAGTTCTTTACTTTTCTGAGTCATATGGTCTTTGTCAGTGTGGGGATGTACCCTCTCACTGGGCTGTGATAAGAATAATAGAGGTAATTTATAAAAAGTGTTTAGCTCAGTGCCTGGAACATAATGTATGCTCATTTATGTCAACATTTTTGGGCTGTAGTTACGTCCAGGTAAACATTCTGACATTTCCAGAGAGGAATCTCTCCTTTAGCAATGCAGTTAGGGTGAAAGCTTTGTTTTCTTTTGAATTGGCATGTCTTTAGTTTTAGGTGTTAGAGTGAAAGTTCTGGTCTAGGACCTAAGACGCCGAAAAGAGAGGGAAAAATGGGAAAATCCTTTTGTCTCAGAAAGGGCAAAACGGGCAGGCGCTTGAGCCAAAGAAAGAAACCAGTGATCTGAGGCTTATCTCACTGCATGCTTAACACTCCTGTTCCTCTCCCTCAACACACATGCTTAATTTTTTCTTATTAAAGGTAATATCCTAAAGTTATCAAAAACCTCTAGGAAGAAAATTCACCGATTAAAGGAAAAGTCCATCCCGCCCATCACCTGTGCTATGCCCAGGTGGAGAGGAGGGGAAATGAGGCAGTAAGTTTATGGGACAACATACCACATCACAGGAGCCATCAATCAGGGTGGACTGAGCAAAGTGGCTTTTCTTTCGCAGGAGAAAGAGATTAAGTTTCTGACTGCTGAAATCGATCGGTTGAAAAACTGCAACTGTTTAGAAGCTTCTTCAAGTTTGGAGCAGTTGCGGGAAGAAAATTTAAAATTAAAGTATCGCCTGAATATCCTTCAAAAGGTGGGTCCTCTGAGTTCTGGTTTCATTCTACAATTTGAATTGTTATGTCTTTTTCTAAATGATTGTTATCGAAGATTCTGAAAGTATACCCTGAGGAATTTGGAAAAGGGGTAAAGAAACCCTGTCCTTTTTCCTTGCATTAGACAAGTTAGGACTAAGTTATTGGACAAGTAATGGAGAAGTTGCTGGTGTCCTTCCAGGGCCGTTTGAAATGTTTCATCATGCTACGTGTTTTGGCCAGCTCAGTCTTAAATAATCGCCTCTGTCAAAGTGAAATATTTTCAAATACACCTATAGCCCTTTTCTGCCCTAAATTGGTTTTATTGTACAATTTTATTTTTATATTTTACAATGTCATGTTTGTGATTTTTTTTTTTTACCTAGTATTTCAGAGCGATTTTTTCCATGAAGCTTATGCTGTCCTGTCATTTTTTAATGACTTAATAATCTAACAGCGTTCATCAGTTTTGTCAAAAAGTGGAGCTTGCTTCAGTTGGGGTTTTAATTTTTCAGCCTGCCTTTCAGGTCTGCTAATGACACATCCTAGAGGGTGACCTCACCCCGTAATTGTCCTCCTGTGTGCGTGCTACTTTCAGCCAGGCTGCACTGGCATTATACCATTTTTCCAAAGCTGACCCCATTTATTCATCTGAGGCTCTGCCTGCCCCACTCCCATCAAGTCTGTATTTACTGTGATCTGTTCTGCTTGAAATAGCTTCATCTTTGAGTCTTCTAAAATCACAAGATTCCTTTTCAGTGGAATTTCCCCCCCAGATGTCTCACCTTTCTGGTTACCTCATTTATTATGCACTCATTTATACTCATTTCCCTAATGTATTTATTTCAATTCACAAGTATTATTAAGTGTCTAATATGTGCCAGAGGCTAAGAGGGGAAAGATACAAAAGGAAGTACAGTGCATTCTAATACATGTTTTCATAATGGAAATTCATTCTAACGTGTAAATAGGAGAATTCTGTCAGTGAAATGTGGAGGGCGCATTGGTTCTCTCGAAGGCACTTCACCCTGCTGAGTAACAGCACTGAACACGAGGTACACAAACGACAGGAGACAGCACACCACAGAAGAATGAAGGACTGTGTGGGATGCCCACTGATCCCCGCCTTCCTCAGGCTCACTTTGGCCTCATGCTCTGACTTAGAACCCCACGTTGGATGGCTGTCTCTGAGGCCTTTTACTGCCGGTTTCATTAACTCAGCAGCTTCAACCCTTCCGTATGCTCCCTCCCATTGAGCTGTCCTTGTTTTCCTTTTTCAAGATTAACTCTTATATTTATTTAGTACTTACTAAGAATTAGATATTTCTCAACAGTGGCAATGTTAAGATTGCTATATGATGGTACTCTTGTTACAGAATCGTAGATTTTGAATGATCTGCTTCTGATGCTAATTTTCTCATAAACTTTTTTTAAAAGGTAATTTTTTACATAATGTAAAGTGTTTCAGATTGCTTATATTGCGTTATAGCAGAGGTGCTTTTACCATATGTAATATTTTTAACCTCATGGAACTTACCATTTTGAGGGAGAAAAGACGTGCACATATGAAACAGTTTGGGGGAAAGTGTTTAATAATAATCAAATACTCAGTTGCATGGTGCAGAAATCAAGTACATTGGATTCATATGTTTGTGTGTACATATGTACACACAAAAACACACACATCCATACGTATGTGCTGGTACCCCTTCCCTTTGAAAATACAAAGATTGAGATTTATCTGTAATAGGTTTTAGGTCTT
The DNA here is from genome assembly GCF_048773025.1 of Camelus bactrianus. Classification (NCBI taxonomy): domain Eukaryota; kingdom Metazoa; phylum Chordata; class Mammalia; order Artiodactyla; family Camelidae; genus Camelus; species Camelus bactrianus. The sequence continues at coordinate 13,805,686 of NC_133560.1, read as the reverse complement.
GGGAACATATCTAAATAACTTTAGTATTTGTTACTAGAAGTCTTTAGATTGTGAAAAGCGTATCTTCCTCTTTTCTGAGTGTGTCACTACAGGGAGTCAATTATTGATTAACTAAAAAACCAGTTTTTTTAGTGAGTTTAAGAATAGTAGAATTTCTTGCGTATGGCAGAGAGGGTGATGAGGAAGCACAGAGCTTGAGTTCTCCGCTCCAGCAGTACTGAGCTTGAATCCTGACCTTGCCGGTTAGCCTTTGTTATGTTTGGCGAGTTACTTAATCTCTGGCCCACATGGAAATGGTAATGGTCACAAACTCAGTTTCTGTTGTGTAGACGAAGTAAGATAATGCACATAAATAAAGCACTTGTTCTTTTTTTTTTTTTAATTGAACTATAATCAATTTACAGTGTTGTGTTAATTTCTGGTGTACAGCATAGTGATTCATTTATACACACACACACACACACACACACACACACACACACATATATATATATATATATATATATACCCCTTTTCATATTCTTTTTCATGATAGGCCATTACAGGGTATTGAATATAGTTCCCTGTGCTATCCAGTAGGACCTTGTTGTTTTGACTTAGTTCTTGACACTCAGTAGTACTCAGTTCATTCAGTACTACTCAGGTAATAGCTTTCGTTGTTGTTGCCATTCATACAGCACATCGTTGACATTTGACCAATTTAAAATTGTGATTATTGTGCGGGTAGCATTTTCATTTGTGTTCTATTAAGAGCGTATGTGCTCAGTCATCATTTCTTGACCTGCTACGTGGCAGGTACAATGGTAGGTGCCAGGGATAGAGCCGAGAATAAGACGCTTTCCTTGCAATCAGAAGCCTAGTGGTAGACACAGATAATTCAGAGAAGACATGAAAAGTGCAGTAATAGAGGTAATTAATTGGACACCATCTTAAGTGAATATGCTACACTTCAAAGAAACAGGAATAGGTAGGATGGTCCAACATGAGATTATTTAGCAGTGAGACAAAACAACCTGTTATTCTAATATATTAGTATTAACAGTATTTTTGACCTGTGTCATACATTTTATTTCTATTTATTTATTTTGGGGGGGGTATGTAATTAGGTCTATTTATAGAGGCGGTACTGGGGATTGAACCCAGGACCCTGCGTATGCTAAGCATGCGCTCCACCACTTGAACTATACCCTCCCCCTTCATACATTTTAACGGAGAGAATATGTTTCTATTGCTTTTGTCCATAGAGCTTTCACTTCCAGCAGTTGCTATGAAGTTATTTAGGATTGATTTTATACTGTTTTCTCAGTGCTTTAGAGAAGTTGGGAATATTCAGTCAGCCCTTTTTACTCCCTGTTCCCGGTTTCTATTCTGATAAAAAGTAACTGTAGAAAGTACTTGGAGGCATTTCACACTTATGTCTTAGATGCTGTGGGATAGACTTGCCCTGTTGTGTTTCTCAGCATATCCCAGATATGAGAGTGGTACACTATGAGTGTGTGTTAGTTATCTTTTGGTTCTTCTCAAGACATTTGAAAGTTTCTTGAAATATTTGGGGAATTTTTGTGTGATAATTTAGAATTTATTAACATTTCCATTCTTTTCTTACAGAGTCTTCAAGCAGAAAGGAGCAGACCAACTAAAAATATGATTAACATCAATAGTTGCTTACAAGAGGTCTTTGGTTGTGCCATTAAGGCTGCCTATCCAGACTTGGAAACTCCTCCCCTAATAGTGACACCAAGTCAACAGCCCAAGTTTGGGGACTATCAGTGTAACAGTGCTATGGGCATCTCTCAGGTGACTGTGGTATTATTATTGGTGTTATATCATTATTAGCATCATTATTACCAGCATTCTTGGTGATTTGATTTTCTTAAGCATTGTAAGTATTACCGTTTACATAAATAATAGCAAATTGTTGTATCCTCCGTGAAAACATTTTCCACAGTTCTGAAAAACTTGAGAAAAGGGAACGTGTGTTTTTAATTTTTAAAAAGCATGAATTTGAATATTTAAATTATGTATAATATATTCTCAATATTTAAGGGTAATAGTTGGTATTGTTCTGTTTTAGCACTTCCCTCCTTTTGTGTCCCGGATTGCTGTGTTACTATCGAGGGATTAAAAGTTAGCCATTTAGAACCAGCATTTCCATCAGATATTTGATGGAGATGGGTCTTTGAGGTGGGCTTGTGTATTTCATGTTCAGTCAGAGGAGTTCCTCATTTTTGATAGCTATATTGTCTAGTATGTTTGTTTATTGCCCCTGGTTTGGGACTTTTTGCTTTCTTTTCATCACTGAATTGAAAGGGTTAATCTAAAGAGACCAGATATTTTCTAAATAATTTTTTTGTGTCTGCATTGGGGTTAAGTTTATAAGGGTGCTATTTATTTCTCAAGTCAGAATTACTTTATGATTTGAAAATCAGAATTGTAAATACCCCAGAAACAGGCATTATAACTAAAGACTTTGAAAGTCTTCATTAAAAAGTTCTAGGTGGTTGTGACAACTCATTTTCAAATGGAGACCCTGTGCTTTTGGCACTTGTGTATTCTTCCTGGCGCTGTGGATTCTTGATGCTTTATCCTTCACAAGGTCACTGGTCTCTTCTTCTGCCTTTTGATGGGTTTTATGTCAGATGCATCTCTTGCTTTGCCAGATGTGCGTTTCCAAGTAACTTGCTGAAACCTGTTGTATAATGAATTGTTTTATGTGTTATAGATGCTCAAAACCAAGGAACAGAAAGTGAATCCAAGAGAAATTGCTGAAAACATTATCAAACACCTCCCAGACAATGAGTATATGGACAAAGTTGAAATTGCTGGTCCTGGTATGACATACTGTTATCTTCCTTAAGTGGTTGTATTAATGCTGAGTCATTTTGATATAGGAGAAGAAAACCATTTAAAATATGAGCATAGGGTGAAAACTTGTATACTGAACAAGATCGTAAAAGCACTGTGGACTGAGAGTTAGGAATCTGAGTGAGATTTTAGTCTAGACTTAGCCACCTGGTCTTGAATGAGTTACTTTATCTCCCCGTGACTCAGTTTTTCATCAGCAAAAAGGAGATAATGACAGATATTCTGTGGTGAAAAGGTCACTTATTTTCTGTTAAGAGGTGAACAGATCATTTTCTAAGAGAGAAGGGGTCCTGAATTAAGTAGGAAGCTTTCAGGAGAGTGGCAAAGGTTTGAAATAGATGCTGAAACAGGAAGCTTACAGGAGAACTGAAGCCAGTGTCCCAAGTGGTGTGGGAAACCTGAAAAGTTTTGCCAGAGCCAGATTAGGACTCTGGAGCCAACATAAGTGAAATTGAGAAAGTCTTTGGGAGTGAGCAGTCCTCAAGATTGGAGGCTGCCTGATTTTTTTTCTCTTCTCTGTTTTTTAGGTTTTATTAATGTTCACTTAAGAAAGAGCTTTGTATCAGAACAGTTGACCAATCTCTTGGTGAATGGTGTTCAACTGCCTGCCATTGGAGAGAACAAAAAGGTACACGTACAATTTTCTGTTGCTAGAATAATACATTAGAATGGTGTTAGCTGTAACGAGGCATGGCTTTCCCTTTTTATATTGAGATTTAATCGTTAATGTTTTGATATCATGAACATAGCCGTGAAGTAGCGTTTCCCCTGGGTCTTCCTTCCTGTGTGATTTTTCTTTTCATTTCATTCCATGAGTTCCCCTGATACTTATGAATTCTCTCTGAAAAAGGGAATAGATAACTTGTTTAAATGGATTTGATTCTTTGTCAGTGAATAATGGACAAGTTTTATCAGAAAGCCTAACACAGTTGGAATTACAGTCCAAGCTACTGTTTGTCTTGAGTTTATTGTTTAATTTTATTAATGAATGTGTTAACAGGATAAAATATTTATATCCCTTAAAAAAAATCTTTTTATTATCTATCCCAGGTTATAGTTGACTTTTCTTCTCCCAACATAGCTAAAGAGATGCACGTGGGCCATCTCAGGTCCACCATCATAGGAGAGAGCATGTCCCGCCTCTTTGAGTTTGCAGGCTATAACGTGCTACGGTATGTACTCTTGCCTTTCTTTGGAGAGTCTGTAGAAGAGGGAAAATGTCACTTGAGAAAGAATCTTTGACTAAGTCAGTGATTCATAAGTGTGGTTCTGCTTCATAATTACCCGTTAGGCATTTAAATTATGTCCTTGGCCCCTCCTCTGGATTAATGACTCTTTGACTTGTTGGAGGGTGATGTGGAACCAGGGGGAAAGCTTCCCCATTTGTTCCACAAATATTTCTTGAGTGCCTTCTGTACTAGGGGTATATATTCTAGTGGGAGAGGGAAGCAAAAGACAGATTGTGCTGGGCTTGGTAGGCCAGGGTAGGAAATTGGGATTTTATTCTTAAGTGCAATGGGAAGCTATTGGAGAGTATTAGTTAGCAGGGCATGTAATCTAATTAAAGATAACTCTAGTTTCTATGAAGCTCAGGCAAAGAAAGGAGAACTATAGTAATGAATTAGATAACTGTTTTAATAATCCAGTTAAGAGATGACCTGGTGGTTTGAGATTAGATGAAAGCAGTGAGGAGTGAGAGATGGTTGGATTGACATTTTGAATAATGTCTCCATTGACATTTGAGAACTATTGTCTAAATTACACTAAGATAATTTATAAGACACTACTAAATGTGATGTACTGACACTTAAATGTTAGTGGTTCCTAATGGAATGTAATTCTTCTACTCTAACCATGTTTATTATTTTTAAGTGATTTTATGTTTTGTGTTTTGTATAGACTAAACCACATAGGAGATTGGGGGACCCAGTTTGGCATGCTTATTGCTCACCTGCAAGATAAATTTCCAGATTACCTGACAGTTTCACCTCCTATTGGGGATCTCCAGGCTTTTTATAAGGTTTGATGCCATTTATTGTTCTATTATTTGTATGTTTATCATTTATCATAATTATTCATTTTCCTCAGGGAGTTTAAAATGATATTTGAAGCTACTATGGGGTTAAATAAAAGTCTCTTAACTCCCTGTCCCTTAACACGTCATGTTTGCTTTCTTTATTGGTGTATGTTAGACATTTAATTCTATCACATCGCCTAGTCTTGAGTGAACTTAGGAGTTTGTTCATCAGAATACATTTTAGTATTTAAAAGTTCTTGATGCTGTTGTTACCCTGATTTTTATAGTTTGAAAGCATTATTAAGTATATATAAATAGTTTTGAAAAGACAAATTTTACCATTAACAGTAATTTAAAATCAGTCACTGTGGTAAATATTCTTTGACTCCTTTACTCCTTATACAAACGTTTATATCGTTTGTGGTTACAGGGTCATCATTCTTGTACTGTGCCCACCTAACATTGTATTGAACTCTGTCATGTTACTGTGTGACTGCACACTGGCTCGGCTGTGTGGGCTGAAGTTTACATTGCACCCTGTTGGATTCTCCCCGCACCGTTTCTGGGGAGCTTTAGTCTATTCTGTAAATGACTTCACACATGTAGGTTTTTTTCTTTTTAAAAGTATTTTCCTTTGATAGTCAGCGTCCCAAGAACTTTGAGGGGGTTTTGTTTCGTTGTTTTGGGGTTTTTGGAGTTTTTTTGAATTTTTGGTATGTATTTTCTAATTAAAAAAATGGAAAATTGTTTATTGGTATCAGATGGGTGAGGTAACTAATGTTATAATCTGTTGGAATTCTGTGCACGGAATATAATGCAAATCTATTAATGCAGTCTATTAATGTATGATATTGTGCATCTATTAATATATATTAATTATATATATTATATACTAGTAGTATATTAACAGTAATATACATCTATTAACATATTAAAATGTTTATAACACATTGTTAAATTTTAAAACCAAGGTAAAAGAAAAGCCGTATATTTCCAGTTTTCATTAAAACATAGATGTGAGTTTGCAAAGAAATGTCTAGAATTTATATCAAAATGTTATTGCTGGTTTTGGAGTGGGATTAACAATAATTTAATTTTCAGTAAGCATGTGTTGCTTTCAAAATAGAAAACTACATCAGAAATTGACAAAACATTGTCAACTGACTGTACTACGATACAAAACAGAAAACAATGAAAACAGTTTTATTTTTCATTAAAAAAAAATTGCTCGTCCAGAACCACATCCGAAATGGTAATTAGAGCCCAGAAAATTCAGCCCATCTGTTAGCTGTTCATTATTACTCCTCTGGAACAAGCATATTTGTGAAATAGGCTTCTGTGAATTGGAAAGGTAGAGTTAGTATTGTGAAAATTTCATATTTTCAAGAAACATTATTTCGGAAGAAGTAATAGGGTTTTGGAGGGCACATTCTTAGCAATACTCTTGATTGTTGAGATAGAGCACTTGTTCTGTTGTTCTGATGTTCTAAACTTTTACTTCCTGACTCTGGTTTTTTTGGGGGGCTTGGTCTGGGCTTTTGTTTTTTGGGTGTTTTTTGTTTTTGTTTGAGAAATGAACAAATTTTTTAATCTAGTAATATGGGGCTGACTCTTTACAAACCTTACCTTCTTTTTAAATGCAGGAATCCAAGAAGAGATTTGATACTGAGGAGGAATTTAAGAAGCGAGCGTATCAGTGTGTAGTTTTGCTCCAGAGTAAAAACCCAGACATCATGAAAGCTTGGAACCTTATCTGTGATGTCTCCCGCCAAGGTGAGCTTCTGGGCTTTGTTCATTCATCCATCAAATAACTACTACATATAGTTTCTTGAGTATTCATAATTGACCTTGAATGACTTGTTAAATTTCAGGGAGTAGCAGATTTTTTTTTCCTTAAATATTTTCTGAAATTGTAACTATAAAAAAAGTTTATAAAGATAGTCAGGTGCAAAATTTAACTTTCTTAAAAGCCAGGAAAATTTAGTTAAGAAAGAAAGTAGAAAAGAAAGAGAAAAGGTGCTATTCACAGTAGCATCCAGAGCTTTAAAATACTTAGGAATAAGTCCATCCAGAAATGTGTAGGGCTAAAATGAGGGGAAGTAGGCAACAGGATGCAATCGAATGTTTAAGTTGAGTGTCATGCAGAGTCCTGTGGTTCTCCACATTTATTTGTCATCATAAGACAATTCTCAGTTTTCAGACTGGACAATGTAATTTGAGGGGTCACTTTGAACGATAAATGGACAAGAATAGGCAGTCGATCTTTGGAAAAGGCAAACGATGGCTGTTTTGCTGCACTTGGCAGTAGAATGTGTACAGTGCACCTGTAGGTAATCGTGTGTCACTAATGCCTGGCTAGACAGACCAATAAACAGTACAAATTAGGGAAAACCATAAGAAAATTCAGGAAACATTTGATCTACAGATAGAAAAGGCTTTTCTTTTTTCCTTCTCATTTACAGTTTCTAAGAGTAATTTTTTTTTTAATTACACAAGAGGTATTTGCTCCTTGTAGGAAAAAAATAAATGTAGACAGGAAAAAAGGAAATAAATTATCTGTATTCCCACCCACTGTTAATAATTTTGATATGTATCTTGTTATATTCTTTCCACAATTTCGAAATGGCAGTATGTATAATATTCTGTATCATATGTTTTAGTGTAATTAATTTCCTTCCAAATGTTTCAGTTAAGTAATAAACTTTTTTTAAGATAAGATGCATGTTTCATATTTGTTTAAATTATACATTTTCTTTATTTGGTAACTTTTTCCCCCTAGAATTTAATAAGATCTATGAGGCATTGGACATCTCTTTAATAGAGAGGGGAGAATCTTTCTATCAAGACAGGATGAATGATGTTGTAAAAGAATTTGAAGATAGAGGTAAGCACTCTGCCTTTTTTTTTTAACTGTATCGTACACATTTTCAAACAAGCAAAAGCTGGAGGGAATATTACAGTGACCCCCCCCAACTGCATGCGCTTGTTACCCAGGTTAAATAGATAGAGGCCAACTTTATTATGTCTGTACCTTCCTATATACACTGCTTACATCGAATGTTTTCATCTGTAACTGTTTTGGTTTGTCTCTGAAACAACAGGCCCTTCATCCCACCCTCAAATCACTTCATGACAATTAATAGTTTCTTAGTATCATTAAATAATGAGTCGGAGTTCAAATTTCCTAAGTTGATTGATACTCTTTTTCAGTCATGAGTATTTGTTTTAAAAGTCTTTACATTACATTTGTTTAATACATATTTTATGTTCTGCAACTCAGGTTTCTCTCCCTACTTTCACTCCCTTTTCTTGTTTATTGAGAAACAAACAGAAAGAGTCCAGTTGGGACACCAATAAAAAACATGAACTCTTTCTTTCTCTTGGAATTGCTGCCGTAGCAAGTTGAACTCTGCCTCAGGCGGTGTGAGTTCCTCTGGTTGAATAGCATGCTTGATTATTTTCTTTATCAATTTTCAGAATAATAAATGAGTTTCTTAACATCTTCCAGGTGTGACAACTATGTTGTTTTAGCATTATTATAAATGTGGTTTAATATCGTTTATATTTTTAAGTTATTTGCCTATATTTGTTATTTACCTAATACTCAGATTGTCCCATTTTGACGTTACTATAAATGAGGTTTAATATATAAAGTTTTCTTTTTTTCCCATCTAGGATTTGTGCAAGTGGATGATGGCAGAAAGGTTGTGTTTGTTCCAGGATGTTCCGTACCTCTAACCGTAGTAAAATCAGATGGAGGTTATACCTATGACACATCTGACCTGGCTGCTATTAAACAAAGACTATTTGAGGAGAAAGCAGATATGATTATTTATGTGGTGGACAGTGGACAAGTGAGTTTGTAGATTTGTATATGTTCTACATTGTCTGATTGGAGGTGAGACAGTATGGTGAGCCATTTGGCACTAGACGACCCTACAAATTTGTTTCATTGTTGTTGTTGTTGTTTTTTGTTTTTTTTTTTTAATTTAATGGAGGTACTGGGGATTGAAAACCTCCCCCTCACAACACACACACACACCCTATAAATTTTATAAGAGAAAGAATAGGGTTTGGATTTGGCCAAACTTGAATACTTCCAGCTTTCCAGCTTGCCTCCATAAACTGGAAAAGGTGTTACTTTTCTCATTTATAAGGAATAAAAAAGAGCTTTTGTAACTGTACTTACAAGGTTTGTAAGTTGAATTTTATCTTTTTTCCTAAGCAGAACTTTGAATCATTTTTTTAAATTAGCAAGTTTAGCAAGTAACTTTCTCTTTCTGTTTCTTTGTAGTCTTTACACTTCCAGACAATATTTGGTGCCGCTCAGATGATTGGTTGGTATGATCCTGAGGTGACTCGAGTGTTTCACGCTGGATTTGGTGTGGTGCTAGGGGAAGACAAGTAAGTCTGGCAACTCTAAAGATGGTAATGACATGCCTGACCCCCAGATTTTTTTTTTGAAAGAGGCTATATTTCATTTGATACAATTTTCTTTGGTCTACATATGCTGTAATGGTGTACCCAGCTGAGTCTTTTGTACCTGTGTCTTATCACTGTCAGAGAATGTAGCCTTTTAGGGAGAATGTAGAGAAATTTTTAACATACTACATTTAATAGTGTCTTAGGGTCGCTTAGTGTTTTGATCACCGTATCTCTTAAAATCTGTGGCATTTTAGATTTGGTGACATAGCCTTAAACACTGCCATCACACAAATACAGGTAATGTTTCTAAAAACCGCATGAAGTAGCTCAAGATGCTGTGTGTGTTCAGGGAAATGAACAAATTAACAAATGTCCTCCTCCTTTCCCTTTGAGGGAACTTACTGAAGGTGAACATGTAGAGAATGCTGTTAGGAGCCTAAAGCACAGAACGCTTTGAGAGTTGAGGGCTACAGATGAAAGACACTTGAAAGTGCCTGCTTTCTTTTTTCATCCTCCCTGGTTGTCTGCTAAATAAAGCAGTGTCAAACCTTCATTTTCAAAGATGTCTAAGTTGGAAGCTCTGTTTCGAAATTTAATTGAAATGGTTTAATTTTATTAGGAAGAAGTTTAAAACACGATCAGGTGAAACAGTGCGCCTCATAGACCTTCTGGAAGAAGGACTAAAACGCTCCATGGACAAGTTGAAGGAAAAGGAAAGAGACAAGGTAGTCCAAGGACTTACTTGTGTATTGTGTACCACGCCTTGTTGTGTGGTTTTTCATTGTTGTTTTTATTGCGAGACCTGGGAAGGAGTAAAGGTGGTCAGTCCAATTATGACAGGCTTATATTACTCAGATTCTTTTGCACAGTTTGTTTCATGAATTGTTGAGTATTTATTGTGAAAGCAGTTCTTGGCTATCATTACAAAAACCACGGCCTCTTCCTCCTTTATTAATGTGGCATAGTTACCTCAGTTCACCTGTCACTGCTTTGAACCAGCGATGGGAGAATTTTTCACTCCCGAGTTTCCCTCTTCTTGATGATTGTGTCCTCGCTTTTTTGGCAAGCCCACATTCTCAACTCTGCCTTCTTACCTCAGTTAAAACCACTTTTTACTGCTTGGGGTTTGTCTGCCCCCCACCCCCCACCCCAGCCACCACACAGTGATTTGGCATAATGCCCCCCCGGGGAGAAGCCAGGTGGGCGTGGAGCTCAGTGTCTGTGCTCCCAGACGTTGTAGCCCCTCAGTCTCTGCCTGTGTTGGTGCTCTTTGGTGGCTTCAAAGTGTTGTTTCATACGATTTCTTCAGCTTTTAAATGGTTGCTGGTGGTGGAAGGGTTAGTCTACTTCAAGCTACTGCATCATGTCCAGCACAGAAGTCCTTACCTACTTACTGTGGCCTAATAGTGCTTCAGAACACATGACCAGATTTAGCAAAACAGTATATATGATTTCTTCCTCCAACTCTTGAAACCCTGTTTTGATTCCAATTAATTACCTCACCCTAATTTTCTGTTTTTATTTTACTGTGTTTCCTGGAAGCTACCTCAGAATCTTTATGGAACGAAGCAGACAGAAACTAATAATTGGTGCTTTCAGTCTCACATCTGCTGAATGAATACACTGGGGAAAAAGTGTTCAAGCTGACACGTCATTGAGGGGGAGGGTATAGTTCAGTGGTACAGTGTGTACTTAGCATGCACAAAGTCCTGGGTTCAATCCCCAGTACCTCCATCAAAATTAAAAAAAAAAATTGCCCCCTCCCCCCACAAAAGTGACATGTCATAATTTACAAATCAGGTTTCTTGTGGAAACATTCTTTGTTATGCAGAGCTGATAAATTGTATTTTCATTATTCTCTTTGTAGATTGGTCCACATTTTTCTACCTCAGTGTCGATGTTGACTAAGGTTTACTGGTTAAAGAGCACCATTAGATGTTCCTTACCGCCAGCTTTTGCCTGTGAGACAGCAGGGCAAAGCAGTGATCAGTTAACTTACGAGTTACGTGTTTTTCCCAAAGGTCTTAACCACGGAGGAACTGAAAGCTGCTCAGACATCTGTTGCTTATGGCTGCATCAAATATGCTGATCTTTCCCATAACCGGTTGAATGACTACATCTTCTCCTTTGACAAAATGCTGGATGACAGAGGAAATACAGCCGCTTACTTGCTGTACGCCTTCACCAGAATAAGGTGATTGTGGGGACAGCGTTGTTTTTATTTTTAATCAAAGGATGATAACTTCTAGTCTTAATCAGTTATGTCTTTTTTTTGGTGGGGGGGTAACTAGGTTTATTTATTTTAGTTTTACTATTATTATTTTTACATTCATAGAACTGTCTAACCAATAACAGAATACATATTCAAGTGGACACAGAACATCCACCAAGATAGTGCATATCTTGGGGTACAAAAAAGTGAAAAATTCAAAATACTTGAAATCACACAAAGTTTGTTCTTTCATCATAATAAATTAAACTAGAACTTAATAGCAAAGTTTATAGGTGACCATCTAAACAGTTGAAAATTAAACACTGTGCTTCTAAACAATCCATGGTCATGGTCAAAGAAGTAGTCCTGGAGTAATTAAAGCAATATTTTGAACTGAGCAAAAATAAAAATACAGTTTATCAAAATTTGTCAGATGTGTAGTTAAAGTAGTTCGTAGAGAAGAATTCACAGTATGAACTATTTAAAAATTAGAAAAGGAAGATCTCAAATCAGTAATCTAAGTTCCCATCTTAAGCAACTAAAAAAAAGAAAAGAAAAATGCACCCAAACAAGGAGAAGAAAGAATGTAAAAAAGGGCAGAAATCAATGAAATTTTAAAGCAGAAAAACAATCAATAAAATCAGACAAAAGCTCTTTTTTTTTTTTTAAGATCAATAAAGTTGATACATCTTTATCAAGACAAAAAAATGTAATTTACTAATCAGGAATGAAAACAGGCAGCATTACAGAGCTCACAAGTGTTTGTTAAAAGGGTGGTAAAGGGCTCTGTTCTGTAGAACATGCATTCTGTGACTTAGTTGAAACTGACTTATTCCTCAGAAACCACAAGCACCAAAACTCACCCAACATGACATAGATAACCCACTGTCTTTTGTTATAATTACTAATTATAATATAAATTAAATTATAATTAAATTATAAATAAATTTACATCTTAAAACTTCTCGAAAATGAAGTTTCCATTTTCTACCTTCCATGTAAATTTTAAGATACACATTACAGTTCTGATGTATCTATTGACTTTTCTTCTGTTGACTATAGTAACTCTTTAGTAAAACAGATACAAATAGCATGCTGAAAATACAGATGTATGCTTGTATACACACACACAAAAAAAGGAAGGCGCCTCCAGGTCCAGACAGATACACTGGTGAATTCTACCAAACACATTAAGGAGAAATAATACCAATTCTAGACAGTCTTCTCTAGCCGACAGAGAAATGAACAGTTCTTGTATTATGAGGCAGGTATTAATCTGAAAGGAAAACCAGACAAAGATAATACCAAAAAAAATCCCTCATGTACATAAACACAAAAAACTCAACAAAATATTAGCAGAGCAAATCTCGCAGTATGTAAAAATAATACATGATTATCAAACAAGATTTTTCCAGGGAGTCTAAGCCTGATTCAATATTTGCAGATCAGTCAATTTTATCTACCATATTAACAACCTGAAAAAAAAAATGCTCATGTCAATCGATGCAGAAAAATCATTTAACAAAATATAGCATCATTCATGATAAAAATTTTCAGCCAACTGAGAATAGAAGGGAGCTTCCTTAAGCCTATAAAGAGCATCCACAAAAAAAATCTAGAGGTAGCGACATTCTTACTGTTTCTAAAATTACTATGGGAAGGCAGGTGAACTAGAATTGTCAAAATGGTAGGATAAATTTGGGGAGTTAGAGTCCTCTTACTACCAGATTTTAAGACTTAATGCACTGATCATGACCTTGTATTTTTATTGTAATACTTTTACTGTGGTATGGTTCCTGTACAGTAAGCGACACAAACTTCAGACATTACTACTTTGTTTTAAATGGAGGTACTGGGGATTGAACCCAGGCCCCTGTGCATACTAAGCACATGCACAACCATTGAGCTATACCTATAACCTCCCCCTTCTGTCAGTCATTTCTTGTTACATGTTTTCAATGGAGAAGAGCATAGCAAAGGGGAATTGATGGCTGTTGCCTAACATTTCAGGTCTATTGCACGTCTGGCCAGTATTGATGAAGAAATGCTCCGGAAAGCTGCCCGAGAGACCAAGATCATTTTGGACCACGAGAAGGAGTGGAAGCTAGGCCGGTGCATTTTGCGGTTCCCTGAGGTCCTGCAGAAGATTTTAGATGACTTACTTCTCCACACACTCTGTGATTATATCTATGAGTTGGCAACTACTTTCACAGAATTCTACGATAGCTGCTATTGTGTGGAGAAGGATCGACAAACTGGTAAGTGGCTCATCCAGTAGTCATACTGGGGATTGGGCACCGACGTGTCATTTATTTGCGTTGAATGTGGGTGACTTTCAGTTTGTTTTATTTATGGAAACACCCTCCCCCTACATTTCCTCCCAACGATTACCCAGTAATCCATATCATATATGACACACGAAATTGAGCTAGCGCTAATAAAAGCCTAAATGGAGTTCTTCCCATTCTGGAACAGACCAGTTTTCCCACCCTTGGGCACGTGGGCTGGAACTAAAGGTGCCACAGAAAATTGGAAGGCCCCTAGTAACAGGATGTTTCTGACAGAAGCAGTGTGACTGAGGGTCCCAGAGTGAGTCTTTGGGGTTCTTGATAATGAAAACTACCCTTTGGGGGAAAAATACCTTTGCTTAGGCTTTTTGCTCTCTCATGTTACATAGTTAATGAAGTAGGCTGAATTAATGTGTTACAGGGCAAGCAGGCGTTTTAGTCATGCCTAAGGACTAAAACATCGTTAGGGAAAAATCTGACCATTATGGTGTTAAAGTTCATAGTTAGTTTAGACCATGAGGCTTAGGAAAGAACTCCAAATTTCAAAACGAAAGATAAAATTATAATCTAATCAGTGCATGCCTTGTATTTCTTTTATTATTAGTTAAAAACATTTCCTGAACTGAACACCTTTATCTCTTAGATGGTCTCTCCTCATAGTTTAAGGTAAAGATGATTCTAGTTAAAGCCCCAAACATCTCTGAGTAGGGCTGTCCCTTCTCAGTGAATTCCAGAAGTAACACATAACTTAATAGCGATTTGCAAAGAGAAAAATTAACTACCGCCTTCTGGTTTCTGTCTTGTCAGGAGAAGTCCTGAAGGTGAACACATGGCGTTTGCTGCTGTGTGAAGCAGTGGCTGCTGTCATGGCCAAGGGCTTCGATATCCTGGGGATAAAGCCTGTCCAGAGAATGTGATCCTCCTTAGGTTTGAACACTGTGTGTTTTTACCGAAGTGGCCACTGGCATTGTTAGCTTTTTTACAATCATGTGAATACAAAAAAAAGTAAAAGAAATTTGTCAACTACCAACAGAACATTTGGTTCTTTATCTCTAACAACTAGATGTCTGAAAAGAAAAATACCCTAATTTTTAATTAAATAAGGAATCCCATTTATATCAGGGCCTACTGTGGTCCCCAGCAACACACCTTTATTGCCATTTATTCTGGAAAAACAGATGCTTAATAAACATGACTGGTATTGCACCATGCTATTTCTGAGGGTCTCCAGCCTCAAAGGAGCCTTAGAGAAGGGAGTCTTAACTAAGACTTGTCTGGAAAAACTCCTTTAAAAATGAGATGGAATTGAGACATTCTTAATAAACAAAAACAGAGAGCAGACCTTCCCTACAAGAAATGCTAAAGAGTTGAAATGTAAGGACACTAGGCAGTAACTCAGATCCACACAAGGAGATAAAGAATGCCAGTAAGTGTAAGAGTCAATGTTAATGTATGTTTTGTTTGTAACTGCTTTTTTCTTACATGATTTATAAGACCGCTGCATAAAACAGTAACCATAAGTACATGGTTCCACTTACAGGAAGTGCTCAGTGCTATCTGCGTTGATAGGCACACATGTATATGTGACAAAAACAACAGGGAGTGGGGACAGCAATTTTTTCATTGTAAAATATGTATAACATATGATTTACCATCTTAACTAGTTTCAAGTGTAGAGTTCAGTGGTATTAAATACGTGTATAATGTTGTACTGCTGTCACCACTCTCCATCTCCAGAACTGGTTTTCATCTTGTAAAACTGGAACTCTATACCTATTAATCAAAAACTCCCCATTCCCTCCTGCCCCCAAGACCCTGCAGCCACCGTTCTGGTTTCTGACTCAGTGAGTCGGACTACTCTGAGCACTTCATGTAAGTGGAGCCATGTGCTTAACGTCTTTTTGTGACTGGCTTGTTTAACTTAATATAATGTCCTCAAGGTTCATCCATGCTGTAGCATATGTCATACTGCCTTCTTTTTTTTTTTTTTTTAATAACTCCTATTGATTTTGCACATTTTAATTCTTTGGGTGGGGTAGTGGTAATTAGGTTTATTTATTTTGTAATGGAGGTACTGGGGATTGAACCCAGGACCTTGTACATGCTAAGCCTGCACTCTAGCACTAAGCTGTACCCTCCCCCCATACTTTTTTGGGTTGAATAATATTCCCATGGTATGTATATGTCGTATTTTGCTGACCCATTTACCCATGGATGGACATGTGGCTATTGTGAATAATGCTGTGATCATGCATATACAGTTTTCTCCAGGGCCCTGCTTTCAGTTCTTTGGGGTATGTACCCAGAGGCAGAATAGCCAGACCAAAAGGTGATTCTGTCTTTCAAGGGGCTGCCATGTTTCCCACAGAAGCAGTACCATTTTACATTCCCACCAGTAGTACAAAGGGTTGCAGTTTCTCCATACTTGTCAATGCTTTGTTTTTTAATTGTAGCCACCCCACTGGGTGTGAGGTGGTATCTCAGTTTTGACTTTTATTTCCCTAGTTAGTTACCATTTTGAAGGCAGAAGGAAGGAAATAATAAAGACTAGAGTGGAGATGAGTGAAATAAAGAATAGGATAACAATAGAGAAAATGAAGCCAAAATTTGGTTCTTTGAAAATATCGATAAAATTGATAAACATTTATAGCTAGGCTGACAGGAAAAAGAGCTCGGATTACTAAAACAAGAAATGAAACTGGGTATTACTACTAACCTTATAGACTAAAATGTATCATAAGAGAATGGAAGACTGTGTACAATTGCATGCCAAAAAATTAGGCAGGGATGAAATATAAAAACTAGAAACACACAAACTATCACAACTGACTCAAGAAGTGGAAAATCTGAATAGGCCTGGAACAAGAGACTGAATCAATTCTACTAAAAACCTCCAGCAAAGAAACTGCCAGAGCCAGATGGTGTCTCTGAATTCTACCAAACCTTTAAAGAAGAATTAACACCAATTCTCAAAGTCTTCCAGATGGAATTACTGCCTGATTCATCCTAGGAAGCCAGTATTACCCTGATACTAAAATAAAGATATCACAAAGTAAGTACAGATCAATATCCCTTATGAATATAGTTGAAAAAGAAAAAAATTTCTAAGTGTCAGCAAATCAAATTTAGCAGAGTATTAAAAGAATTCTATATCATGAGCAAATGTTTGTCCACAGAATGTAAGGATGGCTTAACATTTGAAAATAAAGTAATACATCCTATTAATCATTTGAAGGGGTTGGGGAAACCCTACATGAGCATCTCAATAGATCAGGAGCAAGATAGGGAAGTCAGCTTTGGTCTGTTCAGCTTGCTACTGGAAGCTTTAGCCAGGTCAGTTATACAAAACACATTCAGCTTAGGAAGTAAAATTATCTCTTCACAGATTACTTGATTATATATATATATTTAAAACCCTAAAGAATACACATACACACACACACACAAAAAACTAACAGCTTGTGAAAGCAAGGTTTCAGGACATGACATCAATGCACAAAAGTTAGTTGTATTCCTGTTCTTGCAATGAATCATGCAAAAAGTAAGAAAACAAATCCATTTATGATGGCATCAAAAAGAGTAAAATATTTAGGAATACATACAGCCAAGGAAGTATAAGACTTGTACACTGAAAACTACAAAATACTGTTGGAAGAAGTTTTTAAAACACCTAAATAAATGGAATGACATTTCATATTCATAGTTTCAAAGACTTAACATTGTTATGATGGCAGTACTTCCCAAATTAATCTAGATTGAGCCTATTCTTGATCAGAAGAATCCTAACTGACTCCTTTGTAGAACTTAACAAGCTGATCCTGAAATTCATATGGAATTGCAAGAAACCCTAATTAGACAAAACCTTGAAAAAGAACAGAGGACTCACAATTTCCCAATTTCAAAACAATACAAATTGAAAATAATCAAAACAATGTGAAACTGGATTAAGGACAGATAGATCAATGGAATAGAATTGAGTTCAGAAATAAACCCATAGTCTATGGTCTACTGACCTTCAACAAGGGTAGTAAGACCATGCAATGGAGTAAAGTCTTTTCAACAAATGGTGTTGGAATAACTATAAACCAAGTACAAAAGAATGACTTTGGACCCCCTACCTGACATCATATACCAAAAATAACTCCAAATGGATCAAAGACCAAAATCTAAGGAGCTGAAACTACAGAACTTTGAAGGAAACATAGATGTAAATCTTTATGACTGAAGATTAGGCAATGGTTTCTTAAACAATAAAAGAAAAATAATTTTGGACTAAATCAAAATGTCTAAACTCATGCATCAAAGGAACACTGTCAAAAAGTCAAAAGACAAATCACATAATGGGAGAAATATGTACAAAGCATAATCTGATGAATGTATTGTCTAGAATATAAAGATCTCACATTACATTATGTATTCTCTTACAGAATACATAAATAACCAAAATACAAACAATCCAATTTTCAAATGGGCATAATACTTGAATTTTTTGAAATAGGATATATAAATGCCTAATAACACTTGAAAACATACTCAGCATCATTTGCATCATTAGGCAAATGCAAATGCAAACAGCAATGACACGTTTTCACAGCTTCCACTGGGATTGGCTGTATATATTTTTTAGTCTTAAAAAAAAAACCCAAAATAATTAGTGTTAGTAGGGATTAGAGAAATTGAAACCCTCATACACTGCTGGTGGGAATGCAGAATGGTCCAGCTGCTGTGGAGGACAGATGGTCTGGTTACAACAACCTGCACCATCTCCCCCGGCTCTTGGTTGACCCCAAAGCCAGCCCTGGAAGCTTTAACAACCCCAGTTGGTGTTGCTGTCCGTGGTCCTCACAGAACGTGCAAGCCTGCGCTTGCCACCTGTTTTGCTGTCCGTGGTGCTACCGAATGGTTCTTTTTTAATGATCAAGAAAATGCTGCATATTGAAAGAGCAGATTTCTGAAACACAGACTAGAATACAGTAATAAACATGAGATTTTGGCTTTTGCCGACGTGTGTTAGGGCTCTGGCCTATGTGTCCCATTCACACTGAAGAATCAATATTTTCTAGCTGCCCAGTGTTCCCAGAACAAGTTCTGGGATTTAGCACAGTTGATGGAAAAGAAGAGCTAGGCAGATAGCAACCAGGGCTGCGGATTGCAGGCTATTAACCACATCAGAGGAGCCACTGTCCTTTGGCAATCCCTGGCTTGGAATTTCCTTTTTTTGACTTCCTATACGCAGTCTAGCAGAAAGTCCTGTGGATTCTGTCTTCTAAAAACTCCTAGGTCAGTCTCCTTCATCTCACCTCTGCCAAGACTCCATGTTAATGCTGATCATCACCTCTGCTTCCATCACCACTCTCTGTCTTCTCCTTCTAATGACCATTTCTTGCTGGGATCATCCCTTTGGGATGAAATCTTCAAAGTGGAATACCTAAGTGGAAGTATAGGTACCTTGTTTAAGGGTTTGTCAGAATATCTGTACCAAGGTGCATTTCCATCAACTTTGTAAAGGAGGGCCAGGGCCACTTTCAGGTGGCAAAAGCTCTGACAGCAGTACGTTTCAATGAAAAGTTGACCAAAAGAAATACATTAAAAAGAACAAAAAACAGAAAAGCTAATGCTTGTAGAATACTTAGCATGCACCAGGACTGGGGCAAGTGTATGTGGTGCTCCAGAACAAAGCTTTTATAGTTTTCAAAGCTTTGGGTTTTATAGATGGGATAGTGAGACCCAGATAGGTCAAGAAACTTGCCCAAGTTCAGACAGGACCCCCAGAGAAGGTCAGGTAAGCTTCCTGAGACCACACAGCAAGCAAGTGGCACAGCAAGGACTGAAGATGATGCTCGCCTCGCCTTCTCTTGCCAAGGAGACTCCCCCTTCCCTGAGTCTCAGAAGTGCCAGGGGTCTCTGAAAGCAGAAGATGCGGAAAGGGGGAGGGGGGAGCATTACACGGGAGCAGGCTGTGTCTGCAGGCAGGCTGGGAAGGGGGGCTTCCGGGACTGCAGGGTCGCCATAGCGGGTGTGATGCAATCACGCCCGTCGCTGCGTCAAAGGGCGGCTCCGGGGATGCGGGAACTGCAGTAGAGCTGGTCCCCACCGCCGCCCATCTCTCTCCCTCCGCCCGCGTGGCTAACCCAGCAGGCAACTGCTGCCGCCCACCTTCGTCCAGCCTCAGGACCACGGCCCGGAGGCACCAGCGACACCTGATCACCTCTCCCAGCCACCAGCGACCCCTGACAACCGCCCCCAGGTACCGGCGGCCCCTGACAACGGCTGGGAGCCACCGGTAACCCCTGACAACCTCCCCACACCACCAGTAATCCCTGACAGCCGCCGCCAACCACCTGGGCGCCCAGGGCGCGCCATGAAGTCGGCGGGCTCGCGCGGGGGCGGGGCGGGCGGCCGCGGGGGCGGCGGTCGCGGCGGAGGAGGCAAGGGAGCAGGAGGCAATAGCGGCGGGGCGGGGGGCAAGGGCAGATTCGGGGGGCGGGCACGCAGCTTCGGCGGCGGCCGGGGCCGGGGGCGCGGCGGCGGGGATGGCAGGGACCGCGGGGGCGGCGGACAGCGGCGCGGTGGGGTGGCCAAGAGCAAGAACCGCCGCAGGAAGGGCGCCAACTTGGTGTCGGTGGAACCGCACCGGCACGAGGGCGTCTTCATCTATCGCGGGGCGGAGGACGCGCTGGTGACGCTGAACATGGTGCCCGGTCAGTCGGTATACGGCGAGCGCCGGGTCACGGTGACCGAGGGCGGCGTGAAACAGGAATACCGCACGTGGAACCCCTTCCGCTCCAAGCTGGCCGCTGCCATCCTGGGCGGGGTCGACCAGATTCACATCAAGCCCAAGTCCAAAGTGCTGTACCTGGGCGCTGCCTCAGGGACCACCGTGTCCCACGTCTCCGACATCATCGGTCCCGATGGCCTGGTCTACGCAGTCGAGTTCTCCCACCGTGCCGGCCGCGATTTGGTCAACGTGGCCAAGAAGCGAACCAACATCATCCCGGTCCTCGAAGATGCCCGGCACCCGCTGAAGTACCGCATGCTCATCGGGATGGTGGACGTGATCTTCGCCGACGTGGCCCAGCCCGACCAGTCCCGCATCGTGGCTCTGAACGCCCACACCTTCCTGCGTAACGGGGGCCACTTCCTCATCTCCATCAAGGCCAACTGCATCGACTCCACCGCATCTGCCGAGGCGGTGTTTGCTTCCGAGGTGAGGAAGTTGCAGCAGGAGAACTTAAAGCCCCAGGAGCAGCTGACCCTGGAGCCCTATGAGAGGGACCACGCTGTGGTTGTCGGGGTCTACCGGCCCCTTCCGAAGAGCGGCGGCAAGTAGCAACCCAGCTTGGGCTGTCCCTGAGATCTCCCCGAGGCTGCGCTGTGTTCAGTGTTACTATGTATATGTTTTCATTGCGTGTTGTTTTTCTATTAAACGGTGTAAAGAAATGGCACCCAGGTGTATCAGTGAAGCCAGATTCGGTTTTGCTGCTGTAAAGATCCAGCCCCCTAAAATATCCAAACGGCTAAGACGACTGGTATTAGGGACCCATCACGGAACAGCTTGGGAATGGTGCTTGTTCCATCCACTCAGGGTCCTGACTCCCTAGGGCCCCTGGTCACAGAGGTGGGGAAGAGAGTCGGGGTCGGGGGGAGTGTTAATGAGCCTGTAAAGTCCTCTTTGGAACTGAAGGGGCACTTCCTACACTTTGACCAAGTCACATGACCAAGCCTGACTCAGGGGAGTGGCACTGGATATTGATGGACAATAATATAGTCAAACACTCCCAACCTGTCTGAGTCCAAGCAGAATCCTAACCGCAATATCTCTCTATATATATCTTTAGGACTTTATTCTTCAAGTAAGCCATTTTGCATTCCTTAGTATGTGTAATAATGACACCAGCCCCTAGATGGCTTAGTCACCATTGCCCTTTTATATGCGAAGCAACAGGGCTTATGAAGGTAAACTGTTTGCCCAAGTTCACACAGCTAGTAAAGAAGTCAGTGTTTTGTGCTCTAAATCCACTGCTGTTTCCTGCACCCCAGTGGGATCTCACCTCCCCCTCACGCGGCCCATGCTGACCTCAAGTCCCAACACAAGGACACACACACAGCAGGGAGGGCTCTCTGGCTTCTTTGTGTTCTTTCTCCCATCTCCCTGTGCCACCCTTTCCTTTGATTTCAAAACAGCAAAACAAGGCAGGGAGGCAGGATGTTGAGTCCACCTCACAAAGTACAAGGCATAGCACACCCAAGGTGGCATCGCCAAGGGGCTGAGGAACAAGTGGAAGAAGAAGTTCTGGAAAACACCTGTCTCTGAAAGGCATTTCCTCCAGACCCTGAGCTGCTGCTCTCAGGACATTCACTCGTGGCTCTCCACGCCAGTCCAGAGGGAGCAGGAGAGCAAGCGGTCCCAGGAGAGCAGGGCATGTTCCCAAACCGGGCCTTCAGAAGGCCTTTCATTTGTTCATTCACTCATACATTCACGAAACCCCCGTTGCCAATTGCCAAGGCCATCGACATTTCATCTGGGAGAGATTGCTCACTGATGCGCCATTTGGAGAGTGAGTCTGGCTTCCTAAAGATGTGCTTGGACACAGGTTATAGTTAGCCTGCAGTTTCTGAAGGCATGCTTCCTTAGTTTTGGTGTGTGTCGGGGGGAGATAATTAGATTTGTCTATTTATTTATTTTCAGAGGGAGAACTGGGGATTGAACCCGGGACCTGGTGCATGCTAGGCAAGCACTCTACCACCTGAGCTACGCCCTCCCCCTCAAATTTTTAAAAGAAGCCACCCACTTCTCCCCACCACACACACAGTGGAGGAGGGGAGCTGCAGTTCAGATTAGTTGGCCAGACTTGACTCAGGAAGAAGAGAGTGAGTGGAGTAAATGTCTACGGAACCCTGAACCAGGCATTTCCATGAACAGCGTGAAATCTTCATTAAAGCCCTGCAAAACAAGGATCATCATTCCTACTTAACAGGTGAGAAAGCTGCAGTTTAGAGAGATGACATGACTTGCTTAAGATTCCCCAGGCTTACAGCCAGAAATCAAGTGCACAAAATCTATGGCCTTCCACTGAGGTCTGTGGTGTTGGTTCCTTTACTCTGAAAAACCTGCTCTCCAATACGAGGCTAATTAACTCATTGCTAGGATGAAACCCTGAGGATGGGAACGGACCCCCTGGAAACCGGAAGATCACTTCCAGAATCTTACAGGGTCCAGCCCTTCCTCAGAGCCAATTCAGCCTCAATAAGGAACCCTTGGAGCCTCCTTACCGGGTATCTGTCTCCCAGGATCAGGGACAGGGCAGGGGAAACTTGGCCTCTTTCTTTGATACGAACATTCCCACATACAGAGATTTGCATCTCTGTTTATAGCATGTCTGAAGCTGCTTGAAGTGGGACCATCAGTGGAGAAATGGCATGGAAAAAAACCTGCTGAAGAATGTCCCTGAGCAGCAGATGGGTTCCTGGGCCAGTGGGACAACACGGCAAGTCCCAAAGCAACGTGGGAGGAAGGACTAAGGGAATGTAGGAGGGAAGGTGACACCTGGTGTCGGAGGACAAGGGAAAAAAAGCACGAGACTAACTGTAGTGGGTAGTGAGGTTCAGGAAACAGGTAGCAGTGACAGGGGGCACCTGGCTTGCTTGGGATCCCAAAAGGCATTAAATAGGGATCTCGAGTTGTCTTAAACTGCTGGGGCTGTCATAACAAGGTACCACAGTCTGGATGCCTTAAACAACAGACAGTTACTTTCTCACCGTTCTGGAGGCTGGAAGTCCAGGTGAAGCCTCTCTCCTTGGCTTGTCAGTCAGTGGCTGCCTTCTCCCTGTGTCCTTGCATGGCCTTTGCTCTGTGTGCCCAAGGAGAGACTTCGATTGAGAGAGAGAGGGAGCGATCTCTGGACACCCGTCCTATCAAATTACAGCCCCACCTTTATGACCTCCCGTAACTTTAATTACTTCCTTAAAGGCCCTGTCTCCAAACACAGCCTCCAAATAACATTTGAGGGGTAGGGCTTCAATATTTGTAATATGGGGAAGCACAATGCAGCCCATAAGGCTAGAGCTGTTGGAGAACTTCCAGCTGAAATGCCCGTCTTACTGGCTTTAGGGAATTGACTGAGGGGAGCAATGGGCAACTGAAGTCCCTGCACAGAGCTCCGCATATTGTCCCCTCCTGCCACCTTTCTTCTTACAGTCAGTGTAAGATCACAAGGGAGCTGAGAATTAACAGCAAACACAAAGGCTGTGGGGTGTGTCGGAGGAAGGGGAGGGGGCGGGGGCGGGGGGAACTTAGCTGGGCTTCTAAGGGGACTGGTTCAAGGGCTGGGAGCTGGGTGGAATTTCCTGCTGAGGTTCAGAGAAACTGGCCGCAGCTGAGCTCAGCCCAGCAGGTGCAGTGAGGCAGGAGGCTGATGCTGAAAGACCAGGTTAGATGGACTCCGAGCCAGCGGGAGGCAGCGGGAGCCAGCGGGAAGAGCACACCCCGACCCTCACTCTCACCCCGATGTCCGTCAGCCTCTGCCGCCGCGATGCCTCTCAGGATGAGGGGAGAAAGAACGGGGAGGGGGGGAGATGAGGACTTTGGCCAAAAGGGACTGTTTTAAACCGGAAGAAACTAACTTCTTTTCAACTGGCAGGTTCCGTCCCAGCCGCAATCCTGCTACCGAGCACGAGGCCTTAGCACATCTGAGCTGCACTTGGATTCTGCCACGCTTGTATTTATCAAACACTTATGATGTCCCAGGCATAGAGCTAAGCATTTATTTGACTGTAAAAAGTATTATTTTAAAATTAGTAAGGAGAACATACCAGGAAATACTGAAACGTGAACGTTCAGGCTAACATCAGCTGTAAAACTAACACTGGCCTCCCCGCTACCAGCTCCAGGGAGTGCCTGAGCGCCCCTGGCCGGTGGTCCGCCCCTTCCTCTTCCCACCCCTGGTTCTGCCCACCTACGCCCTGAAGGGGCTCACAGGCATGTCTGTAGACTCCCTGTCCTCAAATCAAAGAACTGACCCCTGCCCCTTCAAACAGCCTCCTTGAAGCCCCTTGGGACTAGAGTTGCAAACTGGGAGCATGGTCCCCTCTCAGGATGACGAGCCTGGGACAGAAAATGGAAGTGGAGCTGGGCTGTTCAGGCTGGGCTCCTAGTGCCTCATGCGCGGTCTAGAAGGTGGGGGCCTGGGCTCCAGGGGGCATGGCGCTTGGCCCCTGTGGACTCCTTGCCCTCTGGGGCAAGGTGCAGACAGAGGAAAGCCAGAATGCTGTCTTCTAAAGTACTAGGTCCGGTGGGGAGGTGTGGCTCAGTGCTAGAGTGCGTGCCTAGCATGCACAAGGTCCTGGGTTCAATCCTCAGTACCTCCATTACAAATAAATAAATAAAAACCTCATTATCTCCTCTCCCCCAAATTAATTTTAAAAAGCACCTCCATTAAAAATAAATAAAAACCTAATTCCCCCCCCCCACAAATTAATTAATTAAAAAAAAGTATGAGGCCCATGGCAGGGGCCCCAGTCGCTCACCTCCGAGAGTGGCCCCCTTGCCTCTCCACCCTTCCAAACTCTTCCTCCTTAAAGAGGCAATACTAACTCTTCAAAGTCATCTTCTCAGCCCTTAGGCTCTCGGGAAATTCCTCTTGATTCCTGATCTGATGGAGACATCATTTACTGTGCAGGGATCCCGTGCCAGGTGCTCCCAGGCACCTTGTTTCACTGACTCCTCACAGTACCACTGGGAGGCAAGTGTCCTTACCCCCAATATCACAGGCGAGGAAGCCGAGGCTCAGGGAAGTGGCAGGAATCACCCAAGGTGTGACAGAGCTGGAGCAGAACCATATTCATTCTCTAAGTCAGTGAAACTAAAACCAGAGGCACTCGGGGGAAGGAGACCTGGCGCTGGTGTTTGGTGAGCCTCCCAGGTGATTCTGATGTTGACCCAGGGCTGACGCCACTATTTAAAGCCCCAAACCACTGTTGCCGTCGGCTGGGAAAGGCAGCCTTAGGACAGTACTTTAAATAACTGCTCAGACAGCCGAGCTTTTCTGCGGGGCGCCTGTGACAGCCCAGACTGCTCCTTGAGATTCCAAAGAGGAGGAGGGTTGATGTCTGTGGCTGAAGACAAAGTTACTGATATTCCCCCCACCTCTGACCCCTGACTGAACTCTGCCTACAGTGTTTGTTCGTAAGGAGCTCAGCTGAGCTGGGAGAGAGCGCTGAGCTGCGGGCTGTGGGAGTAGCTCAAAAGGCAAGGAGCCCAAAATGAGAGCGTTCAGTCTTCAGTCACTTACTGTGGTGGGAAAAGCAAGAGGCTGAAACTGGAGAAGGCACCAATTCCCCTGTTCTATATTCCCCCCCATGGAAAGGCGCCCCAACCCAGGGTCAGGCGGGCCAGAGCATCGCGGGGTCCTCTCACTGCTGAAGGAGACCTCGAACAAAAGGACCCAGCATTTTATGGACCCTGAGGCAGCTGGTGAGGGGACGAGGTGGGGGAGGCGAGGAGTGAAAATGTCTTTAAGGTCTGTCCCTCCCTTTATTTGCTATTTTTTTAGCTCTAATTACTTACATACATATTTTAAACTGTTACGTCTTTTTGCTTCATTTTATGATTACATAATGACCCCATCCCTAATGATGGCATTTGTCTTCAAGTTAACTTTGCTTGTCTTAATAAAGCTACATAAGTTTTCTTTCGGCGCTGGCCTGATCTTTTTTTTCCTTTTTTATTTCAAACTGTCCAGGTTCTTTTAACATCAATTTTGAAAAAGCATACAGGTGTTTTTTTCCCCCTTTTAAACCCAATCAGACAATTTCCTTGAACTGGCAAATTTAGTTTACATATATTGTTCATGGAGATATTTGCACTTTTTTCTATGATTTTCTAGTGTACTTGCAGTTTTTTCAGTTTTTCTATGTTGATTGCTCTTCCTTGTTTAAATGTTATAACCTAATTATTAAAAATTTTATTTAGATAGCGTTCTAGTGTCATATACGACTTGCCCAAAAGGAAGAGGTTAAAAAAAAAAAAGCACTGACGAGTAGGGTGAGGAGAGCTAGGGTTGAGTTTTAGTTCTATTAATAACCTGCTGTGTGACGTGGGTCAATCTAATTGACCTCCCTGAGCCTTATTCCTCCTTGTAAAATCCTGAGCTTGAATCAGCAGTCTGAGATTCCTTCTAACTCTTGGATTCTCGATGCCTAAACCTGCCGGGTCACTGGCTCTTGGTGTGTGAAAAATCCTAGGGCTTTTCTAATCTGAAGTGTGCTCTTAGACTAAGAGTCTTTTTTAAAAAATTGTTAATTAAAACGATTTTTTTCCAGCTTTATTTGGATGTCTCTTTAAGATTCAAGATAGCCTTCTTTCCTTTACAGCACTGGGAAGATTTCGGACTAAAGTAGCATTATGGAAAAAGAATCCAGGAAAAAATAGAATGTCAGTGATTTAGTTTTCTTACACGTCAGAAATTGAACTATAAATTCCATAATCAGAATCAGGAGAGGGAATAGGACACGGTGACGCAAGTGTGAGTGGCTACTGTGTTCGCCATCCAGATGCCACCCAGAACGTCTGTGATTCACAGGAAGAGGTCCACATAGCAACGTTAACAGGAGTTTGGAAGTTGATTCCAACCTGCGTGGATGACTTTGAGGGGTGAAGACCTCAGTGGAGGGTGTCACTGCAGATGTGGAAACGGCAAGAAAACTAGAATGAGAAGTGGAGCCTGAAGATGTGACTGGACGGCTGCAATCTGATGGTAAAACTTTAGTGGGTGAGGAGTTGCTTCTTATGGATGAGAAAAGACAGTAGTTTCTTAAGATGGGACCTACACCTGGTGAAGATGCTGTGAAGCTTGTTGAAGCAACAAAGCATTTAGAATATGACATAAACATAACTGATTATGCAGTGGCAGGGGTTAGGAGGACTGACTGCAATTTTGAGAGATGTTCTACTGTGAGTAAAATGCTACCAAACTGCATTGCATGCTACAGAGAAATCATTCAAGAAGGAGTCAATTAATGTGGCAAATTTCATTGTTCTTATTTTAAGAAATTCCCACAGCCGCTCCAATCTTGAGCAACCAAATGATCAGTCAGCAGCCATCAACACTGAGGCAGGACCCCAACCAGCTAAAAAGATTACAACTCACTAAAGGCTTGGATGATGATGGTGGTTACCATTTTTTTTTAGCAGTATTTAAAATTAAGGTATGTACATTTTTTAGACATAATTTGCACACTTTAATAGACTACAGTGTATTACAAACATAATCCTTATACTCCCTAGGAAACCAAAAAATTCATGTCTCGCTTTACAGTGGTGGTCTGGAATGAACCCGCAATATGTCTGAAGTATGTCTATAGTAGCTCTAGAGGGTTGGGAAATGAAATAAAGGTGCATACGGTGTGAACCCACTTTAACGACAGCTGTGGAAAAGATAAAATGGAATCTGGTGACAGAAAGCAGATCTGTGGTTGTCAGGGGATGGGGTCAGGAGGGGATCAACCAGGACAGAAACCAAGGGAACTTTTGGAATGAAGGAAATAGAATGGTGGTTACATGGGTGTGCAAATTTATTATATTTACTTAAATGTATAATCAAATATTGTACTTAAAACCATACCTTAATAAAGTTTATTACAAAAA
Source organism: Camelus bactrianus (assembly GCF_048773025.1). NCBI lineage: Eukaryota > Metazoa > Chordata > Mammalia > Artiodactyla > Camelidae > Camelus > Camelus bactrianus. Next base: position 13,777,235 of record NC_133560.1, on the reverse strand, counting down.
ATAAAACAGGTCCCAAACCAAAAGTAAACAAAACTCAGGAGTCAGTTACAAATTCGCTGCAGGGTTTTGTAGTATTACAAACAGCTATCCTGAAAACCTGACCTGAAAACATAGGTATCAAGGTTCTTTAGTCAATCAGTTAAAATGATACCTTAAAAAAAAAGCAACCCTATGTAATATGTATTCAGTTACCTTTTTCAAGTTCATGCCCTTGAATTTTCTGAATGGCGTGTTTAATATATGCTAAAAGTTAGGTTTTCCCCCACCAAAGAAATTGGGGGTAGCTGATTCCAAACTCTCGCTAGAGAAAAAGGAACAAATTGGGTTCTTCTAGGAGAACATGCCCTTATGGTTTTGGTAATCTTTGTTACTGTTTTCAGAAACTGTAAATAAAGGCTACCTTTCAAGCCCTGGCCAGAGACGTGCACTTGTTTATCTAAACGTAAGTTGAGTATTGGGTTGTATTGTGGACCTCGGGGGGGGGGGGGGGGAAGCAACATTAAATACAAGTTTTTAATGTAAAGGAGGTAGTCCCAGAGATGAGACGAGTTTTCCAAGTTTATTTTAAGAGAACAAAAACCAAACTTAAAAAACCCTCAAAAATCGGAAGTATAGGAATATCTTAAAATAGGAGTTTATAAAGGTTTTTGCATAGGAAGAGACCAACAGACTTTAGATGCAGAGACATCAGTGTTTGCTCAATACACAATACGCTCAATTGAGGAACATGTCAAAAGAAGAGACATCTTGCTTTCAAAATTTACATAGTTCTGCGTATAGAAGCCACTATAAGACCTTTGTTTCTTTTGCTTCTGGAATGGAACGTATTTGTTTAGCATGAAGCACTCAGACCCTCATTCTGTGTGTAGCCTTCAACCACAGCTGACCCTTGAACAACCTGGGGGGCGAGGGGCCCCGGCCCTCCTGGCAGCTGAAAGTCCACGAGGAGCTTCGAGCTGGCCCCGTGCTGCCCACGGCGGAGGAAGCCCTGCACGCGGTAAACCCGCGCGGCGCGAGGCCCGGCCGTGCTCCTCCGGGGCGCACACCCGGCTGCCCGCCGCACACGCGGGGGGCTCCACTACAGAGCCCGGGACTCCCGCCCCCGCCGGTCATCTCCCCGCTGTGTCACCGCCTCATACTTTTTCATCCTAGTTCCTATTCACTGAAATTTTAAAACAGAAAGGATATGTACTTCGCAGGTCACACGGTAGTGTTCACGTTTTCAACCACTCCGATACGCCTGGCGTCTAGGCAATCGTGCAGTTTGAAAACTCAAGAGGTCAATTTTCCAACCCAATTCCTCACATATTAAGATCATCAAAGCTTTTTTTTAAACAGCAATAATGCTAACAGGCGTGACTTACGAAAAACAAATGAAGTTTTGGTTTAGAGGAAGCACGTGTGAAATAACCCCGAGCGAAGAGTGATACCAAAGCACCACACGTGTTCTGGCACATCTCCCGTACAGCACATCTAGGAACCACTCTGCGGACGACGTGCATTTCTGACCTCATTTCAAGGCAAAGCAAAGCTTTCCACGTGTTAATAAACGTAAGGCAAATTCCATGATGGTCTGAACCGCATACCTGTGCTTTCTGATGTTGGGGAGGAGAGTGGGGAAAATCTACAGTTACTCCCACCTTACACAGGCAGACGAGATCGATAAGGACACTTTCTCCACAATTAATTCACTCGCGTATTTTCACTGAATGCCTTCTCTGTGCCAAGTACCGGGAATACACAGGTGAACACGACTTTACAAAATCCTTGCTCTCAGAGTTTGCATTCTACTATAGTTGATTTCAGTTAAAACCTTACATTTAATTGAAGTGGAAACGTGGGAATATAACATATAAAAAAAAAAAGATAATATAGTAAACAACTTAGAGAATTTATTTGCAAAGTAAGAAATAAAAAGCATGATTTTAACACTTATTTAGAATATGAACAAAACTAGAAAAAGTTAGACTACATAAAAGGTACAGAGTCCTGAAGTTGGCTTAATGGCCATATAATACCAACAAGCAAAACCCAAGTTTCTTTCATGCAAATAAGCCTTAAGGAAAAGAGAACAGGAATGTTTATAGAACAGACCACAACAAATATTTTAAAAATTTATATAAGAAACTGTACATAAATGAAAAAATAAATTAGACAATTTACAAGAAATGTTTTATAGGTTATAATAGGCTATAACTTAGTTTATTATGAATAAAATTTGTAGCACATTATACATTTTTACATCACAGATTCAGTGTTAAAAGAATTCCAACAAGACAGAGCTTAGACTTGGCAAGAACAATGCAATAGATAGAATAAGGCAACTTAGACAGAAATGGCTTCTGTAAGTAAAATTAACACATATAAACTTCAACGTATGATTTGGTCGATACCTGGGCAGAAGACAAAAGTCATTCAACTTCAGTTAAAAGTCCAAGTTTCACTGTAGTTCAAATAAAGTCAAAGCACATAATGTACATAAAAACGATAAAACCATCTTAACCTCACTTATATCCACATTCCATTAATTATATTTGGGACAATGAGACCAGAATATTGATGTTAGGTCTATAAAGTTATCTTTTGTTTCCAAATGTTGTAAACTAAAGAAAAAAAGTGGCAAATTTCAAATGGCTGCATATTTGTGACAATTACCAACTGTGTGACGTGTGAGATCCCGATGATTCAGAGACAGCATGTAAAGCTAAATTAATCTCAAACTACCTGCATTATTATATATGTATATTTTACAAATTATAAAAAACTGAAATGTTTTCTTTGAAAGCTACTCGTACTATAAGCACTGCTATGTATGAAAAATGTTAAGAAATAGGAAAAAAATCAGCAATATCTTAGATTTGAAATTTAGCTGCTTATTTATACAACTCAAAACCTTGAATTTTACCTTCATTCACTCCTTTGAAAAATACATGCCTCATTAGTTCTTCTGAACATAAAATGACTGGCAGCAAGAAGACTGAAAATCTAAAACCAGAAATAACCTTTTGACTACAGAAAGAGTCAGAATGTAAAGATTTTTAGGGTTTTTTTTTTTCTTAAAAGGAAAAAAAAAATTGGTTTCCTCTCAAACACATCATTCAGCACCAACTGTTGTACCTGAAGTCCCAGTATCAACTCACTGGTACATTTATTTTACATAGTAAGCTGGAAATACCACACACATGTCCAATCTGATTATTCTCAGGCAATCCTAAGGATAAAGGTATTTTGGGTCTTTATCCTATTTGATGTAGATGACTACACTCCATTTCAACTCACTTGCAGGCAATTAAAACTGTGCTTTATACATTCCACTATGAACTGTGTTTGACAAAAGCAGTAAATAACTCCAGGAGGGGTTTATCCCACATCCATCCCCACTCAGAATGATCAGAAGTAAGAAACAGCTTAAAGAAAAGGGCCGCTAAAAGAACCCCCAATATACCTAATTTCAGACATCCATAAATTTAGTGGTATGTTTCTTTTTGTACAATGGGAAAGTTATAATAATGCCCATATAATGCTGAAGTTATAGCACAATAAAAATTAGATACCTTTACAGATTAAAGCACATACACATCCAATTTTTTATATATATACACAGATATAAACCCTTCATATTACTTTAAGGTATAGCTACTACTTGGCCATTACAGGCAATAACATAACATTATGAGAGAATAACTAACTAGTGGTTTGGTGAGAATCCGAAATCTAGTACCTCTCAACATATACAAATAAAATGAACTCTAAAACATGACGCTGAATGTCTGAAAGAATTGTTTTTGTCATTTCAAACGCTGCAATGAACAGAGCAACTGCCTTTCTCAAGATCCTGATCATTATCCAGTCACTTCCCGCTGAAAACAAATCAAACCCTCATTTCACAAATAAAAAAAAATAATATTCAGAGAAGTCAGACCAGTGGCTGGTGCCTTTTCTGTTACAATATCAAGTTATTGACCCCACGACCACTGAAGACAGGTAACAGGAACAACGGGACTGCTTTAAGAAGACACTTGGGCTTCGTGGAAGTGGAAATCACTGAAAATTTAGATACGGTCGAAAAGCTGGGATGGTTTATTTTTCACAGAACCATTATCTTCAATAGGCTATTCAAATACCTTAAAGGAGGAAAAAAAATTACTCACATTTTGGGGTCTTTGCTGATCAACTACTAGGCTCAGTAGAAATATAAAACATTAAAAACAGGCAGTGATACAGATAAAGCACATTATTTTCTGAGGTTATCTGATGATAGAAACAAAGCTGGCTGAATCCCTTCCGCAGTAGGATAAAATACCCTAAAATAAACAAGCTTACTGGGAAAACAGGACATCGACTGACACTTCATGGCATATCACGTCTCATAAAGACAAAGAGCACGACTACAAAAATGTGGTATGTTTCTCATATTCGTTACACATACCACAAAACAGTGAGTGAAATGCAAAACAACGCATCACTCATCTTTCTAGTGATTATCCTTTATCGGTTTTCACATGGCTTTAAAGGAGAAAGAATTTCTAAACTACATTCTCAGATGCAAGAGACTAAAAAGGATAAAGTGCTCAACAGAAAAATGTCACGCTGAACAAAATTTGAAAAATTTTGCACATAACAGGTAGAGTGGCTATAAAGGACATCTGGAAACTGCTGCCTTGCTAAAGCTTTCCACCCAAGCATGCAACCTTCGAAATCAAGGCAAGATGGGATGGACTGCTCTTAGAAGGCAGGGGTACCGCTGGACACAGAGGAAAACCTTCTCCCTTTGAGCTGCACCATTTTTCTTACAGAAATGGACTTTCAAGAGCTGGTACTTACAATATACCAATCACATTTGCACACAAAGGTAAAAAAAAAAAAAAAAAAAACTCAGGAATCTTCATAGTCTAATATTTGGCAAATAACCTGAACCTCTAGGACTGTCAGATACCATGTGTATTACTGGTGACGGCACTAACTTTACCTAAACTAAGAGCCCACCTATTTAAACTAGAGCAGCTGAGCGAGCATGCCCGCATCAACAGGCAGGGATGTCTACTAGCACTTTGTCTTCGGAGGCGCTGGGGTGTAGGACCAAAGGCCACTGGTTCTGAAAGTCTCGTTAAAAGGCAATCAATCTTTTGGGGGAAGGGGTAGTGGTGGTGGGAAGTTCTAGACCCTGTGTTCTTTACCAAGCCCCCAGAACAAACTGAGACTGCTCCTTGCGTTAGAAAATGTTACTGCAGTTTTTTAAAAATGAAAATTAAATCCAAAGTTACAAAGAAGATTCTCTTTGTGTACATGGAACTCAGTGAAGAATTAAAAGGGTCTCTTTATTTAGTCCTTTAAAATTGGCTTCTCAAAGTTCAATTAGATAAGGTGGGCAGGGGGGAGAATTAAAGTCATTAAAATCATCAAATTTACTTCAGTGAAGGAAATACACATTTTGAAGACAGATGAGGATGGTCAGGATGTGTCTTGAGCAACTTTATCGGTATCATTAGAAAAATGACACATACTATGCTGAGACGGCAGGAGGCGATACAAGGTGTTTTTGGAATGGTCAGAAATATAGCTGGACGGAGTGAAATAAACCAGGCCAAATGAGGTCCTTCTCATCGCTCTTCATGAATTTAAAAAATAAGGTTCCCATATGGTCCCCTCTCTAACATTCTTTAAAAAGCCCGTATTAATGAAGTTTTAGTGAATACATGATAGTGTTCATCTTGAAGGGCTAGTTCCAGAACCTGCACTAACACAGGAACCACTACCCAAACGTGGCTACTGAGAACGTGCAATGTGGTTAGTCTGAGTTGAGTTGTGCTGTAAGTGTTAAATATAACGCTGGCTTTGAAGACTAGGCCCCCCCTCCCCTCAAAAAACCTCCCAAATACCTTTTTATAGCGATTCTATGTTGAAATAACGTATCTGACATACTGGGTTAAACAGAAATACGTAATTTAGTAATTTTTGCTTTCTAAATGTGCCTACTAGAAAATGCAAAATTACAGGTGGCTCACATTTCTATTAGCACTGTTCAAGAACATAAGAGCCTTGAGGCATTAGGTTGACTGGGATTAGAACCGAAACTATTTACCACCACTGTATGCTTACAAGCGTTTTCCTGAGGTCATAATAAAAAACTGGTGGCCTTCATCACAATTCTGTACAATTATTAGAAATGCTTTTTAGGATTACTCCAGCAAGTCTAGATTCTACAAGAGAAAAGCCAAGCGCAACAGTGGTGAGACAGCTGTTCACTTCATGTGCATTTTAGCAGGTAACTTCAGTTTCAAAAGAGAAAAAGGATGCATCACAGTTCCAAATTAACGAAAGTATTGATCAAACTAACTCATATATACCTTGACCTTTCCATTTCTTTCTTAAAGACGGCCCCACGTGTCTAACTGCCAATGTACAGTCTGCCACAAGTATAAAACGTGAAGTTTCTCATTTAAACTAAAACTTTTTTGTACAGATGCCCAAATCATCAGACTCTAAAATAAATTAAACAGATGGCTTTTGGCTGAAATAACTAGTCACTAAAATGGAAACATTAAAGTAGAAATGTTTAGTCACTGCAGGTTTTCAAAATGACCGCTGACTGACATGAATTCAACGCTCCAAAGATTCTAAATTCTAAAAAATTACCTTCACAGGCTTTTCCCTCTAAATATTCACTCTTATTATTTATATGTTCAAGTCTATAGATAAAGAAAACCAAATTTTAAGTATTTGAGCACAAAATTTGAAAACTATAAGGAGAAATGTCTCTTTCAAGCACCTCTTAAGAGTCAACTAAAAATTATTCTCTCTGGAGCAAAACTGTGTTCTGTAAAAACACATCATAATACTTCCTTCTTCCTGTAATGTAAACAAGTTTCAAGCTCTTCAAAGCACATCCAGATTTACTGGTAATTTAAGGAGGTGAATATTTTTTCCCAAGTCTTTGAACTTCCTAAACTGCTAATAGTCTTGAAAAACTTCGCAGCACTACTGGACCTCCAAAATGTTACTGCCAAAGGAAAATTCTGAAAAAATGTATGATTATAAAAAATGACTTCAAAATAGAGAATAAATTCCAAGGCAAAAGAATTTATAAATTTTGTAACTATAATGCTTTTATTACCAGAATGTACGCAACACTGATCCTCTTATGATTCTGCAGGACTGCCTCAGACTCCCCCCGCTTCAAAACAACTCATCTTTTGGATTTCCGTAACATCCGTTTAGAATAAATGATTTTGTTGCTGTTCATAACAGAAGAAAGTCTTTAGCTTGGTGGTTCAGACCTAATTAAACAGAAACTGCTAAGTTTGGGGCTAAGATAAATGCGGCACAGAAAGAGCACAAAACCCTATCAATATGAACATATTCCATTAGAATGGCCCTGCCCTGGGACTTCACTGAACGGATTTCCAAATACATAAGTAAGCCTCCAATTATTCAACATTTTTAAACGTACTGATTAACTCAAAACACAAAAAGTGCTGTATCGCCAATCATGTGCATTTTCTAGGATTCATTTTAAAATTCAGGCTAATGTTTAACAACAGTATTTCAATTCAATTATGGCATTTGAAAAAGGTTATACTTCTGGGGAAAGATCACATGAGCATGCTTTTGGGGAGAAGATATGTCTAGAAAACAATAATGAATAAGTAATATTGCCTTAACAATTCTAAAAATCACATAAAAATCATCTTTGATTGCCATTTCCCTAAGCTTTGATACAGAGTATGTTACTGTCCACTTACTAGTAACCAAGACATACAAAGAACAGACTTGTAACAAATACTCAGAATCAATTATTTTCATGAGCTAATAAGCATTTCTGAGACTTTTAAGATTCACGTTTGAACATACAGTACTGCAACGTTGGCTACATAAAATAAATAGAAAATCTTTTTGAGAGGAAGCTCCACAATCAGAGGCTGTGCTGCATTTAAGGATTTAACACTGGCTATATACAAAAGGGAAAGCATTTCCACCAGAAACACCTTACGTTACCGGAGCTCCCTTTTTAATACAGCGACAGTAGCAGCTCACCATCTTGACCTTTACAGATCAACAGGCATAGTGCCACTCTCTCATCCTTTGGTTCCCAGTGACAAATAATGCAGTAATAATGCCTCTGGTTTTCAGCTCCTCTTCGATGACATTTATTAGCAGAGAGAAACCTGATGCTTTAGCTGAAATTTGGCAGCCCAAGGAGTGCACCAACTGCTCCAAAATAGCCCTGTGTGATTCAAAGACAATTACTCATGTAGCGCAGCTTTGAAATTAGCATGTAATATTAACACTATTAAGAGCGTGTATTTGTGTGCAGTCTATTTAAAGAACACCTATTCAGAAATCTACCAATCTCTGTGTTGTCAGCAACTGTAAAAAATTTTTTAAAACTATATTCTCAATATATACACTTTTGAAATACATATTTTTATAAAGTGTTGGCCTTTAGACACTAAAGCTTCCAGGACGATTACTGCAATTCTGTGTTCCCCTCCCTTTTCCTCAAGAAAATGCCTTTGGCTCTGCCTGCCACTCCCACAGCACTCAGCATGCCAGAGGGAGCTGCACGAGGTACACATTCTGACCTGTATAGTGACAGCAGTGACAATGACACACGGAAGCTTCTAAGAGCAGAACAAATACTCAGGATCTGTGTTACTGAAATGCTTATTAGTAAAATATCCATTTGACCAGAAGCAAAATAATTCCAGGGAAACTTACTGAATCCAAAACATTACGTGAACTGGTATTTGCTCAGAACAGAATTTAACTGGATAGAGTGAATAAATAGGAAAAAAAATCTTGCAGAATAACCTCTCTCAGGGGAGAAAAAACAAACAAAAGAAAACAATTGAACAAACAAATCCACTGAAGACACAAGCAGCCCCGGTATTTCAGGAGCTCAGACCTGCTACTGCTCTCTTAGTCAGACCTGTGAAGCTCTCATCTCACTGGGATGCCCGCCAGGTTACAGAAACCCCGACCCCAACCCAAAGGGAAGAGAGGGAATCCACACACCATTCAGGTAAGATGCAGTTTTATACTTTACTTGTAAGTACTGGGCCAGAAACAACATATGAAACCTGCATAAAAAAAGCATGCTATTAAAATTCACAAAACAGTATTTCTGCATCATACCTCATGCTCTAGAAACAACGCTTTCAGTTGACCTTTTGACCAGTAATCCAGTGCATATGCCAAAAGTTTCATTGAAAGAGTATTGACACGTAGAAAGTTTCCAACAAAGACAACTCTGTTTATTTTCTAAAAGAAAAGAACAATGAAAATGATTTGAAAAAAGCATTACCAAGATTTTACAACACAGTACAGTTTAGAAAATCTCTACTTACAAATGTAAACGACGACTACCTTTTGTTAGTGCCTACTGCATTCCTGCTATGTGCCTCCATAATCCCGAATATTTAAAAGCTAGTCTACATGTCACTGTAATTGTCAAAGCCCATAGAGGGTACACGAAGAGGGGGCCCAAACGGAAACTGTGGACAGGGTGAGGATGTCAATGTAGGCTCACCGACTGTTAACAAATGTACCAAACTAGCACTGGACAGTAACAGCAGGGGAGGCTGTGCTTCTGTGGGGCTGGGGTGTATGTGAACCCTGTACTTCCCACTCAATTTTGCTGTGAAGCTAAAACTGCTCTAAAAAATAAAGTCTAGTTTAAAAAAGAAAAGTTCTGGAAAGACCCTAGTTAAATGATGATAGACAAGGCTTGTTTTTGAAAATGACCAATACATTCAGCAAGGTAATTTGGAGAAACATTACTGATGAGACAAAAGGAGACACACCAAGGAAAAGTATTTTAAATGTGTTTAGGGCTTAAAAAAGCTGTAAACTTGGCCAGCGCGTTGCAGTTTATGCTCAGCAATGACTCGCAACCCGTGGACTGGATCCACAGGGTTGGAGAGCCACACTGCCAGGTATGCCAGGTATCCAGCCCCAGGCTTCCAGCAGCCTCTGTCCCCAGCCGAAGCCATCAAATCACTCCCTGTTAAGTTCTACTCATCGCTCTGGTTCCTCAGATGCCTCTAAGGTTAGGAAATCACAAATAAAGAACTGATGTTTGAATCTCCAGAAAACCTCCTTCTACTCTCACAATAATGTATGTATTTTTGAGTATACGCTTTTGCACACTGAGTTTGAATAGTATAAACTATGGCCTTAATTACTGTTAAATGTCAGTTGGCCAGTGAAAATCTGGACCTAGAGGGCTAATAAAAAAAGGTCCCAGATGACTGTCAACTCCTAAAGTGAAATATTTCCCAAACCTAGGTTAAAAGGCCTGCTAGTGGCTCCCTCAGCCAACTTACTCCACTGTTACTAACTCAAGAAACAGAATTCTGGATTTAAATTTAGACTAATTCAGCAGATTAATCTGAGTCTTTACACAGTTGTTCTCTCTGCTAGAGCCTCCCTTTCCCCAAACTCCTGCATCCATGATTCTCTCACTGCCTTCAAATCTTTGAATAAGGGTCACATTTTCAATCAAGCCTTCTTTAACTACCCAATTACTCAGTATTTGTCCTTTGCCACTATCTGATCTACACTCAATTCTCTTTATCTTGTTTAATTCCCTTTTCTAAAAAAAATAGCATTTTATCACCTAATACTTACTAAACTATTTATATTCATTTACTACGTCACTAGAATGGCCACAAGCGCCACAAAGTCAGGGATCTCTGTTTTCTCCACGAATGTATCTCAGAAGTGCCTAGAATAACGCCTGGCACATGATACTCTGTAAAATATTTATTTCAATGAATAAATGAATGGATGAACAAATGAACGATTCCTTCAAAAAAGCAAAATTCCCAACTCATTTAAAGTATTTGATATTTATAAAAGTTAAATGGGCAAATACATCTATCACAAGAAGGCAGAATTATATACATAGTCTTCTTCAAATAAAAATAACCTGACTATGAGGTAAATCTAGCAGTACATGCTTTTTATAAGAACGTATCATTCAAATGTCACGTGAAGAACAGGTCTCAATGCCTTCATAGCCCTGTACAATGCTGCTTGATCCATTTGCAACAAGGCAGCACTGTAAAGAAGCCGAGGGCAGTGAGCAAGCTTCCAAGTACTCCACTAACCAAATGCTACATTAACACCAAAAAGCCCTCCCACCTCCGATCACCTGTTACCTCAAACTGGCTTACTGTTTAGAAAGAATTTTCTTTCATAATTTCAAGGTATTTAGGTTGTGTACTTCTGAAAAGATCTCTGAATAAACATGAAATATAAGTTATCTATTTGTCCTATTTCCAGTTTGAATTATCTGCTACTTTCCTTAAAGGCAGTGTAACAACTAGGTAGGTAACATACGTACTAATGAGTCTTGGGATTTAACGGATTCAGAGAGCTCAATCCTAGAGGCCTCCTTAAGGAACATGAGGAAGCCTGCGTAGAAGCCTATGTAATGAAACTCCAACTCACATGTTTCACGTGATTAAAAAATTTTCTTACCTCATTAACAGCACACATCCGTGCCACAGAACCAATGTTATTGGTGATAGTAACTAAAGTAGCTCTCGCTAGATCTTCTTTACTGACAGATTCTCGTTTCTCCTTATAAATCATATTCCCAAAACTGCAGAGAAGTGATAAACAAAATCAAATCTGCTGATGACAAGCAACATTTCATACATTTTGGGAATACAGCCTACAGATAAATCTACGCATATACAAAAGAAGGTATATACATGGACAAGGTGACTTACTGACTCAATGAACTGCACATCCTGGAAAAACCCAAACACCCATCAAACTATGATACATTCACACAGTGAAATACCATGAAGCTGTTAACAAGGAAGGGAGGGAAGAAGAAGGGAAGGGAGGAGGATGGAGGGGAAGGAGGGAGAAAGGGAAAGGATGAAGGAGGGAGGAAAGGAGGGAAAGAAAGAGGCAGGCAAACAGGCTAGGCTACACTGCTGTGGTGGACGATACAGCCACCCCTCTCATCCACGGGGGACTGGTTCCAAGCTCTTCCTCGGATGCTAGTATCTGTAGATGCTCAAGTCCCTTATATAAAACAACGGAGGATTTGCACATAACCTATGCATATAGTTTAAATCATCTCTAGATTACTTATAACACTTAATACAATGTAAATACCATGCAAATAGTTGCCTGTAGGCAGCAAATTCAAGTTTTGCTTTTTGGAACTTTCTGAAATTATCTTTTTTTTTTATATATATATATATATATATATTCCATCTGAGGTTGGCTGACTCCGCGGATACAGAACCAAGGACAAGGAGAGCCAACTGTATATAATATGCTGTATAATGGTATATAAATGTTACCTTTTAAAAGTTACCTTCTATAAGGGGAGGATGAAGAGATGTATCTGCATAGAGAAACACTGGGAGGATACTCAAGAATTAATAAAATAATTTCTTATAGTGCATTTAAGGGAGACTTCTTAATGTACATTTAATTTTAAAACTATGTGAATATTCAAAACTTAGAACTAAACTGGTAAGAGGAAGCCCCCTTACGACTTCCTGATATATCGCTTTCTAAAAACTAAACAAGAAACCTTAATTACAACATAAACGTTAAACTTACCTAGATGCTACAGCCCAGCCAGGCAGACCAAATCTTTCATAATCGCCTCCGTAAATATCACGGACCAGCTTGTCAGCTTGCGTGCTGTCACCTTTGGATGCCATTTCAAGAGCCTCTTCAAAACTCTCACAGCCAGTCAATAAACTACATAAACCCAGAAAAGTACCCCCTCCAAGGCTAAAGAAAATAAAGACACTTGGTAAGTTGCACTTACACACTGTATTGTTTCTTCACAGTAAAAGAACAGAGCACTCATTTATTCAGTAAACACACGGACAGAAAACACTGCTAAACCTAACAAAAATATATAGCAAAACTAAACTTGTCAAAGAATAAACCAAAGGAAAAAAAATCTTGTGTGGAAACATCACACAGGAGATCTTTTCTATCTTCTAGTATCTTCACCTGACACCACACACTTTGCAATTGCTAAAAACAAATGTCTCTGTATGCATGAAAAGGGAGTGTTAGAAGTTAGTTCCATATGAATTAACAGGAGAAAAATTGTAATTCTAAGGGGTTTCCACAAACTACTTTTGCAAAAGGCCTGTTTGCTTGGCCTTTTCAGTGTGATGCATGAACACTCACATGACTCAGAAATGAATACACGGAGGAAATCTATGTCAGGCTGGTCATCATGTTAAAGACAGAAATTTACATGGCTCTATTCTTTTGGATATGCTCGCAAGATAAAATTATGTCTCTCTAATCCCTAAGACCATAACCTTTGCTCCCTAGTCTCACCTAAATTTCTAACAGGTTCTATTCCTGAATCACTAGCGGAATTTAGTTAACAGACTGAATTTCTGTCTTTTTGAATTGACTGAAGTAGGTATAAACTTCCTTGTAATTCTTTGGCATAGAGTTACAATGGAGGTAGATTTTTAGCCACTACAGAAATCAAATACTAATTAAATTTAAGTATCATTGAAATAGCAGTACTGCACTAAAATTAAAATGGGATTTTTTTTTTCACAAATCAAACTAAAGTATCCTAAAATCCTTCTTTCTCAAGTCAATAAACCGGAGTCTCCAGCTTCCTTAAAAGTTGACAAAGAACCTATCAGAATCATAATGAAAATTTAAAAATGTCATTTCACATTTTCCAGGTAATAATACAGAAAAGAGCTCACATTAAATTCATTCTATAAGAATTATTTACAACGTTGCCCAACACTCCACTTAAATATGAATCAAATAAGCATGTGGTAAGGTTTAGGCTTAAAAATGTTTATATAAAAGTGAGGAAAATGCTCTGGAAAATAAAAACATTACTGGAATCTTTCCAGATTAAAAAATCACTATCATTATGGAAATTTTGATGCCAAATATAAACATTTGATGATTTTAGTTTGAGTCTTCAACACATGCCTTATAAAACAATATCTGCAACACTTTAACTTAATACATCAACATTTTTAGCTGCTGCCCAATACACATTATTTTCCCAAAGCTAGCATTAATATGATAATTTCACAATTGCTGTGTATCAAACAGTATAAATGCTGCAGTAAGAACAAAAGGCACTACCTTGTCCCAGTTACTCGTTTATAGTTGTCTTTGGAATGGACTGCTAAAATACTGACTCCTGAGCCAATGTTCACTACCAGCAGTGGATAGGGATCGTCCAGGTTAAAAGGCATCTTTTGGCATCTCTCAGGTTCTGAGGCATTAGCAAAATAATAGCACTCTGCTTGTCCATTGAAACTGACAGAATCTATATACAGCAAGCCCTTTACAAGGCAGTCAAGTTCATCCAGTTTGTGCAGGTGGAGGTTTCCAATCTGTAACAAAAACACCAAAAGGAGTTTTATAAAGTGAACAAAGGACAGCATTTAAAATACTTGACTCAATTGTCCTGTACAATTTTCATGTACTTTATAGAACTTCAAAATCATCTACTACCCACTGCATTTTCACTTGTTTCTTTTGTGTCAAAAATCTCTTAGGGACTTCATTCAGTCCAGTGGTTCTCAGTGGTAGTGATACTGCCTCTGGAGGCGTTTTTGAAATCTGCATGTACATTTTAGTTTTCAAAAAGGTGGAGAGGCGGGGAGAACCAAACTGACATTTAGTGGGCAGGGACTTAGGGGGCCGGACATCTGCAGTGGGCAGGGCAGTTGTGCCAAACAAACTATCCCCTCTCTGCGTCATCTCTGAACATTCTGACAGACAGAAACCTAGCCTCATGTTTTAAAAACTGAAGAGAAAGGGCATCCCTTTCAGGCTTTGAAGTGAGGTACCTACTGTGCGAAAATCTTTTTCAAACTTGTAAGCACCACCTCCTGTAGCACATAGCACCGTGTGTAATGTTGAGAAGTTTTTATCTCTTCCCATTTGGATAAAAGTAGGCAGGTCCTGGGTTGGAAATCTGATAAAGTGCAAGTTCCCTCTCCGGCCAAAAAGTGTTAAATCCTTCAGTTCAAGGTGTACATCCCGAATACCAGTGGATCCATATGCTACATTAGAAGTCAAATATTTCCGGATACTTTTTAAGCTCTCAACTTCTTCTTGTTCTTCCTCTGCTGTGATATCAATAGGTTCAAAGTATGAGAGCTTCACTAAAGTTCCCCCAATGTCCATGCCAAACCATGGGAAAGCTGTGGATAAAAAATAAATAGTAAAAAATACACATCTTGATTTTGGAAATGCCAATTAGGAACTAGTTAATCAGCCACAAAGTTACCCCGAATCATGCATTCAGTCAATAATAGGTAAGACATAAGACACATCTGCTATGTGCAATTCACCCTTTTCCCTTCAAAGGGCTATTCTGTGTATTTTCTAAAAACCCATAACCTAGGATGCTTGGAGCTGGACCAGGGTCTTTTAATTCCTGGCCTGGCAGGCATTCCTTTTCATTTATTAAATATTTATCCTGTGCCCCAGGGGATTAGGAGAAATTTGGACCAATTCAGTTTTCATAATAGGTCATTACCTAGGATTTGAAAATGTTTCTAAAAGGCTTTTCATGTAATAAAATTAGCCTATAATCATTTCAAGTAACCCAAGGGAAAAGTACCTCCTTAAAAAGAACTTCTTCTTTGTTCATTAAACTTACTAGGCTTCTTTGGTGTATCTGGTTAATAAAATTAGCTGTTGATAATGCTGAAGTAAGTCTATTTGGGGACAGGCACACTTGGACAGGGAGCATCACCTGGGTTTGGGACTTGATGCTAAGTGGGCTATACTGACTTTGGATAAGCCATTAACCTCTCGAATCCGTTTCCTTAAGTCAATTCTCTGAGATCTTAATCATTACGATAGAGACTCAAAAATAATTAAAACTTAAGATACACAGGTTACAAAATGCCTAACAACATGTATTTAAGTTTTTTATGTGTAAGTTGCCAAGGAAAATTAGTTCCCGCTAAGGTTCTACTTTGTTTCTTACATACCCCTATTTTACCTATTTGATATGTCTGTACCATTAGAAACCGACAGCAAACCATTCAGTGAGAAAGGATTCTATACATGTTTCTATTTCAGAATTTACATCTACTGTAATTAGTAAATTATACTGACTATGAGGAAGGAATAACTCTCATTGTCTTCTTCTGGAGAAATAGCTAATTTGTTTTTGTATTTGACACCCAAGTTGCAGATCCAGATCTACATTAAAGACAATCTTAAAAAAGACACATTTTTTTAAAGTGAAATTACTTAAGACAATAATTTGGGACGTGAAGGCAGCTTTTGCTATGCTTTTGTCACCACAGACTTGTATAAACTAAGATGCTGAAGAAACTAAATTTTTTCAGTCTTGTTGGGTGGCTAGCAACGGAAGTCACCTTAAGTAACACACTCCTAAAATTAATGATAGGACATTCAACACTCATGTCACATCTCGCCCATGTCTGCTGTCTTTTGCTGTCTGCTCTTAAAGGAAGGGTAACTAGAGATGCTATACAGCAGAACATGAATTTCTTACTAACCATAATAGACAAACCAGAACATTATAGGTGTCTTCTTTTGCACAGAGATCCTTTCAACTCAGCAGAGTTCTGAAATTCATTTCGTTATGCCAGAGAAGGCGGAGGTATAGCTCAAGTGGCAGAGCACCTGCTTAGCATGCATGAGGTCCTGGGTTCAATCCCCAGTACCTCCTCTAACAATAAATACGTAAGTAAGCCTAATTACCTCCCCCCACCAAAAAATAAATAAAAAGAATTCTCTCACCTTATGCCAGAGAAAAAAATCATCATTCAAAATGTATGAAGGAGACAACAAGAACACAGAAGACACATGTCCTTAATTATGATCCATTCCTTTCATTTAGCAGGTGGTCTAACTTTTAGTGCATTAAAGCAAATACTTTCAGGGCATTAAAACAAAACTTATGCTTGTTATTTTGTCACTAAACAAAATGACAGAGGAAGGGGGCATGGAGCTTAAACTTTACTGATTTGCAATGAAAGTACAAGGTTAAGTACAACCATGGGCCACTAACAGTTCCATGAGGTAAGAAAAATACCAGGTTCCAAAGAAATTGGGCAAATATCTGTATCTAAAGCTTTGCTGCTTCTAGCCAAGGGCCAAGGTAAAAGTAGGTCACCAGTGCATAAGCTGCCCACTTCCTCCATATAACCTAAATATTTCTCTATCTTTTGAGAAATAAAACTCTCCACTGCCAAGGCCAAAAAGAAAAGGATCAAAATGCATTTAAAGAACAAAACACATTTTCATTTTCCATAAATATAAATAAGTACTTTGATTATCTTTCCTAGACTTTGAGCATTTCCTAGATCTCTCATCTGTTTATGCGGCCTTCCAAAAATAATAGCTCCTATTCTGTTTCTCACCTGAGCCTAACAGAGCAGCCATGACTTCCATTAGGTCCCCATAAGTAACAAAAATATCCAGAACCACTACAAGCAGAGTGCTACCAAGAAATTATCTTTCTTACCAGGTAGATTAGGTATGCAAAAGAAATGCACTTGTCTGATCATCTTTTTAGATGATTAAACAGAAGATACCTAGCCACAAGGGCCGACTGTTGACTTCCAACAAGCTGTTACAAAAGTTCGGTACCTTGTTAAGTGTTGTTAAGGAGCAGGGGAGCTTTAAAGAGCTGTTTAATTGCTATTGGCCCCATGCAGATTTTAGCTCAAAGGGATCCTGTGCCAAACTAGGATTTAATTGTTCTCTAGCAGAAAGAGAAATCAAATGCTGAAAATGTTCAAAATGTTAGTGGATTATCTTAAGGAACAAAATTCTAAAATGGGCATGTGCACTGGTAGAGTACAGATATGCTTCAAGTTCTTGAATAAAAGACATTTCACTCTTCCTGATAATCATTCAAAAAAAAGTTTTTGTTCTAAAATAGACTAAGAAAAAAACCATCTTCTCACCTTCAGTATTATAATTCCTCAGAAGAGCTTCAGAAGATTTTTTTCCCCCTTTGGTAAATGAGTTACATCTAAGGGGCTATCACGACCAGTTGCACCTTATAATCTACTAGAAGTGATTGTTCTTAAGTAATGACTCAATTTACAAACAGGTCAAATTATACAGAAGCAAACAGCACACATATGACACATACTTCTCTCTGCTCTTGACAAAAACTTCAGGTACCCTACTGCTTCAGTTAGAAAAGCAGGCCCCCAAACCTATATAGCACCAAATTAAAAAAAAATGCATATAATATATATACATATATATATAATTGCTTATTATCACCTTGTTAATCCCATTAAGTGCCATACAGGTGAGCAAAACAAAGGCTGAAAAACCCCCACCTTAAAAAATCATGTCAGTTGAGGCACAGAGGTATTTAAGCAGCGTGAAAAACACAAGTAAAGGTGATCCAAACACTGCCACTGTTGTAGTTCTAGTAAAAAGTTTTCATTAGGTTAATGTTTGACTTCATCCTTCCCCTGGAGTTGAATTAACATGTAATTTCAAAAGCTTATCTTTTAGTTGCACAATCTAGAGAATGAAACCAATTCTTTTTCTTATTTTCTGGTTAAATACATGCATTGGTTTATAAGCTGTTATATATTAGTGATGGAACGAAATGTAATGTTTTCTAACAGGTGAGTAATTCTATGAAGGTATGTGAAGCCTGACACAAACAAGTGTATGAGGCACAAAGTGCATGAAAAACAAACCAAAACCAGTATGAGGCACAGCTTTTAGATCCCAGTGCTGCTCTAAGGTTCAAATGATGCAATGCATGTAAAGATAGTGTGTTACATACAAGTGCTCAGTAAATTTGTGATTATAAAAAGAAGCCCTATACAAGAACCAAAAACCAAAACAAATATATCTTTAGCTAACCTGAGTGGTTTAAAACACAGGAAGTAATACTTGCCAGTTTTATACACATGCATGTCCCCGACAGTTTGCAGCTGAAATACTTTCTTTCCCCCTCACACAAAAACAAGATATTCTTTATTTTTACTGGAAAGAATTGAGTAGACAGTCAAGTCACCTTTTATGTATAAGAAACTGGAAATGTTATTTCAGACTTCTAAATCATATCAGTTGATTGCTTTTTCAGCATAAGTCTAATGTTGATGGTCTTACAACGCACCACAATGTAGTAATAAGCAAATACACATTTAATTATCATCTTTGCTAGATAAGAAACACCTCTGACAGAGGTGGTTAAGTGACTACAAGCTTGCCCAATCTAAGTAATCAAATCACTGTCCTGGCAAAAATAAAATAATACCATAAGAGTCAGAAATATGAGCTTGTCACAGTTAAACTCATTTTACTAAATGGAAATTCTAAGACAAGCAAAGAAAATATACGTGCTGAGGGAAGATGTCCAATTGTTCTACATTACTGCATCTGTTCAAGATTCACTTAATTCAGCAAGTGTAAATTAGAAGTGTTTCTATATTACTGTCATTTAAGCCTTCACATCACTATTTTATAGACTGCTGAATAAGAACTCATTAGCTATCATTTAAAAAAAATCATCACTTAAAAAATGTTTTAATTGGCAGATAAAACTACCAGGTTAGAAAGATTTGTCTTTAAGTATTTAGACTATACCCTCCAGGTACAGAAGAAAGAACACTGGACTATGAGTCAGGTGACTTAGGGCCCTGAACCTCATTTAGCAGAGTTGGTTGGTGCAGCCTTATTCTGGGGCTCAGTAAGTTCAATTTTCTCAACAGTAAAATTAAGACCAAGTTATCTCACATTTAAATAACAATCAGCAATTTTCAGAGTGCTATCGTAGGTTGCCTCTCCAGAGAGGTTTACAAGAAACAAGATGGGCGGGAAGGGATGGTGTTAGTGCTCTGTTTTATAGCAAGAGATTTACTAGAACTGTTGGATCACTCAACAATGTAAAATGGCAAAATACCAATACAATCCTAAGATATAAGTACGCATTCCACTTTCCTAGTTGCTCTGAAGAATGGACTTCAAGTATGACAATCACAATGGCAGACAGATTAAAGAAGCCATTTACAGGAGTAAAAGGTTTTTAAAAAGCTAAAAATAAAAGGAAGCAAACTCTCTCGATCTACTCTCAAACTATGGAAAGAATTTTTTTCTTAAAGTACATGCTATACATATTCACAGAAAAATCTGAGTAGTCACCAAACTATTAATATTGGTTAGCTGAGTGGCGGCAATAGGGGTGATGTTAATCTTTTCATCGGTATTAAAAACAAACTAGTTGCTACACCAGGGCAATTACCCACTGGTCGGTGTCATGCACGTGTGTTTAAAAGTTCTAATTATAACAACAGTGACAACTCCCAGGAACCCACCGGGACTTCAAGGACACAGAAAGCTCAGAAATCAGTTTAAAAGGGTGGTAAATGTCCCCGCGCAATTTGACAGCCGCGGCCGCCCGTTTTCAACTTGACTTCAGAGGAAGCCGGGAGAGCGGACTCGTAGCTCTAAGTCTTGCCTAGCAAATCCCGAAACAAAAATCCCCCTCTAGCACCTCCCAGATCTCGAGGAGGAAGTAGGAGGGAAGGCTAGGGGGCGGCAAGCGACCGTCACCCGAGCATAGGGGGATGGGGAGGGAGCCTCGACCGCTGTGCTGAAAAGGTCCCTCCACTCGCATCCCGTGCGGGGCGCCAGCGCAGAGAGACCGGCTTTGAACCAGGCAGCCCCGCCAAGCGGCTTCCAGCCCGGGCCCAACGTGCTCTCCCAACCCGACGGGCCCAAGCCCCCATCTTACAGGGTTTCTTGGCATCCTTGATCTTCATGGCGTCGGCCTGAGGGGCGAGAGGCAGCCTCGGGTTCCGTGAGCGGAGGCTTCTGGCTGCGACTCCGGAGGTGGCTGGGCCTCTAGGGGAGGCCCGGCCGGTTCCTCCCCTCGGGCCGGGCGGGGCGGGCCAAGGGCGGGGCGGCGGCGCCTAAGACGAGGCCCGGCCCAGGGGGCGGCCGCCCCACCCCCGCGAGGGGCGGCCGGGAGCTAGCGAGCTGGGGAAGGCCGCCGGCCTCGCCGCTCCCGGGCCCCCCCCGCCGCCGCTCCAAACAAAAGGCCCCGTTCCCCCGAGCCGCCGCCGCCGCACTGAGAACTAGCCCGCCCAGGCCCAGCGCCCACGTGACGCTAGCCCCCCCCTTCTCTCCGTTCTCCTCCTGGCTGCTGGGGATTGTAGTTCCCGGGGTCGCGAGGCACCACTCTCAGGCTGCAGCCGTGCAGATGAACTACAAAACCCAGGATGCATCGCGGGTCCTCCTCAGTGGCCCCCTCCGCTTCCAGAGATCGCCTCAGAGTGGTCCCAGAGAGAGGGGGGCGGAGCTTTAATCACGCCAGCGGCCAGGCAACCAATGGTGGCTGATGTGGGCGGGCGGCGGAAGTCTAGAGCCCGAGCCTCGCCCCGGCGCCGGGAGGGAGAGAAGGCGAAGGGAGCTCTTGGCTGGTATTGTAATGGCTGTTCTGCAAGATGCAGAGTTTTGGAGGCAGAAAACCTGGTCATTGTGCTAGGGAGAGCGCTAAATACAGCGCTCCCGAGCAGCTCTTCAGACAGACTAGTGAATGCATTTGTAAGTTAAAGTCATTCACAAAGGAATTCCCTGGCTGACACCTGGAATGCTGGAATGGAATGGAAGGATGGTGACATTAATAGTAACGGCAGTAACAATACTAGGTAACATTTATAAAATGCTTACCATGTGCCAGCCACTCTGCTAAGCGCTTTCAGGGAATTATATGATATGATCCGGCAACTTTGTGAACTGCGTACAATGATTATCTATCACTTATTTTGAAGGTGGGACAGGATCTTAGAAGTTAAGTCACTTGCGGAGCACGTGCTCTTTGCCACCCTTCCATGGTTCCCTCAGGGGCACTGTGGCCCAGCTCTCTCCTTCCAAAGGGGAAGTTGATTCCCGGGGAAGAAAGTTAAGTGTTCCAGTTTTCACTCCTTTCCCTGTGCCTCCGAGATTCTGAGTCCTCTAGCTGGAATGGGAAGGGATGGCACTGGGGGTCTTCTGGCCTCACCTCCCCCAGTTAGGTGACCAGGAATTTAGTGACTTTGGCAAGCGATGGTTTGAGAGTTGGCAATGGAGAACTGAGCTTTATTACCCCTTCTTTGTGGAGGATATGACAAAGGTTGCAAATAAGGACCCAAAGGGACACAAACCATCATTTAGGGAGCATGTACTAAGAGACAGAACTTTGCAGGGTGCTTTCCCTACTTTAAAATTTTTAATTTAAATTTAATCCTCACAATCACCCTCTGAAATAAAATGATTAAGATCTCAAACTTCAGTTCACATCTTGGTTCTAAAACTTGGTTATAAATTTGGGCAAATTACTTCATCTCTTTGATTCTCATTGGAAATAATGATGCCTTAATTGTATATCTGAAATATGTATAGTTTACTGTCCAGGAACCATACCACAAGGAAGGTGTTAAAAAAAAAAGATGCCTACCTTTCATGGGCTTGAGATGAAGGTTGAGATGAAAGAAGGTACATAAAGTGCTTTACTTGTTGACTGTCATGTGTAGTGATCAGTAAATGATGCTTGTGTTTTTATTGTCATCATTATCCTTATTGTAAAAATAAGGAAGAAAGGTTAAGTATCTAAACTGTTTGCCCAAGTTTATTATTTAGGATTGGACCTCAAGTCTGATTGATGCTTTGTGGTTCCTTATCTTCTGCTATTGGGACCACAGGCTCCACATTTGTTACTTAGAAATATATTTTTATGTATATTTTCTATAGGTACATTATTGTGAGCTCCCAGATATGTGGCCTGTTCACTTAGAAACCTGAGTGGTAGACTTAACCTTCTTTTCCTCTCTCCCCCACCAAGTCATTTCATCCTAGACAGAACCCCAGATATTCTTGAATGGTCCAGCTTTCCCACAGTGTTTTGGGGTGAGAATCATGATTTCTGATCTGATACAGCTTCAGAGAATGTTCACCACTGAGTATGACTCATCAGTTGCTTCTGTAAGTCTCGTGTGCACCCTGTTATCTGCCAACATACATCTTTCGGTTGTTTCCTGCCTCTTTTGATAGTATCAGCTTGGACGTCAAAGAGGAGGTGGTACATATGCCTTGTGATAGGCTGGCCATGGACCAAGAGGAAGGCGAGCTAGAAATGAGAGCGATAGGAATTTGGGTGAGTTTTTGACACAGGCTTTTGCTGGTTTCTGTGGCCACATATGGATGACTTAGTTTAATTTAGCTTCAGTGTTAGATTCACACCTGTGATGTTGTCATGTGCCAGAAAAACACGAACCTTCACGTAGAAGTCTAGTTTTAAATCAGCCATGGAATGTGACTAGGACCCTGGGGAAGTCCTTTCTCCTCTCTGGGTTCAAGTTACACATCTGTAAAATGAAACAATTGTTTGAGATTTCTTCCACCTCTGAGGTTCACTAAAATATACCTCTTTTTCAGGAGCCATGTGAGATGAGTTTAACTATGTTTTTCTTTAAGTTTTCCCCAGTGTTAATGAAACTGACAGGTAATCCCTTTTCAGTTTCTGGCCAGAATCAGTCTTCTGCAGCCCCTGTTGGCTGTTGGCCCCATCCTCCCTCCAGCAGTGTCTGATTAACAGCATTTTCTCTCTTCCCTACTCTGTCTTCAGAACTCTTCCCAACAGAGTGAGTGTGGGGAGCTGCAAAGAACATCTTAAAGGGGCCAAGAAAAGTTCTTGATGTGAGCAGATCCTGTCTCAATATTTATTCTCTACCAAACGCAATTACTCCATCCCATCTTGCAAAGTGATAGAGGAGACCTGACACATCCTCATTTTGCTTTTAATGAGTGGGTCTCCTTCGAGACAGGTGGTAGATTGTACCTAATGATGACTGTGAGGTCTCCTAGTATGAAGAACACACACACACGCACACACACACACTCTAGCTTCAAAGCCCAGACCAAGCTTGTAACAGTGGATTCTGTCTCTAACTAGTTCGTCAAGAACATACTCCAGTCGGTCCTTGGATCCACAAATCCAAACCAGCATCTCACTGTGGGGAGCATCATTAGTGTAAGGGGCAGCAGCATCACTGTCATGGTAATGGAAGCACAATTCCTTCTAACAAATACTCATTGAGCTTTGACAATGTTCTGGGCACTGGAGTCCATGCTAGGGGAGAGAGAGGCAAAAAGGAGAGAAACAATAATCCAGTTAACAAATCAGGAAACAAGAACAGGCTGTGACAAGTGATGTGAAAGAAATAACCAGGTTGATGTGCTGGATGGTACCTGGGGTTGCAGGAGAGGACGGGGGCTGTATCTTAGTTTGGATGGTCAGAGGAAGCTTCTCTGAGGAGGTGGTGTATGAGCTGGGATCCCTGCAGATTGCTGGGGAAGACAGAGGTGTGACTGGCGCTGGAGTTAGGATTGGCCTGAGGGACAGAAGTGATGGGGCACGCTGGGCCTTGAGGACCACTGGAAGATTTTAAGAAAGAGGGAGGTGACATGATCTTTGATTTTAGAGGGCTGCTGTGGCTGCTATGTGAAAAATGGGTGGGTTAGAGAGGTGTCATGGCTTGGAAAGACTAGTCACCTCAGGCTCTACCCCCCCCCAGCCCTCCTGGACCACGTGCAATCAGTTACCAAGTTCAGGTTGGGGTGGGGGGCTCCGAGAGCACTCCAGGAACCGTGCGGGGGCATGAATCAGTGTGGTGGTGGCTGCAGAAAGGGAGAGAAGTACCCGATCAAGAGCTTCATTTAACAAATGCTTGTGGGACTCCTGCGGCGTGCCAGGTGCCGGTCTCGGGGTGAGGATACGGTGAAGAGCAGGACAAAGCCCCCGCCCTCCCGGGGCTTATGTTCCAAAGGGGACATAGACGGTAAACAAGCAGACAGATGCACGGTATTATTTTCAATAATACAAATCAGATAGTGAATTTAGATGGTGTAAAAGCTGTGACGATAACACAGGATGAGGGACCAAGAGTGATGGGGCTGTCTGAGGTAGAGTGGTGGCTGAGGATGAGTCAGATGAAGTGGATAAGGGGAGGGAAAGGGAGGCACGAGGGGTAGGTTTTAGGGCTTAGGCTGGAGCTTTGGGGTGTATGGTAGTGTCCTTTACCAAGAAGGGAGAGCGTGGGGAATACATAAACGGGAAGTAAGGGTTCTGCCTTGGCCTTGTTGAGGGCCATCCTCTCCTTGGTTGAGGGACGCAATGTATGTTTAGTCGTAGAAGTTAGCTTGTTTCGGCAGTTGACGATTTGCATATTCGAGGCCCCCCAGCTTGAGTGTCATATACTCCTGCCCTGCTCAGGAAGGAGTCTTCCCAGACATTGCCTTATGGGAACCAGGAGGAGCCTCTCTCTGGAGCTCTGCTCTGCCCCCTCCTCCTGGCGTGTTAACCTCAACAAGTCCAGATACGAACTTGTCATCTTCCCACCCACTCTTCTCTTGCTTGCTCACTTTCCTAAAGGCCCTGCCTCAGCTGCTGGTACCAGCATCCACCCACTCACCCAACACAGAAAGTTGGGAGTTATCCTGGACTCCTCTCACCCCCTCACAGTCCACATCCAACCAGTCACCAAGTATTTTTTGTTGTCTTCCTGCCTGTTCCTTCCTGCCTGACTTCACTGCTCTCGCCTGAGCACCAGCCTCTGGGTCTCACATTTATACTCGTAAAGGTCCTTCCTGCCTCTTGGCTGGCTTTATCCCATCCTCCTTCCTTACGGATGCAAGAGTGAGTTTTCTCAAAAGCAAACCAGACTGTATCATTTCCAGGGCTTAGAACTGTGCCTCTCCCCACCGGTGTCATCTTCAGGAAAAAATCCCAGCCTAGGGTATAAGACCCATCATGATTAGATGCTGTGAATCTCTTTAGCGGCATCTCTTGCATCTACGCACCCTTCATTGTATGCTCTGCTAAGACAAAAACTGCTTATAGCAAACTGCGTACATGCTACTGTCCAATGCTGTTACTGCTTTTGCACGTGTAAGCCTCTCTTCTTGAGTTCCCATTGAACACCTATTCGTACTTTAAAACCCAATCCAGAAATCCCCTCTTCTGGACAGACTTCCTTTCCTCTATGCTACTTCTGGTCCCTGTATAGGCTTCTGTCTTTGCTACTCAGTGCATAATAATATAGTGATCTGTTTACTCACCTGTCTCTTTCAGTACCGGGTGAACTCTTTGAGGGCTAGGGTTGTGACTTACTCTGCTTGGTATCCCCAAGTCTAGCATGGGCTCTGACTCAGAATGTTGGCTCACATATGATTAAATTGATGGGTTTGGGTTCAAGTCCTTCAGATGCAACCTGGAAACTCTCATCCTTGTAAAAACTTCCAGTAACCAATAATTATGAACAACAAAGGCAGTTTAGTGGGTGTGAATCGCTTTACTTTATGGGGGTAACACTGAAGAGTTTATGACCTGGGAGCCATCATGTATTTCCTAACACCGTGTTTAATCAGGGGCAGCGCTAATTACAGATGGGCTTATTCCTGCCCAAGGATGCCTGCACAAGTGTATTTATCAAGGCTTTGAGCAAGTTAGAGCAGAGTGCAATGGTTAAAAACTAGACAGGACAATCCAGCAGAATTAGGTCCCGACCTCTGATTGGTTGTCCAACTTTGGAGTGGTGGTTTTACCTCTAGGTCTTAGTTTTCCTCATCTGTAAAATGGGAATCAAAATGGCTCCCATGCCTTCAGCCTCTGTGAAGATGAAATGACTTCCTCCATCTAAAGTGCTCGACCCCGTCCCTGGCACATGAGAGCTTTGGACGACGTGACTACTGGAGAGACAAAGAATTCATGCTGATATTCTAGCCTCCCTTTAAATGTCTCTTCTGCCCTCACCAGCAAACACAAGCAGACTATCTTTTGACCATTTTAGAAAACTTTAGTGCTTTTGTTCATAGCATTCACCATGATACTTACTATTTAAGTCATATTTCGTCTTACTTCCTCACTCAGCTCAAGAAGGTCCCAGAGGACAAGGACTCTTTTAATCCTTAACTCTTAAGACAGTTCCTGGCACAGAGAAAACTCTGAATAGTTGAATGAATGAGCAAACCTCTCCTACTGATATTCTGCCTTGGCATGAGGGGTGTGTGTGTAGGGGGTCTATTTGGTGAGGTTAGAAGTGAAAGCACTGATAGAAAGCCCCCAGTGATGGAGAATGGGGGCAGACTGGTTAGGGAACTCTGCACCAGAATAAGAGGCTAAGAGCACATAAGGACAGCCTTGGCCTCATAGGACTTTTAAGGCTGTCACTGCCTTAGGCTGTGAGGCCAGTGTGTATAAGAATAGTTTGCACAGTTCTGGTTTGGAAATCAGGGCTTTGACTGAGAGTTTAGCCAACTAGCCAGCAAGAATAGCTTTCTGGAGCTTGGAGCCTCATGAAAATTCCAAAACCGGGGAAATAATCCAAAAAAATAGGTTTGTTCGCTGGCTTTGAAAAGTAGGATTTAAAAAAAAAAAAAAGAAAATCTTCTCAATATTCTCTTCATTTGCAATACAAATTAGCAGACACTTCCTGTGCTTAAGCCCACAAATGAGAGGAAGACAGAGCCAGGAATAAACCAGGTGCTTCCTGGGAAGTCATGGGCTGCGGTGTAAAGAAGAGCAAGGAGTGTGGTGTGGTGGCGGGACGAGAGCAGTGCTGATCGAAGTGGGGCGAGTGGGTGCCGGCCCCCATCCGTTGGTGATTAGACCCCAGCGCGGCAGGGGGCTTGCCGCTGAACTCACGTCAGCTACGTCGCTAACCACGCTGTTTTCCCCTCAGCCAACTTTTTTTTTTTTTTTTTTTTTTGCATAGCAAGATATGCTTGTGGAAGTCAGCATTGCATCGTCGCATGTTTTGACACAATCTGTCACTGCCTTAGGCTTGAACCAGTAACACGTAGTTCGCTGACCAGGGGCTTTGAGCATCACTGGTCTAGAGCATGGACTTGGAAGTCAGCCAGACTCGGCCCTGCTACTTAAGCAACTCCCCTAAGCTGGCTGAGCTTTGGATTCCAAGTCTGGAAAATGGAGATTCATTCATGCCAAAGGGAAGTTTTGAGCACATCCTATAGGTGAGGCACCGTTTGGTGAGTTGTGGATATTGCGATGACCCTGGCTGATGGGATTCCTGCTTTCATGGGACCTACAGATACAGAAGTGAGAGAATTACCACTTACGATAAGTGCTGTTAAGAAAGTCAACTAACTCTTTGATGTGTGTGTGTGACAGATTGGATGATTAGGGAGATTTAAGGAAACAGCTATGCTAAGAACTCAAGAAAGAGTGCTCTCAGCAGAGGCAACAGCAGGTGCAAAGGCTCTGAGGCACGTTGGTGAAACAAGAAGATGGCCAGTGGGTCTGGAGTGGAATGAGGGAGGTGGGGTAGAAGGTGGGGAGAGCTTAGGTCAGGGAGGATCCAGATCATGCAGGGCTTCGTAGGGCACAGAAGAGAGTTTGGATTCTATCCTAGAAGTAATATAATACCATTGGAGGGTTTTAAACTAGAACATGACTATGTTTTTTTATGAACCATGTTAAAGAGTTTGGACTTTGTCAAAGAACAACAGGGACTCACCAAAGATTTAAAGGCAGGGCAGCGTCAGGATTAGAATCACATTTTATAAAGTTTACTTGGGCTGTGGTAAGGACTGCAGCTAGGTGGGCCTCGAGTCCACCTAGGGAAAGACTTTCTTTTTTTTTTTAACAACTTTATTGTGGTATAATTTCTGTACAGTAAACTATACATATTTCAGATGTACAGTTTGATGAATTTTAATAGATGTATATACACCTATGAAAGCACCACCAAAATCAAGAAACCTAACATGTCCATCACTCCCCAAGAGGTGCAAATTTCGAACTCCCAATTTCACCCTTCCCACCATAGGGGAAGGCATTCTGGTAGTGGAATGAGTGATTCAATGCAAGAATGACTGAATTAACATCATTAACTAGATCTCAAGCTTCCTTACATCATAGCTTCTTGCTTTGAATGTTCTATGGCATAAACTTTAGGTCTTTGTGAAAGTCAATTTTTAATTAACATTCAACTAGCCAAATTGACTAGCCAACGCAAAATCAAACTAGATCCCCCACGCACTGTACGGACCCTGAGTCCTTGTGCACAGCGTGGATCTTGTCCATGGTGTGGAAAGAAGTCTGTCTCCTTTACCTTGCTCGCTTCTCACCTGTTTACCTTCACAGCCGCTGATGGAAGGTGAGTCGGTTTCCAGCAGCATCTGGACAGGAGCGAATTCCATCTGGAACCAAATGAATGCCTAAGCCCTGTTTGAAATGTGTATTTCCAGCCTGCACAAGGCAAACTGGCACTATGCCAGGCTGCTTAAAAGAATTCTCAATGCTCGTACATGACAGAAGTCCTGTTCTTTGCTTGGGGGCCTTGCTAGCCAACAAGGGCTCAACCAGTGTCAAGAAACAACAACGAGATGTTTGTTTAGCAGCTAGTATGTATCAGGGACTGGACTAAGGGATTTACATTTATTCTCTGATTTTAAACCTCACAACAACCTTATTCAATAGGTGTTCTTCACTAACTCTATTTCAACAGGAAAGAAACTGGGAACCAGAGAGGCTAAGTAACTTATCTAATGTCTTGTAACTGAGAAGATGCCAAGCAGGCTTTGAACCTAGTTCTTTCTGATTCCAAAGCCTTGTGTCATTTTAATAGTAAATTTTAATTTATTTTTTATTTCAGTGACTCCTTATGATTATGAAAGTTACTTATGCTCACCGTCACACATTCAATCAGTTTAAGGTTACTCAGACCACTTGCATAAGTATTTGTTCTGGTTATCGATTGCTGCGTAACAAATCACTCCAAAGATGAGTGGCTTAAAAAAATTCATTTAATTATTATCTCATGGTTCTGGGGGCTGACCCAGCTCAGCCAGTTGTGTCTGCCTCAGCACCTGTCATCTGGTGACGCCTGGGTATCAGGTGGGGCTGGAATCATCTTAAAGTTTATTTACCCTCGTGTCTGGTACCTGATGATGATGGGGACCTCACTGGGGGGCTATCTGCTGGAACTCATACACTTGAATTCTCCCTGGGCTTCCTCAGAGTGTGATGGGTGGGATCCAAAAGCAAGCAGAAGGAAGCAGAAGGAAGTAGAAGCTGCTCATTTCTTAAGGCCTGGGCAGGAAACTGGCACAGGGCTTCTGCTATTTTCTAGGAATCAAGCCAAGACTGAGGGGAAGAAGACATTCCACGAATGTCATTCCAGGAATGTCAAAGGATTTACAGGCCATATTTTAAAACTGCCTCTGATCACAAATTATTCCTGTCTCCCTTTCAGCAAAATGTAGTCGTTCCTTTCCGAGATGCTCTTGAAACACCTCCTGCGGTCAGGTTCAGGCTTGAAGTCCAGGATCTCGTCTTTGGTATCACTTCCAGGTATGGCTCTTCAAGAATGATTCTTCTTGACCTGAGTATCTGTGAACGAAGAAGACAACTTGTCTGTCTTCCACACCCAACATACGGTGGTGGGATAGGCGTCTGAAAACTGCAGTAAATACATTGTGGGTTCCTTGATTAGGGTCCAGTTCTCTTCAATACGTCTCTGCAGCTCTGCCTGTTACCCAAAAACTAGGTTCACCTTTTGGTGGATGTTGAGCTGGAGAAGGAAGGTCTTACTACTTGCAGCAAGTAGGGAGAACACCGGGGATCTGTCCCAAAGCAATGTGGGGGAAGATTTAAGCTCAGGGTACGTGCATATGGATGAAGGGGCTCGAGCAGAGAATTCAGCATAGAACTGGGGCAGAGCTTTAGTTGATTGAAGTCATAGGGGTCAGAAAAGGTCAACATCATCATTTCTTAGGTTCTGACCAGTCTCCGGTCTCAGCACAGTTAGCATCCTCCCTCCGGGTGGGGGCCTTAATTCCTGCCGAACTCAAGGATGCATATCACATTGTTATGTATCTCTTCTTTCATTTATTTTATTTTTTTATTTTTTGTATCTCCTCTTTTAGTTCAAGCTGATTTTAAAAAACTTTGACAATCTTTTATGATTCTTACTAGAGTTCCTTCCATCGGGGAAAAAGCCACTGCCACAAATCTCTTTGACTCATGTACGTCCTGTTCTACCTTAGATGCCTTTTCAGGCTTCTGTGGGACAATGCCCTTAAGAGTCTTAGAAATCCTGTTGTTCATAGAGACAGTGAGGCACACCCATAAGCTCTTTAGAAGGATTTTGTCTGTTTGGAATGCTTAATAACTTATCTTCTTAAGTCTTTCTGGGCTCTTAACAAAAGACGCTAAGTGTATCCTTTGCTGGAAAGCCATTTTAATATGAGAATAGTTTGCTCTTGCAAAAGGCTGGGAATGAGAAGTAGTTTTTATTTTCAAACCCAGGAAACCCTAGCTATTTTACATACCCCATAAATTTTGCTTGAAAACCAAGAAAGTTCCCTTTTTTAGCTGCTCTCTCTGTTTTGCATTTTACTGTAGGCAGGTTGGTCAGATGATCATGTTTGTCAGGTACCTTTCCTTCTTTTCTCCATTACAGCAGGCAACAGTGTCACCAAACTTTCCACTGGCCAGAAGGGGCCTCTTTCCTCTGGCTCCCAGTGGCATTTTCCTCACTTTCCTTTAAGTCATCGCCAAGACCCTTCAGATTATCATTAACATACACTTCATGGCCCCTCCAGCTCCTGCCTGCCGGTTAAACACAAGAATGATTGTGTTGCTCTGATTTATAATAAGGAAAGTGTATTTGGTCTTTAGACATTGGGACTGGGAGCAGAATGGTAATAATGCCACATGTTTCGGTTTTTGTTATAGCAGCAACCCACTTCTGATACCAAAATATGTTCCAGTTACCTGTTGCTGTGTAATGTCACCCAAAACGTAATTGCTTAAAATACCAACGATTATTTTTATTGCTCATGGTTCTCAGGCTTGGCAAGGCTCATTTAGCCAGTTCTCGGTCAGGATCTCTCATGCATTTGCAGCCATCTGGCTGGGGCCAGAGTCATGAAGCCTGGCCCAAGCTGCACCAATCTAACCCCTCCTCTGGGAATGATAACTGGGGTATCGACAGACCATGCTAAGTCACCTAAGGACAGTCAAGCTGAGAAGCCGTGGGGATTTTTAGAGTCAAAGTGGAGATGAGACTCGTATATTGAACCATATACAAGATGAACAAAGGAAGTTATCTGTTGGGAGAGAAAACCAAGACGTAGAGATGATAGAGAGCACTGGGCACTCCGAGTCCTGGCTGTGCTTCGTTTCCTTAACACTCCTGCACTCTCACCATAAACTTCTATTCTGACTTGAGTTGGCCTGGGGAGATACCTCTTTCTGACATGCAACGTACTGCCCTGACCAGAGGCCTGGAGGGATGTGGTGAGGCTTTTTGTCATTCTTAAGGAGTAGTGGGAAGAAACGAGCATGCCCTTCAGGACCCTTGATTCAGGCATTCATTTATTTATCCATTATTAATTCAGATAAGTCTCTATTGAACTTCTGTTAGGTACCAATTTCTGCTAGGCCCTAGGGACAATGGAGGTCCCTGTCCTCATGGAGCTCACAGTCTTGGTGAGAATCACCTAGAGCCAAGTTCAGACTCCTCCTCTGGCAGTTACTAGCTGGGTGAATTCTGCACTTATTGGAGATTTCATTTTCTCATCTGGGAAATGCACATTGCTTTGTAGACTTGGTGTGAAGATTAAATGGGATGTGTGTGTGTGTGTGTGTGTGTGTGTGTGTGTGT
The DNA here is from genome assembly GCF_048773025.1 of Camelus bactrianus. Classification (NCBI taxonomy): domain Eukaryota; kingdom Metazoa; phylum Chordata; class Mammalia; order Artiodactyla; family Camelidae; genus Camelus; species Camelus bactrianus. The sequence continues at coordinate 13,744,557 of NC_133560.1, read as the reverse complement.
GTGTATGTGTATGTATCATATGGCACTTGAAAACCCCTTAAATATTTGGGTGTCTGTTTCTTTTCTTTCTCCTCTTTATTAAATCAGCATTTACATCTCGGGCTGGATAATTCTTTGTTGAGGGGGCATCCTTTGCACTGTAGGATGTCTAGCAGCACCCCTGGCCTCTACTCAGAAGATGATAGTAGCATTCCCCTGGCCCCAAGTTTTGATAACCAAACATGCTCCCTGGGGTGGGGAGGGAGGTTAGAGAAGGGGTGGGCAAAATCACTCCCAGTTGCAAATCATCACTTTAGATAAAAGGCAGAGACATTTGTCCCGAAAGCTACAGATCCCGACATCCACCTCTGCATTTGACTTCCCAGTCCATCTGACTCCCTTCCCCTGGATCTTTGCCTCCAACACTAAATGGCCTCAGGAGGAAGTAGACACCAACGCCAATGTCATAATGCTGGCGTTGAAGAAAGGAAAATCTGCATAGCCTGTCCTTCCTTCTTACTCTAAGGCCAAGCCCAGTCCTGCCTGTTTAATTACCTGCAGTCATTTCAGCATTAACCAGGTCTGCTGATCCACTCCGGTATGAAAAACAACAGGCGTGGCCAGATCTGATAGCGCAGAGAAATCGGATCCTTTCCCTGGTACTTTTCACATGGGCCCCAGCTGGGGGCTGAGGGTCATGGCTTGGTGGCTCATAGCTGGAACACATTTGGCATTGCCTGAGTGAGAGGAAGGGATTCTGTTTCCAGCCGTTGCTCCAGAATTTCACAATAGGGGGAGGTCATGGGTGTAGCAGCCTGATTTGTACGGAAACTGAATTTGTGTGGCAAGAATATGATTTATCCACAGAACTGTGAAAATACCTTAGTTTCCCCAAAAGGCCTTTGTTTACACTTTACAGAAGTTTGAGGACAAAGTCAGCTGTTCACATTAAACACTAGGGTGATGATGATAATGATTTCATCTGGGGTGGCGGCTTTCTCCCAGCCCTCTGCTGTCAGAGCGTGTGGGCTGAGACTGGCCTGAGCATCTCACCACTCTCTCTCTGGCTCACTTACTCGCTTTCTGCTGTTCCTTGACCATCAAGCTCCTTCAGGGCCTTTGCACTTGATTTTCCCTTTTCCTGGAATGTGCTTTATTTTAGCTCGAGCCGTCATAACAAAATACCGCAGTCCAGGTAGCTTAAACAGAAACTTACGTCTCCTGAGTCTGGAGGCTGAGAAGTCAAGCTGCTAACAAGGTAGGTTTCAGTCTGAGGCCTCTTCTCTGGCTTGTGAGTGGCCTCCATCTCTCTGTGTGCAGAGGGATGGGGAGAGCAAGCTCTCTGGTGTCTCTTTATAGGGACACTAATCTTACAGGATCAGAGCCCACCCTTATGACCTCATTTCCAAGTACAGCCACACTAGGGGTTAGGGCTTCAGCCTATGAATTTTGGGGGGACGCAAACATTTAGTCCATAACGTTCCCCCATTAGACCTCCATTTGACTCTGTCCCCACCTTGATATAGCTCTTGGCTTTTGACAACATATCTTCCCCCACTTTTTCTGTCACTTTCTGTCCTTTTCTGCTTTGTTTTTGTTCCTATAACTTAGCACTACCTAAACAGTTTAACATTTTAAAAATTGTGTTTATTGTCGGTCTCTGTTTCATAGATTTGTTCAGGATTAAGTGAGCTATCTTAAATAAAAGTATTCACTCAGCAAATGTTTATCACATGCCTACAATGTGCAAGGCCCTGTACTAGGTTCTAGGTTTGCAGGGGTGAAGAAAATCCCATACATTCCCTGCCCTCAAGTTGCTTCCAGTCTGATAAGAACATTTATGGAACACTTACTAGGTACCAGGATGGTGCTGAGAGTTTTGCTTAGATTATTTCATTTGATCTTCATAAAAACCCTGTGACATAGGTCCTACCTATTGTTGCATTGGTTTTACGGAAGGGACAGCCAAGGCTCTAAATGGATGAGCTACTTTTTCAAGGTCATTCACCTGGTTGGGGCTGGGTCTTACGGGCTGACACCGTAGCTGATGCTCTGGACCACTGTGCTAAACTCCATGTGGAAGGCTCAGGGTACTGGGTACAGAGCACATTCCAGGGGATGAGCAACATCATGTTTGGCTGTAACCTCAATCTTGCAAAGAATTCAATACTGATTATTTCCATTAACCATCAGAATAACCCACAGATGCACTTCACTATAAACAAATTTATTTATTTGTTTATTTTTTCTCTTTTTCCTTGCATTTTTTTGTTGATGTTTTTAAGGGGAGATAATTAGATTTGTTTATTTATTTTTTAAATGGAGGTTCTGGGGTTTGAACGCAGGACCTCGTGCATGCTAAGCACTGAGCTATACCCTCCCCCTCTAAACAGATTTGAATCTAAACACCTACATGCACAAGATTGATACTCTGAGGCATTATCAAGAATGTTATAAAAATCATTGCCTTGGGATTCCTTTCCTGTAGGGTGTGTGATAGAAGACACAGTAGGGGTTTTGGAGGCAGAGAGACCTGGGTTCAAATCTTTACTCTGTCACCTACTGCTGTTGATGAAAATAATTAATAAACAGTCAATAATAAGAATAGAAAAGAATTTTATTGGAGCCAAACTGAGGACTAGCCTGGAAGCCTACTTCCCAGGTTGCTCTGAGAATCTGCTCCAGAGAAGCAGGGTTTTCTGCACAGTTTTATATTGTGTCAGAACAAAGAACATTAGACGAGTCAGGGTTACATTACTTCAAGTTTTCAAAAAAAAGAACCAAAAACAAAAAAAACCCAGTAACAACAAAACCAGACCAGGACATACACAGCAAGTCAGTGTGACCTAAGCACCTGGGAAGGGAGTCTTAAACACAGGAGGACCAGCATTGGTGTCCAAGGAAGAGGGGCATTTAATCTGCATTTTTAACATGGACATAACTTTACTTCTGGTCAGTGTACCCTTTTCTTTAATAATTAAAGCAGATGTACAATGTATGTTTGATAGGCTGCAAACAGGCTATTTTAGCATAAAATTCAAGTTAACTCATGTATAAGCAAGGATGACTTCCCCATATCTCAAGATGTGAAAATTTCTTTTATCACTGCCTTTGGAAGCTTCGATGGGTTCTGAGACTCAGTTTTCTTATCTGTGAAATGAGGATGATAATACCTTCTTCATGAAGTTTTAAAACGTTCCTGCAAACAGAGGATACTTAAAGAGTGTTGCTATGAACATTGGGGTGCATGTGTTTTTTCAAATTATAATTTTCTCTGGATATATGCCCAGGAGTGGGATTGCTGGATCATAGGGTAAGTCTGTTTTTAGTCTTTTGAGGAATCTCCACACTGTTTTCCGTAATGGTTGCACCGAATTACATTCCTACCAACAGTGTAGGAAGGTTCCCTTTTCTCCACAGCCTCTTCAGCATTTATCATTTGTGGACTTTTTAATGATGGCCATCCATTCCTTTTTTTTTTAATCCATTTTTGATGTCTTTTATTATGATTATGATTATGATTGTATTGTTTAATTATTTTATTTTGGCAGGGTGGGGGAGGTAATTAGGCTTGTTTGTTTTTGGAGGAGGTACTGGGGATTGAACCCAGGACCTCATGCATGCTAAGCATGAGCTGTACCCTCCCCTATTCTTGATGTCTGATTGGGTATATGAAGCAGTACCTAATTGGCTGTCCTAATTTGCCCCCAAGATGACTCTGTTTGGTGAGCCATCTGCCTGGATCCCTGCAGGTCAAGCCCCTTGGCTGCTATTCTAACCTTGTTGCCATTTCTGGGAATTGCACCATCTTGTTTCTTAGGGTTGAGTGCTTCCACTGGTCTTTGCTCCTCCGGAATTTTATTCTCCAGTTTCGTCTACAGAACCCAGTTCTGTAACGGTTGCTATTGAGCATCTCATGCTACTGTTGCCCCATCACCAACACATTTTTTTTACCTCTCTGCTAGATGGAGAGTCCTCCAGGCCTTCTCAAGGAACACCAGGTCAGCTGGTGGGTTTCATCCCAGCATGTCACCCCTCAGAGTCCGTCCTTCCCTCCAGTTTGCAGGGGCAGTTCTGGCATCTCTACGTTGTTCAGTTTGGATCCTTTCTCTCTCCAGTCTTTCAAGTTCTGTGCCATCAGCATACTGGAACCATCCCCTGGAGACCCTGCCAGGGTGTTAAACCTCCTATCAGTGGAGAGGACCCCTCTACATAAAAAAAGAAACCAACCCTCTACTTATCCAGTTAATATATGTCACCCCCCATCTTGATCCTGCACCCCCGGAATCTTCCACAGGCAGTTTGGGCTTGTGTATGTTGGCCAGGTCTGACGTATAACCCCTTTCTTTCCTCAGTGGGCCCCGCACTTCCTGAGTTGGTCCATGCTGAAGCTTTACCCTGGTTATCAGTCTGGTGGCTAGGGAAGGAGGTGGGGCAAATCCCCAGGAGAATTGCTTTGTAAAGCACCTGCCTCGTTTTCCAGCGAGGCAGGGTGGAGGTGGGGCTCTGCCTTTCGGCAAGAAAACAGAGATTCACCTGCAGGCCCGGAGGTTCAGGAGTATGTGAGTTTGTCTCTTCAGATAGTCCCTCCCAAGAATCAGGGTCCTCTCCTTCCCTGCACGGGCTTTGTGTTCGCTGTTAGGGGATGCGCCTAGCCCAGCACTGGCCTTCTTTGAAGTTCTGCCACTCTAACGCTTCCTCTGTGTGCCCTCCAGCTCCAGGAGGCCAAAGTCTCTTTAAGTGCTGCCAGGCAGGCCCTCTGAAATTGTTGATCAACGAGTCTGTCATTTTCTCTAATAAATCAGCAGTGCTCAGCAAGAGTCACCCTATTCCGAGGCCTGTTTGGTGACCATTTCCCTCAGACCTCAGATGCTAGAGATGTTATCGACCTGGACTCTTGGACTCTTTAATCAACAGAAATTGATAAGAGGCCAGAAGAGGAATTCAGGCAAGGCTTTACTGGGACTCGTGCTACGGCACGAGGGGAGTGGAAACAAGTAACAGGTGCCCCGGCTCACTCCCGGATGCGAGGTGAGCTGGTCCTCAAAATGCGCTGCAGGTAGGGATGGATGGGTGGGTCAGGCTGGAGGGGCGGCTTAGGTGGTCTGCCCACCCCCTTGGGGGTGCTATGTGCATGCTTGGTACCCTGCTTTTGCTCCTGGCACTCAGAGGTGGCAGTTGGGTTTTCACCTTTTTGTATCTTATTGTTCACAATTTGCCCCAGCTGTGTGCCTGCAGTTATTTTTAGTCCCTTATAGTTTCATTGTATTCTGTTGCTGGCGGAGATGTTCGTCCAGGTGCAAGCACTCCAGTAAAGGGTCCCGGGTCCCAGATCAGCGTGTGCCCTCCAACTTCGCCGCGTCCTGTTCACCGACAGTGAAATCCTTAGCAATCGCACAAAAGCCGCATGCAGTTTGTTTCCCAGGACAGCTTCTGGTACCCACTGTTTTGGGTTCTTTATTCAAGCAGTTTTTTGAGGGAGCAAAAAAGAAAGGGAATGAGGAAGCCAGACAGGCTGGTGCGAAGCCCAGCAGGAATGTGGTCTCAGCGGGCGTGTACTTCAGCCGTCTCCCCGGGATGCTCTGCCGCACGCGTGGGGTCACAGAGCTGTCCCCACCTGGAGGCTAGGCCGCCTGCCTGTTATGTCCCCGCAGCAGCCAGCCACTGGCCTCCTCTCCCAGGAGGGAGCACACACTGGGTCATTCTGTCCCCCTTCTCAGAGACCTGTCTCAGAGGGAAAGCAGATCTAAAAGCCTTAGGGGTGAGAAGCTTGAAGAAGAGGTTTGGCTTTTGGCCCAATTTCTCTGGAAAACGATTTCAGGCTTGAAGACATTTTAATTCATTGCAATGCATGTCACTGATGCCATCTCTGCTGGGATGGCTGTTGGCATGGGGACCGTGAGGAGGCCTAGGAAATGCAGCTGTGTGGCCAGGTTTGCCTTCTGGGACGCTGTAGTTGGATAGTCACGGACACCACAGGGATGGAGTTGCAGAGGTCTCTGTCTTTGTCTCCCCTTGATGTGCAGGATGTTCACTACAGGTGCAGTAGTTGTGGACTGAGTGAGAGGATCGATCTGAAACCCGGAGAACTTGGGATATAGAGATTGAGTTTCTTTTTTTCAACCAGATGTTTCTAGTGGGCGTGAGAGGCAGGGATGACAGGAAGGAGGGGGACTTGGTGGTTCAGTACCTACTCTTAGGAATCAGGCAGACCTGGGTTGGAATCCCAAAAACGTCTTTTCAAGGCCACATGACCTTGAGCAGGGAACTTAACTTCTCTGAGCCTCAGTTTTCTCTTCTCTTAAATGGGGATGACACCTGTATCTACTTACTAGGGTTGATATGAGGATTAAATGAGATAATGCAGGGAACAGATTTAGCACTGGGCATCTGGTGACTGCTTAGTAAATACTATTATGGACAACAGTGTTCTCTGAACCTTTTTGGGCTTCTTCTGGAGGCAGCATGATAGAGGAGAAGAAGCCAGGGCTTTGAAATGTGGGAGAATTCGCTTCCATTTCTGAATCTGTCACTTCCTGGCTGTGTGACTGTGGGCAATTTACTTCCCCTCTCTGAGCCAAGGTGACCTCATCTGCCAGGAAGGAGAAATACACCTACACTGCAGAATTTTGGTGGAAAAAACATCTAGCCCAGATTGTGGCTCACAGCTGGCACTCAGCTAATGTCAATACTCTTCTTATTTTACAACAACAAAGTATGTAGCCCACACCTTTATTTTCTCACATGTGACTTGAGGCCAAAGTTGGAGATTAGATTCTTAAAGTTTTCCTGGAATAAGAAGACAGGATGCAGAATGGGTGAGGGCATTCATTAAATGCTCACTTTGGAAGGCAAAATACTCCAGCATCTCAGAAAGAAGTATTAACTGGAACAGAGATAGGCAGGATCAAATAAGCCAAGACAACCAGCTCGGAGATGCCATTTTAACAGCAGGAGATGTCACCTGTCTTCAGGAGCGTCTGCTTCCCATGACCCTTAATGACCGTGGTGATGATGTTGATGGTGGCTGGTTTCCTGGAACACTTCCTCTTTCCTGGGCACCGTGCTAAGCACTTGACATGTCATATTTCTTTCAGTCTACTTAATAACCCTGTGGGGGAGATACTTTTATCCCCTTTTACAGATAAGGAAAGCTGAATCTCGTAGAAGGAAACTTCCAAGGTCATGAGCTGATGAGCAACACACTGGTATTAGGATTGAAGACTGATTTTAATACCAGCGCCCCCTTAACATCCCATGAATGTCCCGAGAGTCAGCACTCCATGGAGATGCCCCGGAGGGCTTCTCTGAGAAACATCGAATCCTTAGCAGGGAAAATTCTCTTCTAAAAGGAATCATTTTGAAACAATCTTTCATATTACTTGTGAGATTTATATTTAATGGCTGGAGAAATGCTTATTTCCTCTGGTTAATAACCTAGGCACAAAATTATATCTACAATAGTAAGGTCTCAATGTTGAGAAGGGAAAAAAAAGTCACTTAGAAAATGTTGGTAGTGTTGTCTCTGGTTATTTGGAAGGATTCCTTTTCTTCTTTACATTTTCCAAAATTTCTGCAATTCTCATTTATTATGTTAGAAATAGGAAGAAAACGGTTAAAGATAACTAGGAAAAATGATTATCCGTGTTGTTAGTGATCAGAGAGGTTCAGTTGTGTGGAAAATAAACACTTGTAGAACCAAACTGAAAACCATTAGAAACTTTTCTTATCTGTTAACATAGGCTAAATTCATGAACAAGTTTGCCTTTAGAGTAATGTACTGGCTCAACCAATGAAGACCAACAGAGCTTCAAATCCAGTGAATTACTCTAACAGGTGCAGCATGTGTGCGGACGGACCCAGCTGGGAGATTGATGTGGGGGACAGCCTGTGAGAACAACGTGTTTCCATGGAGATGAGCCTGGGAGAACGGCAGGCCACCTCTCACTAGCTCCTTCACTGCACGGCCCAGGAATTCTCACAATGGAGATAGATAGAAAAGGAAGGAAGGAAGGAAGGAAGGAAGGAAGGAAGGAAGGAAGGAAGGAAGGAAGGAAGGAAGGAAGGAAAGGCAACAAAAAAACTGTTACCTTTTGTTGAACATTTAAAGTTCAAATACTATCATCAAAAAAAAAAAAAGATAAATTGACTTAAAAATTTTCATCCTTCCACTGTTCTAATACTGGGATACAGCAGCGAACAGGATGAGGTTCCAGTGTCTCAAAGCTGACATTTTAGTTCTACATCATTTTGTGTTAAGCCAATAGATAGGGTTTGCATGACTCTAACTATATAATAAATATCGTTCATGGTTCAGCCAAAATTTATGCTCTGATACTTTTTTTGGCTTTTGTATTTTTGGTACTACCACTGTTTTTTCCTAGTTGTTGAGGTGCCTTGATATTTGTCATTTGCTTCGTTTTCAAGGTACTCATTGGTCTTTATTTCCCGTGTTCCTACAAATCTGTCAAATGCCTATCTATTTCTAAATGTTCAGAGACATCAGATCATCATCTCCAAGCTTCGTCCCCCCTTCCCAGCACCGCCGCCCCCCAAGACCTCTTCCTTCTCTAATCTGGCTGGCTGGTACTTTGCCACACTTCTGGGTGGGGCCCCCTGTTTCCTGGATCCTGAGTCTTCTTGTGTTGTTGTAGTCCACGTGTACTCCTCACTGCCTTCTTGAGAAAGACTGCTTCGGAGACCTGGCATAACGAAGCATTTGCTGCCTTCCTCACACTTGGTTCATAGTTTGTCTTTGTACAAAAGCCTCGACTGAAAATAATTTTTCATCAGAAGGCTGTTGAAAAATCTGATGCAATTATGACTCCCTTTGCTTTGTAGGTGAATATATTTTTTTCCTCTCTGGGTTCTTTTAGAATTTACTCTTTATCCCCAGTAAAGTGATATTTTTTCTGGGTGCTTGGTGTGATTTTTCAGTCTAAAAAGTCATGTCCCTTAATTCTGGGAAATTAAATTCACAGCAAAAGCTTTGTTAACCGACTTCTACTTAATTGCCTTGCTAGATTAACCCCCACCATCTGTTCTGTCTGAAAAGTGTACGGACTGATGCTCACAGCATACTGGGTGCTGATGGAATGGGAGTACCCACCGTATTTATTCCATCAGCTGAGTTGCGAGCTTAACAATCTCAGTCAGTTGCATTTGTTCCTCAACCTGCTTAGGCCAGTTGCACCTATTACTGTAATGTTATAAATTAGTTTAAAAATCATATCCACGAACGAATATGCGTGTGAAAAAGAGAATTGTTACCATGAAAACCAAGTTGAAAACTTTGGGAAAAAATGGATAAAGTCAAGTTGCTTATGCAAAAGCCTGAACAAATAAAAACTCTAAGACAGTTCAGCACTCAGGTTGCTTTGGAAGTGGCTTTAAATTCTTGCTCTTCTTTAAATAAATTAAATTGAAAATCTTCGGCAATGCTTTCTAGGAAATGCATTGGAAATGGCTTAGAGATCCAGTTGGCAGACCTGTTAACACTCAAAGGGGAAGCCTTGGCCTGAATCAAAAGATTGGGGGAATACATGCACATTTATGTGGTTTAAGGGGAAAATAAAATGGTTAAATACTAACTTGAAAGTGTAGAAACCTGGCAGATGCCACTTAACCAGTTGGTAATCTTGACGTCACCAATACTGGGTCCAGCCATACCTCCTGATGGGGATGCACTGAGAGGATACCATGTCCCTGCATTGGTTTTTCTGCCCAAAATGTAGAACGTCAGTCTAATCATAAGGAGACCTGAGATGAACACAAGTCAGGGGACAGTCTGCAGAATAACTGGCCTGAACAATTCAAAAATGTCCAAGTCAAGAAAGACAATGAACGGCTGATTAATGGAGACCAAAGAGACACAGCAGCTGGGTGCACCACGCGACCTGCAATCCAGGGTTGGTCCTCCACTGACAAACTCAAGAGTATCTAAAAGGTGTTTTTAAGACAGTTGATAAAGTTGGAGTATGGACTGTGGATTAGATGGTAGTACCATACCAATGTTAAACTTGCCGATGTTTATAATTGTATGAGAGAGAAACGTTCTCAATAGGAAATAAATACTCTGAGGTATTTGGGGGTAGAGGGGCATGGTGTCTCCAACTCACTTTCAAATAGCTCAGAAAAATGATGTGAAAAAGATACAGAGAGAATTATAAAGACAAAGCAAATGGGGCTAAGTGTAAACAGTTGCCAAATCTGAGTAAAGAGTATACAGGAGTTCTTCATATTCCTCATGCATTTTTTTAAATAAGATTGCAATGATACAAAAATGCCAAATTTTAAAAATGCTTAGTCTACAAAAATGTAGGTTAATTCTGCTAATCTATTATAATTAATTATTTAGATAATCAAATTTCTTTTAACTGACCGACCCTGGAGCTTCCAGGGCAGAGTATGGTGCCACCAGGTCTGTGTTTTTGGGTCAATGAGGCTGGAGAGAGGCAGAAGCCAGATGGTGAAGATGCTGTACCCAACTTAAAGGACTTGAACTTTGGTCAGCTGCTGCAAGATTGTTAAGTGAGGGAGATATGTGAACCCATTTACAGTTTAGACTGATCACGATCACTCTAGCAGCTGGTATGCAACGTGAATAGGGAAGGGAAGGGGAAGATGCAGGATTGAGGCTACTGTAGTCCTTTCAAAGGGGAGTGTTTGGATCTTGCGTTACATTTGGGGCTAGAAAGAAGCGGAGGGATTCAAGACCACTTTTAGGCAGAATCATCAAATGGGGTAACCGACTGAGGAGGACAGTGAGAAAGTGGAAATAGCACAAGCTGATTCTCAAGTTACTTTCTTAGGTGACTGAGTAGATGATGGTACCATCAACCTGGTAGGGACTTCACTAGAAGAAACAGAGTGGGGCTGGAATGAGTGGGTAGGGCAAGGTGATGAGTTCAACCAGATCATGATGAATTTAAGCTCCAGTGGGAATCAGATGAATGGACACAGGCTTAGCTGCAAGACATTACACCTTAAGTTCATGGCACACAAAAAACGTGTATCTTAGAATTGATGAAGTGTGGAAGTTCTGCCAGATTGCCCTCCAAAGTTCTGACTTTCTTTCCCATCAGCAGTGCAAGTGGATTGGTTGGTGTTTCCTCATAGCCTTGTCAACACTGTGTATTTCTGATTTTACTTTTTGCTTATCTGATGGGAACATCTAATAATAGTTTGCATATGTCATTATTTACTAGTTTAGAGGTTTTTTTTTTTTTCTTTTTTGCTTGTTAACCACTCAGGTTTCCTCTTTATAAACTCCTAAATCATTTGCTTATTTTTCTCTTGGCATTCCTGTTCTTTTCTTGTCAATTTTTGAAGGAGTTTTTGAGTATTTTGGATATTAATCTCTTATCAACTTTAAATATTGCAAGTATCTTTTCTCAATTTGTCATCTGTATATTTTGTCTGTAAACCTCTAACTTTGGTGTTGTCAAGTGTAATATTTTTCCCCGTGTGGTGTCTGCTTTTAGCATTTTAACAGGTCCTTCCTCCCAGGTCACACAGATACTATCTTCTATTAATTTTGTAGTTTTACCCTTCATACTTAAGCCTTCAATGTTTCTGTAACTCACCATGGCATGTGGTCGGATGTACAGATTCAGTCTTGTTTTTCATCATATATAAACTGGCTTTCTCAACATAGTCTCCACGAAAACTTGTCCATTTCCATTTATTGTTACCTAACAATTTCCCACATATATGCGGGTCTATTTCTGAACTCTTAACTCCATTCCGTTGGTTTATTTCTTCCTTCATACCAGCACACTAGATTTATTACTGTATTTTAAAATATGATTTAACGAAAAAAAAATGATTTAATGATTAGCAACAAGAACACTCCTTCTTTGCTCATATTTTTCAAAAGTTAGGCAGCTATTTGTAGACATAAATCCTACCAATCATTTATAGGAATTATGTTTGCTAGATCTTTTAAAAATCATATCTTCCAGTCTGTTTTTTGAGCAGTGTTTACTTTTATTGAAACGAAATTTGATATTATATATGGATTTATTTCTGTTGAAACTAAAACTAATATTATATATGGATTTATTTCTGTCTTCTTTTATGTTTACTAAACTTGATTTTTTTCCTTTCCTGCCTCCCTGAATTTTGTTCTACTGGTTTGAAATACATGGATTCAATTTTAAATAATTAAGACAAATATTTGCAGGTATCTTCCCTAATAATGTCTTAAACTTATTAATGTCACTATCTTCCTCCTGAGCAAAACAAACGTGTTAGCATGCTTTCATTCCCTTCTTTTTTTCTCTCGTTTTCACTCCTCCCTACCCTGCCCCCGCCCCCCTGCTTAGGGTGATATTGTCTAAAATTTTCGTTTTGAATTGCTAGGGATCGTTATGGTTAATTTTGTGCATCACCTTGGCCATAGCTTGTGTGCTGTGCAATGTTGAATGTGAGTGTGTGTCGAGGTGTACACTTCAGGGTCAGTGCTCTGGAAAGACGGCCCGGAGCCAACCGCCGCTTATTTCCCTGTCCTTGAGGAACCTGGCTGTTCCTTACCCATGGGCACTGCTCTTTCCAAGAGCTGTCTTCTTTGGCTGCGGTCCCTTCGTCCTCAGGCTGTGGGGCAGGCAGGAGTGCCCAGAGCCCGGCCATCTGTGTGCACCTGCTGTTCTCTGCTCCCCAGCCCAGTCAGTGCCCTACTGTCGCTGATCTGTCCCAGAGCACTGGCTGGCAGGCAGTTCCATCCCCAGCCCCCGTGGAAACACAAGGAAGAGAAAAGAGCAGCTCTAAAGTCCCGCTCAGACTCTGGTTGGCACTTGGCTGTCCTCTGTTTCCTAGGCTACCGTCAGATTCACCGACCTCCCTTTCACCTTCATGCTTCCTCCAGGACTGAACTGGGGAGAAGGAGCCGGCAGCCCTTGTTAGTTCCTCCTCTTGCTGGAAACCAGAAGTGATAGTGAGTGGGCTTGAAAAGCAGCCTCCTACTGACCGTGTGACCTCAGGCTCGTTACTTAAGTCCGCACGTCCGGGAACTGTGGCTGATGACGGTGCCCGCTTCCGCCGGTGCTTGGGGGTTGGCACAGCACTGGCATGTGTTCTCTGTTAGTAAATATTTACTGTTGCTGTTTTTATGACATGGTTTGGGCGGTCATCCGTGGGTAGCTGATGCTCGCGGTTGGAACTGTGGGTTTGAATGTCCTGTCCCTGTGGGCATAAGGAATGAAGGAGGCTTAGAAATAGCCCTGCATTTAAGGGTTAATGGGGTAAAAAAAAAGAAAAGGAGATGGAGAGGGAGGGTGCACGTCAGGAAAAGGTAGGGCCACAGAGGCCAGGGGAAGGGAGAGTCTCAAGAAACCTAGCCGGAGAAGTGGCACCCTCAGGACCACGTTCTCAGGAGAAACCATCTTTTTTTTTTTGTTGTCTATTGGATTTTGCACTTAGGTTCTCCCTGGTGAACTCAGATCAGTTTTTGTGGAGGAAAGGGATTAGAAACCACATTGCAGCCAGTTGAGAAATAAATAGGAGGTGAACAAGTAGACACAAATATAGACTTTTCCCCCACAAGGTGTGGCTGTGAAGAGGAGAGCAGTGAAGGTGATAGCTGGCCGGTGTCAAGTCAGACCTGCAGGAGGGTTCGTTTCTCCAGGGGAAGTCGGGTCCATCTCTTTCTCCCCTTCCTTCCTCTTCTCCTTTCCTTCATCCTTTCCTTCTTCCCTCCTTCCAGTTTTCACCTGTAAGTCTAGCTTCTTAATCATTCTAGAGATGAATCTTAGGTGACTAGGAAGATCGGGGAAAGAGAATGAAACTGCTTGAGGAGGGAGGAAATCAAAGGTAAGGGGGCCCTCTCCTGAGAAGGCAGAAGGATGGGGTCCAGACCCAGGTGGGTCTTTGATGTCCCCCGCCCCGTGCTGCAGGAGGGAAGAGAGCTATCAGTGCGTATCAGTGTGGTTACGTTTGCAGTGGGGGAAAATGGGGAGGGGGAAGCAAATAATCAGGGTTTCTTCCACTATATTTAGTTTGATTCATCAAGAACCTCTATGAGTCACCTTGAAGTGATTCTAAGAACCTAAGAATCACTATGCTGTGCGCTGAAACTAATGAAACATTGTAAGTCAGCTCTACTTCAATTAAAAAAAGAGGCGGAGGTAGAGCTCAGTGGTAGAGCGCATGTGTAGCATGCACAAGGTCCTGGGTTCAGTCCCCAGTACCTCCATGAAAGATAAAGAAAGAAATAAAAAGCTAATTACTTTGCCCCCAACAAAATAAAATTAAAAAATTAAAAAAGAACCTCAGTAGGCTTGAAATGAGCACCTTCATCTTTCCTGGAGACAGACAGTAGTCTCCTGGCTTCCCACAGAGCTCTGCACAAGAGCCAGATCAAGTGTGCTGTGTGCGGGGACTCCGACCTGGGAGCCGGGCCCTGTCGACAGGAGAGGCATTCGTCGGAAGTATCTATCTTGGCCCAGTTATTGGCTCAGATGGTGCCAGGACTTAAGGACACAGGCTCAGACCTAGTGATGCCCCTTGGGGAGACCCAGGCACCGGGGTCATGGCCTGACACTCCCTTTTGGGGACCACCAAGGGACTTTTATGGAGCATCGCTGGGAGCTCAGAAACGAAGGACTCAGGCTGCCTCCCACTGTCCAACAGTAAAATGAACGCATAGAAAAGCAACTGGAGGGGGGCCGAATGGACCCCAGGCCTGCAAAACCTCTCCATACGAGGGCCAGATGTCTTAACAGGGTGACATGTGACAGAGCACTGGGGCCCCGATGATACGTGTGGAGATAATGCCTCCACCACCCAGGTCTCAGACTCTGTTTTCAGTTACTTGTTGTATTTGTGTGTGTGTGCATGGGCACATGTGCATGTAGGGGTGGAATTTATCCATTGTATGCAGATGCACAAAAAAGGTAGGGATGGAGGGAGGAAGGTGGGTAGAGGGTGTACAGCAACATTTTTAAAATTAATTTATTTTTATATGTAATTTTTCTTTTTATTGAGGTATAGTTGATTTACAATGTTATATTCGTTTCTGGTGTACAACATAGTGACTCAGACTTTGCATAGATTACACTCTATTTCAAGTTATTATAAAATTGCTGGCTGTAGTCCCTGTGCTGTACAGTATATCCTTGTAGCTTATTTATTTCATACGTAGTAGTTTGTGTCTTAATCTCCTACCTCATCTTGCCCCTCCCCACCAGCATCCTTAATTTTCTAATATTCTTGCTCATAAGTACCCACAGAGCTGAGAAAAAAAGGTGTTAATAACCCTCAATATCTAAAGGGAGGTGCTAGCACAGCTCTGCAGAACATGCTAAGTGGGGATCAAAAGCCTGGTCCCTGTGCCACTTGGCGAGGATCAGAGAGGCAGGGAGATGATGGAGGGCGAGCCATCCAAGAGCAGGAATTTCTTTGAGAGGCGCTGTGTGTTTTCTCCCCCTGAGTGAAGTGAGGGGCTCCCTGAGAACCACTGAGACTGGAATTCAGGGGACAGTCTGGAGAACAGATGACCACTCTCTTTTCTCTCTCTCTCTTTTTTTTTTTTTTGAGTACAAGTAGATTCATTGAGAGAGATACACACTCCATAGACAGAGTGGGGGCCATCTCAAAAGGCAAGAGAAAGGCCTAGGAGATACACATCCCATAGGCAGAATGTGGGCCATCTCACTGAGAAGGAAGCGTGGTGGCCTCAGGCCGGGGTCAGCTAGGAAAGGTGAGCTCGGCCTCCATCCTAAAACTGAAAGCAAGAGGTTGGCTAGAGCCTGGGAGCAGGCAAGCCAGGGAGCAAGGGAACCCCAAGGATTGGCTTCTCAGGGCACAGACGGAGACAGCAGTGATTGGGTTGGGTGATGTGTGTGTGTGTGCACGTGTGTGCACACACATGCTCGTGTGTGAACTGAAGGCCACCCTCACTGAGCACCATGTTGAGAGCTGCTGTGAGACACTCATTCGTCTCAGTGTCTCCTCCCCAGAGCTCCGAATCCTCGTCTGCCTCCAGAGCTTCTGGCGGTGACTAAAAGGAAAGATGGTGCCTCAGAGCCAAGGATTTCAGTGGCTTCTCCTCGTCTTGCGACACTCATGAAGAAATGCAGGGAGGGCTGTTGGGCCAGCCTGGGCCTGGTACCCAGGGACATGGCCCTTCCCCACCTCCCCTCTTCTGGAGACTCCAGAATTCCTGCTGTCATCAGTGGTTCCCTCACTTGCTCTCCCTGGCCAGAGAGATGAGGTAACAGAGAAGCTGTCAGAGTTGCCCAGTGCTGGGTCCTGGAGCTGTGAGGTCTGCTCCAGTCAGAACCCTTGGCTGAGCTGAAACAAGAATTAAAGATAAGAGAAAAGTCGTAAGTTACCATATTTCAAACGGGGAGTGTGAAATCCCAGTGACACCCAGAGAGCAGGCTGCGTGGCTGAGGTTTGTCCACGCCCCCTGGGAGATTTCACAGAGCCCGTGGGTGTAAGCATGTTTTTGTGAAATTAGGCCAGCACCAGCATCTCAGATCAAGATGGGATGCGCTCACGTTCTTAGGCCTTTTGTTCAAAAAGAGCTTGGACTTCCAGCAGATTTGGATTCTAAGTCTGGTGTTATCACTTACCAGCTCCAGGACCTTGGATATGGGTGTCACTTCCCCTCTCCAAGCCTCACTTTCTTTGTCCTTGGGGACGATCATGTCTGTTCTAAAGGGGATGGATATGATCTATGTTGTAGGAATGAACTGAGATAACACACATGAAGTGCCTTGTGTGATGTCTGGGAAAGAGCAGGGACACACAAATTGCTTTCTTCCCATGTCAGCTTTTACCTCGACCCCCATCTCTAATCGTATTGATGGGGCAACCACTGCTTGCTGGGAAGAGAGAGTGAGGGAGGTTTTCTGCCCCATGTCCATGTAACGCTGCTGTGATGGTAGAAGGGGTGGGCGTGGTTCCGCTCCGCCAGCCACTCCCAGTGGGGATGCCATTCACATGTAGGATGGGTGCCATTGACTCCACAACGGGCACCAGTGGCGAGGCGCGATGCAGGTGAGGTCAGTGCAGAGCGCAGACAACACCCCACAGTCCGAAAGAATGACCTGGCCTAAGACCCTCCTCTAGGGCCCATCCCCAAACCTGATGGCCTCCTCACCCGATCTCCTAGCTCCAGTCTTGCACCTTGAATCTATCTTCCACACCGCCCCAGAGGGATCTTTGGGAAGCTCTAGACTGTTCATGTCACTCCTCTTCTTAAAACCTTCAGTGGATCCCTATTGTCTAGAACTGTGATTTTCAAATAATGGATTATGACCTTTAAAGGGTCATGAAGTCAATGTAGTCAGTTACAACCAGCATTAAAAAAAATTGAATAGATTAAATGTTAACCTCAATCACATGTAAGTATTGTTTTGCAAAACATGTATTTCAGATTGGTATTGTATTGTGTTGTGTTTTATTTTATTTAGCAGGCAAGTAGGCAGGATCTGGCCAACTCCTGCTTGCTTTCTTTTTTTCCTTTTCTTTTCTTTTGTCCCCTTGCTGGAGGCACTGGGGATTGAACTCAGGACCTCATGCATAGTAAGCATATGCTCTACCACTGAGCTATACCCCTCCCCCGCCAACTTCAGATACCATCCACTCCATTTCAGGTTGTTATAAATGTAAGCATGTATTCTGAGAGGCTCTGTTGAGCCCCACATATTTGACATGTGTTTAGGAGAGTTTTGGCATATATAATTTTTAACAACTTTGCATTGAGATATAACATATATTTAGTAAAGTGCCAGGTTGTGAGTGTGCAGCTTGATGGATGTTTATATGTGTGTACTCTCTTTTAGCCACCACCTAGATCGAGATATAAAACATATCTCGTACCCAGAAAGCTCCGTCCTGCCCCTTCCCGGTGAAGACTGCTCCCCCGCCCCTCCCCCTGCTCCTCCTTGCAAGGCACCACCATTCTGACTGCTCTAGCTTCAATTAGTTCTGCCCATTCTTGAGTTGAATGGAATCAAAGAGTATGTACCATTTTGGGGTTTGGCTTCTTTAGCTCAGTAGTATGTCTGAGATACATTCATGAAGTTGCATGGACCTGTGGTGTGTCCATTCTCATTTTTGTATTCCATTGTATGAGTACACTGCAGTTTAGTTATTTAATTCTCCTGTTGATGGACATTTAAGCTAGTTCTAGTTTTTGGCTATTATGCAAAGCTCCTGTGAATATTCTTGTGCATGTCTTTTTGTGCTCATAGCCACTCATTTCTTTGGGCCATGCTACCAGGAGTAAAATTTCTGGGTCACAGGGTAGACGTATGACAACTGTTTAAACTGCCAAACTGTTTCCCAGAGTAGTTACATTTGAGATTCATATGTACATATGTCTACATCTATATATATATGATGTATATATGTATGTACATATGGTCCAGATTGCCATGTGAAATGATTTTATTATTGTTACGGAAACTACAGGCCAGCCAAGAAACAAGCATCACTCGGAGGGTTGGAGTACTCAGATGTATTACGCCGGCGGGCTCAGAGGGGCTTCTGCTCCGAAGCTCTGAGCGCCTCCAAGACGTGCTCATGAGGTTTTTACAGGGTAAAGTACAAGCTTGGGGTATTCGGCCAATAGGCATGGAACAGCTTTAGCAGCATCATTATCACAAAAGTGGAGGCAGGGAGGCAGCAAACCAACATTCCAAAGCCAGGTATATCTCTTTGAAAATCCAGCTGGCTAGCAAAAAACATGAACAGCAAACCAACACTAATTAACTTAGATTTACGAGTTAGTCCAGCAGAACTCAGATCAGTATTCCGATACTTAGATTTGTGAGTTATCTTGTTAGACCAGCCCAGCCTCTCCTTCACATTCCTAGACTTGTGAGTTATATCTTGTTAGACCAGCCCGGCTTTTCCTTCACATTATCATGACTGTTAGTGAAAAAACACATTGAAAACTACTCATTAGCAGAAAAAGTCATATTCCTTAGCATGGCTCACAAGGCAGGGTATGATCTGCTTCTTTCTATTTCTGCTGCCTCGTTTTCCACCTGCTCTTCCAGTCTCTTCAGTTGCCTGAAAGATCTTTCCCCCTTTTTTGTTTGTGGACTCCTACCTGTCCCTGAATATTCATTTCAAATTTTAGTTTTCCCAGGAAAGCTTCTCTGATCACCCCCTTTCTCCTCTCCCTTTTTGCCCCTTTGTAACCTGTCCATCCCACCGTCATAATGTTTAGTGCCTTGTATTCTGTATCCTACCAAACTATTTCGTCATACATGAGCTCCTTGAGGGAAAAACTGTGATCCACCTTTAGAGTCCATGGTGAACATTTGTTCTTTGCCTTCCTTCCTCTGCTGTCTCTTAGTAACAGCCTCTAATTTTAATCCAGGGAGTCCAGGTAGCTCAGATGTGATCGCAGTCACCTAGTACCAAAGATGTGCTTGGGACTGTGGTCTTGGTCCCTCAGCATATCCTGTATCCTTGCCATAGAGCTTGGTTGCCTAGCTTGTTGGAAGGAGCTTTGAGGGTGGGGTGGGGGCGTGGATCACATTGTCTATGTCTTCTCCATCCCCTGCTCACCCTGTGGTCGCTAGCCCATTATTTACTAGGCACTGTGCTAAGTGCTTTATGTTTACAATTTTACGCAGTTTTCCACGAGCACAGCAAGGGACAGACACCTTCCGCAGATTCACATAGAATTCACATGCACAGAGAATGTAGGTTCGACCCTGGAGAAAGGGAGGCTGAACTGAACAAGGTTAAGTTTTTGCTGTGCAGCAGGATGGGGGCTCGAAACAGAAATTCAGTTCAACTGAAGGCAACGCACATTTTTAGCACTTCTGAGTAGGTAAGCGGAGACTCCTAAATTAAAAAAAAATTTTTTCCCCTCATTGTGCTTCATTCCACTTTACTTCATTTCAAGTCCTTAAAATAGGTAGGGCCTCTCTCTTTAAAAACATCTATCAGAGAAAAGCACCCGTGAGGGGAGAGCTTTCTAGCTTTAGGGGGACAACCAGCTGCTGCAGAGGTGCAATTTCTCAGCTGAAGCTCCTTGGGAAAATGCCCAGGCATGCAGCCTGAGGTTTTGCGCTGGGAAGGGAAGGGTTAACCTAGACGTGGCCCCCCTGCCCTGGAGGCTGGCTCTTGTGAAAGCTCCACTTCTGTGGCAGGGCTTCCTCCCTCCTCCTCCTCCCCCTCCTTTTTTCCCTTTCCCTCTTAAAATTTTTTAAAAATTGAGGTGAAATTCACAGAGCATAAAATTAACCACTTGCGCGTCCTTTAGTACATTCACACTGTTGTGCACGCGTCACTTCTGTCTAGTTCCAAAACATGTTCATCACCCTCCAAAGGAACTCCTTAAGTATTAAGTAGTCACTCCCCTTTCCTTCTCCCCCAAGACCCTGGCAACCACCAATCTGCTTTCTGTCTCTGGCTGAACCTAGTCTGCACATTTGATATAAAAGGAATCATACAATATGTGACCTTTGGTGTCTGGCTTCTTTCCTCATCCCTTGTGTATCTTTCAGACCCTTCTCTCCCCCTGAAGCTTTGGGGCCCACCAGAGCTGTCCTCTAAGCATTTCCAAACTCCGTTTTTTCAGGACTCAGGCCAGAGAAAGAAAGGAAGGAAGGTCAGAGGGACTGGTGGTGGGAATTAAATCAGTTTAGGAAAAAAAAAAACCCAGTAGTTTCTGATCAGGTCTCAGCAGCTGAATTTGTTTTGGAGGCTAATTATCTCAGGCCACGAGGTTTTAAGAACCAGGGCTGGGTGCTGGCGAGCAGAGGAGCTGCTTGGGGTCTGGCCAGGGGGGATGCGGCTGGTTGTGGGCCCCTCCCCAGAACCTAAGCTCCTGGCAAGTGGCAGGTGGAGCTCGCCCTGACCCTTCCCTGGGTGGAGAGTCCCCGAGGGTCCCGTGGCCCGGCCTTTGCAGGATTTGGTTCTGTAGAGTGTCAGTGAAGGGGCCAGCAGGGCAGGAGAGCCAGGAACATGGGGCCTTTGGGTGGGGCGGGCTGCCTGCAGCTCTGTCTGCTATGCTGCCCCCACTGCACGCAGGCCGAGTGCGGGAGCCCCCTCCTTCCACTCTCCAGGCGGCGGAGGCGTGGAGGCAGCCCTTCCCGCTGCAGCCTGACAGCTATGATGGGGGCAGAGCGACCTCCTGTCTATAAGATGGGGTAAGGCACCTGGGCGGCGGCCTCCCGTTTACTCCCTGCGCTGCCCTCCCTGGAGGTCCACCCTCTACCCACCCAGCCCTGAGCACCCCTAATTCCAGCCTTCATTGGCTGCTGGCCCCCCGCCAGCCAGTCTGTCTGACCCTGGCCCCTCTCTTGTTAGGGGGTTGCCCAGAGTCCGTTTCTGCACCTGCTTTCTTTACCTGTGAAATGGGAATAAAGATGCCATCCTACAGAAAAAAGAAAAAAAAAAAAAAAAAGAAAAAGACCACGGCTGGGACTTGTGTTCCCCGCCGTGTGGGAGACAGGCTTGCCCTGGCTTCTGACTTGAAACAGATGCTCTGTGCCCGTGAAGAAGAGTTGAGTTTTGAAAAAAAAAAAAAAAAAAATGCAGCCCGATGTCGACTATGGTGTGGCTGGATTTTCATAAAGCTGTACTTATAATCAGGCAGAAAAGTGTGGGAAAACAGCTATAGATCAAGTTGCCCCCTTAATTCCAAGTGGCTACACCTGGCCCGGAGGCCCGGCGACGCTGAGGAGACATGAGTGATCAACTTGCCCGCCAGGTCTGGAACTTCTCTGATTAATATTCTGGCAGGGTTTTGAAACTCTACATGCAGGAAATTGTAGGGGGAGGACCCTGGAGGTGGCTTCTAACTGTGTGTTTGGTTAAAGAGCTGGCTGGTGACGCACTGCTGGCTCTCTGGTTTTGTTACCTAACAAAATCCGTGTGCCCGATGTACTGTGAGGCCAAACAAACGGAAAAGTCGGAGTTCGGAGCAGAGAAAGGTTTATTGCAGGGCCAAGCAGGGAGGAAGAACAGCTCATGCTTGAGAAACTCAACCTCTCTGATGGTTTTTTGGGGAAAAGTATTTATAGGCGAAATTTGGGGTGAGGGCTGCAGGATGTGTGACTTTCTTTTGATTGGTTGATGGGGAAGTAACAGGACGTTGCTCCAGGAATCTTGTGCTCAGCCTGAAGTTGCCATCCTCCACCTGGGTGGGGGCCTCAGTTTCTGCGGGAGAACTCAAAGGTATTGCTGTCTGTTCCTTGAGGAGGAACCAGGAGCCTGCCCCAAGGCTGTGCTATTGTTTCTTGACTGTTTCTCCCTTCTCTCTGCATCCCCTCCCTTCTCTGATTAGCAGCTGTTAGAATCTGCCCTTTGGAACCCAGGGAAGGTCAAAGAGGCTGAATGAAGTCTATTTCCTACAACAAGAAGTGGGGGGGGCCCCCCGGGGTCCTGCTGTTTCAGTTTCTCTGGCTTCAGTGGTTTTTCTGTGGTGCAAAATGCCCACCTTCTTCTGTTCCCTGCGAGGGAGAAAAACAGGTTGGAAATACAAAATTTGCTTTAAGCAGACTTCTGGGTTTTTCTTCATGTAGGATGAGCTTATTTATCTTGATCTGTGTAGATCTGTCTGTGAGTCCAAACTTGTTCTGCTCGTCGCATGACAGGCCAGTAAATTGGGAGACGAGGTGTCGGGGCAAGGAATAGCGACTTTATTCGGAAAGCCGGCAGACTGAGAGGATGGCAGACTAATGTCTTGGAGAACCATCCTGCTCTAGTCAAAATACAGGCTCATTTTATACAAAAAAATAAGGGAGGGGGTGTGGTTGGTTGTTGTAATCTTCTTGCTGCAGGCATTCCTTGTTCTTACAGCCATTCCCGTGGTCTAGGTCATGGTGTCCCTGTAAAGCTCCAGCAAAACAAAGGTTATTCTCTACTACATGTCCACCGCTGTATGGTCTGTGGTCTCTGAAAGTCACACAGTGCCCATGTCTCTCCTCCCTCTAACATCATTAGATGTCATGCGAAACTGTATGACCTTGGGTAAATCATTTCCCTTTAAAAAGCCTCAGCTATATATGAAGGCATTAGATTATGTAGTGGGTTGAACAGGATTCCAGAGTTCATGTCCATTCAGAACCCCAGAATGTGACTTTATTTGGAATTGGGGTCTTTGCAGGTGTAATTAAGGTAAAGATTGTGTTGACTGAAAACCTGCACAATGTAAGAGCAGTGAATTTCAGGTTTTCAGGACCTTACTGAGAACTGTAGCCCAGGAGACCGCCTCTCGGATAGTTCTAAGGAACTACTCCAAAGAGATAATGGAAGAGCTAGGATATATAATTTTTTTTTTTTTTTTTGGTGGGAAAAACATGTACTCAAGCATAAAAAGATTTGTGCTCATCACAGAGAACAGATATCTCAGATTAATGATTTTAATGCTTTTTATGTTTGGGAAGATGCAAAAATCTGGGGTCATTGAAATTTTTTTCCCTTGATATGCATCTTAACTCTCTAAAGGTCTGTGTATTCAAAGCACAGAATGCTTCCTGTTTCTCTCCAACCTGAATTCCCCACAGGGTATGCTGTGGGTGGGCAGCTGCAGTGGGTTGCAATTTAATCCTGATAGAATTAGATGGGTGGCAACATTCTTTGTTTTACAATTGAGATGAGTTCTTACTGGATTAGGATGGGTTCTAAATCCAAGGAGAGTGTCCTTAGACAAAAAATGACAGACACAGGTCACGTGAAGATAATGCAGGCAGAGATTGGAGTGAAACATCTACAAGCCAAGAACTGCCAGCAAACCTCAGACGCTAAGAGCGGATCGGGGAGTTTGTCACACAGCCTCCAATAGAAATCAGTTTTGCTGATACATTGATTCTGCATTTCTGGTTTCCTGAACTGTGAGAAAATAGATTTGTTGTTTTGAAATGTTGTGGCTTGGTGTTACACCCGGGCAAGAGACCAAGCAGCACTCAGAGAGTTGGAGAACTCAGGTTTATTACACCAGTGGGCCCAGAGGAGTTAACACTTCAAGCTCTGGACCCCGTCTGTAGGTTTACACAGGCCTTTTATAAGCTGCCAGTTTTATACTTTGCAACATCATATGCAAATAAAGTACAACAGAAGCTGACCAACCAGGAACAAGCTTTGTAGAAATAGGCCAATCAGGAGTGAGCTCCATGCAAATAAAGTACTACAAATGGACCAATCAGAAGTGAGAGTAATAACCAATCAGGAATGAAGGAAATAACCAATCAGAAGTGACCTCAGGGAACCAATAGAATTCTAGGTGTAAGCCACTTTAGAGGCAAAAAGTGAGATAGAGCCTCTGGGCCAGGGAACCGTATGGTGCTAAGAGGAGAGCAGCGGCCCTGCCTAGGGGTCCCGCCTCAAAGCCAGTTTGTGGTACTTTGTTATAGTAACCCCAGAGAACTACAGATTACTTACCATTTCTGGGATTAATCTGTATCTTTGTGGTGCTTGTAGTTTTTACAAAGTTTACTCACAGAATCATTTCTCATGGTTAAGTTCTTGCCAAGTGTGATACTGTGATTTATAATAAATATTTGGTCTTCCCTGTTTCTGGCACGGAGCTCCTAAAAACCTTGGAATTTCCTGTGATAAGAGCCATAACGGTGTATTTTGTTGTGTTAATGAGGTGACTTTTGGAAAGCACCTAAGGATTGGGGGCCGGTTGCCAGTGGAGCCTGTCAACCACGTGATTAGAGGGTTGGAACTTTCAGTCCCACCCCTTAACTTGGGACTGGAGATTGAGTTGACTCACCAGTGGCCAATGACTTAATCAGTCACACTGCTATAATGAAGCCTTTACAGAAACCCAGAAAGACTGGGTTCAGAGAGCTTTCTGACTGATGAGCTTGGAGACAGCTGGGAAGCTCCGCCCCCTTTCCCCATACCTTGCCCTGTGTTTCGCTTCCATCTGGCTGTTCTGAGTTACATCTTTTCATAATAAACTGGTACTCCAGCAAGTAAAATGTATCTCTGAGTTCTGCGAGCCCCTCTAGCAAATTAATTAAACCCAAAGAGGGGGTCATCAGAACCTCCAATCTATAGCTTATCAATCAGAAGTACACATAGCAACCTGGACTTACAGCTGGCTTCTGAGATTGATGGGGGAGCTGTCCTGAAGGACTAAACCTTTAACCTGTGGAATCTGATGCTCTCTCTGGGTAGACAGTGTCAGAACTGAGTTAAATTGTAGGACACCCAGCTGGTGTCTGAGAATTGCTTGGTGGTGTATGGGAAATGTTCCTCTACCCTTGGAAATTGGGTTAATGCAGGATCATTTAACCAGGTAACTTTTCTGGACTGCAGGTGGATTTTATCAACCTTTTCCCTTTTATTTTTGGCGGCTGCTCAGAGAGATAACGTATTTACCCAAGTGGCCTACCAAGTCAGTGGCAGCCCTAGGACTCCAGTTCACATGCTTTTCTCTCTAGTGCAGGAGTGGGTAGAGGATATGGGTAATAATACTGCAGTGGCCCCATCAGCTGAAAAGCTGAGTCCATGAGGATGTATATGAGGAAAGATGACCCTCACAGGCACGGGGAAGGGCCAGCCTCACCAGCTACACCTGTGTGGTCCTACCTAAGGCCTGCCCATGAGACTCAGGTCTCAGCTTCCATGGACTCACCACCTCCTCCTACCTCTGCACACCTGTTCAGGCCCTCTTCCTACCCATGAAGGATAGAGAGCATTCTCCTTGCTGCCAAAGTTGGGGTAGCATGGTGGAGGTGGAAAAGCATATAACTTTAGACTTAGCAGACCCAGGTTTGAATCCCAGCTCTGCAGTTTACCTGCTGTGGAACCCTGGGTAAATGACCTTATTTGTCCAAGGTGCAGGCACTTCGTCTGTAACACGGAGATAACAACCTTGCATAATTTTGGAGAGAGTTGGGGATTAATGTGCAATACCTCTGGTCCGCGGCAGCCACTCTGTAAAAGAGCTGTTCCCATTATTTCCCTGTGACAGTTGCATGGGCTTTATTCCAGTGCTTACACAATGTCTGATTTCAGTCTTCCGATTAATTAGCGTGTCAGTTTCCCTTAGTCCCAGGGAGCTCCAGTATCTTGCACGGCACACCCCGTATGTGGAAAGGAGTCCAGTAGGAGACATTTACCAGGGGCTTGTGCAGATCATGTGGTAGTGGAAAGGGTAAGGGCGTTGTTCTCAGTCACCCCTCTGCTGTTTCCTAGGTGTGCAGTTCAGGTCTTTCTCACTCACTAGTTAAATGGGGAGAGCAGGAACTTCTGGCAGCGTTGCTTTGGTCTTAACATGTATGTGATGGGTGATAAAGAGCATGTACTCGATGCGGCTCAGTGTTCTCACCTTCTTGGTCTGTGAATTCGCCTTTTCACCTGTGACTAGGAAATCTTCCACTGCTCTTAGGTCTGATCAGTCACCATCCGAAGGAGATGGACGTTGAAATCATTTTTAAAACAAGGTCGCTGGAGAAGAGGTCACCCTGAGAATCCCTCTTCAATTTATTTTATATATATAATCTTTTTGTGTATGTGCAGGAGATCATTAGGTCTGTTTATTCATTATTAGTTTTTTTTTTTAAATGGAGGTACTGGGGATTGAACCCAGGACGTCGTGCATGCTAAGCACTCGCTCTACCGTTTGAGCTACATGCTCCCCTGCTTCAATTAATTATAATTTATTCAAGGACTCAAAGCAGGTTTAGCAGCTGTTCTCTACCCTCTGCCCACCTCCAATTTAGGTAAAGAGTTACACATTTATGCCACATTTTAAAATTTAATTTTTATAACCAAGTGAAAACAGCATCTGAGTCCAGTGAAGAAAGTTGTTGACTTTTTTTTTCCATTGAAGTACCGTCAGTTACAGTGTGTCAATTTCTGGAGTACAGCGGAGTGTCCCAGTCATGCATATACATACGTACATTCGTTTTCATATTTTTCGACTTTCAAGAGCGTTGGTAAAGGGATCTGAGACGATGGCTGGGCTGCCACGCACGATTGTTAAGGAAACTCGGTGTCTGCTGGCAGAACCAGCCATTATTTTCATGTGGTCATTGCTGGCCCCCAGGACTCCCCCTTTGAGGGAGGGACTTCTAAACCTGAACCATTGCTTCCCGAAGAATACCCAGTGGCAGCCCCTAAAGTACATTTCATGAGCTAAAGTTACCATCCTAATGTAGACAAGTTGGGAAGCATATGTTTGGATGTTTTGAAAGATAAGTGGTCCCCAGCACTGCAGATCCTCACGGTTCTGCTCTCGATCCAGGCTTTGTTAAGTGCCAGATGATCCATTAGCAAGTGATAGAATGGAGCAGTGGAAGACCAATGAAGTCCGAGCCACAGAAACAGCTAGAGCATGGACTCTAGGCTATATGCCATGCATAATATTTCAATCAGTCCAGTCGTCAAGTGTGCATCACTTTCCCTGTTCTGCCAAGATTTCTCCCTTTTTTTGTTTGCATTGAATGGATGCTGTCTTAGAAACATTGCAGAATAAAAGCCCAGACATCTTCAGCCCTTTGGTGATTAAATACACATTTATGTCTTGTCCTGATTCCCTTGTAAAGCGTGAGCAGAGAGGCTAGAAGGATCATCTGGATTGTTGTGCAACGTTTAAAAGCAGGGGCCTCTCTCTGCTTTTATTCGTTTCCCCCATCATGGATTAAGTGTATAGCACTGTGAATGAAGGTGGTTGTTGTCAAGGGATTAGCCGCTGGCGTGTGGGTGTTTTTCTTTATTTTATTTTTTTTGAGGCAGGAAGGTAGTTTTAATTTTATGGGCTCATTTCCCTGCTTTTATGGTGATCTAACTACATTGGTTAAAAGCAGCTAACCAGTTAGTTCTTTAGAATATGCTCTCTAGCCAAGTCTAACTTTATGTACATCCTATAGATGGAAAAGCTTGATTGTTGGAACCAAAATGGGAACATTAAACATCACAGCCCTCACTAATAACATTGTAACTTTGCTGCGAGGTGTAGAACGCTCCCTTCAAGAAAAGGCTTGTCACCATTTTGTATGGCTTGACTGGAAACTTCTGTAAATCTTATGTTTTAGTAAAAATCTTTTTTGTTATTCTAAAAAAAAAAAAAAGAATGTTAATAAAAACTTGGTTTTATTTTTTTTTTGCTGCCAGATATTGGCGTCTGCATTTATCACCTGTATTTACTTGGTGTGTTGGAGCCTGCAAGGTGGATTCTCAGTCTTATTTCATCATATCAATATTGTGTTATATTTTTAAATTGAGATATAATTGACATATGTTTCAGGTGTGCAGCATGTTTCTTGGCTCTCTCTCCTGTTCCATGGATCTGTGTGTCTGTTCTCCTGCCAGCACCATACTGTTTTGATTAGTGTAGCTTTGAAGTATAGTCTGAAGCCAGGGCGCTTCATTCCTCCAGCTCTGTTTTTCTTTCTTGAGATTGTTTTGGCTATTCGGGGTCTTTGTGTCTCCATACAAATTTAAAAATTATTTGTTCTAGTTCTGTGAAAAGTGCCACTGATGTTTTGATAGGGATTGCATTGAATCTGTAGATTGCCTTGGACTGTGTGGTCATTTTAACAATATTCTTCCAGCCCAGGAACTTGGTGTATCTTTCCATCTGTTTGTGCCATCTTCAGTTTTCTTTCACCACTGTCTTATTGTTTTCCAAGTACAGGTCTTTTACCTCCTTAGGTAGATTTATTCCTAGGTATGTTCTTCTTTTTGATGCAGTAGTAAATAGGATTGTTTGCTTAATTTCTATTTCTGATAGTTTGTTGTTAGTGTATAGGAAGGGAACAGGTTTCTGTACTTCTTTATTCTGCAACTTGACTAAACTCACTGTTGAGCTCTAGTTGTTTTTTTGGTGGCATCTTTGGGATGTTCTATGTATAGTATCATGTCATCTGCAAAGAGGGAGAGTTTTACTTCTTCCTTTCCAATTTGGATCCCTTGTATTTCTTTTTCTTGCCTGCTGTGGCTAGGACTTCTAATACTATGTTGAATAAAAGTGGTGAGAGTGGGCATCCTTGTCTTATTCCTGATCTTAGAGGAAATGCTTTCAGCCTTTCACCATTGAGTATGATGTTAGCGGTGGGTTTCTCATATATGACCTTTATTATGTTAAGATGTGTTCCCTCTATGCTCACCTCCTGAGAGTTTTTATCACACAAAAGGGAATTTGAGAGGGATCCACATAGGTCCTAAGCCTGGGAGGAGGGGCTCCTTGGTCTAAGCGTGGAAAATGGAGGCTGTGGGTTTCTGGCCAGCAGCTCCTCCTGGAAGGGACGCCTAGGCTGTGTGATGCAGTGTGTGTCAGCACAAAATCTAACCCCTCCCCCATTCAGATTTTTTGAGACACTGGAGATGGAAGATCACCTGCCAGGGAAGTGAAGGTGACCTCAGTCAGCCTCGGGAGGTAGCGGACCCTTGGCATTCGTCATTCAGAAAGGCCACGGGCTCCTAAGGGTGCCCCAGGGCTCGGAAGCTGAGAGGTGACCTCTGCTGCTCTCCCCTCACTCGCAAGTCCACTCATGGTCCTCTCTTGCCCACATCATCCCTTCTGGCCTCCTAAGCAGCTTGGGCTACCCACTGCCCTCAGATGCCACCACGTGAGGACAGATAGTGAGTGCTGGGGGTGGGGGGCCAGGCTTCCTCCTCGTACTAGTTCTTCTTCACCCTACCCCTTGTCCCCATTCTTCAGTGAGCCCTTCCTTGAATTCACTGTATAAAGTACCCACCAGCTGTTCTTTCACGTCATCTCTACTTTTTTTTTTTTTATTATCTGATGTTATCCTTGTTTGTTGATTGACACTCAGTTAAAAGTTAAACTGCAGCAGAACAAGGACTTTGTCTTGGTCATCTTTGTAGTGCCCAGTGCCCAGTACCTGCACATAGTAGATGTTCACTAAATGCTTGTGGAAAGAATGACTCAAGGAGGGGATTTAATTAGGCATTGGAGGACTCCGAAGGAATCTTCCTTCCTGTCTTAATAAGTGTCCTCTGCCCTGGAGTGGCTTCCTCCTCTGTGACCCTTGGCCCCAGTCTGTCACCATACAAACCATGTGCCCTGCAGACTCTAAGCCACGTGTTGAGTCTTCTCTCCCACGTCTCTGGGGAGCTCTGGATCCATTTTTCCACCATCATGGTGCAAGAAACCAATTTTTTTTTTCACTTACTCCACATCAGACTTTCTCAAACCCCATGAATGCAGTAATCTTTGCCCCAGGGAGTGTGGAGGTCAGGAGTAAAAATAAAAACACACACCACAGAGCAGGGCTGAGCTTACAGTATTCACAGGAGCGTCTCATTGCTCTCCTGTGACTCATCCGTTTATTTTAATGACATCAGCATATGACAGTCTATTAAGGAAAAAAAAAACATTATTTATCCCATACTGGGGAAGTGGCACTATAACATTGTTTTAAAAACATCTTAAAATTTTTCCTCTTAGAAACTATTTTTGAGTTAGATAAATAAGCTTTGCCAAATGCTCAGTTCTGCCTTTGCCAGCCCTGGCTAGCTGGCATCTCTCATCAGCTTTGCCCAAGTGTTTCCTTTGTCTAAGCCAGCCTGGGGAGCACGGGTAAGTGCCCACAGGCCAGACCATGCCCCAGCTTCCCGGCCACCTGAGTGCACTGGGAGGTGGCTGGGGGGGAGGGTGGAGGGTACTTTGCTGGCCACCCAGAAGGTGTTGGAGGGTCTGCTTCAGGCTTTACTCTGTCTGGATGCCCCCTCTGGAGTCACGGGAAGAACACTGGCCCAGGTGGGCACCTACCTGGGTCTGTTCCTGCCCATGGTGTTGATTTGCTAGAACTTGGTCTGTGGTCTAGACACTGATTCCCAGCTTTCCCAGTGACCGGGGATCCCCTCCGGTTCCTCCCACTCTGTTATCTGGGACCTGGTGAGCCTTTGAGGGGCAGTTCCGTTTACGCTAGGGGCTTCTGCTCCCAGCAAAGGCAGTGGGCGGTTGCTCTGTTTAAGGGTTCAGTCTGCTGATAGCATTGTATCTGGTGAAGGGCAGACTTAACTCAACCCCCCTCCTGGCCTTGCCTCTTTCCTCCTTGTCCTCTTCTCTGTCATCTTTCTCAAGTGTCGACTCAGGTTCTTTTCTATAAAATTGAAAAGACAAAGCCATCTTCTCCAATGGGCCTTTTGGCATGTCAATAATAGCAACAACAACGGTAATAGTAACAGTAGCACCTTACATTTAAGGTTTTTAGTTTACACTTTACAAAGAGCTTTTAAATACATAAACCCTTTAGGGTCCCTTGGTTGAGTCAAAAAGGGACACTCCCTTCCTTTCCCCCTGAATCCTGCTCAGGGGGAAACAGCCTGAGCCCCCTCTTCTGCGCGTGTGCACATCCCCACACTGAACCATTCAGTGTGCAAATTAACCGACCGAGCTCTTCCTGCCCCGTGGGACTTCCAGTTTCTAGAATTTGGCTGCTCACATAAGGGAGTTTTAATCTCCGTTTGTTAGAGAAACTTCATTTTGGGGAGGATTTTTCTTAATGATCCTGAGTTTGGCTTAAATTCAGAGCTTCTAAAATTGAGGGGAAGGCTCAAAATTGCCCCCAAGCCACACTGAGAGAACCCTGGCTATCTTGGCAGACTGTGGCTGGATTCAGGGTTGGGCCCAGGGGGTGACTGGTGAAGAGAGGCCTCTGAATCCTTGGGGAGGCTGAGAGGAAGCTGTCAGCCTGGTGAGCTCTGCCAGGAAGTCGGGGACCCCGGGCGGGGCTCTCAGGACGGCAGGCTGAGCGGACCCCGTGCTGGGTGGGGAGAGCTGGCTGGGAGTGTTGGTGGTGGAACAAGGCTCAGGGCCACCTGCCTGCGTGAGGAGGGCTGGCAGGGCCTGGGGGATGGGAGGGGCATTGGGTAGATCCCAGGACACCCCTTCCAGGGCCGAGTTTCCGAGCTCCCACAAAGGCTTTGTGACCCATCTGGGAACCAGCGTTGTCTAGTCACAACCAGAGCATCCAGGGGAGCCCTAAGGCCATGTTGGGTGGCAGAGCCCTACCTCTTCTTCCAGGCCTTTCTCTACTTTGCCACCAGCTCTCTTCCTAAAGCGGAGCTTGTTTCGCTATTCCCCTGCCCTCAGACCCTGCTGGGGCCCTGGGATCTAGCCTGCCACACATGGTCCTTTGTGGTCGAACCCTTGCCTTCATGTCTAACTCACTGGTCCCTGCTCCCCAGTGTGCATCCACCGTCCTGACACCCCAGACCTCTGACTGCTCCCCAAACAAACCAGGTCTTTTGATATCTCACTTCGTTTTAATAGGGAACTCCCTGAAAGTTCAACTCCCTTTCCTGTGCCCTGGCAAACTCCTATTCATCCTTGAAGACCCAAGATTAGAAATTTTTCACTCTGAACAACTACTTCCATATAATAGAACAATTGTCTATTACCACAGTTGTTTCTGCCTCAGACCGTAGGATCCTTAGACGTGGGATGTATTTTCATCCCAGGAGAAGCAAGTCCTGGAGTCAGACAGCCTGGGCCCAAGTCCCGGCTCTCTGACTTATGAGGCATCTACTCTTGTGCAAGTCTTTTAACTTCTTCATGCCTCAATTTACTCAACTGTAAAATGGGTTAGCAGTGTCTTTACAACAGGGTGGTTTTGAGAGTTAAATGAATATATATATTTATATATATATATAAAAATTAGGATGGTACCCGATGTATAATGTAGTAAGTACTGAGTAAATCTAGCTATTAGTATTTGAAACAAATGCATCATAAGGTACAGTAAGTACCTGAGACATAATGTATGTTACAAACAATATACACAAGTAAATTCCTCCATCTTATCCCTTCTTCTCTTCATCCTCCACTTCCTTTTGTTCTTTAGTTCTCTCTCCTTTCCCCCTTTCCCCCCTTTTCCTTCCTTCCTTCTTGCCCTCCTTCCTTATCTGCCACCTGGCTTATGTTCCTCCATCTTCCTTTCCTTTCTTCTTGATTCACCATAGGCTCCTCTGGGGACACTCAGGGCTGGATGGTCCACTGAGCCCCACGCTCTCCTCTCAGATGCTTCTGCAGGGGAGGCTTCTGGGGGAGGGAGAGGTGGAGGTGAGACAGGGCATTGGTGTGAGCAGCTGAGTCCCAGGGCCATCTGCACTGGCCTGACAGGGCTGGAAGGGGACAGATGAGGGTGGGGAAGAGACAGGGGCAAGTGCCCTTCAGGGGGGCCGGCAGTTCTCGGAGTGGAGTCTGGGCTGGACGGGTAGCCCTTGCTCACATTCCCTGGTACCTAAGTCCCTCGGTCTAGAATCTCTCCAGATACTAAGGAGGCAGAACAAGGAATGAACAAGGCAGAATAAGACCAGGAAAAATGGGGAAAAAATCTACTTTCCTTTTTCTGGTAGGACTTCTCTGATGAACTTAAACTGCCTGGACCTTCTGTGTTTATGCTGTTCTGGAGAAGGAATCTGGAGTTTTGAGTCCGGGCTCAAGCCTTGCTCTTCCAGCTATCAGAGTTGCAGCTTAAGGTAAGATACAGGGCTGGAGAGAGGCCTCAGTTTCCCAGTCTATGAAATGGGGTTGTACTGCTTTACCCTTCCCTGGTCCAGGGGCTGCACAGATAGAATAAAGTGCAGTGCGGATATGCATCCGAAAGTGTTGTGGATGGGGAGGGGTCTTTGTCATGATGATGGGGGCCTGGAGGATTAGGTGACAGAGGCCATCTGTCCCATGGCAAGAGCCACCCAGAACTTTCCAGAGTCGGACTTCTACCGTAGCCGTGGGTAAGCTTGGCCCCCGACCTTCCTCATTCCCAGCAGCCCTGGCTGCCTGACACCACGTTCCAGTACGAGACTGGCTGCAGGGAGCATTGTGGCTCAGAGCTTCCAGAGGAAGGGCTGGTGCTGGGGCCCGAAGAGGTGGCGTGACCCCTGAGTTCCCGGGGAGGGGCCGGAAAAGAGCTGCTGTTTTCAGATTTGGCAAAACAGGCTCAGATTAAACCTGGGGCGGAGTTCAGATCGTCCAGTAATGGAATCAAGGGCAGCCAGGACGGACAAGGGGGTCGGCAGGGGGCGCAGACCCTGCCGGGCCCAGGGCTCATGGGACAGCAAGCGCTTTGGGTCCCAGCAGGAGTCTGAGGCCAGTGCAGTGCTCAGTGGCTCTTCCTGGGCGACCTGGATGGAAAAGTGGGGTGGTTATAGGGAAGAAAAAAAGGTTATTAAAAATAAGAAGAAATGACAAAGAAAAATATTTTCCTTCTTTCTCTCCTCCTCACTCCTTTTCCTAAGCTCAGTAAGCAGGTCTTCGTTTCTGCCATGCTCGTGTTTCTTGCACATATAAGCCGCCTCCTTCCTCCTCAGACAGGCTGTCACTTCTTTATTCTCATCCTTTAGTTTTAAAACATTTTTATTAGTCTTTTTTCTTAAAACTTTTAACAGCTGTTTATAAAAACACGACAAATACACAACACAAAACGAACAACTCAGTAAAAATCACTATATGGTACATATACTCAGACGGTGTGATATATTTATATAATAAAAGATGAAAATAGTCACTTTCTATAATAAAAATAAGTTCTATTTTTTGTTTATTTTACAATATACTTAATATTCTCTTCTTCTTTTGCTTCCTCTCCAGCTCCCACTTCTTCACCTGGAATCTCCAGGGGGTCCCGCGTGGCTGTCCCCACCCACCAGGCTGGAGTCCGCGGTGGGGCGAGGCCTCAGGCACACGGGCGGCAGCCGCACTCTAAGTGTCTCTCCACCTCTTCCACGAACGAGGAGCCGTCTGTGCACTGGAACACATATTTCCGCCGCTTGCTGCGGGTGGGCTGGCAGCACTGGGGCCCGCAGCCCCCACGACATTCCATCACGGGCACCTTGGAGGCGGTGGCGCAGGACGCATACCCCTTCTGGCGGCGGATCACCTCTCGGACTACCTCCCCCAGGCACGGATTCTCTGCGGAGGGGAGACAAGGTGAGGGCAGAGCACTTCTGGGGTAGGATGCTCGGCGACCCTTGTGATCTGAAGCCCATATGTACTTACTGCTTTGCTCGTCCGTCCACCTCCCTGCCCATCCACCCAAGGGCCTCGGCTATATACTAGATTTATAACTAAGCCCTAAGGATATAAGGGTGACAAGAGCAGGCTTGGTCCCTTTCTTCAAGGGACTTAAAGACCAAACTAGATGTGGCAAGCTGGTAGACTGGGCTATTTTGATTGCTCCACAGATGCTTAAAAACCAGATTAAATATAAGAAAAAAAAACTCAGGAGATTTCACCTAAACATTGGGATTTCTGGCTCCTCTGAAAACTAGGTGGTCTGGCAAAGCTGAGCCGGTGTCCCTGTATGACAGTGATGGGCCGAATTTGAATGCTTTATGTTTTACTGACCCAACTCTTCACCTCCACTTCTCAGGACACTGGGTGAGCATGTGCAGCAGGGGAGAGAGAACGAGAGAGAACGAGGACCAGGATCCTATCACTTGTAATCCCTGAGCCTCAGTTTCCTTGTCTGGAAAATGGTGACACATTTTGTGGTCCTTCCTGCTACTTCACAGTCTGTAACGAGCCTCAGAGGGATTGTGAATGCAAAACAGCTTTCTGCATTTTAAAGCTTTAGGTGGCTAATGTGAATTTTGCTAATAAGCCTGATGCAGTATTTTAAAATTATGAGGTTTTTAAAAGAATCAGAAAAAGACTACTGATCATAGGTGTGGGGGAGGGGAGAGTGCAGACGCGACAGCTTGGTCACAGTCGGGCCTCTGGTTGAAGGGAAGAGGGATGCTGTTTCTACTGTTCTGGTAACTTTTCCTGTTAGATCTGAAATTATTTCAAAATTCATTATTTAACAACATTGGTTAAGAATGGTATTTCAACAAGGGGTAAATGGGAGAGAGAGTCCTTTGGCGACAGGAGGTGGCCTGCCTGGGGTTCTGGTGGCAGGACGGAAGACTTCTCAGTCTCCCTGCAGGACAGAAACCTCCAAGGTAAGACAGAGCCATCTCAATTGTGATATAATTTAATTGTCCTTTTTTTGAGCTTACCTCCAAATTAATACACTAAGGGGGCCATGTAATTTGATGCTTTTGAAATTAAATCAGACCAAGAACTGTCTTCTGTTGACCCAGTAATGGCAGGAGGACTGGAAGGAGACTGCAGCGCAACATCTGAAATGTTTCTGTGCGTCAGACTCACTGAGGGCTCTTGTTAAAATGCAGGCTCTGATTCAAAAAGTCTAGGCTGGGCCTGAGCGTCTGCATTTCTAATAAGCTCCCAGGTGGGTCAGTGATGCTGGCTGGAGGGCCACACTGGCAGCTGGAGGGAGGGATGGGGGAAGAGAGGAGAAAGAACCCAGATGTTCATGCAGTCCTGGCTGTTTACAATCTCGAGAGACCCCACCTAGAACTCTCCAGCTAAGCCTTTTCTGAGTTCCTGACCTATAGGACCTGTGTAGGATAGAACATGTTTAGTGTGGTTTTGAACTGCTGTGTTGGAGCTAATTTGTTATGCAGTAATAGATAACTGATACAGGAAGGGGTAGTGTTGCCCTCATTTTCAGGAAGAGGGAATCTGAGGCTCAGAAAGTGATTTAATGAAGGTGGCACAGCCACTCAGTGGCACAGCTGGAACTGGAACTTCGGCCCCCTGGGTATGGAGTCCAGCTCTGACCCCTGCATCCCTCCCAGGTGTCCCCTCCCACACGCACAGCAGACCCACCTTGTTCGCAGTGCTCCCCACTAAAGCCAGGCTGGCACAGGCAGTAGGGCTCCCCTCGATCTGAGACGTGGCACTGCCCATGGTGACACTTGAAGGCTGAGCAGGCGTTGGCAGAGTCATTCTTGTGGTCACACAAGGCCCCTCCGTAGCCCTCTGCACACTTGCACACGTACGAGGTCCCGGTTGCCACGCATTTCCCCTGGATGCAGCTGGGGGCAGAGGCGAGGATGAGGGGAACCAGGCAGTCAGTGCCGCTGGAGGCTTCTTCCTCTGTCCACACCAGCCAGGCCCAGGCTCTGTCCAGGGGTCCCGGAGCTGTGGGACCTTAGGCCCTCTCCATCCCATGGTCTGCCCTGCGCCAGCCTACTGGCTGAGCATCACCCAACAACCACTGCCAGCTGTGAGCCTGACGAGGCTGGCTTGTGGCTCTTTTACACCCAGGCGTCAGAACCCACATATCCAAGTGGCAAGTCACTGCGTGGAGGAACCTAAGCATTCGCCAAACATTTTAACTGCTCTGTCGTCTTAATGGATAACATGATTAGTCCTGTCACCACCACCACCACTTGCTCTGTGCAGGCACTGGGGTGAGTGCTTTGCACCTGGCATTGGTCTTATTTTCCACAACCCCCCTCCTCTGCGGTCCTGTGCAGTAGCTAGTCTTAGCCACATCTCATAGATGGAGAAACTGATGCCAAAGCCTGTATTCTTAATCGCAAGGTAGCATTCTCTCTACTGGGATGACATTCAGAGCAAGGATTCATCGTAGACATATTCATTATAGAGTCATACACGCTCCAGAGCTACCCAGGAAAGTCGGCTCCTTTCTAGCCGCCCTTCACTCCTGGTCCACAATATCATTTGCCAACTGGTTTAGCCAAGCCAATTACCAGTCACGGCTCTGGTGTTATTTTTGGCTGACTCAGATTTCTAAACACTGAGAATGCTGGATCTCTTCTATTTAGCACAAGGCCTGGCACACAGGAGGCCCTCAGTAAATATCTGAATAAATAATGAATGGCGGAGCCGTGAAGTGATTCGGCTGTGCGTGGCTACACACCCATGGTGCTTGCACAGGGCACTGCTGAGGGGACAGCCCAGTCGGGGACGAGATGTGCCCAGCTGCCAAGGTGCACGCGCGCAGGCGCCCCTCCTACTTTGCTGCAAGGCAGTGAGGGGGCTGCCGTGGCTTTGGACAGAGGATGTTTCCAGCAGGGCGCTTGCACATTGATGTCTCTGAGCAGGACCTGCTGTTTGGATGTGTAAGCTCCTGACCTGAGCAGCCCCACTCACATGGGCCCTGTCTGCAGGCTGACTGCTGTCCCTCCGGCTTCCATCAGTGCCCACTTGGTGGGCGGGGTGGGGGGCGACGTGGAGTCACTGACCTGTGGCCGAGGCAGGGGTCGCGGGCCTCCTGGTCGCACAGTGGGCCGGCCCAGCCCGGGTGGCACTCGCACACCATGCTGTCCTTCTCCACGGCACGGCACAGGCCGTGCCTGCACACGCTGCAGGACTTGCAGCCTGGAGAGACGCCCAGGGCCTGCGGCGGGAGGGCCTTGAAGTCCTGCAGCTCGTTGTTGATGCGCACCTCGTGGATGCAGCCGTGGAAGCCGCCCAGGGGCCGGTCCGTGCCCTGGCGCAAGGCCGAGAGGCCCGTGGAGGTGGGGATGCCTGCAGGAGGGGAGGCCCACATGCTCTAGGCAGGGGTTAGAGGGTGAACCACCTTCTTCCGCTGTCCCCGCCAGGCCTACGCAGCCCCCTGGTGCTGCCCCGCAGGAGAACACAGCAGGCGAGCTCGAGTTTGGGAGACAAGAGGGGCTTGGGGGAGCAGCCTCAATCCCTGGAACTTTGGGGATCTTCACTGGGAGAGGAGCTGTGCCCCTTCTGGGATTGCTCTGCGCCAAAGGCTTTCCTTGGACCAGCTGTTAACAACAACGCAGATTCCCAGGCCCAGTCCAGCCCTCAGAGCTGGGCTCCTTTGTGGGAAGTCTTGGGACTCTGTTTTTAACAAGCTGCTCTGGTGCCTTTTTTTGCACATGGCCCCAGGCTGTTTCAGGCCCAGGCTCTGCCAGACTGGTGGCTCCTCCTCTTTTTGGCCTTTGAATGACCTCAGACATGTTCCTCTGCACACATTAACTGAGCCTCACAGGGTCTGAAGAGGTGGCAGAGCAGAGGGAAGCCTGAATAGCCCCGTCTCCACCTCCTCCCTCACCATTCCGCCTTTACCTTTACTCATCTCCCCTGAACAACTTACAGTTCTCCAAAGGAGTCCTGCCCTCTCTCTTTTCCTCCCTATGACCTGGCTAACTAGTTGCCCTTTAGGGAGTAGCTTGGTTGTCACTTCCTCCAGGAAGCCTTCCCTGATTGGCTTTGGCAGTGAGTGCTGAGATGAGAGTGGGGAGCCCCACCGGTGGGCCTGGGCGTGGGTGCCTGAGCGCAGAGGGCAGGTGGGAAGTAGAGGTGGGAGGGGATGGGGCTTTACCTCCAAGGTAGAGGGGGCTGTTGATGCTCACTGCCGGCTGCTTCTGGAGCTTTCCCAGGCTCTTGGGGACTCCTTTGTCCACCACCAAGTTCAGGGTCTGGTTTAGCATCACCAGCTCCACGCTGTGAAACTGCCCGTCATTCACCGTCTCCACGCTGGGCAGGAGAGAAAGGGGACAGCCAGGGGGTTTGCTGAGTGCCTCCTCCAGCCGGGCTGTGAACTTGACTGGTATTACTTACACTTTGTTTTACTTTTTGTTTGGAAATAATTTCAAACTTAACATAAATTGCAAAAATAAAAACAGTACAGAGAATACCTATTACACCTATAGGTTCTCCTAGAAGTCCCATTTGTTTTACAGTTTATTTCCTTTATCTTACCTACTTCCATCGATACGCAGGCAGACCTCGGAGATACTGTGGGTTCAGTTCCAGACCACCTCCCACCTCAGTAAAGCGAGTCTCATGAATTTTTCGGTTTCTCAGTGCGTGTAAAAGTTATGTTTACATTATACTGTAGTCTCTTAAGGGTGCAATAGCATTTTGTCTAAAAAAATGTGCATATCTTAATTTACAAATACTTTATTGCTAAACAATGCTAACCATCGCCTGAGCCTTCAGGGAGTCATATAATCTTTTTGCAACAGTAACATCAAAGATCACTGATCACAGATCACCATTACAAACATAGTAATAGGGGAAAAGTTTGAAATATTGTCAGAATTACCAAAATGTGACACAGAGACACCAAGTGAACAAATGCTATTGGAAAAATGGCACCGATAAGACTTGCTCCACACAGGGTGGCCACAAACCTTCCATCTGTAAACAGTGTACTATCTCTGAAGCACAAAATAGCGAAGTGCAATCAAATGAGGCCTGCCTGTAAGGGTACTGAGTCAGGAATAAAAAACCTCCCAATACACAAACGTCCAGGACTAGATGACTTACTGCTGACTTCTACCACACATTTAAAGAAGACTTAATAAGAATCCTTCTCAAACTCTTCCAAAAATCAGAATAGGAAGGAACACTTGAAAACTCAGTTTACAAAACCAGACAAGAATGCCACCAGAAATGAAAATTATAGGCCAACATCCCTGATGAACATAGATATAAAGATTCTTCAAATATTAGCAAACCTAACTCAGCAATACATTAAAAGGATCATAGCCCATGATCAGGTGAGGTTTATTACCAGGGATGGATCAACACACAAGTCAGTGTGATACACACCACATTAACAAAATCAAGGGTCAAAATGATATGATCATCTCAATAAATGCAGACAAAGCATCTGACAAAATCTAACATCCATTTATGATAAAAACCTGCAACAAAGAGGGAACACTCCTCAACATAATAAAGTCCCTACGTGACAAGCCCACAGCTAACATCATTCTCAACGGTCAAAAACAAAGCTTTTCCTTTAAAATCAGAAACAAGGATGCCCACTCTCACCACTTACATTCACCAGAGTATTCAAAGTCCCAGCCTGAGCAATTAGAAAAGGAAAAAATAAAAGGCATCCAAATCAAAAAGAAGTAGAAATGTCACTATTTGCATATGATATGATATTATACGTAGAAAAACCTAAAATTTCCACTAAAAATCTGTTATAACAAATTCAGTAAAGTTGCAGGATATCAAATCAATATACAAAAATCAGTTGTATTTCTGTACACGAATAATGAATTATCAGAAAGAGGAATTAAGAAAACAATCCCATTTAACAACTGAATCAAACAGAATAAAATACCTAGGAACAAATTAACCAAGGTGGTAAATGACCTGAACACTGAAAACAGTGAAGACAGAAAGTGAAGAAGACACAAATGGAAAGCTCTGTCATGCTCATGGGTTGGAAGAATTAATATTGTTAAAATGTCCATACTACCCAAAGCAATCTATTCAATACAATTAGATTCAATGTGACCCCTATCAAAATTCCAATGGCATTTTTCACAGAAATAGAACAAGCAATCCTAAATCTGGGTGGAACCACAAAATACCCCCAAGAGCCAAAGCGAACTTGAGAAAGAAAAACAAAGCTGGAGGCATCACGCTCCCTGACTTCAACCTATATTATAAAACTATAGTAATAAGAACAGTATGGTATTGGCATAAAAACAGACACGTACATCAATGAGATAGCCTGGAAATAAACTCATGCATATATGGTCAACTAACTTACAATAAAGGAGTCCAGAATATATAATGGGGAAAAAACAGTTTCTTTGACTAATGGTGCTGAGAAAAGTGGACAGCCACATACAAAAGAATGAAACTGGACCACTATCCTACACTGTACACAAAAGTTAACTCAAAATGGATTGAAGACTTGAATGTTTAGACCTGAAACCATAGAACTCCTAGAAGAAAACATAGGCAGCAAGCACCTTGACATCCTTCTTGGCGATGAGTTTTTAGATTTGACACCAAAACCACAAGAAAAAAAAAAAACAAGTGGAACTACCTCAAACTGAAATGCTTCTGGGCAGCAAAGGAAACCATCGACAAAATAAAAAGGTAACCTACTGAATAGGAGAAACTATTTGCAAATCATATATCTAATAAGAGGATAATGTCCAAAATATATAAAGAACTCATACATCGCAATGGCAAAAACCCAAACAATCTGATTTTAAAAATGGGCAGAACATTTTAATAGACATTTTCCCAAAGGATTCATACAGATGGCCAACAGGGACATGAAAAGTTGCTCCACCTCACTAATTGTCAGGGAAATGTAAATCACAACCACAATGAGATGTCAGCTTACATTTGTTAGAACAGCTCTTATCAAAAAGCCAACAGATTACAGGTATCCCCAAGGATGTGGAGAAATGGGAACCCTCGTGCACTGCTAGTGGGAATGTAAATTGGTGCAGCCATTATGGAAAACAGTATAAAGGTTCCTCAAAAAAATAAAAATAAAACTACCATATGATCCAGCAATTCCACTTGTGGGTATTTGAAGGAAACAAAAACACTCAAAAAAAAAAATCTGCACCCCGATGTACACTGCGACATCATTTACAATAGCCAACACAGGGAAGCAACCTAAGTGTCCATCGATGGGTGAATGGATAAAGATGTGGTACATACAGGTACAGTGGAAGGTTATTCAGCCATAAAAAAGAAGGAAATCTCACCACCTGTGACAAGATGAATGAACCTTGAGGGCCTTATGCTAAATGAAGTAAGTCAGAGAGAGAAAGACAGATACCATATGACCTAACTTATATGTGGATTCTAAAAATAAAACCAAAAAGAAAAAACTCTGAGCTTGTAGATACAGAGAGAAGATTGGTTGTTGCCAAGGGTTGGGGGGAGGGTGGCTGAAATGGGTGAAGTGGGTCAAAAAGGTACAAACTTTCAGTTGTAAGATAAATAAGTCCTGGGGGTGTAATATATAGCATGGTGATGATAGTAATACTCTATTTATATTTGAAAG
Source organism: Camelus bactrianus (assembly GCF_048773025.1). Lineage (NCBI taxonomy): Eukaryota > Metazoa > Chordata > Mammalia > Artiodactyla > Camelidae > Camelus > Camelus bactrianus. The sequence goes on along the minus strand of NC_133560.1, from coordinate 13,702,066 downwards.
TTGCTAAGAATATAGCTCTTAAAGGTTCTCATCATAAGGAAAAAAAAAAAAACTACAGTGATGGGTGTTAAGTACACTTATTGTGATCATTTCACAATACATAGACATCAAATCACTGTGTTGTACACCCGAGACCAATATAATGTCATATGTCCATTACATCTCAATTGAAAATATTAAGGATTGATTCCAAATCAAAACATCCCATAACCTTGTCTGTGCCAGCAGGTGCTCGTGGGTTAACAGGTTACTTTCTTGGCACATCTTAACCAGGGTCTCCTGGAAATAATGCCTACAGCTGGTGGTTTTCAAACAGTGGAACCCTGGAGGTTTGGGGTGTGCGGTGATGAAGGCTGTCATTCCTCACCCCCATCTTGCAAATAACCATGGTTCCATTTCTACTTGTTTTTTTTTCCCCCCAAATTTTGGCCACTGAAGTAAAATGTCAATGGGAAAACGGCTCTGCTGCTACAAAAGAGAAAAAGGTTGGAAAAAACAAAACCAAACTCCAAAACAACCTGCTGTGAACTCTAAACGAGATGGTCCTACTGCGGTTCCAAGGCCCAGCAATTAGCCTCCTGGAAAGATGTTCAGGGATTGCAGGGGAGAGAAGGGGCTCTGGCAGTCTTCCTCGTTATCCACAAAGCCAGGTGGATCAGCATCGGGTGGGAGGGGGAGGCACTGGCTGTGTCAGAGCCAGGCTGGGCGGCTCCTGTCTGGTACTGGCAAGAGAATGTGTGCTGGCCAAAAGGGGCCCATAGAATTCTCTTCTGCTCTTAGTAGCTGTTGTGGCCATGTGTTGAATGCTTGACTATGCTAAATACTTGACCTGCACTCTCTGGACAACTACATGTAAATCAGTGACGTTAGAACACTCCCTCGCACCATACGCAAAAATAAATTCAAAATGGCTTAAAGGCTTAAATGTAAGACAATGCACTATAAACATCCTAGAAGAAAACATAGGCAAAACATTTTCTGACATAAATCTTAGCAATGTTCTCTTAGGGCCAGGCAATAGAAATAAAAGCAAAAATAAACAAATGGGACCTAATTAAATGTATAAGCTTTTGCACAGCAAAAGAAACCATAAGCAAAAGAAAATAGCCTACAGAATGGGAGAAAATATTTGCAAACGATGCGACTGACAAAGGCTTAATTTCCAGAATATATAAACAACTCATACAACTTAATAACAAAAGAACAAACAACCCAATCCAAAAATGTGCAGAAGACCTAAATAAGCAATTCTCCAATGAAGACATATAAATGGCCAATAGGCAAATAAAAAATGCTCAATATCGCTAATTACCACAGAAATGCAAATCAAAACTATAATGAGGTATCACCTCACACCAGTCAGAATGGCCATCACTCAAAAGTCCACAAATGATAAATGCTGGAGAGGGTGTGGAGAAAAGGGAACCCTCCCATGTGTAGCTTGGTGCAGCCATTATGGAAAACAGCTTGGAGCTTCCTCAAAAAACTAAAAACAGACTTACCATATGATCCAGCAATCCCACTCCTGGGCATATATCCTGGAGGAACTCCCCAATGTTCATAGTAGCACTATATACAATAGCCAAGACATGGAAACAACCTAAATGTCCATCAACAGAGGACCGGATACAGAAGTTGAGGTATATTTATACAATGGAATACTACTCAGCCATAAAGAATAAAATAATGCCATTTGCAGCAACATGGATGGACCTGGAGATTGTTATTCTAAGTGAAGTAAGCCAGAAAGAGAAAGAAAAATACCATATGATATCACTCATATGTGGAATGTAAAAAAAAAAAAAAAAAAAAAAAAGAAGACACTAATGAACTTATCTATAAAACAGAAAGACTCACAGACATAGTAAACAAATTTATGGTTACTGGGGGGAAAGGGGATGGGAAGGGATAAATTGGGATTTCGAGATTTGCAAATATTAACTACTATATATAAAATAAACTAAAAAACCCCACAAATTTCTTCTATATAGCACAGGGAACTATATTCAAAATCTTGTAGTAACCTATAATGAAAAAGAATATGAAAACAAATATATATGTACATGTATGACTGAAACATGCTGTACACCAGAAATTGACATATTGTAACTGACTATATATACTTCGACTAAAAAAAAAAACAAACCCAGGCAGGATGTACAATTTTTTGCTCCATTTTAGAAATGAGACCCAAGGCTCAGAGATTTAAGATGTCTAGCCCAGAGTCTTAAAGTGGAGGTGGTGTAGGCCAGAGTCAAATCCAAGCTCCCAAGGAATAGGACCTTGCACCATTGTGGGACGAAAGGTCATTCCTCTGCGCTGGGCACGCTCACCTGTATGCTGAGGTGTGACCACTAGGTGGTGACAGAGCCTCACAAAGAGTTTCTGGGATGCAGGTTAGGCAGCAGCCTGAGACCGCATCCCCGCACTACACAACTCCGCACTCCTGGACCATCAGAGCACAGCCACGCTCCATCTCTCGGCCCCAGCCTCCGTGCCCTAGCATGTGGGAGAGCGGGTTCTGGTGGGGCCCTGGCCTAGATCTGAATCCCAGCTCTGCCACTCATTGGCCTCTGTGTCTCTGGGCCAAGGACTCACCTGAGCATGAAGTTTCCCATCCCTAAAACAGGAGTTAGGATGCTTGCCCTGGGCTGTGACAAGGATCAGGTGAGAAAAGACCTGGCAATGGATGGGTTTGTGGTCATTAGGATGGAGGGAGAATGCACTGCTCGCCAAAGATCCTCTCCCGGGGTGTTTTAAAATGGCCAACATTTAAACCCTGAGGTATTTCACATAGAAACCCTGACTTTCTGGCTTTTCTTGAGAACTTGCCTTCCCACACAGCTGCATCTCTGCTGGAGCGGTGCCCTCCAGGCTGCCACAGTCCCCACCACTCCCCACTGAGACCCACTTTTCCCAAGTCTGACACCCCACTCAGCGCCTGGGCTTTGCAGACAGGTAAGCTGGCTCCTCAGACAAGTCTTGGAGCTGAGGAACAGTGCAGTCTGTCCCCACTCAGGAGCAGGTAGGGTGCAGTAGGGTTTTTGTGTTATGTCTCCTGGGCCTGGAATAGAACCTCACCACCTGTGACTCCAGCTGGGCACCCGCACGAGGGAAGCCACGGAACCCAGCTGCTCCAGGCCTGTATGTCCCTGCTGGGGTGCAGCGGGCAGGAGACTGCAGGCTGCCAGCTCCCCTGATGAGATCAGCCTCGGTTTGCCTCCCCGTCCCTGGCTCTGAGGCTGAGGCCAGAGGTCACTGCTGTGACTCTGGGGAGGAGGTCTCATTTTTAGGCTGGATGGCCTCCTGGTCCCACTGGCTGCTGCTCAGCTTGGCCTGTGTGCTCCACTAACCCCAGCCCCTCCCAGTGTGGCTTCCATTCATACTGATGGGGCCTCCCCCTGCCCAGAGTCTCCTCACTTCTCAGCTCAAACATTACCTCTTCCTCCAGGGAGCCTTCCCTGGTTCTCTAAGCAGAACCGTCTGCTCGTTCTTCGGGGTCCCCACAGCATGCACCGACGTCTCCTGCGAGACTTATTTTATTCTGCTCTTGCGACGGTTGCTTATTTACACATCTGCCTTCTTCCCTGGACTGTGTTTTGCTGAGCTCTGTGGTCCCTGTGCCTAGCCCAGGACCCGGCCCATACGAGATGCCTGAGAGAGGTTTCTGAGCGAGGTAAAGAGCGTGCTATTAGGGCAGAATCAGGGCTGCTAAGAGAAAAGTATTTGGAAGGAAAACCATTTTTAATACGAGATTCCTGGAGACTTGGGCCCTCTGATTAAGAGCTGAAGGACACTAAATATCTGGCACCAGGCTTGGCATGAAGACCCAGGCAAGGACATCCTTTACTTGGTCCCTTCCATGGGTAACAGAAGGGGCGTGGGGGCCTCCTGAGGACCACCTGCTGTCACCCGACTCCCTGACAAGGACTGGAGATGGTAATTCTCCGGGTTCCCATTTCTTTCCTCCCGCCCTGATTTAGGCCACAGCAGAGTGTTCCAGCATTCCTACCAACAATGTCACCCCTTCAGCAAACCACCCCCACCAACAGCTAACGTCAGTGGGAAGGGCGAGGCTCTGCTGGGGGAGGTCCCCAGGCTCTGGGCAGAGCCCAGCTGCTCTGACCTAGCTGTCACCTTCTTGTCCTTGATAGAGGCCAAGCACACCATCAATGCCCAGCCCTCAGCATCACCCCCGGAGGCTCATCCACAGTCCGCCAGGGAGAATGCGGAGGGAAGACGTGGGGTAGCTTGTCCAAGCCCGATGTTTGGCGTCAAGCTGCCCTGGCCCTGCCCGCGGGCTCTCTGTCCCCTCTAGTTCACCCACGGACAGCAGCTCCAGGACACATGTTAGGAGGCCCTGGCTCCAGGAAACTCTGAGGCCACTGGGATGTCCATGGTCCCTGACTGTCCTAACCCAGCTGGTCTTCCCTCCAGCCACCCTCTGCTGGGAACCTTCTACTCTGGTCAATTCCTTTTCTTTGTCCCTCAGGCTTGTCACTGCTGTCCTCTCAGCCTGCTCGTCCATTACTCTCTCTACTCACAGAAATTCTTCCCTTTCTTCAAGACCCACCAAATGCCTCCTCCTCCAGGAAGGCTTCATGGGTAAGCTGGTATTTCTCAGACTTGGACATCAGAATCCACCAGAGGGTCCTTAAAGCAGGTGGCTGGGCCTGCCCCCAGAGCTCTGGGCAGCAGGCCTGGGGAGGGGAAGTCTGAAGGTGTGCATTTCTAACAGGTTCCCGGGTGCTGCCCCGGGACCTCACCTCCAGGACCCTGGTCTGAGCAATGGTTTACAACTGGTTTGCTGCCGGCATATTGGGGGGCCTTTGTGTGTGAAGGAGGAAACGGCTCCTTCCAGCTCTGTAGGGCAGTTTTGTTTCCGTGGATTTAGCATTACTGAGTTCTGTGTGAAGTTTTGACTGAAGAATGAATCTAGTTACCGGTAAACAGGGCCGCTCCTCAAGAATCCCAGTCAAATGTGCTCTTTGCTTCCAGAGGGGAGCGGCCGGCCTCTGGATGGGGGTCTCTCTCACATCCCGTGCTTTTCCCCCAAGTAACGGCTCTCCTTCCCAGGAGGGTTTATGTGATTTTAAGTGTAACACAATCATTTCTCATTTGAATAGTTACTTTTATAAGTATCACAAAAATATAACTAAAAATAATTTTTAAATGTTAATAGTTTAGAATTCTTTTTACTGAGTAGACAAAAAAATGTAACATATCGAACGAGCAGGACTGTGATTTCACAGATGATACGACTCAAGATGAAGCTAAATTTAAGAAAGGAGCAGATTTAACGCTGACGGAAGGCAGCGTGTTAGGTAATAGCCCAGCTGACATACTGGTAACGTAGAAATCAGGGCGAGGGTTGGAAAGACGGAAGTTTAGGACAAAGCGTCCTTCAGAACGGTTTGAAAGTCACTGAAGGAGTAGTTCTGCGCCCTCAGTGCCCTGGAATTTCCTCCCCTTCAGTTACATGCTAATCTCCCCCTGTTTTCTTCCTTAAACTAATGAAAGATTAGGATGACATTTTGAAAAGGGCATCTCATTAAGCAGCCTCGTCCCCATTGGAGCACAGACTCCAGCCCAGTAGCCAGCTGGCCATTTATCTTATGGTAATGAGGTGTCATCTCCCCACAGGCTCTGCCTTCCTCCCTTCCTGTCCTGCTCTTCCTCTGGCTCCCACCCACCACTGGGTACCAGCGGAAAGAGTGTGTGTGGTGGGGAGGAGAGGCACCCGGCGTCTCCTTGCTGGGCTGGAAGCAGGCGGGAGGATGCGGGGGCCCATGCAGTGGAGGGGGGACCGCGGTCCTCACCTGTACACCGTGGTTGGCGGGGAGCTCAGGCTGTCGTAGACGAGCCTCACGTGGCCCTGGTATAGCTCCAGCGCCAGGGGGTCGTTGTCCCCCTTGTAGAGAAGGATGCCGTTGTCCTTGTCAGTGGCCACCTGGAGAGAGGCACGAGGGTCAGGGCTCCCCTTAGGCCTCGCCTCCCCGTCCCCACCTCACAGAGCCCTCTCCCACGTGGCATCCTCTGAACGAACCCCGGATCCGAGTTCATGTCCTTATGTCCTCCTCCAAATCTCGTCTGTAAGTTTCCGCAAGGAGGGCCTATTCTTAAGCCTCTAGTGAATGCTGATCGAGCAATTCAGCAAATACTTATGAAGCACCCATGGTGCGCTACTATGTTTTTATGTAAGAGCGTGTGTGTGTATAGCTGTATATTTATACATGACATGTATCACATATAATTATATGCACATATGCATGCCAGGAGCCCTGAGCTTTAATCTGGCCTCTCTCTCAGGGCCTTAGTCTCTCTGTATAAAGTATAATAATAATTATAGACAAAATACTAAGCACCACTATCTAATTCAGTATTTACTATGAACTAGCCACAGTGTTAAGAATCCTCCGGGGAATTTTTTTAAAACACCAGTTGTCTGGGCTTCACCCCAAACCAACTACGTGCAAATCTCTAGGGGTGGGGCCCAGGCAAAGATAAGAAGTCCCCCAGGAGATTCTAATGTGTTGCCAAAGCTGAGAAGCACCGGTTTCAGAAGCTGCTGCCCTGGGCCCTGGGCTGCAGCGGTGGGGCTCTCTGACCCGCCTGTGGGCCCCCACCGCCTGGCACAGGAGCAGCTGAAGGAGCAGATATGGAGCAGGTGGCTGAATAGGACATCAGGGTGTCTGGGGCACTGGGTGCTGCTCTGATGAGTTGGGACCTAACAATTGGGTCCCTGGGTATGTAGGACTGAGGGAGGAAGGCAAGAGGGTGATGAGGTGTGGTGGAGGGGGTGGTGATGTCAACCAGAGCTTCCTTCTTGTGTGTGCTGGGGGTCAACTCCCATCTCAGAGGCTGGTCCACTGGGCTGTAGGCTCCACAAGGTGAGGTCGTGAACTTCTGTGCATCTATGCAACCCTAGTGCCTAGAATGGTACCTGGCAGGTATAGATGCCCAGTGGATCTCTGCTGAATGAATATGTTCTCACATAGGCTGAAACCTGGGTTATCGTGGCCATAACCAGGAGGAGGGTAGGGCCACTTATTGGCCTGCACCCTCTAGCTGTGTCTCGGGGGTGCCCCTCCCCAGCAAGCCTGTGAGCAGGGGCCTGCTTTCTCTATCACACACTTCCCTTCTCTCCTGCCCCCCCAAAAGCATTGATGTCACCCAGAAGTGCAGTTTGGAATAACTGTACTCAGGCCCCCAGGTAAGGAATCTGAAATAAGTTAGCTGGAAAAGAATTTGGTTCATACCAAATGGTTTTCTGTTCTCTGAAAAATGTCCTGCCTGCTTATGCCTCTGGGCCTTTGCACATGCCGTCTCTCAGGCTCAAATGCACCCTGTTTTGATCCTGCACTGTCAGCCCCTCACCCTCCCACCCCTTTCCAGGCAAACTCCTACTCATCCTTCACATCCCAGCTTAGTTGTCACTGCCTCTAGGGAGCCTTCCCTGATTCTTCCCAATAGGCTGGGATCATTGCCCCGCCTATATGCTCCCACAACACCCGGGGTTGTCACTGTTCCTTTTCCTGTCATCCTTCCCTGGGCAAGGGGCTTTGCCAATCTTGTCCACCACTAAATCCCCATTGCCAGCACAGTGTCTGGCATATAATAGTTGAATATTTCCTAGAGAAAAGAACGAATGAGGCTGGAAGGGGGGGCTGCTGTCTACAGAGCCTTCTGGACAGAGCTGGTCCAGATCCCCCAAAGCTGAGTGTTGTCCTTGACAACTGGTAGGGAAGGGGGCAGGACTGCTACCATCTGGGGCATCCCAGCTGTCCTCGGAACAACCAAAGCTTGGGGGCACGCTGGGGTCCTTCCAAAGGCAGGGTGGGTGGGGCGCACCTGCAGGGAGATGTTGGCCTGGGGCCGGACCTTGGCAGAGGCCAGTTCCACATAGGAGTCCTTGCCCACGAAGTTGACGGTGATGAGCTTCTCGCACCTCGGGCCGGCGAAGCCCGGCGGGCAGCGGCAGGTGGGCTCCTGCTGCACCACAATGCACTGGGCCCCGTTCTGGCACTCGTACTGGTCGCACGGGCTGGTCTGCAGCAGGACCATGGGCGGGGGGTGCTCACAAAAGAGCCCACTGGAAGGGAGGTAAGGAGAACGGGGGGAGGAAAGGCAGGGGGATGGTGAGAGGAGACATCAGGTTATTTGGGCCAAAGAGCTGCTAACATAGAAGGTGGCACAAGATGGGAACTGGGACTAGTTCCAGCCCTGCCACTGAATGGGCCAAGTCCTTTTCCTTCGGTTAGCCCAGATTTCCCATTTTTAAAGTAACGGGGTTGGACTGGAGCACAGGTCTTCAATTTCAGTGTCATCAGAATCGCCTGTGATGAATTTGTTGAGTGCAGATTCTCATCCAGTCACGGATGAATGGATAAACAAAATGTGGTATATACACACGATGGAATATTACTCAGCCTTAAAAAAGGAAGAGCATTCTGACACAGGCTACGATATGGATGGACCTTGAGGAGATTATACTAAGTGAAATAAACAGTTACAAAAAGACCAATTCTGTTTAATTCCACTCATATGAGATACCAAGAGTGGTTAAACTTTTGGAAGCAGAAAGTAGAACGGTGGTTGCCAGGGGCTTGGGGATGGGAAACAGGAGAGATGTTCCTGTTTAATTGGATGCAGAGTTTCGATCTGCAAGATAAAAAGAGTCCTGGAGCCGGATGGCGGTGATGGTTGCACAATATGAAAGTACTTAACACTACTGAACTGTACACTGAAAAACACTTAAGATGGGAACTTTTGTGTTATGTGCATTTTACCACAATAAAAAAATTTTTTTAAGTGTGGATTTCCAGCTCCTCTGCCCACTTCCCCCTCTTCCAATTCTAATTTAGTAGTTCTGGGGTGGGCCTCAGAAACTCATACTTTCACAAGCCTCTGATGCAGATGGTCTTAATCAGGCTTAGGAACCAACTGCCTTGAGAACTCTTGGTTTCTCCCAGGCTCACGTTCTCAGAACCTGTGACCAAGGCTTGTGACCAAGTTGCACAGTTGGATTCAGGCCATCCATGAGTACTGACTGATGTACACACAACTGTCTTGCAGTCTGACCCCTCCTTAGGTGCGGTCCCCGCCTCTTCCCAGGCCCTACTGAGCCCTTCCCTTCCAGGCAGTGTGGGAGCTAGAGCTGGAACCCACATACCCCTTCCACATACTTCACAGACATCAGACCACCTGGCCAGTGTCCCTCATCTCCCCTTTCCCTCCTGACTTCACGGATTCCAGTGACTGACCCCAAACTCTCCCATTCACCTCCACTTTTCTGCCATTAGGGCACCTTGGTGGATGGATTGATTGATTGCTTGATAATTTTAGGGGGAGGTAATCAGGTTTATTTGTTTATTTTTTAGGTACTGGGGATTGAACCCAGGACCTCGTGCATGCTAAGCATGTGCTCTACCACTGAGCTACACCCTCCTCCCCAGGGCACCATAACGTTTGTTTTCCAGCTAGTGTGGCCATGTGGCTACCACCCCGGCTTTGCAAGCTGGGCTCCAAAATGGTGGCATCTTCCATTAGGTGGAACCACACCCAAGCTTGTCATTACACGAGCTGGACCCTAAGTCCAACTTCCACGCGGTTGCCCTGGGTAGCTCTCGTTTCCATCTATAGCATGGGGTTAACAACGTCTGTGCTGGGACTTGCTAGGGCTGAAGAAGGTTTAGGGGAATGAAGGCACCACGGAGACCTGGGGTTTGGGCTGCTGCCCCCTGCCCGGCTCCTTCCCGAGGGGCCCCTCCACCATACCTGAAGCCCTGGGGGCAGGTGCACGTGTAGCCGTTGACCGCGTCCACGCACTGGGCCCCGTGGCGGCACCTGTGGGCCGTGCAGTCGTCATTGTCCACCTCACAGAGCTTCCCGCTGTAGCCAGGGGGGCACTCGCACCTGGAACAGAGCAGAGCGAGGCTGTTCCGTGGCCCTGCTGGCCTCCAGGCAGCCTCTCCTCTCTCCCCTACCTGCCCATGTACCCAAGCTCCCTCAACTCCTGCAGGCTCCCTAAAGCCAGGCCCACACTCCATCTCACGGGCTGTCCAGGGCCTCTGGTCCCTGCAAGCCTACGTCTGCCTGCCTTACCTGGGGCATCTTGTGTCAGGAGCCAGGCTGAGGAGCGCAGGGCTGCAACACACAAAATCTGGCTTGGATCTGCCACTGTCTACTCAGAACTAATGATGTTCAGCCAGGCACCGGGCTAAGCACCTTTCATGGAACGCCATGTTTGAGGCCTCCCAGCACCCTGCGAGGGAGGGTCTGTCCCCCTCCAATGCCAGGAGGAAACCAGGACTCCGAGAGAGAGCTGCGACTTCTCTGAAGCCCCCAGAGCTTAACGATCTTTTGTTTACGCTTAGGTGTGCCAGACCCTGCTCTCAGTGTTATCAGCCGCTCTTTACCTCTCTGTGTTTCAGTTTCTTCACATTTAACAGGAACTGATGATCAGTAACTCCACCTCTTAGGGTGGTTTTAAAAATTGAGTGATACAGCCCGTGTGGGGCACTAGATCCACACTGGGTAATCAGTGTGATACGTAGAGGGTGCTGACAAGGATGATGGAGACGTGATGCTGCGGGTGCTCCCTTGGAGTCTACCCTATTGCTTGTTCGCTTTTTTCCCCCAGAGATTTGGGCTGGGATACGAAGGGGGAATGCCCCCACCCTTGATAACTGCCTCCTGATCTCCAGGTGAGAGGATGGGCATACTGGCCCCACCCAGGCTCTGCAGGCTGCCCTGCCCCCTCTGAGGAGCCCGGCATCTCCACCGCATCCCTGCTGGGCCAGCTTTCAACCCGGCCAGGGAAGGCTGCTGCAGCTGGCCTCCCCGAGACCATGCATCTCTGGGCTCCTCTGTCCGGGGCGACACTGTGCCCAAGTCCTAGCAAGAAGCAGACCATAGACCACCTTACTCCCAGGGGCTGAGGCACACAGGAATACAAAGGCTTCCCGACTCTTCTGCCTCCTGCAGGGCCTGGAGTCTGCACACCCCTCTGGGCTCCCTGGCTGAATTCTGTCTGGCAGAGTGTAAATGGTACCCACAGCCTGTCCAAGTCAGGAGGAACCACGGACAGGCAGGGGGAGGTGTGGTGCAGGTGGCCGAGGTGGAGTGGGAAGTGAGACCCTGGAATACTTCTGTGACAAAGGAGCCTGACTGGGGAAACACTGGGACAAACGGATGGTCCTCCCTCCTCCCTCTCTAGGACAGATAGAGAAGTGGGTTGGAATCGCAGTTCGATCCTGGCATCTCTGGGGTTGGCAGAACATGGTGTGTGCTATGGATTCACAGCAAAGGAAGATACTCAGGGGGTGGGGGTGTCCCTGGAAGGGGGGCAGTTCGCCAGTCTGAGGGTTTACTGGGCCTGTATCCCAAAGCTGTGAAATCTGCATGATCTGACCTGTAATAACCTTTGCTTATTTGATGGCTAAATCTGAAATATGTAACCTACTTCTGCACCAGAAGGTGCAAACTTTCACATCTTCGCCCACATTCCTTCCTACCCTTTCAAAGAAACAGATCGGGAATGCCTTTGTGGAGGCATGTGCTTCACACACCTCGGTCCAGGCCTCTGCTAATGGTAAACCCGGCCCCGGACGGCATTTGTGTTTGTGTCTCCCGAATTCTAACAAGAACCCGCAGAGCAACTCAAGCTGTACGCGCTTCTCCAAGGCAACAGTCGCTGCTCGCCACGTACAGGGTAAAACCCAGGCTGTTAAGCACGGAGTTCAAGGCTACGGAGGAGAGTTTCCTGAGGAACCAGGGAAGCCACGCTCACTCACAGCTGAAGCTGCGGAGGTCTGAAGGCAGATGTGTTGACAGCCTTCCTTTTTTTTCCCCAATGCTACAGCCCTCTCCACACCTGCGCTCTTCAAACAAAACACCCAGGGATCTTGTTAAAGTGCAGCTTCTGATGCGGGGAATCTGGGCGGGGCCTGGGAATCAGCATTCCCAACCAGCTCCCATGAGATGCTGTCGCTGCTGGATCACGGACCTCACCTCCAACAGCAAAGATCTGCACATCATTTCCTCAGCAGCTAAAGACAAGCGTCCGATGGTGCAGCCTGCATCCCCCGTGGTCCTCAAAAAGTTTCACCCTCAGCTGTTTTTCCACAGTGTAAGGCTTACACAGTTTTGGTATGCATTTGACCTACTGATTCTGGACAAGAGGGAGTAACCAAGTCACAGCCTCGGTTCCAGGGAGGACATCGGGAGTCTCTGGAGTCAGCTAAGGAATCACCCAGGCCCGGACTGACCTGCATCCCTTTCTGTGTATGTGTGTGCTGGCTGCGTGCTCCACCTTGCTTCGCCTCCGCCCCACAGGGAAGGTGGGTAACAGCCTCGACATCCTAAGGTTGCTGAGTGTTGGATGAGGCAGTGCGCCGTGCCTGACACAGAGGGAGCGCTCACTGCCGGCTGGCCACTGCCATCTTGGTTTCTGCTACTGTTGTTTTCAGTGTTTATGGGCAGCATGCCTTATCATTTTCAGGGCTTCAGTATATGATTATTTCTGTGTTCAGTACTATCTGTCCTGCGCAGCTGAGGCCTCATTTGGACAGCATACCAGGAAATCTCTGAGGACAAACACCTTCAAACTTGGGCAAAGGCTGCACTGACTTCATGCCTCTTTTGTTAATGTCCCTGATACCTGCTCTGGGGATGTGAGTTGTTATGGTGACGGCAGGGGAGGGGGATAAAATTATAAAATGTTGCATTGGGAGAAGGGACTTTTGATTTACATGCATCTTAATTTAAAAAAAAATCAACATTATTGAGTTGGCCTGTGGACCTTTTCAAGATTCTAAGAGACACTGTGCATAAATGTATTATCTCAAGATTTTGAAAGCTATACTGGTTTCTTTCTATTCTACATTGCCCTTGAACTCAAGGGGTCCTTAGCACCCCGATCCCAGACCTGCATCCTGGACCACTTCTGACCAGTCCTCGTGCTGGGTGTGCTTGTCCAAGCCAGCATCCTTGAGCTTGCTGCCCCGTCAGCATGGAGCGAATGTCACTGATCTCTTTCCATCCAAGGATATCCCACCCATTCTGCGGAGCTCAGATGCCCAGTGAGCACCACTGCCCCTCCCTAGGCACACCCAAAGCACTTTGCCTGTCTGCCTGGCCAGCTTGGCTTTGGGTCCAAGTTTGTGTTTTAAGCATGTCTTCCCTCCCTTTGGCTCTGCCTTCGGTTAAAAAGCAGCCCCGATCGGAAGTCAAATCCCGGAGTGGGAAAGGCGGGCAGTGGTGTCCCTCACCCTCACTCAGACTCAGGTAGCTCGATGACCTGAAGGCCCCCCGGCACATCTCTGAGGGAACGGGAGAAGATAAGGCAGACTTGAAGGAGGGTGCAGGACCAAAGGGTCGCAGCTCCCTGTGCTCCCTCTGATGCCAGAGGTCCTCGCGTGCCTCTCTCGTTTTCCCTGGCTTTGTGGTTTCCTCTAGGCTCGGGATGTCCAAAGGCGAGAGGAAAACACAAGACGATGTGCTCGTGGTCCCCTCTCGCCCTCACCTTCTCTAGACTCTTCTCCCTCCTGTGGGGTGGGGTCCCCCTCCTTCTCTCAACCCACCCCAGTTCTAGGCATCCTTCAGCAGTCACTTCACATCCCACCTCCTAGGGTAGCAGGGCTTCCTTCTCTGCTCCAGAAGGTTCTTCTCCCCTCTCCTCCAAACCCCAGCAACACTCAGAACCAGAATTCAGGGATCATAAATTCTTTCTCTTCTAAACCTTTGTTTTGTGTCAAACTTCCCTCCCCCAGGTCCAGGTCAAGGGCCTCGGAGGGACTCAAAGACCTCTTGCAGTGCCCACCACCCTCCCACAGCGAGGATGTGGGCACTGGTAGGGGGGCTAGCTGGGAGATAGCAGCCGGGAACCTTAATTCCTAGACTCTAGGATTCTAAGAGTTCACAGGTTCAAGTTTTGAAGACTATGAATCTAAGAGTCCACAGTGCTAAGCTGCTAAGATTCTGTGATTTTTAGCAGAAAAATGTCAGAATGATGTCAGCAGTCTGGGGCTTCCTAAGATCCTGGGTTGCCACCAAGCCCTAAGCTTTGCAGTGTAGAATCATAGTCCCAGATCCCGAGGTCTGAGAGCTCTCTGCAGTGACTGAGAGCTGGACAGATGGAGCATGATGACAGCTCCTGCGGCCATGGAGACCAGAGCCTGAGCATCTGTGCTCCAGAAGCTGGAGATGCCACCAGATGAAAGGCTGGTTGGGATTCTCTGTAAAGACTCACCAGCACGGGCACCGAGCTCCCGTCCCTCACCCCTAGGGGTGACCCTGTGGGATCACTTCGGGTGCCTTTACCGAGGGCTAATTTGAGGTCCCCCCAGGTGCTCTGGTCCTTGCCTGCTCCAAACCCTGATTCCCTGGTACTAGAGTCCCTCACCCCTACCACCCAGTGTTGGACAGAGCCTGCTGGGGAGCGGGGAGGCAGCTGCGTGTGGAGGGCAGCCTTGGGGGTAGAGGAGAGTGTTCTTGGCCAAAAGGTTCTGGGATGTCCCCACCAGGTTAGAAAACCCAGGACTTGAGGGCCTCAAGATCTTCTCCAAAAGAAGCAATGGGAGGAGGTGGGGACAGAGCCCAGAGGTGATCTCCCAGGGGTGCCATTTGATTCTGAGGCTCCAGAACTGGTACCTTCTCCTGAGGCGGCCTCTCCACCCAGCCTTAGAACTGCTCGGGTGCAGCCCTGGCTCCTACAGGCCCGGCTGCTCGCCGTGGAGATGGGACAGCTCTGCCAGCGCTCCCTCCCCCCATTCCACTCCCACCCGTGTTCCCCAACACACACAGGTGCACAAGCTGGCACACTTGCCAGAGGGCAGAGTGCTGTGAAGGCTGCACACGGGGAAGAAGACTGAACACCCTGGGACTCGGCTTCCTTTGTGGGATTGCCTTACTATACCAGCTCCGGAAACGAGAGCTGTGCTGGGAGGGAGGGAGGGAGGGGGAGACGTCTGGGAAGGGGATCTCTCTACACACACACACACACAGTGAGAGAGGAGAGGACAGAGACAGAGGCTTAGAAAGAGAAACACCCACAAAGAGACAAAGACTGACTGGAGAATTAGACCATGACTAGTCAGAGGTACAGACAATGATACGGTAACAGCAGAGAGGTAAATAACAGGCAGAAAGAGAAAAAATAATATGGAGGGAGCCCAGAGCCTCTGCGTCCAACCCAGACTGCTGGAGCCGAGTCCTTGGGACCCTGTGCTGGGGCATGAATGAGCCTTACCTGAATCCTCTGTCCAGGGAGATGCACTTTGCTTCATGCTGACAGAGGTTCAAGCCGGGCACGCAGTGGTCAATCACCTCATCACACAGCTCACCTGGTGGGGTGGGCAGAGAACCCAGGCATCAGGCAGGGTACTGGCTAGAAGGTCAGGAGGTCATGGGCATGACCTTGGGTGGTGCTTGCGTCTTTTTTTTTTTTTTTTTCACTCCACACACCATTTATGGAGCACCTCCTGTGTGGCAGCACTGTGCCAGGTGCTGGGGACACAACAGTGACCTGGTCCTGTTCTCTCCTGTGGCGGGGGTGGGGGTGGGGAGGGGCGGCAGACTACAAATAAGCAGGCAATGACAACACAGAGCTGCCAGTGTGAGTCCAGGGACACGCGGTGAAGCCCAGAGGCTTCCCGGAGGAGCAGACATGGCTTAGCAGCACCTTCCACCTGGTACAGATAAGTAAGCCTCTTGGATTTTCTCAGAGAAGAAAACATGAAAGGAATGCGATGTTCTGGTCTCTGGATACATTCCTTTTGAAGTTCACAGTGCCAGACAATGCCAAATGGGTGGGTCATAAATACCCAGGGATCTAGGCCTGCCTGTAAGCCCTGAAAAACTCACAGCACCTGCAAGTTTTCCCGGAATGTGGGCGGTAAGAGGGGCTGGCAGCGGTGAGGTCGCTGGCAGGTGCACCTCTGAGCTTTGGGTGTCCTCAAATTCCACCCGGTCAAGTCAGGTGGAAAGTGATCTAGGAAAACAAACTCCTAGCCAGGGAAGTTTTCTCAGAGGGCAGGTGTGAACAGAAGAAGGCTGCCTGGACCATGGCTCCGGGGGGTCAGGGTGGAGGAAGGTCCTGAGGGTGGCTGGGGAGTAAATGAGTGACCGACAACAGCCCTGGGGTCTGTTCTCTGCTGTGCTGGGGACAAGCTGACCCCCACCCTGTCCTCATTTTGCCCCAGCCTCTCGGGACCACAGAGGCTGCTATGTGTTTTATAAGCCTCCTCCTCTTCCTCATCTCCCAGAGAGATGTGATCTCTGTGTGGGACTTCTGGTATTTTCTGGGACAGACAAAACCACAACATCCCATTCTCAGGAACCAAGTATGACAAACTAGGAGTGCGTCCTGGTCAGCTGCAGACACGGGCAGGAGACCACTTGCATAATCCCATCTCCCCTCACCCCTGACCATTTGCCCACCATCAATTCAGTTCAAGTCCTTCCTCTGCCCAGAGCCTCTTCTGAGCTCCTATGCCTTCTGCTGCGATTTTTACTCTCTTCTGGTACTCAGCGATTCTTCTGGACCAACGACTTAATTCTATATGATGATTCCTCTCATCTCAGGAAGACCAGAAGCTCTTGTCACTGAGGGCAGAGCTTAGACTGCTCGGTACCTCTAGTGGCTAATGTGATGTTCTGCATACAGAAAGAGTTGCTTGTTGCTAATTTAAACAGTTCCACCCTTGGGAGACGGAAGATGTATGTCATAAGGAGGGCAGACTCTCAGCAGGTGTCCCTGCACTTTCTCCCACACTGAGCCTTCTCTGGGACCCCAGGAGGCCTAGGATTAAGTGGAATAGATGTTTTTCTCAGTTGGTCCTGGCACACCCCTGTGGTCCCAAGAGTGTGCTCGGCTGGGATATCTGGCTACTGGGCTGGAGGCCTGCATCAAGGTACAGGATCTTGAGGGGCAGTGGGGGCTACTTGGCTTCCTTCTCTGCAGGCCTCAAGACTGCTTCTATTCATCCTCCACGCCTTCCCATCTCCCACCTCATTCTTGACATCAGATTCCAATAGGCTAGGGTGTGGGAGTCCCTGGGCCGCACCATCCTTATTTGCATTCTTGCCTTTGGCTAGCGTTTCTCAAAATACGTTTCTTGGAACACATATTGTCTGGGTTGGCAAGGGTATTTCCGGGTAGGGTAGGAGGGAAGCTCTGAGATCAAATGAGTTTGGGACCTGCCGGGTTAAACAAAGTTAAATGGCTTTCTTTAAAGCAAGAATCATGGGAACCTCTAACATGCTAATTTGTATCATGTTGCTTGGAGAAGAGGGTTATTATTATATGCAGTGCTTCCCCAATTTTTTTTTTTGCCCTTGGACCCTCTTCTTTGAAGAATTCATAGAATTTATGGAGTTCCAGTTTGAGATATGCCACTTTAGGTTGATCTTAGAACAAAATCTGTGTTTACACCACTTGGTGGCATTTTGCTTTACAATCTTACAGCACATGTAAAGTCCTCATTAGCGGCTCTTAATACAAAAGATAAAGGTGTTGTGTTGTGGGGTGGGCGGGTACAGAGATTACCCTGAGGGGGCGCCTCCTGTGGGGCGCCTTCCTTTACTCTCCAGAGGGGTTGGCGTCCTCTGTGATCCCACCAACCCCTGGGCTTACCGGTATTATGTTCTCATTCTGTCGAATACATCTCTCTCCCTACACTTGTTATTATGGGAGGGAACTTTGTCTTGCTCATTTCTGTACCCCCAGCTCCTGGCAGAGTGTCTGGAAAATGCAGATTTCCAGAGAAAGGTGACCAGACCTGAACAAAGCATGGCCACAGTGCAAGGGCCTGTCTGCTGGCCTCAGCCACCGCTGGGGCTCCGGGGTTCCCAGGGGAAGGGATGCACACCAATTCAAGGGCCCTGGGAACCCGCTCCAGGTGGGAAGGAGCTAGTGACCTGCTGGGGGGGCGGTGGGGAAGCGAAGGGAAGAGAGAGGGCCTCTGGGCAGCCCCTCGTGGCCTAGTGTGGGGCTTGGGGGCTTCAAGTCTTTGTCCACCGGAGGAAAGGAAGGAGGTGGAGGCCTTGGAGGAAGCTAAGAAAACGGTATTCCTCCAGCGCATGACCCGCCGGCCCCACTGCCCCCCTGGGCCCGCGCAGGCGCAGGCGGGTGTCGGGACCTCACCTGTGTAGTTGGGTGGGCACACACACACATAGTTGTTGACCCCGTCCACGCATGTGGCGTTGTTCTCACAGTCGTTGTCCTCACAGTCGTCCGGGTTGATCTCACACCGCTGCCCCTCGAAGCCCAGGGGGCAGGAGCAGCTTCGGGGGATGCGTGGGTGGGGAAGAGGGGAGCCAGGGGTCCGGGAGGTGGGGGGGGGTTGGAGCGGCAGAGGGAAAGGTGCAGGGTGGGAAGGAGAACCAGTCAGGTTTCTCCCCCGGATGGAGGCCCAAGACGGTACTTTGGACACCCGGGGCCTTGGGGTCCTGAACTGGAAGGCCCTTAGGAGCCCAGGGGGCATTTCATCCAGCCCGCTGTCTCGGGGCTGTCTCCCAGCGTCTCCCTGGCCCTGGCTGCCCGCCTCGCCCCGGGGGCAGCTCCCACCAGCAATGCCTCCTCCTCCCCCTCCTTCCCTCCCCGAGCTGGACGTGGCTTCCGGGGTGGAGCGTACACTCCTCCAGCTGTCTCCTGTGTGGCCCTTCCATCAGCTGTTCTGTGGGCGCCCTACAGCGTAACAAACCCCGTGCTTTTTGCGGCTTTCTACTCAAGGGCAGCCTTTCTAGCGGGAGCGGGAGAGGCCACAGTGGCCAAGATCAGCTCTGCAGCCCGGTTTCCCGGGAGTTAAATCCTGCATCGCGGTTTCCTCACCTGTGGACTGGTGGCATTATCCACCCCAGGCGATTGTAGGGATTAAATGAGATCATACAAGTAAAATGTTTAGCAGGGTACACAGCGAGGAGAAAATGCTCCGAACATGTTAACTGGATTTAGCTCTGAACAAAACCACCCCCTTCCTCAACCTTTCCACAGGGATGCCATTTCTCCCTGTTGTATTCCCAGTATTCCTGCTGCTTCTGAGCCCCCTCCAGTTTCTGGGGGAGGAGGGGATGGGGCCGAGGACCCCTCTCTTCCCCCATGGAGGCTTTCTGGTGAGCTTGGCTTAAAACCCTGTAGATCAGCATGACGCGTTTCCTTAACTTGTCTCCGGTGTGCTAAACCTCTTGGATAAAAACCTCAACACCTGTTCTCTGCCTGACCTTGGCCACGTCCCCAGGATTAGGCATGCAAAATAAGTCAAAACAGATGAGGGCTGGGCAGACGAGGAGTGCGGGGCACTGGGAGGGTGCAGGTGGGAGTGAGTGTCTGATGAAATGAGCGATTCAGGGACTCTCTCTGTGGCCCGTCCCCCCTCCTCAGGGGTGAACACCCCATCCGTGAACCTGGGTTTCAGCCTCAGACCTCGAATTCTGGGCTTCTCGCCATTTCAGAGACTGCTCTGACTTGGGATTTAGCTAAAAAACACAACTAAACAAATAGGAGGTGGAATTCTGTGGTCCTAGAATCCTGCTTAACCTCCTTCCCTTTATGACCTGAAAACGGCACCATCACATTTCCTACAAAAGGCAGGGGTTAGGAGGGGTGGGTTCTCGGGTCTGAGCTCTTGAGGCAGAGCAAAATGACTCCTTTTTTTTGACCCTTGGCATTCATGAAAAAGGTCATTTCTTCAGATCCAGACAAGGGGTAGGTTTCCAAAGCTCTTAAACCATAGGGTTGCCTATTTTCCTGAAATGAGGTTCTCTGACTCTCCCCAGAGCCTTAGAACTGCACAGAAGTGGGGTAAGAGGGGGGTGGTCCAGGGAGCAGGGGTTGCTCATGGAGTGGACGGAGGGCGGGAAAGAGGCTAAAGTCTCTTCTGTCCTCACTGGAGACCTTGCGGGGAGAGGGGAGGGCAGGGCTGTCAAGGAGATTTCAAGAGCCATGCATTAGGTGTAGGGTCACAGGCAGCTCACATCTCCTGTCCGGCCAGCTCTGCCAGCCTTTGCTCTTTTTGTGAGCAGACAGACAACGCGTCAAGGCTGGAGAAGCATCTGTATGAAGAGGTAGGTGATGTTTTGTAGAATTCTGACTAGTAAGAGGTGTCATGGATTGAATTGTGTCCCCTCAAAAATGTATGTTGAAATCTTAACCCCCGCAGTATGCCAGAACGGGACCTAATTGGGAAACGGGTCACTGCAGCTGGCCTTAGCTGAAGATGACGTTAACACTGGAGTGGGGTGGGCTGCTAAACCAGTATGACCGGTGTCCTTATAAGAAGACAGCCGTGTGAAGACAGACACAGGGAGAAGGCCATGTGACACTGAAGGCACTGACTGGAATCATGCAGCTGCAAGCCAAGAAATGCCAGGAACTGCCGGCAACCGCCAGAAGCTAGGAAGAGGCGATCAAGGACCCTCCCTTACGGGTTTCAGAGGGAGCAGGGCCAGGCTTCCAGCCCTGGAGGTGTGCTTCCTGGCCGGGGCCTGGTGGCCACCGCCATGCGATTTCTGGGTGGTTTCTCCTCAGCCCCGCTCGCAGTCAGAGGGCAGGAGTGGGTGGTTTGGCCAGCTCCAGGCAGGAAAGCGAACTCTGCCTTGAATTTCACTTTTCAGGAGTTGAGTTTGATGGGACTGGCTTGGCAGGCGGACAGACTTGTGGGTGGCTGGGCTCCCCGGGGAGAAGAACCCAGAGCCCAGAACCTGATTTCTTTCACAGCCCACACAGCAACCCCAGCCAGAGGGCCTCTGATAATTGATGGTTTGAGACCTGAGCGCTTAGGCCTCTGCACCCAGCTTGGCATTGGGTGCCCCCTCCACCGCCTGCCCCACTGGCTCACTGGGAGTCAGCTGCAAGGAGCCAGCTGAAGGAGTCAGTTCCCGCTGGTCGGCTTTTGCCAGCGTGTGGGCCGGGAAACTGCACATCTGCAAGCAGCTGGGGAGGGAGGGAGGCAGGAAGGGGCCTGAGGATTGGCAGAGGTCTAGAATGCCTGTTCCAAGGACAGGGATGAGAAAAAAAAAATACCTAAGTGGCTTCTATCCCCACCCTCCCTTTTTCTTCCCTCCTTGAACTCTTAGTGCCGGGGAGGAAGAAGTGGGGCTGGAAGACAGGAAGGAATGACTGTCAGGATATGGGAACTAGAGCAAATCAATATCCATGCCTCAGTTTCCTCCTCTGTTAAATGGGGAGAGTGCCTACCTGTACCAGACAGATAGGGTCCTTGTGAGGATTTACATGAGATTTAGGGTTAGGGCCTGGCACATAATGAGCATTTAATCAACGTCACCTACCATTACTGCTTTTGATAACACAGACAAGAGTGGTGGAATTACCAGGCTGGCAGATCTCATCCATCATCCCATCCTGCTCTGACTTTAGCCAGCAACTGTAGCTTCTAGCTTGCCCTGGAGTCCTCCCTGCTCTGGAGACGGACCACTTGAATTTAAATCCCTGTACCGGTGCTTGCAGTGTTAAATGTGGACAAATGATTTACCCCTGGGATACCTCAACTTCCTCATCTGGACAAAAGGGACAGTAGCAGCCCCCTTGTGGGGCGTGAAGAACCTCGGACTCATTCACATCAAGGGCTGGGCACGGTAGGCCCTCCGTGAGCGCAGCCGTGCATCCTCTGCGCCCCGAAGCCTGACCATGCGGCCCGCTGTGGGGAGGGGAGGCCCCAGGGGAGCTGTTACCTGAAGCCGTCCTTGTGGCTCTCGCTCAGGTGGCAGGTGCCCCCATGCTGACAGGGGTTCTGGATGCAGGTGTTGATGGGCGTGGTGCAGTCTTTGCCCTGAGGAGCGGGGGAGGGAGAAGCACGTGGTTAGGGAGGCTTCCAGTGGCTGCCATGACGAAGAGACCCCTGGGGTCCTTTGCGGGGAGGCCAGGGAGATGGCCACATGGAGGTCCTGTGACAAGCCTGCTGGGTGGCCTGGGGAAAGCCCAAGGGAGCACTTGCCCTTGGTCACTCCGCAGTGAGAAAGGGAGGAACGCAGGACTCGGGTCTGGGCCCCAGTCCACTCCTGCCCAGAATTCAGTCCCTTCTCGCTCTCCTAACCCACTGGCCAAGAGCACGGGCTTTGGATCCAGGCAGACCTAGTTTTGCATTCCGGCTTCATCTCTTCCTGGTTGGCTGACCTTGACCCTGTATGAGCCTTTTAACTTCTCCAAGCCTACCTCATAGAGCTGTTACCAGAATGAAACTAGACCTTTCACAGCAGGAAGCGCTGAATGTTCCACGACACAGCTAGCATACAGCGGGCCTTCTGTAGGTGCCACTGGCCTCGCCGAGACCTAACCATGACCCACAAGTTGAGTGGGGCGGACTCAGGCTGAAGTATGGCCAGCAGACCTTGGCCCTCTGGAGTGACAGCCCCCCAGAGAGTCATCTTTGGCTTGACGTGGGCCCAGGTGTTGGTATTTACTCTGAAGTTCTGCAGGTGATCCTGACATTAGGCCAGACTGAGATCCCCTGTGAGAGAGAGTTTTGGGGCGAGTGGGATTCCTCTGGAGCAGGCCCCCCTGAAGGGGATGTCTGGGCTGAGAAGCTGCCAACCGTGTGGTGGGTGGGGAAGAGCCTGCCAGGCAGAAGGAATGGCCAGGGCAAAGGCCCGGTGGAAGGAGGCCACGGTGCAGACTGCACGTTAAGACCCAGCATCTCAGGGAGCAGGCAACTCTTGGTCCTCTGCCTCCAGCTCCTCCCCTGGGATCAATGGACCAGCAGCGCGCCCAAGTCTTGGCAAGCAGTCCCCTGGAGGACCTGTGGGACCTGGCGGGGAGGCTGCTGTGTTTGTTTTGGGCTGTGGGTACGGGGTGGGTGCCATGCCAGGCGGGGATGAGCATGGGAGCCTCCCTACTGCCACACCACCTGCTCGCCATCTGCCCGGGGAAGCCGCTTCCCTGCTCTGCTGCCGCCGCCAGAGCCCATGACAAGTGGGACCGGGCTTCCTGGCTGGACGCTGCTGTCAGCCGTGCCCAGGCCTCTGCCTTCCTCCTACGGTCTCAAACATGCGAGCCTCGGGCGCCGGCTCCAGCTGCTTGAAGGCACGGCCGCATCTGTGTGGGTCTCTCCAGGCCCCGTCACAGCTGAAGGACCCGCCAGAGGTTTCTCGGAGGGGAGAAGGAGATGCAGTTTGGGGTGAGATCTGGGTTCGTCCTAAACCAGAGCAGCGCGGGATCCCTTTCAGAAAGCCTGTGTGTGGAGGGAAGCGGCAGCGCCCGTCCTCACTCCCGTTTATGGCACACGCTTTCCAGTCCAGGCCTCGTGCTGTTTTACACTCATGATGGCGTGGGGTGTTCTCCACACCCCTGTGAGATGGGTATGATTGTTATTACCCCCATTTATACAGAGAGGGAAGGCAGACTTGGTGAAGAGAGATGGTGTGTCCAAGATCGCGCTGCAGTAAGTGGAACAGGCAGCTGCTGAACCCAGACACCTGGTCCAAAGCCGGTGCTGGGACGCTTGGTGCCGGCCACTCACCCTGCCCCTCTCAAAACACGGGCTCGGGTGTTAGGCAGGTCTGAGTGCACATTCTAGTCTGGCGGCTGCTGTGTGCCTGGAGGAAATGACTAGTTCTCTCTGAGACTTGTGTTCATCTGTAAAATGGGAATAATATCTACCCTACAGGGGCTAACGAACGATGAGAAGCCATACTCATATGAGGCACCCGGCAGGTAATGGCAGCACCGTAACTGAGATCAGATAATGATCGTGGTGATGATGGGGGCCTGAGGTAGGGCTGCATGTAGGCGATTAAAAGGCTTTCTCGGGTTTTTGGTTGCTGCTGAATAGTTCAGGAGTGTATGGATGTGTGCTGGTGGTGGCGGTGGTGGTGCCGGATGAATGGGCCGTGAATTGCAGGACAGGAGAACCCTGAGCAGGTCAAGGCAGGGTCCCCTCGGCCCCTGCGTGGACCAGCCTCTCTGCTCTGGGGACTCTCAAGTACCAGGGACGCCAGGTGGATTCCTCCCCTGGGGGCAGGGGTGGAGGTGGGGGCGGGAGTGTCTCCTCTAGCCCCCAAGCACCGCCACATCCCCTTCCCGTGTGTGTGTGTGTGTGTGTGTGTGTGTAAAGGGTAAAGGACACGGCTGGGGCTTCTAGCTTCCTTTACAGGAGCTTGGGAAAAGCTACCCCCATGGAAAACCCATTTCTGAGATGGGGCCGGTAGGGAAGCTTGACGACCTTGCTACTCAAAGTGTGGTCCTTGGACGACTAGCACTGCCATCCCCTGGGAGCTTGTTAAACATGCAAGTCTCGGGCCTGATCTGAGATCTAACGGATCAGAACCTGTACTTTAACGAGGTCTCCACGTGATTCTTGTGCACCTTAAAGTGTGAGAAGCACTGCTCTGAGACACTGAACATCTGTGTGTGAAGCTAAATGGCTGAAGAAGAAACAGCCAAAATGTGTATCTGGTTTTTTCAAGTCTTAGTATAGTGGCAAAACAGCTATCCTTCGTTAAGTGTCTCCTGAACCCTGGCACTGAGGCAGACCCAGTCCACATATGACCTCTTTTAATGCTTACAACAGCTCTGCAGTGAGTAGTTATTCCCATTTACAGGTGGGAAGAGTGAGGTTTATAGAGAATCAGTTCCTAGTGGAGTGGCTGGGGATAGACTTTGCTGCAACAGAGAGCTGAGTTCTGGGTTTAGCACACGTGCTCCGTCGGTGTGCGAGCTTGGGTACGTTTTTCAATTTTTCTGAACCTCAGTTTCCTCACCTATCAAAAGAGGATAATACAACTTAATTCAGAGGATGATTAAGAGTATTATATGATACAAGACAGAAACAGATTCAAAGACATAGAAAACAGACTTATGGTTACCAGATGGGGTATGGGGGGTAGGGAAGGAGAAATTGGGAGTTTGTGATCTGCAGATACTGACTACTATATATAAAATAAACAACAGGGTCCTACTGTGTAGCACAGGAAACTATATTTAAAATCTTGTAAGAGCCTACAATGAAAAAGAATATGAAAAGGAATCTATCTGTCTGTCTGTCTGTCTATCTATCTGTCTATTTATCTATCTATCTATATCTGAATCACTATGCTAGTCATCAGAAATTAACACATTGTAAATTAACTATACTTCAATAAAAAAAAGGTATTAAATGAGATAAAGCACTTACACTGCTTCTTAAAGGCCTGGCATTAAAACAGATTAATAGTAGCTGCTACTAAACATTAAACAGTGGCTGCCATGCTTTTTATGTACTACTGTGGCTTCTGAAGGTCACTCGCTAATGGATGGAAAAACGGAGATACCTGGGAATGGCTAGATAAATGCCTGTACTTTGAGCTTCATTATGCGGGTGTCTGGTGACTTGCCAAATTAGCAACTCACCCAGAACTACTACCTCAGTCGCTCTGCTTGGGTGGGCTTCAACCCTGGCAGTAAAGAGAGCAGGGGGAAGCAACTCGGGAGTAAGGGTGAGATGCAACCCGCAATTAAAGGACCCCCGTGGTTCAGTCCGTTGCATTATACAGCCGAGGCGGGGAGGGGAGCTGGAGCTGTCCAAGGCCATGTGGTCAGGTGGGAATAGGCTCCAGAAGGTCCTGCTTGGTGTTCTTCCCCAGGGCTTGGGAAACTGAGTCAAGCCCTTTCTACAGTGATGGGGATTTCCCAGTCATACCTCTCCCTGTCCTGGAGATTCAGGCAGGTCATAAATGGCTATAGAGACAATCATCCACACGAGTCACGCCCTGCCATCATGGTGCTTGCCAATGGACAGTGAATGCAGTGGCCAAGAGCATGTATTCTGGAAGCAGTTGGCTCTGAGCTCTGCCTGACTCCCTCACCCACTATGCTCAGTTTCCTCAACCGTAAAAGGAAGGTCATTTTAGGACCTGCCTCCTAAGGCTTTAATGAGGAGAATGCAAGATGATGCATGTACTTTGTTTAGTACAGTGTTAGTACTCAGTATGCACTTCATAAATGCTAGCTGCTAATAGTACTGTTGTTGGGGTCATCATCACCACCATCACCATCATCACCATCATCACCACCATCACCACCACCACCATCACCATCATCACCACCATTATCACCACCACCACCATTATCAGCACCACCATCACCACCACCATAATCATCACCACCACCACCACCATTATCAGCACCATTATCATCACCACCATCACCACCACCATAATCATCACCACCATCATCACCACCACCACCACCATCACCATTATAACCACCACCATCATCACCACCACCATCACCATCATCACCACCATCACCATTATCACCACCACCACCATTATCAGCACCACCATTACCACCACCATAATCATCACCACCACCACCACCATCAGCAGCAGCTGCAGCAGGAACAATGCATCCTATACCTGCCTGGGCCCTACAGCTTCCTAAATATCAAAACCTCTGTTCAGTTTCTTTCAAAGTCTACAAGATGTACAGAACCTGGTGAGCAAAGTCCAAAACACACTCTCTGTTCTGACACCGATGGCCAGCTCAGCTTCACCGTGTCATCAAGCATAGTGAGAAGAAGGCTGGGGCTTCAAGCCTGGCTCCAGGACTTTCACACTCAGGCCAAATTTAAAGAGAGGAAAGTGAGACTCCGAATTTGAAGTGATTATCCTTAAAATAGGGATGACACCACCCACCTCATCAGGTGATTATGAAAATCAGAGGAAGAAATGAATGTATACAGTCCAGGTGCCCAGCCCGTAGTTGATACTTAAAAAGCTAACTGCACACGTATGGAATTGGGGATGCTATAAATACATGTCACAGTTCTAGGAAAGCAGCTGACAATCCTTGAGAGTTCAGTGTCACAGACTGAGAATCCCTGGTGAAACCAGCAACACACCACCTGCTCCTGGTGGCCCACCCCAAACCCTGGTATTAGGGACCAGCATGTAGGGCGACGGTAAAAGGCAGCCTTGTGACAGCTACTGAGTACTTACTGTTGTAGGTGCGCTGCGTATGTTACAATACATCTGATTCTCACAGCAAGCCTGTGTGACAGGCCCTAGTTTGCAGATGAGAAGCCCGAGGTGAAGCCACTGGCCATCACCACACAGCTAGGACATGACAATGCCAGGATCCACACCTGCAACTCTGTGTAACTGCACAGCCTGAGTTTTCTCCACTGAATAATCCGAGGCAGTTTGAGGATCCAGGCCTCTTGAGCATGTCTGCTTAATTTCTCCTCTTCCCCTACAGTGTGTGTGTGGTTTGTGTATGTGCAGGGGCATGGGTCTGGGAGTCCCGTGAGTTAGAAGCCCTGAGGTCGGCTGCCCAGGGCGGGAGGTGGTGGGGGAGAGGGGGGCATCCCACTGGCTTCAAAGGAATCCTCTGGCTCTCTTATCCACGGCCCGTAGGTGGCACTCTCACACTGTCTGCTGGAACACGTCTAAGGCTGAGAAAACCACCAGGGAGCCTTAATCCCCAGAGCCAGTCTGTCCCTCAAGCCTGTCACTACACACACAAATCCCCCTGGGGGCAGGAAGCCCCGGGACGCCAGCTGCCTCCCACTCAGCTGGTACCAGGCGCGTGCGTTAGACAGGCTGGGGACTGTCTGGAAACTCTTGGCTTGCTTCGGGCTTTCAGACGGGTGCCCTGGGGAGGCTGGAGTCTGGGAAAGAGGACTCAGTCATGGCTTTGCTGACACCCCAGCCCCACCCCAGCCGGTCAGGCACAGCGAGGGCCTCAGCTATCCAGGAAACACTCCAGGGGAAGGGGGGGGATTTGGAATTACATAGCCCGGGGTCCTAAACCAACCCCACTGCTTACAAGCTTGGGACAATGAGTCAAGCCCTGTCAACAGCGTGGGGCCCAGTTTCCACATCTGTAAACTGGGAATTAATGGGTCTTTCCTCCCAGAGGGTGTTTAAAGAGAAAAGATGAGTAAAAATGCCAAGCAGAGTGCTTGGCACACTGTCCATACTTCACAGATGTTAGCAGAGAGGTGAGATAATGTGTGTGGATGCTTCTGGGTGAGAATAGCCTGGATTTCTGGGGAGACTGGAGAACTGGGATCACCATGCCCCTGTTGGCTGACTTGAGCCTGTCAACGGTGAGGGTTGGCGTAGCAGCCCCTAAGGCTTTCAATCCCCCATCCCTGTACCCTCCTTAAGCTGGAACCGGTACTTTCAGGGCTGGCTGTCCTGATGGCAGAGAGGGGAGGTGGGGGCGGAACAGGGAATCCCCTTGGAAGGAAGAAGTCAGGATGGTGAGTCAAGGGATGCCTCTGCTTTGAAGCACTTATAGCTGAGTCTTCATTTCCCCATATTCAAGAAAGAAAATACAAATATTACATTTCTTCCTTATCTCGCTGCCTCACTGTCAAGACTCTGGGGTTCTCTGTGATTGGCATGAATAGGAGGCAGCTGGGCAGCCCCCACTAGCTCTGGGAAGGCCAGGAGTGTTGCTGCAAATGCCGTGTGGAGGTGATCTGTGGAGTTACTCGCTGGCCTCGGAGAAGGGAGGGGCAGCAGTGCACAGTGCCCATTCCTGGGCAGGGATGGTGGGAGTCAGGGCCCCCGGCGGTACCTTGTAGCCGTAGGGGCAGGCGCAGCGGTACAGCTCCACAGGGTCCTGGCTACACGTCCCGTTGTTCTTGCAGGGGCCAGAGAGGCAGGCATTGCACTTGGCCACAATGTTGATGTCCACTGGCCCTGGACAGCAAAACCACAGAATGTTGGTGGTAGGTCCCCAAGTATGCTCATTGTCACACCTCCCTTCCCCTTCGCTCTGGCCCCTTCCTCAGCCAACTCCCGGCCCCTCCACATCTATGCCCGGAGGGCAGCTGGCCCTCTTCAGCCGGAACATCCAGTCCAGCCAGAGTCCCATTAATTCAGCCATCATCCAGTGAGAAAAAAGATCACAGTGGGACATCATTCAGAAGCACTTCTGCAGTCAAATCAATTACTGTAATTAGCCTGATCCGATTTTGGTGCTAATCTGCAAACAATGCACCATAATTAGAAACCCCTTGTGTAACATTTTATGTTCGGGAAGCCATGGGCCTGGGTTCTGTTTGGAACTCCCATTCTTCCTTCCCTCCCCATGGAGTAGTCTGTGCCAGGCTAAGAAGGGCGCGGTGCCTGGGCCAAAGGCACACATACGAAGTTCCCCCTTGCGGAACCCTAGGGTTGGCAGGAAGAAGTAAGAAATGGCCCCACAAGACATAGCAGTGACACGGACGATGGATGGCCAACTGTGCTCAGGTACACTCTGCACCCATGCCAGTTTCGGCTGTCTTCTGCTCTCCTCAGCTGTAAGGGCTGGAGGGAGGGAGGTCATGGTCCCTGCACACGGCTTTGCAACAGAGGCTGCCCCACTGCTCAGCCAACTTGGACAAAGCCCCAGATAATCAGGCCCTATTTAGTGCCAGAACTTGAAACGATCCTGGAATAACAGTCATCAATTTGGAGACTGGATTGAGATGGACCCCATGGGGAGTCTGACCATTTGTGGGCACGGTAAACAGAACGGCTTGACTAAGAATCTATACCAGTTGGCCCAACCCTGGCTTCACCTTACAACAGGGACATTATCTGTCCCGGGGAGACTAGGTGTCCCAGGGACACAATGAGCAAAGGACATTAGCAGACACATGTGTGTGTAATACAAATGGAAAGTAAATTTTTGAAAAAAAAAAGTTTCCCCAATAATCAAAGACAAAATATAAGGAGATAAAATTTTTCATCTATTGAATTAGCCACGATTACAAAATAAGATAAAGTAATGCAAGAGTCTGACGAAAAATGCACTTACTGGGAGCGTAAACTGGTTACAACCCTTTTTAGAAATCAATTTGGCAGTAAGTGTGGAGATCTTAGTAATAAACATATACTTTGGTGAAGTAATTTCTGTTCTCTGAATCTTATCTAAGGACATATTTTTAAATAGAGAAAGACCTTTATACAACCATGGTAAGAAAAAAAAATGGAAATACTCTTAACAGTTCAAAACCAGGAACTGGTCAAGAAGTTAAGGTAGAGTGTTACAGCCTGGCGGTCTGGACCACTCACTCTGGAATCAGAAAGACCTCGAATTCTCTTAACTGTGTGATGTTGAGAAGTCATCTAACTTCAGTGAGCCTCAGTTTTCTCCTTTTTAAAAACAAGAATACCCCAGAGGTGTTGGGGAATGAAATAAATGAATACATGGAAAGTAAGAATTAAATAAAATAATACATGAAGACGTGCTTCACATAATACCGGCCACATAATAACTCTGTGGTAGTTTGTTATCATAATCACGCAGTCAAAGTCTTACGCGCCCAAAGCGTGCTGTCGTAAAACGGGAAACTGCTTATGCTTTAAGGATGCTGGGCAAAAAAATGTAGGTTAAAGATTTTCTTAACTATGCAAAAATATGTAGAGTAAGATGTCAATGGCAGCAGAGGGACTCAAGGCAGCGAATGATAAACGGACCCTTAGACAGGTTCACACCAGTTTCAGCATCTGAGTCTTCGTGTGACCCACAGAAGAAAGAGGGCAGTGGTTTTAGAAATCACCCCTGATGAGATGCGCAGCTCTGACAGGCGGCTGGAGACAGAGCAGACCCTCGAGGGGCAGGGAGGGGTGCAGGGGTGGGTCAGCACCTACCTTTGCACTGGAAGCGGTGGGTGGGTGTGGTGAGCAGCAGTCTGTCGGCCATGGACTCGGGGCTACTGCAGCGGGCGATGCCGGGCTCCTTGTACCCCGCCTTCACCCACTCCGACAGCCAGCGCAGACTGCAGTCACAGTGGAGCGGGTTGGTTCCCAGCGCCCTAGGGGGCAGAGCAGGAAGTCAGGGTCCCCCCCTTCCCCCTGCTTGGCCCACAGTTTCTATGGTCTTGGACCTTCAGAAAAGCAGAATTTTCAGACTTTGGCTCGACTAGGGGTGTCTCACAGGAGGACCAGCAGAGACCTGATTTCCACTAGGGCGAAGGCAATGACTCCAGACTGCATCACTAGTCCCTGTGGATGTTTCAACACCACCCAAGTTGCTCCCACCTCTGAGGCTTTACTCTCACCTATCCTGATAAGACTCCATTCTCAACTCGACTCCAATCCCCACACCTCCAGGGGGGCTTCCTGGACCTCTGGCCCTCGGATTACCTGGCGCTCTTGCCCCACTAAAGGGTGCACTGGAGGATGTACTGCAGAGGATTTGATACCCAGCAACCAATGAAGCAGCTTCACTCCACTGAAGGGGTTCAGAACAGGCCGCCCCCACTTATGCTGCTTTGGCTATTGACTATTTTGAGCTGAAGGCACTTGAGAAACAGCAGATGCAGGGAGGGCTCTCTGACTTTCCCCCTTCTACGTAAAAGCAGACCAAATTTCCTGTGAGAAAGGTGCCCTTCCTGCACCAGGAAGAGAACATGCTTATCACCAGAGGTGGGGCGTTGTCACTAAAATGGATCTGTACAAACCTATGAAAATAACCCTCATCTTCCATCAGTGTCCCCCATATATTTCCCGGTCACTGTCTCATGATTTACTGCCCCAGCCCCAGCCCCTTTGTCTCCTCATAGCCCCTTAGTTTATAATTCTTTGTGTAAAAGTGTACATAAGCTTTTGGGCTAAATGGCTTCTTTGGGTCTTCATTTTCCTCTTGAAGACTCCCATGTACATATTAAAATATTAAATAAATGTGTATGTTTTTCTCTGGTTAATCAGTCTTATGTCGGGCCAGCCACAGATCCTAAGAAGAGAAGGAAGTTTTTCCTCCCTTCCACCTCTCCGCTTGAAAATGTAGGGCAGAGAAATGGTATCATCTTCCAAGTGCTGTCCAGGAAGAGAATACAAAAACTTCTGCTTATTTTTCATCATAGCCTGTAACATTTCTATTTTTTTTTAATGAAAGGACTGGAGATTGAACCCAGGACCTCGTGCATGCTAAGCACACGCTCTACCACTGAGCTATGCCCTCCCAACGTGTCTATTTTTTGGATGTCTCACCATCTGTGAACATAATATATCACTGTTGTAGTATATGTGCATAATACAAAAATAACTTAATACACACAGAGGAGGTATGCAAAGAGAAACATTTTCCCTGGCGGAGGTGTAGTTTTGTGGGCCTCAGTCTCCCATGTGTAAATGGGAAGGGACTACCTGATGCCACGTGCAGGAAGAGTATGTGCTCTGGCATCAGGCAAACCTGGCTTTGAACCAGGTCTCTGCCACCAACTAGTTGTGCCACCCCTGGACCAATTCTTCAGCCTTTCTTAACTTCAGCTTCATCATGTCTAATAAGGGGTACCAATGCCTTCTTGCTGTAAGAAATAAGTGAGATAATTCATCTAAAGTGTTTGGCACATAGTAGGAGTTTTATGTTCATTCTTACTAGATATTTACACTGTTTACACAATTGAGGATGCCTCTGAAGGCATCTGAAGCAGAGAATACAAAATGTGTACAATGTGCACATGTTTTTGTAAATAAAACACACCCTGTGCATATGGAGAGAACTGTCCTGAGATGGGAGCAGTGACAGTGTTCTCCCTGGCATTGTAATGGTTTTCTGTTTTGAGCAGATGCACGCTGGGGAGAAACAGGGCTACTCACAGATGGGAGAGAGAGGTCAGGTCATTGAAGGAGCCTTCGGGGACGCTCGAGATGTCGTTGCCGTGGAGGGTTCTGAAGCAGAAGCACAGATCAGAAGGTAACAGCTCTGAACTCACTACCCTCTCTTGGTGTCCCAGGCTGGCCCAGTCACCCCTCCGTGCACTCCGAGCCCTGCCACCAGCAGCCGGAGGGGGCGTCCCCTTCACGTCAGGGGCACGGATGTTTCCATGCCCAGCTCAGCAGCAGAGATGTCAGGTGTAGAGGGTTTGGGAAAGACAAAGATGGGCTTTTGAATTAGACGGATTTGGGATGGAATCAGCAACCAGCCCCTTTCAGCCGGGGAACACTGCGTAAGTCACTTTCCTTCTTGGGCCTCCATTTTTGCACCTGAAACAGAGACAGCTGGCTACCTAACGGAGGCATTGTGTTTTCAGAGGTAATGTGAAGAACTGTGTTTGAGACCATAAGTTCCAGAGCTGTGCTGTGCTGCGTGCATTCAGACCCCGACTCTGTCGCTTACCAGCTGTGTGACTGCGGGCTGAGTTACTTACCCTCTCTGGGCCTTGGTTTCCTATTGTAAAATGGGAATGGAAGTAAAAGGATTTGCCACAGCAGCTGGTTGTGGGTACATCAGTCCATGTGGAGCCTGGCATTCTCTGAGCACTAAATGGTTACCCATTATTAATATTCACAAAAGGGTCTTGAAGAATGTCTGGTACAGATCAAGAAACTGGTTCTCTCCATATCCACCTGGAGAGATTTTAAGGGGGTGGAGAAATGCTATCAATCCCAGTTCAGGTGACAGAGGGAGATTCCCTGGAGCCGGGCTCTCATCTTGAGGGGCAGAGCTGGCATCAGCTACACATCTGTGTGGGTCTCTAGCTTGTGTGCATTTTCCGACAGTACGTCTGAGGGGCCAGCAACCTGCCTGGCATTAATCACACCTCTCTTCACTCTGCGGGGGAGTAGCTGGGAGCTACTGTCACCTGCAGAGTGGTGGCACGTACTGAACTTTCAATAAATGCCTGGAGAACAGGTCTGTGAAAAAAATTGAAGGAACACGGCTCTACTGCTCAAGTAACATGAGCAAATCCACAATTCATGGGTTGTTCCCTCCGTGGACGGATGAATCATGCACGGCCCACCAAAGGATCCCCAAACTGATGACTCACTTTGGATCTGGCCCGTGAAACGCAAGGTGGGTGACAGTGGCAGAAACTCAACGGTTTCCTTAGTGCCTCTGGGCACCGTCCCCTGGGCTGCGAAGGGAGCCCTAGTTAAAACAAAGAGGTGATGAACGTTGACCATGGAAGTGTGAACAGGATGATAACTTATGAATCTGCTCTTCTGTTTTCCTTTTAGCTGAGGCTGGCCTGCCCTGGGTCTTCAGCTGACATAGAGACATGAGCTTAACTACACTTAATAACGAACAGGGCTGCTCAAGCTGGCTGAGCTTTGGCGCTAATACGTATGCAGATTTCTGAGCCCCATTCCCAGAGATTCGGATTCAGTAGGCCTGAGATGCTGCATGGCTAACACGCTCCCAGGTGATGCTGCGGTTCCTGGTCCTCTGGACCACACTTAAGTGTCTGCCTCATTACCATAAGCGCCTCCCCTTCCCCCTCTGCCCAGATCCCTGGTCTCCTTGAGGGGCAGGGTGAAAGCTATCCGCAACACTTCAGCAGCCAGGAAATAGGATGAGGGTAACCAGTCCTCTGAAGAGTGTTCCTGGTAGCTCCTCACCATCCTGGGTAAGGGGCTGGAAGCACTTCTTAGCTCCTTCATCAGTACCATGTAGTCTCTCATTCATGTGGTTATTTATAAATCACACCGGCTCCCGCCTGCTATTAGCTTGGATGACTCCACGGCTGCTTGCTGTTTGGCAAACGCACCCAGCCCCACTGTTAATCATTTCCCAATGCAGCTCGGGCCCCTGGAGAGGCACAAAGCCCTAATATAAAAACACCAAATGACCCAGAGGCAGCTTTGGTGCCGTGACTCCTGCACGTCACACTCCCATTTATGATGAGCTGAGCCGCTGAGATCTCTCTCCGCTGCAGAGTAATGGGGCTGTAATTTACTGGGACGATGCTAAAGAAACCTGCCCGCACTGCAGCTTCTTGCTCCTGGGCTGGCCCCCAAAGGACTCCTGAACGTCCAACCACCCTCCTAACGGATGCCAGGGAAGCGGGACAACTGTGCCCCCGCAGGAAGCACTAGGCACTGCCCCCTCTAACCTCGCCTTCTCCCGTACACCTCACTGCGGCCTGGGCCTGGCAGGCAACTCTGAACTCAGCATGACTCATCTTTAAGCGCCTGGGAAGCCTTTCTCCCCCCTGACTCTTTGGAGGTGTCAAAGCAGACCAGGGAATTTCAGGATGTAGCTGAGGGCATTATTAGAGCAACCGGAGGGCAAGATCACCCCCTGTCCACGCTGGGTTGTCTATCCCCAGGTGCTCACAGTGTGCATGACAGATGGCAGGAATGTCCTTGTCCTAAATGTGGGGTGGGGGTGGGTGAATTCTCTTCTGAGCAAGCCAGGCCACTCCCGGGTGACCTGGGGGTTAACGTCTGGAGCCAGATGGCCTGTGTTCAAATCCCTGTTCTGATAATCCCTGTCTGTGCGACCTGAGACAACGGACTGATTCTTTCTGTGCCTCAGTCTTCTCATCTCTAAAATGGAGGAACTCTTAGTATCTCCTTGTGGTAGATACTTGTTTGGGGGTGTGCGTTGATCAACATCACTCTCCTCTTTTCTGTAGTGGTTCCTCCGTCTTCCACTGGGGACTCACCCCCTCCTCACTTCTCAGTCCAAGCGGTTTGGCCTCATGGGCAGAGCTATGGCCCAGGTCGGCCCAACCGGAGTCACAGCGATGGGGCTGAGGCTGAGTACGTGGCCTAAGCGGGCCAGCGAGGGGCACTTCTGGGGCTTTCTCTGGTAGGTTCATCTTGAGGGGTAGAGACTTATTTCTGACAGTACCACTGGAGTTCCTGCATCCAGCCCTAGAACCTAATGTTCTACTGAATTTTTCGGTTACCTGCATCAATAAATTCTCTTTTTCTGCCTGAGGTGGTTTGAACTGATTCACTTCCCCGTTAGTCAGGAAGGGATCTCATATACTGCTTGCTAAGCTGGTTGTAAGGATTTAAAGATACAATGCAAGTGGTTCAGCTGGAGCAGGACTCCATGCAGGGCCCACACACGATGTTAGCGAGGGTTGTTGCAAGCACGGTCACGACTCCTTCCCCTCCATGTTCTTGGACGTATTTCGGGCCATTCCTCTCAAGGCATGACTCACCTAGAGTAGAAACCTTATGCAGAGGTATCATTTCAAAGGTAGCAGTGAGTCCCGTGTTGGGATTCCAGGACTGCCGCACATGGAGTTTCTGATGTATTCCCAGGGCACATGCCCTTCCTGACTTCTGGGCCTCTGTTGGGGAATTTATATTTCCTCTGCCTCTTTTCCCTCCATTTTTAAAAACTGAAGTATAGTCAGTTCACAACGTTGTGTCAACTTCTGGTGTACAGCATAATGTTTCAGTCATACGTATACACACCTAGATTACTTCTCATATTCTTTTTCATAACAGGTTACAAGATACTGAATATAGTTCCCTGTGCTATACGGCAGAAACTTGCTGTTTACCTATATATAGTACTTATTATCTACAAATCTTGAACTCCCAGTTCATCCTTCCCCACCCCCTTCCCCATAAGTTTGTTTTCCATGTTTGTGAGTCTGTTTCTGTTTTGTAAAAACGTTCATTTGTGTCCTTTTTTTAAGATTCCACATGTAAGTGATATCATATGGTATTTTTCTCTTTCTGGCTTACTTCATTTAGAATAATGATCTCCAGGTCCATCTATGTTGCTGCAAATGGTATTACTTCATTCCTTTTTATGGATAAGTAGTATTCCATTGTGTATGTGTATATACGTGTATATATACACATACATATATATACATACCACAACTTTATCTACTCATCTGTCGATGGACATTTAGGCTGTTTCCATGTCTTGGCTATTGTAAATAGCGCTGCTATGAACACTGGGGTGCATGTGTCTTTTCAAATTATAATTCCCTCTGGATATATGCCCAGGAGTGGGATTGCTGGATCATATGGTAAGTCTATTTTTAGTTTTTTGAGGAATCTCCATACTGTTTTCCATAATGGCTGCACCGAACTGCATTCCTACCAGCAGTGTAGGAGGTTCCCTTTTCTCCACAGCCTCTCCAGCATGTAACCTTTGTAGACTTTGTAATGATGGCCATTCTGACCGTTGTGAGGTGATACCTCATTGCAGTTTTGATCTGCGTTTCTCTGATAATTAGTGATATCGAACATTTTTTCATGTGCCTATTGGCCATTTGTATGCCTTCACTGGAGAATTGCTTATCTAGGTCTTCTGTCTATTTGGGGATTTGGGGTTTTTTTACTTAAAAAAATTTTAAGTAGTGGTTTCTTATTTATTTATTTGGGAGGTATTAGGCTTATTTATTTATAACGGAGGCTCTGGGGACTGAACCCAGGACCGTACGCATGCTAGGCATGAGCTGTCCTGCTGAGCTGTACCCTGCGCCCCTGGAATGTTCTTCACTCCTATCCCTATTTAGGTAATTTCCCCTGGCATCTCAGGCTAAGCTTTGGGAGCAGGAGTTAAGAGCAGTGGTTCTGAGAGCAAGTCTCGGCTTCAAATCTCAACTTTATTCTGTGCTGGTGGTGTCACCTTGGGAAAGCTACTCAATCTTGCCAAGCTTCTGCTTCCTCATCTAGGAAATGGGGATAATAGTGGGATATTCTTCCTAGAGTTGATGGGAAGAGTGAATATGATGATGTCACTAAAGCATTCAGCCCAGTGTGCAGTGCATGGTCACGGCTGAATAAACGCGATATCTTTCAGGAAGTCTTTTTGATGGCCAACTCTGGGTTACGTCCTGACTTGTATTTCTGTGGCTCTTCCACAGATATGCCCCTGTATTGTGGTTGCCGACTTCCTTGTCTGTTTCCTTTTCCAGACCATGACCTCTCTGGAGCAGGAACTGTGCTTCATTCCCTCTTTCCGCCCCTAGTGTTTAGCGCAGCATTTAACTCACAGTAGGCATCTGGGAAAGGATGCATAAGTGAATGATCTTGAGGAAGTCATTCAACTTTTCTGAATCTATCTCCTTGTCTTAGACATGAGTGGTGTGGACAGAATAATTTCTAAGACTCACTCCTCATTTATAAAATTCAAAATTAAACTTTTTTTTTTTTTGGAGGCACCAAAGGGTCAAACAAGGGCCATGATTTGAAGGTCACAAGGAGTCACCTTCTGGCTCACCAGAACTGTCTAATGTTCAACAGCTGGTCAAACATTATTTTGATGTATTTATGGGAGAGGGTCAGTTCTGCATCCTTCTGTTTTGCCATCTTGAAGCCCCCTCAGTCAAAAATGGAACGAGGTTGTCTGGGAAGGGAGGGAACGCGCTCTCGGTCTCTGAAGATCATCAGGCAAAGGGCAAATTGAGCCCTAGGCAGAGAAATCTTAGAGAGAATCCAGGCACTGGGTGAACAGTGAAGAACAGCCCCATGTGCATACACAGCATATTTCAGGGACTAGGAGCTGAAAATACAGAGGATGATGAATGATAATCCTGTTGGCTCTGTCATGTGCACACTGAATCAGCCCTCCCAGTGCTAACTGATTCCAGGTGGCCCTCCTGTGGCTGGGGCTGCAGGGTGACAGTTGGGACCACACGCATATAAGGCATGTGGCTCAGTGTGGGGCAAAGATCAGGGAACACACAGATCCCTGGAGAAGGACTAGAATGTCCATGAGAATGTGCTCTTGCTGCTATTTTTAGATTAGGACTAAAGTAGGGAAAGCTTATTTTCACACAATGTTTTGTGCTCAGAGCTCCTTGTCTCTGAAATGTATTCATATCCACCTGCCAATACACACACACACACACACACACACGTGCGCGCACACACACTCTCTCTCTTAAATGTCTTTTTTCTTGCTTTCTGGAAGACTTGTTGGCCCTTGTCTATGGCTGAACCTTGAGGCTTATTCTCCTCCCTCACCCCAAACTGCCAGCATCCCTGGGTCTCTGACATTTTAATCAAATTAATGAAACTCTTCAGAATTGGCAAAAGAATATACAAATGTCCAAATGCAGTTACAGATGCTGCAATTTCCGATTTCAAAAATCATATTCTGAAAGAATGAAATAATGCCATTTGCAGCAACATGGATGGACCTAGAGATGATCAGACTAAGTGAAATTAAGTCAGGCAGAGAAAGACAACTATGACGTCACTTTTGTGTGGAATCTAAAAGAATGATACAAGGGATACAAAGCAGAAATAGACTCTCAGAAGAAACCTATGGTTACTAAAGGGGGAAAGGAGGGGAAGGGATAAATTTGCAGTTTGGGATTAACAGATACATACTACTATATATAAAATAAACACAAGGACCTATTGTACAGCACAGGGAACTACATTCACTATCTTGTAATAACCTATAATGGAAAAGAATCTGAAAAAGTATGTGTATATATATAAGTGTGTATGTGTGTGTGTGTATGTATGTATACACACACGTATATATATAAAGCTGAATCACTTTGCTATACATCAGAAACACTGTAAATCAACCTATACATCAATAAAAAAAAATTTTAAATCCTATTTTGTTTCTCATCCCCCCAAACTATACATGTTACTGGCTTCATTCATCTTCAACTTTGTTTTCACTTATTACAGAAACGACTATATTAACAGTTTGCTATCAGTGGGTCTTCTCATTTGCCCATGTCCCCTTACAGTCCTTCTCCATCGTCATCCATGTTCACAAGGTACAGCTGTAACATGTATACCGATCAGGGTTATTTCCCCACATCACGCTAAGTGGTAAACAGGTTCCCACACTGCTATCTAGTTTTCCTCTTTGCCTCTTTTAATAATTGCACTTCATCAACCGGTTGCCTCGTGCTTTCCTTGAACGCTTCCCCACTGTGGCACTGCTGGGTAATATTTAAAATTTAGGTTAAAAATAACAGTGCAACCAAGATCTTAATACAGAGAACTCTTCTCTCTCTCTCTTTTTTTTTTTTTTTGGATTAGCCTGTAGTAAAAATTCCTAGATGTGCAATTACCAGGAGAAAGGATACAAATACCATAAAAGAAATGTAGGTCATAAACACTAAAATTTTTCCTGCATTGGCCCTTATGCAGAAAATGGTTGCTCCCCACTGAGGTAGATGGTTGGAATGAGGGCCTTTAAGATTCCCTTTTTATCTGCGAGATCCCATGATTCTAAAATGATGATGCGAAAAGCCTACTCGTGCTGAACTCAAGAAGCACGTGCAAGGGGTTTGCGTGCGGACTGCTGGCGAGCTGATGACAGCCGTGGATCCGCAGCAGGACCAGCAAGATGCTGAGGGAGGAGGAGTCCCCGGAGAGGGGGTGAGGGGCGCCCCACTGCTCTGGCAAACAGACAGATGGACAGGCAGACATTCTCTCCCTTTCTCCCTCTCACATGTGGAACTGCCCCAACCAGAACTGCTCCAATTATGAACATATACACACAGATTCCATTAAAATGGCAGGTCCCACCCTCTGGCAGCAAACCTGTGCCCAGAACCGGAAGACTGGGACAGGAGACAACACGTTGGGATTGAGGTGGGGGGATGGTGGGAGGTGGAGGGGGGAGTGGGTCCAGCCCCAGCCAATGAGACGAGCCCGCTGTGCTCAATTTGAAGCAGGGAAATGGTTCTGCTGATGTCTCCATCCTCAGGCTCCCCAGAGAAGGTGGATGATAAATAAGTGGCAATAACAGATTGCACGCTGTCGGTGCAGGCACTTCTTTGCCCCCAGAGAATTGATTTTTAATAACAGCACAGATGACATGTGGCAGGAGTTGTCGCTGACACTGGTGTTTCATGGGCCTCAATAAATCACATCAGCCTGGAGGCTCTGGAATGGACCCGCTCGTTGGGTGCTGTTTGCCCACTGTCACTGGGTCCTGGGAAGGATCCCGGGGTCTGCAACCTCCTGACTGCTGAATCTTGGGCCAGTTACTTGACCAGTCTCGGCCTCAGTTTTCCCATCTTTAAAATGG
Source organism: Camelus bactrianus (assembly GCF_048773025.1). NCBI lineage: Eukaryota > Metazoa > Chordata > Mammalia > Artiodactyla > Camelidae > Camelus > Camelus bactrianus. Next base: position 13,661,421 of record NC_133560.1, on the reverse strand, counting down.
GCATAGTCCCCTCAACCTCAGAGCACTGTTGCAGAAAGTTGAATGAGGTAATGACCATGAAAAGCTCCATAAAATATGGTTATCACTCTTCTAGTAATAATGGGCCAGAAGGGTAAGAAGGTGATAGGTTTGGGGGCAGAGGATCTGGCATCCCTGTCCTCATGGGAGTATCATTCAAAAGGTTCTCCCTTGTCAACAAAATAGGTGCACGATGAGAAGGCACGAAAATCAGGTGGCAGTTGGGCCTAGGGTTAAGGGCGGCAGTAGGGCGCCACTCCTGCGCTTGCAAGTGCTGACGTGAGAAGAGTCGTAACAAATGAATATTTACACAGTGTCTGCCCATGAGGCAGAGCCACGCTAAGTGCTTTACATACAGTATCTCATTTAATCCTCATACGACCCTGTGAGGCGATCACCATCGTTATCATGGGTGATTTCACGGATGGGAAGACACACAGCCGGGGAGGGCAGAGCCGTGCCTGGAAAGCAGGGGACTCCGTGGCCATCTGGTCTTTGCTCAGAGCTCATCTGCCTCAGTTGGCCATCCGCTACCCATGTGCAGGCCAGGGCCATGTAGGTGTCTTAAGGTGACAAGTTGTAAGGGAGCTGGCATGAAGGCTGCAGACTGCAGATCCCTGTTCAAAGGGGTGGGACTGCCCAGCCCTGCAGGAAGGCAGAGGGAAACCCTGGGACAGCCAGTTCTCTCCATTTTCCAAGACAGTGTAGAAATGAGGGCTTATATGAGAAACCTCCTGATATTTAAATGCTGGCCACTTATTAAAACTCTCAAGATCCTCTCTGGGTCAACTCAGTTGCTAACGGAGTGCTGTCTGTGCGCTGGCCCTGGGCTTCCAGCTTGTGCTCGCTGATCCACGAGCTTGGTCTCCCTGCAGAGGTTCACAGCGTTTACATCGCCCCTCTGAAGCCAGGGGGACCAACTGTGAAACAACGATCGTCAGTATACCGGAGCTGTGTAACTGCGCATCCTAACCCCCACAGGGAGGTGGTGCTAGGGATCCCATTTTGCACATAAAGAGGAAGAAACTCAGAGGGGTTAGGGACGTGCTTCAGGTTCCACAGGAGGTGGTGGGCTGGAACCGGGAACGGCTGGCTCTTAAGCATTCGCGGTCTCTGCCAGATTGAGCAAATTCAGAGAGCTGGGTGGGGAGGTTCGGGTGGGGGCAGAGTGCGCTGTGAGCCAAGGAGAGCGGGGACCAGGAGTGCTCAGCCCCGCCCGCTGTTCCCCGTGCACAAGGGGTACTCACAGCACGCGGAGGGACCGCAGCCCGTAGAAGGAGTGGACGGGGATGCAGCGCAGCTGGTTGTAGCTCAGGATCCTGCAGAAGAGGACACACAGGCTCTGTTGGCCCTTCCTGTTCTCAGTGCTGATGCATCCGTTGTCCACACCGTGGACCAGCCAAAGCAAACGGTTCCTCTACCTCCCCAGTGTTAATACACTGACAAAAATCAGCCTACCGACCAAAAGGAGAGAAACATCCCCCACAGCTCCAGGAAGCTCACTGGCTTCATTTCCCAGTTTGCTCCTAGGTCTCCTAGCAGGCTGGCTCCCTAACCAGCTTTGCCATCACCTCCGTCTATTGTCCAATGGTGAGTGCTTACAGCCTGCAGAGCTAATGGGAAATAAATGGGTCCGAGCAAAATAAAACTGTGTAGGGAAACCCTCCACTGGGAAAGAAAGTTCACAAATCACAGGAGGTTTTCCACAGAGGAACTTCTTCAGCAGTAATTACTAGGTGCCGACTTCTCTCTAACCACCCAGACAGTGACGTTCTGACCTACTTTATTTTCCTTCTGATGACTAAGGCCTGCCCTGTGCTGGGTCAGCCACAGCCCTGAGGATCACTACGGCAGAGAATGTAAGCCTGAGGGGACAAGGGAAGGATGGCCACAGGCCACTTAGTGCCAGGCCCATGGGTTTTTTGTTTGTTTGTTTTTTTTGGGGGAAGGTAATTGGGTTTTTATTTATTTATTTATCATGGAGGTACTGGGGATTGAAGCCAGGACCTTGCGCATGCTAAACACATACTCTACCACTGGGTTACACCCTCCCTACTCAGGCTCATATTAAACACAACACCACACTGTACTCACAGGGTGGAGAGGTGAGACATGTTGCTGAAGGTGTAGTTGGTCAGCACGCCAATGCTGTTGTTGCTCAGGTCACTAGGAAAAGTAAGCAGAAGGGTCACTCTGTACCGTTAGTTGCATCCAAAGGAGGTCATCCCCAACTTTCACACATGCATGCATGCCTGCTATCCATCCATCAATCTGCCTACCCATCCATTCATCCGCCCATCCATCCATCCACTCATCTGCCCATTCATCCATGTATTTGTCCATCTGTCCACCCATCCACCCATATGTTGGTCCATCTAACCATCTGTCCACCCACCTGTCCTCTGTCCATCTGCCTATTCATCCATCCATCCACTCACCCATCTATTCACTGACCCACTCATTAGTCCAAATGTTCATTTTTTAGTTGAAGATTTATTCAATCATTCAAATACTTGTGTTTCATTCATTCATCCACTTATTCAGCTATTCAATCAATGATGTCTATCCATACATTTTATTCTACCAGCAAAACATAACACATAAGGTAACAATTCCTCCTTGTTCTAGTGCTTTTTCTCCCTGATCAATTCTTCCTCTCCCAGTCCCTCCACCTTCCCTCTCGTCTAGCATTCATTTATTCCATCTTCTCAGATTCTCTCCTAGGGAGAATGAGGCTGGTGGGAGAGTGGTCCTCTGCCAACGGCAACCTCCAGTTTCTCCCAGAGCAGTGGCTCTCAACACTAGCTGTACACTAGCATCACCTGAGGAGCTCTATGTCCTCCAAAGCCTGGGTTTCATGCCCAGATATTCTGATTTAATAAGTCTAGGATGGGCCTGAGCATCAGTATTTAAAATAAAACCCAGCTGAGATGATTTCTATAATCAGCTGAAGCTGAGGGCCATTGCTCCAGGGCTCCCTGCCCCCTAAGCAGACAGGGCATCTTTAAACTACCACTTGCTCAAGGATCCGGGGTGATCTACTGGCAAGATGGTGAGGCTGTTGAGGGATGAAGCTCAGGGGACGCCTCGCTTCCTACACCCCCTGCCCCTAGGCCCAGCATTTCTACTCATTCAGGAGTTTCCGTGGGTTTGGGCAGACTTGGAGCCAGTAGCAGCTCCCACCTGAAGGAACCTCAGTTTGAACCATCTCCTTAGAACACTTTTGAGTAACTAAAGGAGGAGGAAGAAGAAATGCTCATTAGTGCTTTTAGCAAACACATGGGCAGCTGCAGCTTGCAAGAAACTGAAGACTGAGGGGTCTCAAGAATTTAACTGGGAGCCTGGAAGCTCAGAGGCTCTAAGCCAAGGAGGAAGGTGGTGCAGGTGGCCAACGATGCCAGGATCTGGGTACTTCTGCACGAAGTTCTCACTGGGTAAGACCTGGCACATCCGGCTGGTCCGTTCTTCCCGGCTGCCTCTTGCTACTCCATCCAGGAAGAAAAGTGCAGGAGTGCCGCAAAGCCCGCCCCGCCGCCCTCCCCACCCTCCCCACCCTCCGCATCAGTTTCCTGAGCTCCCCCAGGAGAGAAAACTACATGTCACACTGAGGCTGGGCTCCTTACATGAGTGTCAGGTGTCGGAGAGTGGACAGCTCCCTGGGCACGGCTGTTAAGTGGTTTCCTTCCAGGTACCTGAAAGAGAGATGCATAGTCATGCCGGGGAGAGAGATGCCGGACACACTGCCATCTTGTCGAGATGCCTCCCCTGACTTCCCAGGCTGGTCCCGTTTTATTCTCTCCTAGCTCTTTTTTTTCCCCCACTTCAAAGCACATACTACATGTGTTATTTAATATTCATTTGTGTGATTGTTCAACTAACGACACTTTTTCCAACGGGGCTGCTAAGCTCCATGATGGCAGGAGCCCAGGGATGGAGCCCACCAAGACTGTGTACAGAGTGGCACCCAGCAGGTGTTCACTAAGTTATCAGTTGCATAAAGGAAGCACTCACTTTGTACCTGGTCCTCACGATACACTTATGTGGCAGAGAGTCACAGTTGAGAAAACAGAAATTCAGAGATGTTAACACATTTGCCCAAGGTCACACAGCGAGCAAGTGGCTGAGGTAGGACTCAAACCCAGGTCTCTCTGACTGCAGTCTTACCACAGTTCCATATGGCCTCTACTTAGCTGCCAGAGGGTGCAGAGAGCTGAGCCGTGACTCATCTTAACCCCGATTCAGTGCTGCGTATCTCTGATGTGCATCCGGAAGCGCAGACACAGGGGCATGTTTCTGGATCCCTGTGCTGTGGCTCCCAGCACGTACGGAAGGCGAAGGGGTTCAGAATGAGGGCAGACCAACAGAAGGGGACTCCTGGACGGGCCAAGGCTGAGCCTAGACCAGCCTGGAATTGGGGTGGCTGCACTTCAGACACTTGTGTGTGGCTGAAGACAGAAGGAAGTTTTGTTTTGATCATGAATTACAAAGGTTACTACTACCTTCAAGAGGGGACACGGGGCAATTCACTCACTCCCACCCTTGCTGTAAACGCCTTTCCCTGGGCTTCCTGTTGCTCTCCGGACGAAACAGCAAAACCTTTAAGATGGCTTATAATGCCTGCTCTGATCCCCTGGGTGAGGCTCCCTTGATATAAAGCTCAGTTTCCTCTCTCATAACAGCCAACATCGAGCTCGGCTGTTCGTTGGCACCGTGCCTGCCTTAGGCTCCGTGAAGGCAGATCCTAGGTCTACCATCTTTTAGCGCAGGGCTTCTCAAGCTGTAATATCTACATGAATCAGCTGGGATCTTGCTAAAACTCAGATTCTGATACAGCAGATCTGCCGCCAGGTTGGAGAGCCTGCATCTCTGATAGGCTCCCGGGAAACAGTGGAGGGTCCTGATCTGCAGGCCACGTGCTGCAGAAGGAGGTGCTAGTGCCCAGCCTGGCCTCCAGGAGACCCAGCACAGAGTGATTGAATGGAATGAAATGGGTTAAAATACGATATGGCTAAGTCTGTCAGTGACCAAACCAGGCTTAGCCTAAAGGACAAGTTCAACTGAGTATTACTTAAATGAAGGCCAAGTGACTTTATTCCCTTGGCTGGCCCTGAGGGAGCCTCATGGCACAGAACACTGGGCAGGACCCCACATGGTCTTTGGTTGCCCCAGCATGTTGGATTAATGTCCCTTTGGTCCTCAGGCTTTGTTGTGCATCTATTACGTGCTAAGAACTATGCTAGATGCTGGGGGAGATACAAAGATGAACCAGACCCCATTTCTGCCTTCAGGGAGCTTGATCATCTGGCTTAACATTCAGCCACATACACATTTAGATCATGCCCTCAGGCAGAGGAGCTAAGAGAAATGAATTCACTGATGTATTCATTTATTCAGGCAGGAATATTTATTGGGCAAACGCAATGTGCCAAGTACCGTATATATTGGTGAATTAGGCAGGGATGGTGTCTACTTTCTGGTATTTAAGTATCTAACGGGTGTGTGGGAAGGAGGGATGGGGAGAGGGAGCAGGGGAATTAGAGGAGGGGAGAAAGAGAGAAGGAGGGAGAGAGAGAAGAGACACACATAAAGTCACGTAAATTATAAATTGTCACGTGTGCTTCGGAGGAAAGGAAGAAGGTGGTGTGATAGAGAGAGCCAAGGGCTTACTGCAGAAAGATGCAGCCAAGGAGGAGATGCAGCACAGGAGACTACAGCCTGAACTTGAACGGAAGAAGCTCCAGGAGGCCAGAGTCTGGCGGGTGAGGGGAGGAGCGGGAGGCAGGGCAGATCACACCGTTACCAGTTTATCCATCTGTCAGGATGGCTATTACCAAACAGGCAAGAGCAACACGTGTCAGCGAGCGTGTGCAGAAAAGGGAGCCCTGGAGCACTGCTGGTGGGCCTGAGAATCGGTGCAGCCACTATGGAGAACAGTATGGAGATTCCTCAAAAAAATTAAAAATAGAACTACTGTATGATCCAGCAATTCCACTTCTGAATTTTTTCGAAGAAATAAATTCAAAGTGTTTATTCAAAGAAAATGAAAACACTAAATTTGAAAAGATATGTGAACCCCTAAGTTCACTGTGGCCAACAAGTTCACTTCTGGGTATTTATCTAAAGAAAATGAAAACACGTGTTTGAAAGATATCTGCACGCCAATGTTCATAGCAGCCTTCTTTACAATAGCCCACATATGGAAGCAACCTAAGTGCCCATCAACAGGTGAATCCATACAGAAGATGTGGCACACAGCTACAATGGAATACTACTCAGCCATAAAAAAGAATGAGATTCTGCCATTTGCAGCAACGTGCATGGATCTGAAAGGTATTATGTAAGCAAAGTAAGTCAGACAAAGAAAAACAAATATTGTATGATTGCACTTAAATGTGGAATCTAAAAACCAAAGCAAACAAAACAAAACAGAAACAAACTCACAGACACAGAGAACTGGTGGTTGCCAGAGGGGAGGGGAGCCAGGGGATGGAAGAAATAGGTGAAGATGATTAAGAGGTACAAATTTTTAGCTATAAAATTAATAAATCACAGGGAGGGAATGTACAACATAAGGAATATAGTCAATAGTACTGTAATTGGTCTTATTGGGCAATCATTTCATAATGTATAAAAATATTGAATCACTATGGTGTACACCTGAAGCTAACATATTATATATTAACTGTAACTCAATAAAAAACCCCAACCCCCTCTAAAAACCAAAATGCAAGGAGAGGCCATGACTGCAGACAGGTGCAGGGGCTGGTGTTTCCAAGAGCTCCCTGAAAACCCCTTTCCCAACATCACCTGTGGGGCACTCACGCTCTGTGTGGTCATTTGGCCCTGCCCCTCATCACTGAGGGGCTAGTGGTGGTGGGGAGGAGCAGACATATGGGGGAGGCTTCCAGCTTTCTCTGCTAGCCAGGAAGGGTGTGTGGGGGGGTGGTAGGGGTCTGTGCAGCTGAAGGGGGGCAACCGCCCACTGCCCTGCAGGAGGTGTTTTGTGGACGGCGTGGCACGCAGGGAAGCTGGGAGGCAGGAGCCGGATGAATGAGCAGGGCTGACTGGGAGATGCTGGTCCAGAGAGCACCTCTGCTGGAGGGAGACTAATTAACCCCGAGGGAGGGAGCGGCTTGAAGGAGCCTGGCCTCACACCAGCCGTGACCTCTCACTCTTCTGCTGCTCATTCTCTCACTCTTGTTTGTTTGCTTCAATTATTTAGCAAACCTGAGGCATCTAAGACAAGACCCGGAATAAGATGCCAAAACTCCAGGTCTCCTTGGCAAGCACACTGGAGGGTGGGCCCAGGGCGTGGGCTTGCCCTGTGGCTTGAGGTAAGTTACTGAACCTCACACACAACACAATGACAAGGACGACAGCAAAACCCAAACAAAACTCACCAGCACTAGCTGAGGTGTATATCCCAGTGCTTTGGGAGAGAGACTCCAGTCTGTTATCTCATTTAACTCTTTGGAGTTGAGGGGTGTATTTTGCTGGGTATTTTTGTCCATTTTATTGGCAAGAACACTGAGGCTCAGAGAGGTAAGCAGAAAAGCTCAGGACCCAGGATCTGAACTCAGATCTGCTGGACTCCAGGGCCCAAGAAGTCAGCCCTGGGCTATTTCATCTCACCACTTTGTGCCCCTTATTTTCACTCTTGGTCATCTCAGCCCAAGAGGACGTGCTCTGCTCTGTGTCACTGATTTGCTCCTTCGCCCCGACCAGAATGTCAGCTGCACGAAGCAGGGGGTTTTGCGTGTTCTGTTTCCTGCTGCGTCCTAGGGCACTGTATAGTGCTCAGCTCGTAGCAGGGCCTCAGATCCTTGTTGAATGAATGAATGAATGAACGTGAAGAAAGGCCGTTCACAGGACCCTGGATTAAAAACACAGAAACCTACAGTAGTCTCAAGGAGCGCCCTGGGCCTGGCCCAACTCCACCTGCAGGGCAGGCCATGCTCCACAAATGCACCCATTTGCTGAGCAGTTGAATAAATGACCACTGGGATGCAGGGATGCTGACGGCATCCTCACCTGACACAGGGATGTTCAGGACCCTGGAGGATGGACGACACGACACAGATGATCCTGGAGCTCAGCATGCCAGTTCCCCCGGGTTCCAGCCTGGCTCCGGGCAGTGCTGTGCCAACCGCATCAGCCTCTGTCCCTGCTTAAATTCCTGCCCTGTCCTCCACTGCTTGTTGGAGAAGGGCCACCCGACTCTTGCCCAAACCCTGCCAAGCCTTTTGTGGTCTGTCCTGAATCAGTGAGGGTTCTCCAGAGAAACTGACCAACAGGGAATATGAGTATATTACACACACACACACACACACACACACACACACACGTATGGAGACAGAGAGAAAGAATTTATTTTAAGGAAGGTCAGGCCAGCAGATTGGAAGCTCAAGCAGGATTTTTATGTTACAGTCTTGAGGCAGGATTCCACCTTCTCCAGGAAACCTGTTTTTTGTTCTTAAGGCTTTCAACGGACTTTACGAGGCCTGTCTCCACAGTAGGGAGGGTAACCTCCTTTACTTCAAAAGTTAACTGACTGTAGATGTTGACTGCATCTACAAAGTACCTTCATGGCAATATCTAGCCCGTGTTTGCTCAAACAACTGGGCACCAAAGCCTGGCTGAGTTGACTCATGAATTTTACCCTTGCAGTCTCGGCCTGCCTCTCTGGCTCTTCTTACACCAAACTCTCCCTCGATCTCTGGTTCCAACTCCACTGACCTTACCCCTCTGTGAACGCTCAGTGCCCCTCTTTAGGGGGGCAGGTCTTGGTACTGCTGGTCCCTCTTCTCCCTCCTTGTCTAGTTAACTCACCCAGACGCTCAGACCCCAGCTCAAGCACTGCTTCCCTGATGTCATCCCCCACGCCCACCGGTGATGCCCTTCGTGTGACTTTGTGACGAATGGGGCAGAGCCACGCCTGTCTGGCTCACCACAGCATCCGGTACACTAGCTGGCAATAGCAGATGCTCAGGAAACATCACCTGTGTGATGAAAACCCCAGAACTCCCCAGGTGGAGCTGCAGTTGGCATGCAGAGCCAAGTGGGAGCGGCAAGGGAGCTGCTTTAAGTGCAGAGCATCCCTGGCGACCTGGCATTGCAGCTCAGAGGACGTGGAATCAAAAAGTTTCACTTCAGAAATGCAGATGCGGCTGTGTGGGATAGCTCTCTTTGTAGGAAGCCCTTCATGAACACTCTGAACTCCAAAGCTGCCTGTAGCCTGCAGCCCAGGCCCCAGAGGGACCCTTTCAGAAGACTGCACTCTTGCCCTGCCAGCCTCAGAACTACCAGAGTATTTCTAGCGGGTCAACCTATGCGTTGATCTGCATTTAAATGCTCTGTTTCAGCCCCAGCACAAGCACACGAGGACACATCTGCCTAGCATGAAAATCCACACAGAGCTCTGTCGATTGAACGGTCCCCATTTCTGTTTCAAGCTTTGTGCTGCTGACAAGGGCCCCATAGAGAACTCTTGGAGCTACTGAATGGTGAAGGAGCAGGAGGTTCGCCACCTTCCAAAAGCCCTGACGCCAGGCCAGGATTCTAACAGGGGGCCTGGGATGATGTGTGGGCAGCTCAGGAGTCAGGCAGCCAAGAAGGCTCATATTCTGGCTCCACTAGCTAATAGCTGTGTGACCTTGGGCAAGTTACTTACCCTCTCTGAGCTTGTGTCACCTCATCTTACAGTGCGGTTGCTAATAATCGCCACCTTGAAGCAATTATGAAGACTAGATGGGAGTCTCTGCGGAAAGCCCTGGAGCAGTGCCTGGCTCCAACAGTTTTGACTTGCTCAATAATGTTTGAACATACACATATGTATATACTTAACCTCTCTGAGCTTGCATCTCATCCATTTACACATGCGTATATGTTCATACGTATAGGGACACACCGAGACAAACAGATCTCTCTGGCCAACAATACATGATTACTCAGAGACAGATAATGATCCCATGGCTGTCTGCTCTCCAGAGTCTGCTTCCAGAGTAATATTTCTAAAATGAGAAACCGATCGTGTCACTTTGCTGCTTAAAATTCTTCCTCGGCTCTGCATTTCTCCTGGGATAAAAAGGCAGCCCTCACCACGGCCTACAAGCACTTACACATCCCCCTGCAAGTTTTCAGGACATGCCCTCCTCTCTGCCCTTCTGTTTGCTGCATCTTATCGTCTTCTTGGTTTCATGACTTAGAGATCTTCCCACCTTGGGGTCTCCATAAAACACGTTCTTCCCACTCCTTCCCCGTTTTCCTCGGAAACACTATTCCATGTCCTATCCGAAATGCTTCATTTACTGGTTAGCTTTTGTATGGTCTTTCTCCCCAACCCCACATTTGGGACATTGGGGATCTTATCTGCCGTGTTAGCTGCTGTGTCCCCAGCTTCTGGGACAGGATCTGACACAATAAACTCAGTGAACACCTGCCTGAGTGAAGGGGGCTCGCTCAGTCCCTCCCACAGATGGCCCTCCCTGCCTGACAGCCTAGAAGTGTCCTCTGCTGAAGCCATCTGCTGAGGTCTTCTCAGGGCCAGGGCTCCTAAGTGCGGCTGCGCCCAGAGCCAGTCTGCTCTCCAAAGATGTGACCAGCTCCCTCCAGCTGGCTGCGGGCAATTTCTGTCCCTCTTCCGGAGCCAAATAAAGGCAAGGACGCAGTCAGTGCTGGTAGTTGCTCTAGAAAGTGCTCTGGGGAGCCTGCCCAGCACAGGAGGTCACAGAAAGCAGCAGCCTCTTCTTGGGCAGCAGCTGGCATTGCTGGGGAAGGTCCAGCTGTCAGGATGGACCCTGCTGGAATCACTGACAGGTCCCTACTGCATCCCAGCAGGGGGATGCGTTTGCCTTCTCCCTGCTTGAATGCAGGCAGCAGGTTCCAAGGAGATGCAGAGCCACCTTCCACAAGTCCCCAACAACACAGGCCACGGGGCAGCGCGCACAGAGACCAGGGCCTCTGCCAAAGGGAGGGAGTTCAGTGGTGAGAGGATGGGCCTTGGGGTCAGACAGACCCAGGCTCATGCTGACGCTCTGCTTCTTGGCAATGTGATCTTAAGAGATTATTCAACCTTCCTGAGCCTCAGTTATCTCATCTGCAAAATGGCTACAATAATGGCTGCCTCGTAAGGTTGTTGGGAGGAGTAAATGAGATCCCACATGAAACAATCTGGTGCAGCTCCCGGCACAGGAAATGCTGCATACATGGCGGCTGTGCTAGACTTCACGCCGTCAGGACATTTTCCCTTGCTTTCCTCAAGGCTGCGCTGGGTAGAACTTCCTGGACTCCTCCCTATCCCAGAGCATATCTGTCCAGGCCACTCATGTGTGCTTGTCCCCTACTGCGCTGCTCTGCCCTTTCTCTTGCACGCACATCTGTCACCCTAACTAGACTGGAGAGGCAGAGAAAGCTTCCTTTGATCTGCATGCTGTACCCCAGACTCCCATCCTCCAGCCCCTTGGAACTAACTAGTGCCGGGCCGGGTCTCACCCTCGCCTTCAATCATTGCATTCTTGTCATCACTTCCTGCTGCACTCACTCTCAAAGAGCTGGGCCCCAGCCCCGTGACCTCCGGGTCAAGCCCCATCCCCATCAGTGGAGTGTGTGTGTGTGTGTGTGTGTGTGTGTACATGCCCATCAGTGGTGTGTGTGTGTGTGTGCATGCATGCCTGTACTGCCAGTCTGCTTCCCATGATGCCCTTAATTCACATTCCGACAGAACTTTCTTCCAACAGTGGTGCCTGCAGGGAGGTATGTCAAACTTCCCTTCTCCTCTTTCTCCTCTCCTTGGGATATCAGTGGCAGGACATCAAATCCATGGTCATGGTCCTCAGACCCAAATCAGCATCGGTGCTTCCTGGAGACTGACCAGGGGTGGCCTGTGTGGGAACACTGTTCACCCGCACCGGAGTCTCATTCTCCTTTCCAGCACTCAGGAAGATGCAGGCTTGCAGATTTTGTTTCCAGACCCAGGAAGGTTTGATGTTAGTAAACATTCCCTTCAATGCAAGCAAACAGGTTTTGAGGTGTAATTTCTTCCAGAGTGGTAAGCTTGCATCTAAAAAGCTCATGGTATAGAATACTAGAACTTTCTGAAGCCAATGAGGCCCCCACCTTTGAACAGAGTATTCGTGTCAGTGACCTTGGGGGCTCAGATGTCCCACATCTGTTTCTGCTCTGCTTTTCATAAGACTTTGCAGGCTTGCTTTCAAATCAGGAATTCATGCTGACCTCTCGCGGGTGTCTCTGTGTATTATTTGCCTGACAGTGCGTAATGACTGAGTAGTTCTCAAGTGCTGTCCACAGACACCTGGGAGGGTCCTCCTTCAGGGGTCTATGAAGCTAAAACAATTTTTGCAATAAGATTAAAACCTTGTTCTCCTTTTGCACCATGTGAATCAAACTGCTGGTACCTCAGGGTGAGTCAAGGCAGTGACACCAAATGACCTGTGGTCACTAGATTCTACAGCTCCATGTGCTTGCAGGTAAAAAGGAAAAGCCAGTGTCACTTAAGAATGGCCTCGATGACGCAGTAAAAAGTTACCAGTTGTATGATGCCTTGACCCTTGAGCACTCCACTTTTTAGTGCTGTGTGTGCATATAGCACCCCCACTGTGCAGGGTGTAGACTGGTTGTCCTGAGAAAAAGCACCTGTACAACTGAGTTACAAGCTGAACTAACAGGGTTTTTTTTTTTTTTTTTTTTTTTTACAAAACACTATTTTTACTTAAAAGAATGACTTGCAAACAGGTTTTTCAGTGATGTGTATTTAGTAGACAATTTCTTGAAAATGAACGGAGTGAGCTCATCACTTCGAGAGAAACAGCTCACAGTATCCGTGGGAGATGATAAAAATTGAGCTTCCAAGTGAAAATTGAAATTTTAGACAACCTGTAACTGCCACACAGAGCCTGACAGCATACCCTTACTTAAAAGATGTTTCTGATGAGATCAGTGGTGGTATTAACGGCTGTGGCAGATCTGATGCTGTATAATCCCATGTGCCAACCCTGGGAAGATCTGCACAACTGAGTGAACCAGTATTTCCCAAATGATGAGTGCATCCTGTTACAAGATTAAGCACAAGGGCAGGTCCTATTCAAAGTGCAAGGCAGGCCAGTGGATCTTAACGTAACAGAGCCCGAAGAACCCACTGACAGGTTCAGGGTCCACACTACAACCAGCCTTTAAGGAAGTGACCACTACGTGGTTTTGGTGTGTTATCAACGAAGATTATCCACAGTAATTTGAAAAAGCTATCAAAATTCTCCTTCTTTCCACCTACACATCTATGTGAAGCCAGATTTTTCCTTTTTACACTTCACCCAGAACCGCATATCCCAACAGAGGGAGTGCTGAAGCAGGTATAAAAATCCAGCTTCTTCCACATTTGTAAAAACGTAATGTCACGCTTCTCCGTTACATTCCTTTTGGTTTGTTTTTCATAAAAGTGTGCTTTTTATAGGAACATGCGATGGGTACACTATCGTCACGTCTAAATAAATTAACATATATTTAAAATTTTTCTCAGCTGTAGTTTCCAATATGGTATCAACAGATCACACTCACATAGACCAAAGTTCTTAGAGTCCTCAATGCTTTTGAAAAACATAAAGGGGTCTTGAGACCCCGAAGTGTAAGAACTTCTGGAAAAACTGCCAAGAGCATGGGATTCGGGGTCAGACTAAACTGCTCTCTGACCCTAACTGGGCTGCTTACCAAAGGTACGACTTGGGAGGTGGCTTTTACTTCTCTGAAAGTTCCTCATCACTGAAAGCAGGTCAGTGGCACCGTGGCCCTGCTTTTATTTTTTACTGAGGGTTGGTTGATGTACAATATTGTACTAGTTTCAGGCGTACAACGCAGTGATTCAGTATTTCTGTAGATTATACTCCATTTAAAGTTATTATAAACTCTCGGCTATGTTCCCTGTGCTGGACAGTGTATCCTTGTAGCTTGTTTATTTTATACATGGTAGTTTGTACCTCTTAATTCCCTTCCTCTCTCTTGCCCCTCCTCTGTCTTCTCTCCACTAGTAACCACTAGTTTGTTCTCTGTATCTGTGAGTCTGTCTCTGTTTTGTTATATTCATTCGTTTTATTTTTCAGATTCCACATATAAGCGATAACACAGAGTACGTGTCTTTCTCTGTCTGACTTATTTCACTAAGTGTAAGACCCTCCGGGTCCATCCACGTTCTGCCAAATGGCCTACTTCAGTGACAACTTGGGGGAACTGAATGAGCAAATGCGAGTGAAGCAAGTCTCTGTGTGGCCCGACTCACCCAAGAAGAGACTGTGGAGGGCAGACCCCCAGAAGGAAGGGCCGTGGAAGGTCTGCAGAGGGCTGCCTGGAGGAAAAACCACCGCCCCCTGGAGGGCACTGCCTTGCTCTCTCGTGCTGGCTCAGGACTCCCACACCCAGCCCTTTGGAGAAATGCTATGTAACTTTGTTTTTCCTCCTGCTCAGTGAATTAAACTTAATTTTGTTTTGTAAGTTGGCAGCTCTGCCTGAGATAACTAATGATGCCTGAGGGAGCTGGAAAGCCAGCGTTGGAAACACTGAATCTGGACTCGGCCAATGTTCCTGAACCAGAGGCCTCCGATCCGTCGTTCTCTGGGTCTGCCAGCTTTCACTTCTCTGGCATCTATTTCCCTGTCTCCCTCCACCCTTCCCAGGCACTCCTTCTCCCCTCCAGGAGATGGTTTGGAGACAGAGGGCTGCTCTCCTTGGTGAGCTTTGGAACAAATGTCTGGCCGAGAAAAGCACCACCATTTCCAAAACAGGAAACCAGGTCTCCTCCCAAAGCTCTGAAGTTTACTTTATAATTAAGGCCAATTATCTTTACTTCAATCTCTATTTCGTGAGTTTTTTTGGGGGAAAAGCATCCGTGGGCCCGTTTTCATGGCACTTTCTTCTCTTTGACAGGTGCCACTTGGTACTCAATTAGCCCAGGGAGGAGGCGGGTACCTGGGTCATTTTCTGCAGCCCCCACCCCACACGCAGCCTGGCCGGGGAAAGGGCATGGATCTCACTGAACTACGAGGATTTGCTCACACTGATCACCAAGAGGCATGGCCCCACCCCAAACCCAGGGCTGACAGAGACTTTTTAGTGTGTATCAAGACCTTCCTTCCTGTCCTTGGGCTGGCAGCCCTGGTTACCGCCTTACTGATTGTCAGGAGATGCCAGGAGCCACAACACACACCCAGGAAGCCCTCAGCTGTTGCAGACAAGGGCACACTCAGGTTCCACCCCAGGAGGTACGAGCAGAGCTGGTCAGAGAAAGGCTCCCTGGAGGGGAGTGTCTGGGTGGAATCTGTTGCTTGTGTCTAAGGGCATGTGCTCAGCTGGCCCAGAGGTGGGGGTGTGCCTGGGGTCTGCGCAGAGAGTGGAAACTTGAGATGTGGAGGTGGCATGGAGTGGATCTCCCTGCCTGAGCGGCCCCTCTGAGTTTCCACCAGTCCCACTCGGGGCTCTGCTGGCTCCCAGCACTCGGCATTTGCTCAGGCAGCCTCCCTCCTTCTCATTATCTGCTCCTCAACCTTTAGACCCCAACTCTGTCTTCACCCATCAGAGCAGCTTTCTCCCATCTCCACATTGAAGTCAAATCTCCCTACTTTCAGATGTCACAGAAACCTCGGTCCTCTTCTTTGTAGCACTTGTCATGTTACGTGTGCTTCTGAGATGAGCGAATGTCTACCTTCCCCTGTAAACCGTGAGCCCACGAGTGCAGGGGTCACGCCTGTTTCACTCACCATCTCCCCAGTGCTAGCAGGGTACCTGACACCCCGTGTGTAAGATGCTGCCTGCCCTCGCTGAGGCTCTGATGCCCCCTTGCTGGGACCCATTCAGGCAGGGCATCCCCAGGCCGTCTTGGTTGCAGCGGTGAAATGTGACGAATGCTGGTGGTGGTGGGGTTCCAGGGGTCAGTGTGGGGGTTACTTACAGCTCGGTCACGTCCTTGGGGATGCCTTTGGGGAGGGTGCGGAGCCCCCTGTTGCTGCATCGCACCACCGTCTCCATGCAGGTGCACTGCTCGGGGCAGCGCGGGCCCAGTTGGCAGCTGCTCTCATCATTGCCTGTGGAGAGCCCTGGGGTGAGCGTGGTGGGAGGCAACCCCACCCGGAGGGCACGAGGCCGGCCCTGACTCAGCTGTCTGCGGTAACGGGGAACCCTCTGCTTTGAGCCAGAACCTGGAATAAGGAGCCTGCTGGTCTCATCCATGGTTGGAGGGGAAAGAAGAATAGAACAGAGCTGTCTGCCTTCTACCACATGTAACACAGAACAAAGATGCTAAAAACCTGATTAACCAGATACTAGACAGGGAAGAGGTCATGGTTAACTGGATCAGGAATAAGCCAAACTGACTGAAGTGCGGGTCAGAGCCCTGTCTATTCCCTTCCCCTTTCTCCTCCCTTTCTCCACTCCTTTCACTATACAATCCCTCTGGGGTGGTGAATGTGTCGCCAGACCTCATTATACCTGAACCTCAGGTAATCCAAAAACCAGTTCATCTGCCTCTATATAACCTAGAGTTGACCAAGTAAAAATCATGCTGGCCTGAATGTATGCAAACAAATATGCCATCTGGAATCCTAACAGTCAAAGCCTTGGATCTTCAGGTATTTGTACCGCCTACCCAATGACAGGAATTTCCCAGAAGCTCATTTTGAAGTCTATTTCTCATTAGCACAAATTCTGGGCCTCATGATGATGCAGGTAGGAAAACTGAGGCCCAGGGGATCACATATACAGCTGTGTAGGTTGCACACTGCACAAGGGTGCGGCATTATCTTATGGGCACCAACCTCACTGTGGATATGGCAGATTAGGAAATTTGGTACAACAGTGTTTTCATAGCTTGTTTTAACAAAAGCACTATATGAGGGCAGATTTCTGCCTGATGGAAGTAAAATGCCTGTATAAAGAGGCACCAGTTCTTAATTTGCACAAGGGAGCCTGCCCTTCAGGGCTCCAGCTTCACACCTGAGTGCAGAGGAGAATCAGATCTCAGGACGTCCCGATCTTCAGTCACAGCCTCTATCTCCCCTCTCTTGTAGCTTCCTCGCCTCCCCCAGGTACTGCACCTCCCCACCCCACCCCCCCCGCCCTGCCCCCAGCCTTCTCACCTTCACAGGTGAAGTCCTGGATGGCCACGTCCTGGATGGGAATCTCCTTGAGGAAGAATGGCTTCTGGCACCGGGGGTTCCCGCTTACGATCCGCCTCTTCCTCAGCCACTTGCCGAGCCAGGCCAGGTGGCAGTTGCAGTTGAAGGGGTTGGCCAGCAGGTTTCTGGGAGGAGAGAAGGGCCCTGTGAGTAGTTCGCCTTGACTTCTGTCCCGTGGGAGCTGGCCCTGGGCTCTGAGTCTGCAAGCAGAGACGCAGCACTCCGGCAGGCAGCTCTGCTCCGGGTTCCGTGGAAAGAGGAAGGAGGTCTGGCAAAACGAAGGACGACTCCCCGCTAAATCCCCAATGCAGTCTTTGCGAGGGTCTCAGTCTGAACCTCCGCGGATGGACATGCCCGGGTCTACCTCCGCGGACGGACATGTCCGGGTCTACCTCCGCGGACGGACATGTCCGGGTCTACCTCCGCGGACGGACATGCCCGGGTCTACCTCCGCGGACGGACATGCCCGGGTCTACCTCCGCGGACGGACATGCCCGGGTCTACCTCCGCGGACGGACATGCCCGGGTCTACCTCCGCGGACGGAGAATTCAGGGTCTCCCAGCACATCCGCCCTCGTTAGATGAGCTCCAGCTGCGGCAACCGCCTCGCTTCCTCCGCGGGGATTTTCTTACCCTTCGAGCCTTCACACGCGCTCTACCTCCTGCCTGGGGTGAACCTCTCTACTGTGTGCCTGGCTGGCCCCTCCTCATCCTTCGGCTCTCAGCTTAAATGACCATCCCCAAAGAAGGGAAATGAGCAGCCCCTGTCCCGTTCTGCCCCCTCGGCCGCCTCCATCTCCTCCACTGCACCCATCGGAGCCTGTCATGCCTCCCTCCCTGGACTCAGCTCCGCGAGGGGAGGGACCGGGTCTGGCTGTCCCTCTGTGTCTCCAGGAACTAGCAGGACCTCAGCACAGGCACGTCATACATCTCTGTTGGACGCGCTGACTGGGCTGATGAGGGGTGAGGGCAGCTACCACTTTGGGGGGTTTCCTAGAGGACTGGCCCCAAACTAAGCACTTTACAAATCCGTCCTCTCATTCAAGGGAGGAGGGGACATTGTTCTCGTTTCACAAATGACGAACGTAAAGCTTAGGGAGGTTCCAGGAGAGGGCCGGAGAGCCCTTGGCAGGGCTGCGGTACGACGCGGTGAGTAAGAGCTGGGGCTCAGACATTCCTGGGGGCGAATGTGGCTCTGACACTCAGTAGCCCCGTGAGAAGGTGGGCAAGTTCCTTCTCCCGTCAGAGCTGGTCCCTTCATGCTCTGTGACTCTACCCTTCTCGGCATCTTTTGTGTCTTTGGATTCCCAGTGTGGAGGCACCTGGGAGACGTGAAAAAGTGGGCTAAAATAAAGCAACCCGCTGGCGCCCATTCCTAACCCACTGCCCTCCATTCATTCACCTCTGTTTATTCAGCAGTTCAATAGGGGGCATTTACTTAGTGCCAGGCACTGATGTAAGGCATTGAGGATACAGCAGTGAACGGAACAGTCTTACATCCCTGTCCTTCTGGAGCTTATATTCTGGCTGATGGGAAGCAGACGATACGTACTTAACAACAAAAATGTTGTAATAGTATGTTAGGAATGGTCCGTGCTAGGGAACACACTAGAAGAGCAGGGCCAGAGGAACGGGGGTGATGGCAGATGGGTGGAATAGGGGTGAGGCAACTGACATTTGAGATAACGGAAGGAGGGGAGGGAATCAGGGGAAGGGCTTTCCAGGAACTGGGAACAGCCCGTGCAAAGTTCTAAGGTGGGAGTGGGCCGGGGTGTGGGCAGAGCAGTGAGGAGGCTGGTGGGGCTGGCATTGAGGGACTAGATGGCGTGGGGCCTCTAGGACATTCTGTAACTTTGGCTTTTACTCCCAGTGAGGTGGGTGTACGGGAGCATGACCACGGGCAGCAACGGGAGACCGCAACAGCCTTTCTTTTCTGTCTTCCAAAGGGTCTTTGGGGAAAGCAAGAGAGGGGGAAATGAACCAGCAACCAAGGGTAACAGAGCCACATGGAAACACTATGAGTAACCATGAAACCTAACATGTCTTGAGTACTTTCATTTTATATTTTACAAATATTTTTTTCTTTTGGGTTTTATTTTATTTTTTAAATGGAGGTATTGGGGATTGAACCCAGGACCTCGTGCATGCTAAGCATGCTCTCTACCACTGAGCTATGTCCTCCCACGACGTTTTACAAATATCAACAGATTTAGTCCTCATGTAACAATCCTATGAGGTAGATTATGAGAAGGAACAGTTAAAGCACAGAGAGGTGAAGTAACTCTTCCAAGGTCACACAGCTAACAAGAGTAGAGCCAGGATCTGAACCCAGAAAATTTGGCTCTAGAGCCCAGAGTTTAACCATTATTTTAAACAGCCTCCCTTCCCAATACAGTGAATTACGTGGGCAGGAACACTCCTTTAGGCGTCCAGAAAGCTAGATTCTAACTTGTTCTGACACACATTGAAGAAGCCAGTGACATCATTTAAAAACCCGTCAGATCACGTTGCTGGCCTGCTTAAAACCTTCAGTGGCTTCCTGATATGCTTTGGGTGAAGGCCAAAATGGCCCGCAGCAGCCCCACAGCCTGGCCTTGGCTTCCCCTCCAGCCTCGCCCACTGTGTACTATGACCACGTTGGACTTTGCTCAGTCCTGCATATCTGCTCTGCTTTAACCCACCACAGCCCTTTTCACATGTTCTTCCCGCTGAAGGAAATGCACCTCCTGCTTTCTTGAACAAGCTAACTCCCACTCACCTTCCAGAACATAGCTCCACTGTTCCTCCCCAAAGCCTATGGTATGTTTTCAAATCACCGTGGACCTCCCTTCTGTGGCAACTCACTATGCTGTGAGCTCCAGGAAGGAGGGCCCACATTTGTAAAAGCTCCACACCAAAAGATGGCTGGCACATGGAGGGAGCCTGACAAATGCTGAAGTTGACAGATGGGTAGATGACCTCGGGCCACAGATAGCAGGGCGCTGCGAGGGGCAAAATTTGCAGGAGAGGAGCCCAGAGTGTGTGCACTGTGGGTCCAGGAGGACTTACATGGTGGACAGGGAGACAAGCGTGGTGAAGGCTCCAGGGGTGATGGTGCTGATCCGGTTGTCGTAGAGGGACAGCAGCCTCACCGAACTCAGGCCAGCAAAAGTGTCATTGCTCACACAGCTGATCAGGTTACTCCTCAGCATCCTGCAGGGAGAGGGGTGGGCTCAGCCAGCACAGGCGTTGTCCTTTCACTTCCATGACAGTGCCACAGTGGGGGGTGTGTGTGTGTGTGTGTGTGCGCGCGCGCGCGTGTGTGTAGTTTTGCCCACTCCATGCCCAGACCAGTTATGTCTCTGAGGTCTGTCCTGTGACAGCAGGGCCTGGGTCCCCACTGAGGCTACCTGTAAACGTGGACGTACATTTTTGGCTGTGCACACTTTATTTATAGTAGGAGCAGGTGTTGTGTGTGTGTGTACTTGTATATTGTATGATGGTTAGTGTATGCATGTATATTTCTGCAAGGAGAAGGGAGAATCAAGATGTGTTTGTGGACATCAGCTTATGTGCGTGTGTGTGTGTGTGTGTGTGCTTGTGTAAGCACACTCTTGTTTGTGTATGTGTTTATCTACAACTTGCACGTGTGTCTGTATGTCATTTTTATGTACAAGTGTAGTATCTATGTGGGTAAATGTGTGAGTGTGTGCCTTTATCAGTGTATTTCTGGCATGAATCTATGTATATATTAGGGCAAGTGTCTTTAGGGGTGTGTGTGCATGTTGAGGGGTGCTTAGCATGCTAAGTTCTTTCCCATCCAGGGCTGGGATATGTCTACCGTCTCTCTGGCTCCAGGAAGGAAGGGATTCAGCAGGCCAGGACAGTGTCAGGCCCAGTCTGCTGCCTGCCAGCCCTCACAGTCCCTCTCCGGGGCCCCTGCCCTCGCACCTCCCTCCCTCAGGGCCTTGGTCCAGGCCCCGGCACTTACAAGGTCTTGAGGCCGCTGAGGCCACGGAACATGCGCCCGTGCACTGTCTCCAGCTGGTTCCCCGTCAGCATCAGCTCCTGCACGCTGGCCGCTCCGTCAAAGGCACCCTCTCTCATCTCCTTGATCTTATTGTTACTCAAGTTTCTAGAAGGAGGGGACGGAATGGGTCAGGACACAGGGTGGGAATCCCTAGTCCTGCAGCCATCTGGGTACTCTCAGGCGCCTCCTGGACTGGGCCTGGCTGATGGGGACCTTCAGAACCTGTGCCCATGGGACAGGGGACCCCAGCACCACGTGGAGGGGAGGCTACCTTTGCGAAATAGACTGTGTAGCGTTTGAAGTCTTTTCAGTATGATGATCTTTTCAACGCGCTGGGGGCCGGCAGATTTAAAGCAGTGGTTCTCAGACTCATTTTCCCTCTTTTGCAGATGCTCTCACTAAGCAGTGATTCTCAGGAGGAGAGCAGGGGGGAAATATAAAGTATGCCTGCTCCCCATGGGGGCGCAGGTGGGGCATCTGTAGACCCTGCAGCTCCCAGCTGAGATCCCGGATATAAATGGACACTTTCCAGTTACTACTTTTTTGAGCAGTTACCACGGGAGGGGTTTGACCAACAGAATCGCATCAAATCCTCAAAACAATGCCTATCAGATGGGTACTGTTTTTTGTCATTGTCCTGTTTAACGGACTAGGTGACTGAGGTTCAGACAGATTAAGTCTGAAAAGCTGATAGACCTGGGACTGCAGCCAGGCTTTCGGGCACACAGAAAGGCCTCCAGGGAACCGCCTTTCCTTACTGAATGTTCCTGTGGTGACGTGGATGCTCCCCCCTGCCATGACGGCTCTGCAGAACTCGGGGTCTGGGACACTGTTTCCCTAAGAGGGCTGCGTCCTATCAAGCCTGGTGCCGCCACCCCGATTCTGCCCTTGACCTCTGAGAGCTGGCTCTCCCCTCCGATGCCCAACTGCCACGCACAGGCACACAGGAGATCTGAACAGCGCGCAGGGCTGCAGAGCTATTGCTGCTGTGAGTTCCCGTGCTCTCCTTGGCAGGCAAGGGGTGGGGAACCTCCCCAAACCACCCGGATGTCCAGCTCTGAAAGGCAGCCCAGGCTGGCTGGCTGGAGTGGAAAGTGACGCTGTTTCCCCAAGCAGAGGGATGAATCCAGACTCCCCAGCAGACAGCCTGGGGGGCCGTGTCCTGTCAAGCAGAGATCTGCAGGTGGAGACAGGACTGTTAACTCGCTGAGCTTGTTAGAACTGAGGCTCACCAGAGATGGACCCGCTGGCCCATTTTACTACAGAGCAGACTGAGGCCCAGGGAAAGGAGGGCACTGCTCCTGGTCACAGAGCTCTGGAGGGGATACAGCACCACATGGGTCCCTGGGACTTTTGCTTCTCTCAGGTGCCCTCCTTGCTGACCTCTGGGCTGACCCACAGCCACCTCAGGGGTGAAGCCTTCTAGAGGGATGGTTCAGAGCGATTGATGGAGCTGGGCACCCAATGGCTCAGTGCAGCAAAGAAGAGGCTGAGTCTTCAAGGGGCAGCCACGCCCACACCTGTGGGCAGGTGACGAGGAGACAGTCCCACCCTTGCACTGATGGCTGCCTCTCTGCTCCTGGCCATGGCCTTCCTCTCCTCCCACTTCCACCCTGCCAACCAAGGAAACAGGGGCAAATACTTCTCAGGATCCTCCCCCCAAGATCTGAGAGCTGGGAGACTCTCAAACTGAATTTCTGCTCCGTCTGACTCTCCTTAAACTCAGCTGGTTTTCTTATAAATCCTGGTAGCTCCGGTCTGGGATAACCCGGGAATGAAGGTAATACACAGGAGAGACTGCAAATTACCCCCAAATTAGACATAGGGGGAGAGATAAAGGCCTTCCCAGTAGCTATAACTCATCCAAATGCTGGAGCTTCCCCTCCGGCTCCAGAGTTAGGCTTCTTGGGGAACATGGGACGGGGCAGTGACAATGAGTTACAGCAGCTATGAAGTGGGAGGGTCCCATTTCCTGACATCTGTTTCTTTAAATGAGCAAAATTAACATCACATGACTGTAAGGTTTGTGGATCGGATTTCCTCAGGCTGGAAGAATGGAAAACATAAGGAGAGTGAAAAAGGGGGATAGAATTTTCCAGAAGACCAGGCTGCTGCTCTCTCTCCATTCATCAAAGCACTGCGCAAAACGGCAGGCAGCTCGGGCTGGAGGCCAGAGAGAGCGAGCAGCTTGGTGCAAGCGCTCCGGAGACAGAACCAGTGCATCAGGGTTTCGAAAGGGCTCCATCTTATTCTCAGAGCAGTACCTTCCTGAAAGATGTCCCAGAGTCCAGGAAACCCCTAAATGCAAACCTAGGGCCATGCAGGAAGCTTCTCTCCACCTGAAGGCTTACTGCTTCATCATGACTTTGGCTCCAGGGAGAATGGTGGTCTGATACCTGAAAGGACCCACCCTCAGAAACTCCCACCCCGGGCCCAGGGTCGGTTCAGAGCAGTCAGGGGCAGGACAAACCCAGTGCTTGGCTGCACTGCCTCCGTAAGATGGTGGGCGTCCCTTTCAGACCCTGTTCTCATCTTCCCAAGAAACGCCAAGGCTGGGGGATTCATCTCTGGAAAGCCTGAGTCTGAGGCGGCAAGACTCAGCCTCTTCCAGGTCCGTCTCTTCAGGTTTGGGGGACAGCCTGTAAACTCCGTCTGGCGACGGGAAGGCGCCTGGCATCATCCTGTTTAAAGCCCAGCCCTAGGTGGAGGTGCAGTGAGGAGAGAGCTGGGTGGATTTTTCTGGAAACCAAGGATACCACATCATGATTGAGCAGCATTCCGGTACTGTCAGGTCGGGGACGTCCTATCCACATCCTTACAGACCTTTCCCTCCTCCTGAGGTGGAAATTCTATTTCAAGCTGGGGGCTGTAAACTCAAAGGTCCACATGGTCCAGGCAGGTGACTTAAAGCCGGAAGCAAGCCCAGTGGAGGTGACAGCGATCAGGAAAGCATGTGTCCCAGCTAAGGGCGCAGCTCCTCAGCTCAGCTAAAATGGAGCCGTTTGGGAACATGGGATGTTTTGCCAGACCTTCTGATTTTCCAAAAGATGCCAGAAATCCACTTTTATTTTTCCGTGAAAACTCATGATTTTTAAAAGTGGGCGATGACTTATTATTAAAAACGCAACCACTGCCAACAAATCCACGCAGGTGTACCCAATTTTGGCTAGAGGGCTGCCAGGTGTCAGCTTCTGCTTGAGATGCTCCTTCAGTGTGAGAAGTGACCTGGAAGTTCACTGAGAGAGGCTGCGACCCCACTCTGAATGTGAGGTCACTTGAAAAGCCGCCTTGAGTCACCAGAGTCCTAATAACCCTTGTGGGGAACAGCTCATACCTTTTTTTTTTTCATCTCTTATCACAAGTGATACTCATGGAAATCTCATGATTCCAACACGACACGAAAGGGCACAGCAGAGTCCAAACTCCTCGCCCCGTGTTCCCTCTCCTTGCCCTTGAGCCCCATCAGGGTACTACTGTCCAGACTGGAGCCTTAGGGCCCTGGCTCCACAGTCTGTGGGGAAGCTGAGCAGACTCAGTCTCAGGCACCGCTGGCTTTCACCACACTGATGGGCAGAAATCCAGCTGACCGACCACCTCCATAGGGGTGTAGAGGTGGTGATGGGTCCCAGCACATAAGGACCATTTACTTAACAAAATGAGTTGCCATCAAGTTATTTTAAGTAAGTGGTTGCAGCTGGCGGTCTTTGGGACCAGATCTGCCCTACTGGGACATTTGCTTGGTTGGCTTGTATAAATATATGGATTTAGGCACACTTATGTGCACACACGCATTCACTGCCTTCAGATAGAGCATGCATGTGCTCCCCAGCTAATCTGCACTGTCACCACTCCTGGCTCCTGGCTCTGCCGCTTAATTTTTAATCTTGGACAAGTTACTTTCTCTGTTTCAGTCTCCTCATTTACAAAATGAAGCAATCTCAGAGCTTCTTTGTTTTTCTTGGTGAGGAGTAAATGAATTAGTATCAGTACAGTCTGGCACAGAGTAAAGTGTTTGGTAACTGTTAGTAGCCATTATTATTGTTGGTGTTAGAACTGCCTTGCACCCATCCCCTTTCCACAGGGGGTCCTGAGAGTATGTGAGCCTGCAACTCCTGTTTTAAATATATAACCATCCATCACCTCACACCAGTCAGAATGGTCATCATTAAAAAGCCCACGAATGATAAATGCTGGAAAGGGTGTGGAGAAAAGGGAACCTTCCTACACTGTTGATGGAAATGTAATTTGGTGCAGCCATTATGGAAAACAGTATGGAGATTCCTTAAAAAAATAAAAACAGAGTTATCATATGACCCAGCATTCCTATTCCTGGGCATGTATCTGGAGAAAACTCCAATTTGAAAAGATACATGCACCCCTATGTTCATAGCAGCACTATTTACAATAGCCAAGACATAGAAGCAATCTAAATGTCCATCAACAGATGACTGGATAAAGAAGTGGTGGTATATTTATACAATGGAATACTACTCAGCCATAAAAAAGAATAAAATAATGCCACTGGCAGCAATATGGATGGACCTAGAGATCATCCTACTAAGTGAAGTAAGTCAGAAAGAGAAAGAAAAATACCATAGGATACCACTCATATGTGGAATCTAAAAAAGAAAAAAAAAAGGGACACGAATGAACTCATCTACCAAACAGAGACAGACTCCCAGCCACAGAAAACAAACTTATGGTTACCAAAGGGGAAAGAAGGGTGGGATAAGTTTGCAGTTTGGGATCTGCAGATACAAACTACTGTTTTAGATAAACAAGGTCTTACTGTACAGCACATGGAACTATATGCAATAGCTTGTAATAACCTATAATGAGAAAGAATATACATATATGTACAACTGAATCACTGTGCTGTACATTAGAAAATAATGCAACATTGTAAATCAACTATACTTCATTAAAATATATATATATATATATATAACCATCTACTCTGGGTTGCTCAACCTTTATTTCCTCTTTCTGTCTTCCAGCACCTTCTCACCACAGTTCCCTTATCTCTTATACTTACTTCTGATCCTCACCATAACTTACAAGACAGGTGGATTTATTTCTATTCAGCAAATCATGAAACTGAGGCCCAGAGGCACAGAGGCTGAGGGCATTTCTCAGGTCACCCGGCAGGGGAGGCACAGAGCTGAACTCAGAACAAATGCAAGTCTGCCTGTTCTTCCCTCACGCCTGGATTTCTGGCCGCGCTCGTGAGGGGAGTATTTGGCATCCCTGACTGCATCCCAGCGTGGCAAACGCTAGGATGAACGGAGTGGTAGCATCCCCTTTGGATGAGAACTGGGCCTGCATTTGGCCACAGGCCCCACCACTCCCTTTTATCGCTTGGATGCTGAAGCTAGGAGTTGGTTACCACTTATCACTGTGTTTGTGCTGTTGTTTTTCTTACTGTCCAGACAGAGTTCTCCGTAGTCAGGTCAAAAGTGGGAAGATGAAAAACTCAGAGTGCCTGAGTTTCACCTAAAATGGGAGAGTGCATACTTCTTTATGGAGGCAAAGACTACTTGAGCCTATTTACTCTGCAAATATGCACTTGGCCGGCTTTACTTGTTTTAATACCTGCCTTATCTCCATATGCATGCAAGTTTCTGTTTTGAGGTTAAAAAAAAAGTGTGCATTTCCTGAGGTTGACTTTGAAAGGATGTCTCCTGGCAGGTGATGGGTGATGTCTGTGCTAGAGGTGGGCTTGACCACATGGACCGCCACGATCCTTACCAGACCCCACCTGTGTCCCTCCCTCCACTGGCCCTTCAGAATGCTTGCCACTGCCCCCAGGTGCAGAGCCGTCCCTAAGGCCATAGCCAAGGTGGTGGCTGCGAGCAGGGAGGGAGGGAGAAAGCCCGGATAGCACTAATGTGATCTAGACGCTGCCCAGGGCAGGGGAAGGTCTCTCTCCTTGCAGGGGACTGATGGGTAGCAGAGTGGAGAGCAAGACAAAACAAGGGTTACAAGATGAGTTAGTGACACTGAGTCACTCCTCCTAGGGGAAATATGGGGTTAGGTTCCTGTGAGCGCCTGGTCATGGCATTTTGTCAACAGATCAATACATAACCTTGTTTGCTGCGTGTTTCTGTTTAAAGACATCTTATTGGATATATATTGTTGGTGTACTTACATTGCACACACAGCCAAACAGCACTGTGACTCTTGCCTGAACAAAGCTTACGCAACACATATTTGCTCCGTAAGGCACCTCGCAGCCTTCTTAGGCTTACGGTCACTAGACAGCCGGTCAGCACAAGGCTTTGGGACCGTTTTAAGTAGTGAAATCACCAACAAAAGCACAAACATGGGAAAAAAAGATGTGGCACTAAATATACTGCAGATTGGACACTTGTTTGCAGTCTGAGAGCTGAAACAAAAAAAAATCAAAGCCAAGTGTGGCCTTGTTCTATTTCGGTTGGGGACGTGCGTGGAGGGCAACTCAAATATTTTTCTGCTCTGTCCATGTTTATGAATGAGCAGGAAAACACGGCGAGTATTGGATTTGAGATTACGAATAAATGTTAGCGAGTAGGCCAATCAGCAAATATGGGATCCGTGAATAATAGGCTTGACCGAATTCCCTTTGTTCCAGAGGTAGACCCAAACTGCGGGGATGGGAGACGTGGAGGAGGGGGTGGGGGTGGGGAGCACGGTCAAGGAGAAGGGAACTAGATGGTAAAGAGCCCTGTGCTCTGCTGGGGCACCCGGGAAGGGAAGAGGAGAAGGGAACAAGCCAGCCGCACCCCAGTGTGATTTCAGCAGAAGCCGAGTCTAGATACCAGGTCCAACATTTACTGGCTGTGTGATCTCAGGGAAGTCATGGAAACTCTCTGAGCCCTGCTGGCTTCCTCATCCACACAAAGGGGAACATTAAGCTAGGTGGGTGTGCGGGGCTCGAATGAGGCAGGGAACACGGCCTCTGCTCTCAGAGCTCAGAACCTCATCTTTATGACTTGGCTAAACTCCTAGGCAAGGAGAGGGTTACGATGACAGGCAGCCCTGGTGGTGGAAAAGCCAATATAAGCACATGGGCCTTTGCCTGAGTACAAGCTCTGCTCAGACCCAGGGACACAGAGGTCGAAGCTCAGTGCGTGAGGCAACCGGCATTTCTGCTCCAACGTGCCTCACCAATGCAGAGGCCTTCAGAGTCCAGGTAAAAACAGACCTTCTAACTGTCATCTCCTAAGAATTACTAAGTAGTCACATGCACCCTTGACCCCTGTGTCCCATTGCTGGTCCTTACCTGAGTCCCCGCTACCACACTGGGGGTGGGGTGGGGGACCAGAGCAGAGGGGGCATGGGGCAAGGGTCAGGGACGGTGCAGAATGCACACCCTGTCTCCGCACGGCCCTGCCTTTGTGTCCCGCTTCCCAGGACATGCCCACGGCAGGGCTCAGGGGAGACAGAGAGGGGCCGGAGAGGAGGGAGAGGGAGCCACCTGGGCCCTGGCATTCTGCTCCATCTGCCGAGCTCCCGAGGCTGACTTACATTTTCCGCAGGTTGGGCAGCTTCTTGAAGATACCGGTAGCCTCCAGAACAGATACCTCATTGTCGTTGAGTCGCCTACGTGGGAAGCAAGCAGAGGCGGCGGTGGGTTAGCTGCGGATGGGGCGCCACCTCCACAGGACCCCAGGCCCCCATGGCTTCAGCTGAGACGCCGCCGGGACCTCACACTCGGCCCAGGGCAGTAGCTCTGCAGACACTCCCAGTGCGTCTCGGTGACAAGGGGAGTGTGCCAAGGGGCGGGATGGGAGCCCAGGCTCCTCTGCCTGGAGGAAGCCCCCCGATGAGGGCAGATTCAACATTCTGAGTACTCAGCACTCCAACAACCCAGGCCCAATGATCTGCCTTCATTTTGCAGGGGTACCAATGACAACTTAAGACTCCCAGGTTCATCCACCTCTCCAAGCCACTGGGCTCTTTCCTGATCATGGCCCCTCTGCTAAGGGCAGCGCAAAGACTCTGTGCCCAACGTTCATACGAGAGCAGGCAGAGCAGGAGACCGAAAAGGCTGTGCCCTGCCGTGATTTGTAAAGTCAAAGAGAAAAATAACAATCATAATAAAGACCAGCATCATTTACACAGAGTTTACTCCGCACCAGGATTCGAGATGAAGTCTGCGCTTGCATTCTCTTACTTCAACCTTCCAAACCCCCGTGGGGGGGCACGTACCGTCACCTCCATTCTCAGCTCAGGCACTGACGCTCAGATCTGAGAAGCGACTTGCCCAGTCTCAGGAAAACTGGGGAAGACAGGAGTCAGGCGCTGGTCCGTCAGTCCCCACCTGCCGTGCGCTCCTCCCCCTCATGCTGTAAGTTTGGAGCTCTGGTTGCACTTCTGGCTAAACCAGTGCACCTCTCTGTTAGCAGGGATAACTGGAGGCCCACATGTACTAATCATTCTCACTGTCTTCTCACTTTATGACAGTCACTTATGTAACACCCATCTTTCTGGTTACGTGCTAAGCTTCCTAAAGGCTAGGAGGGACGGTCTGCTTTGTCCACTGTGGAAACCGGTGGGCCCAGCACAGTGCCTGACTCACGGTGGGTGTTTGGCAAATCTTGTAGAGTGAACAAACTGTCTTTATCTGCGAGCAAGCTGTCCCCAGGGGGATGCCTGGGGGGGGGGGAGGTCTGCCCTCAGCCCAGGACATAGAGGACAGCCAAGGGGCACCCGGGTGGGTGACTAAGCCAGGAGGGGCCACCTTCTAGGAGACCACACCCGGGATACCAGGGAAGCGCTGGTTCACCTATCAGACAGGAGCCAGGGGACGGGGGTCGGGGCTCCTTCATTTTCACCTTCAGTGTTTCATCAGCACTGGGTGTGTGGGGACATGCAGGGGCTCGTGCCCAGGCAGCACTCACAGGTCGGTGACGTATTCGGGCAGGTGGCTGGGGATGCGGGCCAGCTTCTGGTTGGAGCAGTCCACGATGGTGCCCTCGCAGCGGCACTTCTCGGGGCAGACAAGGTCCATGAAGCACTCGCTGCTGAACCTGCTGCGGTAATCCTCTGAGCCTGGGTGGGGCCAAAGAGGGCGCGTTAGAGACCCCGGTTCCCGGACGGAGCAGCAAGGTTGTGGGCAGCGGGGGTGGGGAGACACAAGGCAGGGGGAGGGTCCAGTGACAGACACAGCATTGCCTTCATTTTGCGGCCACCTTGTGGGGGCCTTCCCTGCCCCCCAGCCTCCCAGGCCACTGGCTTCCCATTTGGTCTTTGTCATTCTTCACTTTCAGTCCTCATGGCTCAGGCTCTGTGGGCTCTTAAGCTTTTGTGGGTCACGGACCTTTTTGAGAAGTTGATGAAAGTTATGGGTGTTCTCAGAGACATGCTCCTAGGCCCCTGTGTACAGAATTCAGTCTGTGGTTTACTGGGGAGGCTACTTGATCCATGATGCCCATCATCCACGGACCCTCTAAATGTTCACGAAAATCTGAATGAAGAGATCTGGATGGGGTTTTGATGGAGCTATGCCCGGGGTGGGAAGGAGGTGGGGGGGGGGTCACAAACTTGGTTGTCTTCAGGGACAAAGCAGGTAATGAAATGATACCGGGGCCCAGCACACGGCGATCACTGACCACTGACCGCTGACTGCTGGCTTCAACACTGGGAAGGCAATGATGGGAGCTGGGGGCCTGGGGAAGTGAAGCCCGTTGCCCTGATGCTTGGGAATTTGGCTCAGGGTTGCCTGAAAATCTTTTTTTTTTTTTTTAATATTGGTAATGAATTCAAATTTAAAACCCTGTGAAGACAAGCACAACTCTGGTAAGGGTCAGATGTACCTTCTGCCTTTGAGACAAAGCTCTCAAAGCGACAGTGAAAAGCCAGTTCTGACGAGCTAAGAGTGGTTGGAGCGAAGATTAAAACTGAATTTTTTTTGAAACTGAATTTCCCTAAAGGTTACGCAGTAATGTTAAGAGGACCAACAGGGCAGAGATGCCATAGGGAGCTGCTTCAGTGATGAGAGATGATTCCCTGGGGGGACCTCTGGGAGACCACGGATCTTGTCCGGGATAACGGGGAAGTGCTGCTTCTTCTATCAGACAGGAGCCAGGGGACGGGGGTCGGGGCGCCTTCATTTTCATCGTCAATGTTTCATCAGCACAGGGCCAGGCAGAGGAGCCAGGCCCACATTTGTCCAGTGCATACATGTCCTCAGCACATACATTGTCCTGTATGTGGGTATTTCTACGGCGTTTCAGAGAATGTAAACATCATTTGTTTGGCTAGCTGAGGCCAACCTTGACTATGTATCTGCATCTGGAGCAGAACTGGGCACCTGCAGTATAGAGGTTTCTGCAGCAGAGGACGTGGGTTTGTCCAGGCTTTGCCACTCACTAGCCTCAGTCTCTCCACATGTAAAATGGGAATCGAATAACTGCCCCCATCTCACGGGGCTGTGAAGATGTGAGGAAGATCATGGCAGTGGGGAGCCTCTGGGAAAGGGTCAAGAGGCATATGGATGGTTGCGCTTCTGTTTCTCCTTAGGACCTAGTGGAACATTTGCCACGTCAGAGGCTGTTGAAACATCAGCATAGCCAGTGATAACAGCTCAATTTACTGAGTGTGGCTCACGAGCCGGGCACTATTCTTTGAACTTCAAATGGGTGAGCCCATTAAATCCTTGCAACACTCTGAGGTTATTATGACTCCACTTTATAGATGAGGAAACTGAGGCTGGCAGGTCACACGCGACGTGGCAGAGAGACCAACCCAGGCAGGCTGCTGTCAGGACCCATGTGATTAGTACTCTGTTTTACTGCAGATGTACCTTTGGACAAAACCTTTATCCCAGTCCTAGGAATGATTAGAAAGTCAAATTGGTGGAGGTGAACTGAATGGCATTTTCCTGCAGTGGGCAGCGTGGAGACAGGAAGCAGACGTCTGTGCTGCCCTCTTGGCTTCTCATTCTTCACGTGTTCTCCCTATGGTAATTCCGGGTATGGGATGAACTTGGTGGATCTCTGATTCTGAAGTGACATCATCTATCTAAAACCGAACATCCAGGCCTGGACCTGTCTCCTTTCCCTCTCTGCTCCTTCCTCATCCCCCTCCTTCACCCCACTTTCCACCCCCAGGCTTATGTGAGCAAAACCCATGCAGGTATCCCCAGTTGGTGATTTGGGCAGCTTCCTGGTCCAATGCATTATGCAAATCTCTTGCTCTTGGCTTGCCAGCATCCGTCCCACTGAATAACTCTGACTCGGGCCATTTTCTCCCAGACACATCAGTGTGCGGAGCCCTGGAAGAATTTCATTGTGCAAACCCTGTTAAATGACAACCCTCTCTAGTTCCCTGATGGTGGTTCCACACAGTGACGGCGTGAAGGGGTTTTTCATACATGTGCATGTATTTTTCCTTGAGAAGGTGTCTGCAACAGGATCCTCGCAAAGCAGAGGAACCCTGAATGCTGATCAAAGCCAGGAAGACAGGAGGGAGCACAGTTTGCTCTCCGACACGATGAGCCTGAAGATGTGCACCGGCTGGGCTGCGGCTGGGGACAGCCGCCGATTAAATGCGTTTTCGTTTTAATCAAGGTGAGAGCGGCTGCAGTTAGCAGGAATCGCTCTCTGTAGTATACTTGGATTATAACTGGATGACCTCTGCAATGGAGCCGCTGACCCATTTTAATGAAATGATTTTGCAATTAGATTCGATGGACTAATGTGTTCTTTCCAACATTTTTCCCCCTGATGTTTTTGTTATTGCCCTGGTTTGTAATAACGAGGGGGTCAGAGTGCGAGATTTTATACGAGTGGGAGCCAGAAATGTTAATCACGGCGTAGGTACATAACCGAAAAAGTTCGTTCCCCAGTCAGAGCCAGCCTGAAATGCCACCTCCATCACTTCATATTTCATTACCCTAACTACCCAGGGTTTCTCGGAGCCATTTGTTATGCCTAATGCTCATAACTACCCAAAAGTATTTTTAACTTTTCCAGAGCTTTAAAAGTCAATTTCAATCTCAATGCATATTTGTCACTGCCAGAAATACTTGGGAGGAAAGGAGTAACTGAAATAGGCTGTTGCTTCTTCTCTTTGGGGGTGTTCAGACAGGAGAGATCTCAGAGGATTTGAATAAGCACCATAAAACTAGACCCCGGCTCGAACGGGTCTTGGGATGGCTGATGTCACCTGGCATCCTGCCTACTCCGGCCCCTGGAGCCCTCTCCCCCTTTGGCGGGCAGCTCAGAACAACAACACTTTGCACGTGAGCACAGAGAAACTTTAATAGACCAGGGGAGTGGAAATCCACAGCAACGCAATTTTATTTTGAATCCCTGCCCTGCAGCCGCTTCCCAGGAGAGAATGTATGCAATGTTTAGATGGTTATGGGGTTGGGGCAGGTAGGGAGCCAAGGCTCCCATTCTTTGGATGGCCTTGGCCTTGGCTGCAGAGGCCAGCACTGTTGAACGGAAGTCACAGATCTACCATTATGAGAGGACCAAGGACCTGCATGTGTCTAGTGCTCTCCTCTTCTACCTCCAATGTCCCTAAGATGGGCGGGATGAAAGAAGAAGGAAAGGAGTAGAAAGAGAAATTGGGGGGAGTAGGAGGCCCGCCAGCTTGAAGAGATAAGCAAAGGTCACAGGTAATGAGTGGAATCAAGAGAACATGGCTAGGCACACAGTTATCCACTTGTGGGCAAAGGCCAGGGGACCAGACACCAGTGGCTGGAAAACACCAACTGTTCACCAGGAGTTTGGAGGTCGGTTGGGCAGATGGCTATCCTAGTAAGCTCTTCCTCTCAGAGTAATATGAATGCAGCCATCTGCCTGGAAGCAGAGGATAATGGCCGTGGCCTGCAGCTGGGCGTTGCCTGCTCACGGCCGGCTGCTGGAGGACCAGGGAGGCACCCACAGAAGGGAACGTGTAGACCCACTCCCAAAGGCCTGGCCCTGGTATGGTGGGGCAGTGCCGAGGAACTCAAAATGCCCTCTCTGTTCAGAGGGAAAGGGAACTTCTCCAGGTTGGAGGACCTGTTCTGCACCAATGGGTCTTGGTACATTCACGCTGGAGGCGAGGAGCCATTTGAAGACAGATGCGTGCTCTCTTTCTGGCTCAAGTCATTTTCTATTAACAGAAGGAAGCTTGCAAGGGAGTGTTATAAAAATTTTTTTTGACTCCCTATCAAGTCAAGTTTGAGTTTATAATTCAAGGCAATGGGGCTGTCCATAGCTGGGAAGGCTGATTATTACAGAGTCAGATGACCCTGGGCCAAGTTAGTTGACTTCTCTGAGCCTCAATATGCTCATCTGCAAAATGGGACTTAGTAAATACTCTATAGTCTATAGTGAATACCCGACATACGGTAGAAGAGCTCAGAGAGGTACACAGGGCTCTCCATCACTCAGCAGCGGTTAGGCCCCTGGCTCTGCGGCTAACCTGAGAGACAGGAGGCAATGAGAGTCACACATCACCATGGGAGCCCAGAGCCCAGCTCTGGGTCTCACGCCAGGGTCTGGTTCCCTCCATGGCCCTCTCCCACGAGGGAGAGGACACGGCCTCCATGGCATGAACCAACAACACTATCTCTGGTTACACCACGTCTAGGATTTATCAGGAAGAAAGCAAAATGAGAGGGGCCAAGACCCCCTCTCTGTTATTATCAGAGGCAGCGGGTTTCTGCACAGCCACCACGTGGCACTAAGCTAGCACCACCGAGGAGCCCGGCACTGTGGCCTCACATTTACTGTGCTTGGAAGGTCAAGGGAACAGCCTGG
Organism: Camelus bactrianus; assembly: GCF_048773025.1. Classification (NCBI taxonomy): domain Eukaryota; kingdom Metazoa; phylum Chordata; class Mammalia; order Artiodactyla; family Camelidae; genus Camelus; species Camelus bactrianus. Next base: position 13,626,484 of record NC_133560.1, on the reverse strand, counting down.
ACTTCAGGCTGCACGGGGGCCAGGGCCAAAGTACTCAGGAGGGGAGGGTCGGCTTCCAGAAGGAGCCTCAGGCTACCTCCCACGGCTCAGGCTCACGCCAGGTTCATCATTCTCATGCTCACACGAATCCCTAATGCTGCCAAGAAAAATGGGGGTGGGCCACTAGCCGTGTGACCTTTGGGGTAGCTACCACTTGCAAAAATGACCTGGGGCTGGGGCTCTTCCACAAAACAATGGGAATACGCCTTGGGTTTATGCGCCCTTCAAGTGGAAGAAGGAAAACGGTGGTTTCTGAGCTCAGACTTCACCCCTTGGCTGGCATCCAGACTAGATGTGGGGGAGGGCGACCCCATCTGGGACAGGAGATGTGCATACAGTTCTCAGCTTGCCCTGGTGTGTTTCTCCATCCCCATTTCAGCCCATATCTGCTACCTGGAGGTGGCGGAGGTGCCCTGTGAAGCCCTCGAGACTCCCACCCCCTGCCCTTGGAGAGGCTAGCCCGGGAGAGGTGGGTCTGCAGGTGGTGGGCTGCGGTGCTCCAGAGCAGAGAAGAGGTGTCCAGCGGTGTTGGCGGCGGCGGTGGGCCATGCTGCAGGAGAGCGCGGTGCTTTCCGCGGTGCTTGACAGAACCATGTTCCGTTTCCATCGTTCCACCACATGGTTAGATCAAGCACAAAGGAAAGCCCCGCGGTGACCGGTCAGAGTCAAGGTCAGGAAGCAGCGTCAGAGAGAGGACAGGAGCGCTCAGAGGAAGCAGCGTGGAGAAGCGGAAGTCGGAGCAGGCCCCCACTGCGTGATTAGTACCAGGAGCGGGGTTCCACAGGAACACTTCCGGAGACGGGAGCCCCACCGACCCTCGTACCCGCCCCGGGGGAGACACGGGAGGAACGGAGAAGAATGAGTGGGAGACCATTGGACGCCCCCTACTCAGGAGTATCAGAACAGAAAGGATCCTTCTGGAGGTAATTACGACCACAAATGTCTGTGAACATATCACAGGCCTGAACTGAGCCTCTGGACCCCGCTCAACCACATCACTGGACCCGGCAAGACATCAAACTTAGCAGAAGCATCTTCTGCATTCTCTGCTACATAGGACCCATCCCACAGCAGAGTGGATCCAGAGAAGTCTGTTCTCCCAGTGCCTTAAAGAGACAGACCGTGGTTCCCAGTGGTCTAGCAAAGCCGCAATGCTCTTCTTTAGAAAATGTCCCTCTGATGTCTCCTCAGGGTCCCCAGAAACCGTCTGCCTGACAGACGTTCATTCTAGATCGCTCAAGGTATAGTAGAGGAGGGGTGGGGCATAGAGATAAAATGTATGTTCCTAGTAGGGAGAGTGTAGGGGAAGCCACGGGGCCCTGGCTTTGGGACTGAGAAACCCACAATCACTATGATCACAGAGGAGGTGACCGGTGACCCTCATGATGAGAAATCTTTTTCAGAGTTAAGAGAAGGAAGAAAAGGGGGGAGACCCAGATTCTAGGGTCCTTCTTGATTTCCCAGTTCCCTTCATGACTGTGAATCACGGGGTGGGCTGGGGGGACCAACAGCCAACTTTTCTGGATGCTGTGGACCCAGGTGAGGGCACCCAGTCTTTATATTCTTATCTGCAACAGGTCAGGGGCAGTTTTTATGAACTTCTGCCCACGCCATTGGGAGGAGATGGGTGCATCTTGAAGAGACCAGAGTCAGCACCAGGTTACTGGGATCCTCCCTGTCCTGCCCTCTGACAGGAGGGACAGGGTCACTGTTCCCCCATACTGTGTTTTGGGGACAAGACAGTTGCAGAACCTTGACAGCATATAGGTCATCTGTGACGACTGACCAGTTAGTCAAGGTCACTCCATAGCCGTGGATCTGGCCCCACCTCTTGCGAAGCTCCCCAGTATCTGCCCAACTAGAGTTGGTCACTGGAATTTAGATTTTGCTTTGACTCCCCCCAGTGCACCCCCAGAGAGGCAGGGCTCTGTAAACACTTGGGTTTGGGGATTTTGTATTCAAGTGTGATCAGGCCCTTGGTACCAAAGCAGGGAAAATCCATCCCTTTCATGCCCCGGCCCCCAAGCCTTAAAATTTCCTTCTCTTTCTCTTTGGTTCCCCTCGTCAGAAAGAAATGGAGGGGCCTGGAAGAAAGTCATCAAGAATCTTTGCAGTATGTCAGAAGTCCTGGGTTGTAGGTCTTGTCTTCAAAATACCACTCTGTAACCTTAGATAAGACTTTCCTGCTGGGTGGGCCTCAGTTTCTCCCTCTCTAGTGCAGACCGGGTGACCTCTGAGGGCTTTAGAGCTGTGATTCCCTGAGACGTGTCGTGCTGTCTGCTCTCCTCGGGCACGTTGAGTGCAGGGAGCACACCACGCCCTGCGCCTTTCTTCTCGCCAACTCCGTCTCCACGCACAAAGTGGGGAGGCATCGTGGAAGGCAGACAGCATTTTCCAACCGCTAAGTGCTCCCTGGAGGATGGGCTTGGGGTCTCAGGCAGCCAGATGGTGCCTTCTGAGGAGGACTTAATCTGATGATCAGATTAGCCCAGCCGGCAGCATTCACCTCGAACCCGGTCTTGCTGCCCAGGGCAGCGGATGCAGCTGACAGAGGCAGACACGGGGCAGCTGGGAAGCCAGACACCCAGCCGAAGGAGGAGCTTTATGCGTTGCAAGAGCAGCGCTCAAATTGGCTCCTAATTACATCAGCTGTCTTTGCAATGAGGGTGCTCTTAGGGGGAAGTAAAACGCAGACTTATTATCTGTCAAATCCAGTACGTGTCACCTGCTCCTCCTCCTTTCTTCTTGAGCTTCTTGGAAACACAGAGCTTTAGATCTATGGCCTCTGTATCCCTCAAGGCTAAGCAGGTCTGGGCCCCAGTGTCTCTCAAAGCTAAGGCCTTTGGAGTTCACCAGCAGCTAGCTCTCTCTACCTCTCCTGTCTGCAGCTACACAGAATGAGAGCATATACATTGTTATATGTCAGGATCACCAGAGCCCCAACTTCCTCTGCCTTGATAGGAATAATCTTTCTGCTTAGTATTGATTTTTTTTTTAAAAGCTAACTTAGACAGGGCAATCCAAAGACCCTGCCCCTTTTCCCTGTTTGTTTCTTTTTAAAATTTCCAACCATTCCTACCCCACATAGGGAAAAAGAGCCAGGATTCTGCCCGTGCAAAGGCAGGCAAGTAGTGGCAGAGACTTGAAACCAAGCTCTACTGTTTCAAGGTCTACTTGCTGTTTCCTCTCTCTCTCCTACTTTGTTCTGTCTCTGCCCAGCCCCCAACCTCAGCCTATAGTCATGCCCAGGCAATTGACAAGATCGTGTCCCTGGGAGGCACCAGTCCTCGGACCCTGGGCTGATTCCATCCCTGCCCTACCCCCGAGAGGTGTGGCATCAACCTGGAGCCTGAGACCATGACTGGACCCCCGTGAGACTGATGGGTCAGGGATGGCAGACAGCACCCTGCCCTCCTTGGCCTCTTAGCACCCCCTCTTCCCTGAGCACAACTGCTGGCCAGAGCTAATTAACTCAGCCCTGGCCGGATGCGGGTAGGAAGAGAGACGGCAGAACAAGTAAGAGGTGTAAGTCATGAGGAAAGAGCCTTGGGAAAGGATGGCTGTGCCTCAGGGGATAGCTCTGGGCTGAGAGAGCACCTTCCTCCCTGAGATGCTGCCGGCCCCAAGAAGGAACTGAAGGAAAGCGGTCAGGGGTTGGGGGAGGGGGTGGGGCCATGAGACCAGGGAAAAAGGTCATCCAAGCAGCGGGGCCTCCTTCTCAAAAGGCCCTTCTCTCCTACACGCTGCGCAGTGTTGAGGAGCGAGCCAGACCTGGGGTCCGGTCCTGCCTTCACTGTTTGCTTGTTGTGCCCCTTCACCTCTGAATCCCCAGCTCCCTCTGCTGCAGAAAGGGGAGCTCTCCTGCTGATCTCACAGGACTACTGGAGGAAGCAAATCAAACTACAAGCACTCAGCACAGTGCTCGTCCAGGGCAAGAAACTGCTCTTGTAACTGACATTGTTATTCTGGGGAAGACGAGTTGAGATCAATGTCTCCCACTGCCACAGAGTCGCTGGGGTACCTCCAAGCCCTCTCGAGGTATTTGCTTTTGTTGAAAAACATAAAATAGCTCAAGTTTATCATTCTGGAGACACGGACTGAAGAATTTGACTCTGAGGACAAGAACAACGTGGAAGAAGCAGAAGTCTGTCTGCTAGCCTCCTCCCAGCAGCCAGCGTCCACACTGGCCTTCTCCCCAGGAAAACTCACTTCCATAAGACGCTCCGGGTCGGGGCAGAAGGGCAGTTCTCACTGACGCACAGATGGTGAGGGTTGGTTCCAACCCACCTCAGCACACCATACTATCACACTCTCACCACTGGGAGCACCAAGCAGCTTGGTGACTTTTTTTCCAGTAGCAAATGACACAAATGATAGTCATTTTTAACGCCCGTTCATCCAGCTCTTGGGTCAAGGAGAGCTACTTCTCTTTCCAAGACGAGCTGAGAATTCCCCCTACCATTCACTCCCGGTGTCATTTCTGGGTGCGGCAGAGAGGCAGGTTTCCAGACAGAGAGAGCTTGGGAACTAGAGAGCAGGGCTTTGCTTTCTTCCCAAGCAAAACTCTTTGCCGTTCTCTCCATAATCAGAATGCACCGGTCTGGGGCGGAGGAGATAGCAAAAATGTCTGGGAAACCTATCATACCATTCTGGTCTCAGGACTGTACCAAAGGTGGTTTGAGGGGGGATAAGAGCCCCCCAAGATTCCATGCTTCCTACAGTCTGGCCTGGAATATATGTATTTCTCTATCTGCCACTTGGGGAGCATGCTTTGGAAACTAAATAATAAATAAATAAATCACAGCCTCTAAAGAGCACGTGTATGAAGGCCGCCTCATCCCCTGGCTTCTCCCTAGCCCTGGTGATGTGCCGTTGCCTGGGTTCTGTCTCTTCTGAAATCGCCCGCCCCTCCTCCCCGCAATGCTTTTATTGTGTGTGTGTGTTTTATTTTAAATCCATAAGCTAATTGGTTTTCTGCAGGGCTAACTGAATTTCCCCAATTTAATTTGCAAAGATGCTCCCCAGGAGCCATTACAGCGCTAGCCGTCCTCCGGATTGGATTACCGGCCTCCCCGGGGCTGCTGCGCTCGGAGTCGGGAGGTGGGGCCCAGCCCCGTAACCTGATTACCTGAGCAGCGGAACTTCTTGCTCTTGATCTGGCTGATGCGCTTGTTGGCCAGCCGGCGTGGGCTGCTGCAGCGGGCCCCGCTGGTCTCGATGGGGTTGTCCTGGAGGTAGTCGGCCAGCCACTTCAAGTGGCAGTCGCACACAAACGGGTTTTGGGCTAAGTGGCTGCGGGAGGGACAGGAGTTCATCAGGAGTGACCCTCGGTGCCGCGCTCCGCCACCACCCTGCCCGGCGCCGGGCTCTGACCACCCAGCGCCGGGCTCCCTCCCTCGTCACCCTGGGAGGCTTTGGGGGACATGGGGGCTGCTCTCACACAGGACCCCGAGAGGGGGGCCTGAGGCCTGCTGTCTGCAAAAGACAGTTGCAGGTACGGCGGGCATCCGGGCTGGGGAACCAGCCTTCTTACTCTCCCCACTGGGGGCAGGACCCACCACTGACTGTCTCGAGTCTCACCCACGCCAGTTCTGACGGGCACAGCGAGTTGCAGGCTTAGGGTTTATGCCGAGAGCAGACTGCATTTTATTTCTCCAAGCTCAGTAACACCCGGCGCATAAAGCAGCTGGCACGGCGGCGGGCACATGGTGGGTGTTCCATATATAGTAGCGGGTTTGGTTGCTGTTATCCTCAGCATCACGAGGGCAGCACTGTGGGCCTGGCTTCCCCTGGCTCAGGAAGAAAGCTCTCCGGAGCGCCGTACCCAGCGCTCAGCAGGTGGTCGGGGCTCAATGTGCAGCAGCTGTTCTCTTTATTGGCTCCCGTCTCTGGCCACAGGGGCGGTAAGTGCCAGATGACTCAGAAGGCCTCCAGAGGCCCCCAGGTTCGTGGTGAGGCCTGGGGCTGGGGCTCTGGTCTAAGCTTAGGGGCGGAGCCATCAAAAGCACCTGCTGAGATCCGTGCTCAGGTGTCATCTCTCTGATGGCGCTATTTATGAACATCTGCAGTGCTTGGGAGTGAGGAATTGCCCTCTAAAAAGGGAGGTGAAAAAGTCCCAAGGTGCCGGTACCAGAGGGTTGGTTTTGCAAGGGGTGGGGTGGGGGGCAGCTGTTGGTGGGCAGGGAAGGGTTATCAGCAGAGATGGAGGCTGCTCATAATGCAGTGGCCACAGTGGTTAAGAGAGCAGGTGAGCAGCAAGGAGTTCAAATCCTGTTTCTTACTAGTTGTGCAACCTTCAGTAAGTTACGCAACCTCTCTGTGCCTTGGTTTCCTCACAGAGAAATGGGGGAATCATAACAGCACCAATCTCCTAGGGCTGTTGTGAGGCTTACGGGTTGGAACACAGGAAGACCACCCGGTGGGCACCGAGGGCAGGGGCGCTGCTGCTGTCCTTAGTGTTCCGTTCTCGCTGCAGGTTCTGGGAACCTGCTTTGCCTATGTTTTGAGAGTCCCCTGGGACTGCGCGTTTGGGGCCGCCTGCTGCCCGGGCACCGCTGGCGCTCGAGGCAGCGTACTCACAGCGTCTGGATGGCCTGCAGGGGGGCAAAGAGCCCCTTGCTGATGGTCTGCAGCTTGTTGTCATACAGGGAGAGCAGGTTGAGGTTCTGCAGGTCCTGGAACGTGTTCACCCGCAGGCAGTTGATCTTGTTGGCGTTGAGGAGGCTGCGGGCAGAAGGAAGGCTGGTGACTCACTAATGGTGGGGGTTACCTGCTGAGCAAGGGCTGTGTCTGGCAGGACTCCCCAGCGCCCTCCTTGCGGCCAGGGGCTCCCGCCCTGAGCAGAGAAAGAGAGGGACTTGCGTGCCTGGGGCCACCGAAACTCTGGACAGGTCTGGGCCCTCACGCCCCACCCCTGCCGCAGTCACCGTGGACGCTGGGCCGCACACGGATGGCCTCGTGCCTCACCCTGCACCCCGGCCTCAGGGATGACCCAAACTGGCACCCGCTTTCTGCTTTAGAAGGCAGAACATCCAGGAACCGCCCCCCCCCAAAAAAGAAAAAAATCATTTGGCACAATTGTTTTGAAGCTTTAGTTGATTGACTGAGGGTAATTTTGATTCAGAAAATTCCTTAGAGTTCTTTTGGCTCACTGATTCCCATTGGAAATCTGATGAATGATATAGGTCATCCTCCCAGAAAAAAATACAGCCACGGGTAGGCATGTGTGCATCCACATACACATTCTCTCTCTCTCTCTCTCACACACACAGATGGAACCTTCAGTGATTCCTCAAATACACCACGTGCATTTGGTCCAAGTTCTCTGAACACGCTCTTGACCCTTTTTCATAAGGTGGTTCCTTCTCTGCCTCTGCATCTCAGCTCAAAGGCCGCCTCCTCCGAGAGGCCTGCGCTGACCCCCTCACCTCCGGTACAACCCCCAGGCCCCTGTCATCTCACAGCCCCCTGCTTATTTCCTTCACAGCACTTCTCCCAGTCTGTGGTGAGACGGTATTTATTCTCTTTACCATTCACGTCCCGCCCAAGACCCGTGAGCTCCATGAAGGCACAGATGACACCTATGTTATTCCTTCCTTCGTTCTCAGTGCTCAGCACCAGCATTTCTTAAGAAGTATACTCAACTCCATAGGCAACTCCAGGGGGCCACGCTCCTCTAAAATGACACCCGTCCCCCAGGCTCACTCTTCCTGTCCATGAGGGACCCCATTCTGCTGCGGTTTTAGTTCTTCAGAACCTTCCCCCACCAAAAAACAAACAACAACAACAACAAAAAAAACAAAAAACAAACAACAACAACAACAAAAAAACCCAAGCATCAAAGGAAGCTGCCTTTGCAGTGAAATGCTGGTCCAGCACAGGTGACGCCATGAGGGTTACAGGAGTGTTTTCCAGAATGAGGCTGGTAAGGCAAGCACTTTGGGTCCTAAAGATTTCCTTTATAATCCTAGACTGACTAGCTGTGCCCTCAAAACTAGTGTAAAATCATTTCTTAATCACTCGTGAATGAAAGTGAGGGGGGTAAGACACAAACCAGCAAAAATCTTGAATTTTAAAAGTTTCTATTTTCAATGCTGGCTCAGGGCTTCCCTTGTGGGGAGGGACCCGTGAGATTTATCAGGGGTGGCTTGCCTCCGGAGGCTCCTGGTGCCAGGGTCCGGGGGACTGGGGTCGGGAACGGAGGGGCTGCCGTGGGAGCGGAACCACCCGCGCCCCCTCGCCCTCCTCGCTGCAGGCCTGGCCTCCCCTCGGCCCCGGCGCATCGGGAGAGAGGCAAGCAGCTGGGGCGGTGACGAGGGGAAGAAAAACTGCCTGTTTAATCTGGCTAATAATGGGCGGGTCCCAAGGGTTCACGCAGATGTCCTCTTGCCTCGCAGCAGAAAAAAGCTCATGTTGCTAGAATACTTTTCATGTTTTCCAACCTGCTTTTCTGACATCCTATTTTTCTCACAATAACCCGGGCAGATGGGCAGAGCCAGCCTCGCGTGTTACAGATGAGGAAACTGAGGCTGAGAGGTTGGTGGGCTTGCTCAAGGTCACACGTTTCCCGGGAGCATGATTGAAGCACTTATGGTAATTGAGGTCTCTAGAGTTTCTTCATGAACACCTTATCTACCCACCTGCCCCCATCTGTCCATCCTCTTTGTAGCAATTTCCCCCAAGAATTTCCTGTGCTTCATATATTCTAGTCAAAGTCACTCCACTCGGGGGGCATTCCGAGGAGGATGCTACGGAACAGGGAAACGGGGAGAAAGGCAAGAGGCTCCAACGGGACCAAGCCCCCACAGGGGAGGCATGGACCCTTCACACACACACACGATTTTTTTGGTTCTCTGGTTTTAAAAAGAAAAATAAAGTACGTAGTGAGTGATTTGTTCCAAATCTTGATGTTCCGGGCTTTCTGAGGGCATCACCTTGCTAGGGAATACTGAGCTAACAGTAGGGAGACCAGGTCAGAGGTGCCAGGCTCATAACCTGAGGATAGACTCTTCCCTGCTACATACTGTAAGACTCCACGTGCAACTCTGTTCATTCAGCCCTCCCAGTGTTTTAAAAATTGGGACATTCCACTCCTCTCTTTCTCCCTCTCACATACACACCATATTTCTGTTTTCTCTTGAAAAAAAAATCAGAAGCTCCAGTAACACTGGGTCCACTGGAGGCAGCCATGAAGTGGCTGCTCACTTTAGAGAAGACATACGCTCTGTCTGCCCCAGTCCTCACCATTCCCTACTGTCTGCCCATCACAAGTTTATTCTACCTCCCTTGCCTGAGAAGGCATTTAGATTTGAGGCCCTAGTGCAGATTCATGAGCCCAGTTGCAGTACTTGGTTCTAGCAAATGCGAGACACTAGATAAGGAGGATGGCCACAGGGAGGCGGGAGTGGCAATTCTGACCTGCCTTGAAAGGCTAGCCAAACTGCAGGCCACTCTGGCAACCCTCCGTACCCATCAAAACGATCGAGGCTTCCTTTTCTGATCCAAGTGCTTTCTTGTTCCATACTACTGCTAGGTCTCTCAGCGTGGGGTGTTATCACAAAGATGTGAGGCCTCGAGACAACCCAGGCTGGCACAATTACTAGGCAGAGACAGTGTATGAAGCAGGGGCAAAAGGAAACACAAAGGGCAGAGGCTCCTGGTCACTTATTCTCTCCCAGGATGCTTGGCTCCCTAAGGCAAGATGCGTAGGTGCAGGGAGAGATAAAATTAAGCTGCTTATCCAGATTTAGACGCTGAGGACAGCCTGACTGATCCCCGGCACCAGCTCCATCTCACAGCCTGTCCTTCTGTCCTCTCTCCTTTGGGAGGAAGCTTGGCAGGTACTTAACTCAGTCTGGCTTCCATGAAAGGATCTCTGAGCTCTCTGGTACATGGACAAGAGTTGCAGGGGAATTTAAAAAAGAAAAAAACTCTATGATGGAGCAGACAAAGAGTAAACAGCTATTTGAAATGGGGTTCAGCAATTCTGTAAGAAGTTCTGAACACAGGCCTCTTTCACTGGAGGGACTAATTCTGCCTCTCTTCCCATCAAGGCTGCTTCATCTGTCCTGGGTCGTCCCCCTGTGCGGAGCAGAGGTGTAACCGCTGTGTGAATTAATAACAATGCAGCGTCATCTCCAGAGACCACAGCTCTGTGTGCAGCCCCGTGCCGAGTGTTTTCCAAAGCACCGCCTGTGAAGAATTTTATCTCACCCTCACAGCAGCACTATGATTGTCCTCGTTTTGCTGATGAGGAAGCTGAGGGTCAGAGTGGTGATGGATTCAACCGAGGTCACCCAGTGAAGCTCCAGCCTGCCCGACTCCAAAGTTCATCTCTTATCCACTCTGTAAAACCCGTATTCTCTCTCCTGTGCCTGGGGGAAGGTGTTCCCTGTCTCTGGAGAGTGGCTGTTTTTTGCCAGCTTTGGAATGCACCTGGGCACACTGCAGGTAAACGGAGGTCTGGTAGGTGCTGGAAGACTGCTTGCCTCGTGGCTGTGCAGAGGTACCAGGAGTCCTGCTGACTCTTAGGGAGGACCTGGCAACAAGCTGACGAGATGGGAGGACTTTGGGGACGCTTACCAAACGGCCATTGGCACAAAGTGGCGGGCTCTTCACTGAGAGGCCTGTACCTGTGCAGAGCAGGGTCTCAGCCTTCAGGGATGGCGGACTAAGTGCCCGCTGGGGAGCTGGCATGCTTGCCCTGCACTCCCCTTACCCTGAATTCTCACTCTCCTCTGTGCAGAACAGGGGACGGTGACGGAGCAGTGACAACAGCACCCCTCATGCAAGCCTCATTCTAGAGGCTGCCTGATACTCAAACTCAAAACATTGACACTCAGTTTGATCCGCTGTTGGACCCAGTGGGTGGGGGAGGGGTTGGAGGTGTACTGTGTTCACTCGCTCCCAGACCACCTCCCAAAGGAAACTCAGAGGCCGTATAAACCAAAAAGAGAGGGAAGGGCCGGGATGATCAGGCCAAGTGAACAGCTGGGGCCACACGACCTAAGAGGTAGTAAGCACTACGTGTGGCCGGGCACTCGCCCAGCTCCTTACAAGTATTAACTCACTGAAATCTCCCCACAGCCCTCTGAGGTAGGTGTTACCTCCGTCTGACAGATGACACCTCTGGCACTCAAAAAACTTAAGTACCTTTGATGAAAGTTGCACACCTAGTAAGCGGGAGGTTGAGATTTGGTTGGACCCATGCCATCTTAGTTCAAAGACTTTACTCCCACCTTGATGCCCATTCAGAGACTGCAGAAAGCACCTAAAACTTCGAGGTGGAAGTGGAAGTAGGTTTTTTTGCAGCCAGTGCCATTAACTTAGTGATGATTCTACAACAAAACGAGAGACAAGAGCCGCGATCCCGTCAGAGGAAATTAACGAGAGTGGGCGAACGCTCTGCGAGGTTCTCTGCCCCCGGCCCCCCTCCCACTTCTCCGAGCATTTTCATCTTCCACATATGTTCCATGTCAAGAGGTATTAGCACTCAGCCCATTGACTAACCAACAGAACGATGCTGCGGAGAGAGAATCCTTTCCAGGAGCTGTTGCCTTCAGAAAAAGCACGGCAGGAAACAGAAGCCATTGAGAGCTTCGGCGCTGGGGGAGAGGAGCGGTGGGGGATGAAAAATCCCACGTCCTGCACCGGGGCTAAGGAGGGGACACGTGACTCCAGTCCTGCTCGGGGACCGGGCCTGGCCTGGCCAGAAAAGTCCCAGGTGCTCTCATCACTTGTGCCCATTTGCAGCCTCATTCACTCAGGGTCCAGGTAATGGGGGCGATGGGCCACAGGAGGGCAATGGGGTCCACTCTGATCTGTGAAAAGGTTCCCCATCTCCAGTCTCCTGGTCAGAATTCATAATGTAGCAGCTGTTTTTACTCTTTTTTGGGGGTGGGGTGGGGAGGTAATTAGGTTGTTGTTTTTTTAATGGCAGTACTGGGGATTGAATCCAGGACCTAGTGCATGCTAAGCACGCACTCCGCCACTGAGCTATACCCTCCTCCCCAGCTGTTCTTACTCTTTATTGGTTCCTGTCTCTGGCTACAGGGGCAGTAATGGGGTAGGGGACCACTGAGGCCCCATTTTTAGCCACTGCCCTTGCCCACATCTCCTCCTCAGCCAAGACCCCCCCGAGCTCATAGCCGTTGCCGCGAGGTTTGGAAAACACAAACACCTGGAGTCAGAGTTAGTGATAAATTGCATCAAAGTCACCTTGGTGACTCCAGTGGTTCACACGTTGACCAGGGGCCCAGAGCTATCATTCAGGTGACATTTACATTCCCCACACCTGCCCACGGGTCTGCGGACGACAGTGGTTTCCGGCTGCTCCTCCTACTGAGAAACCATGCTTGTCTGGAAACGCCAAAAGCATATTCCAAACCCCGGCGTACGAGGTCTTCTCAGAAAACCGGTGTCGAGGAAGAGTGTATTGGCTCCTTCCTGGAGAATGAGGGAAGCCCTTCTGGGAAAGACCACGGGATAGGAAGATGGGCCCAGGCCCCTTCCAGGGGGGGTGCTTCATGGAGCCTCCTTTACCTAAAGTAAGGCTGGGGAGTCAGTTTCTCTTCCATAAACACTCAAGTGCATGCATGGGGTGGGGCGGAAAACGGTACCGACAGCCCACGGCATTACCCTTTCTCTGGCTCCTCCAGGACGGTGATCATTTTTCAAGAATGGGTTACAAAGTCCCTTCATTCTCTGTGTGTCCCTGCAAGTCCTTCCCACTAGTAAGCGTTTGTATAAACTATTCGTGAGGACGCCAGGGAGGGGAGCTCTTCTGGACCGTGATTCAGCTGCAGTAACTAGAGTTCACCTCCTTCATTATTGTGTCTTCCCTTCTTAAAAAAAAATTCTTTAGAATTAAACCCTCTGCCATCCTGAATGTCTTTTATCTATTAATGGTAATGAGGTCCTGCCTTAGAACCAATGGGCTTTCGTCCTTTCCCTAAGAAATATGGGGGATTTATTTTGACCTTCAGCAACCTCCTGAGGCCAGACGTGGGGAAGAACCTGGTAATACATGGTGCCACGAGGTCAAGAAACTCTGGCCCTGCCCAGCATCTTCTCTGCACTTGTGAATGGGTGCTCTGGCCACCCTCGCCCGAGGAAACAAGAGGGGCCCTCCAAGTCCCAGCTAGGGGCAAAGATGACTCTTCTCTCCTGATGATGGCTGTGCTGCGGCTCATGGGCTGTGGGTTGTCATGGTGACTCAAACTGCAAGTGCAGGGGTGGCCTGTCTGAAAAATAGGACCTTCTCTGACTCCCCAGACATAGGAGGCAACTGGGCTTTCCTACGGCGATCAGAGGGAAGCTGAGATTCTGGGAGACCAGACTGGGGGGAGCTGTCACCTGTTCTCAGGACTCACCTAGTGGGACCTGGCTTGCTCCTTCCCTCCCCCACAGCTCCCTGGGTGGGACCTGCCTTCCTGACTGTTGCCTCATCAGTCCTTTAAGAGGGATAAGCCATTCACTCAATGACCAAAGCATGGAATGAGTCCAGAATTTGTCTCCCCAAGACCTTCCCCACGTACACGAGAGAGGGAAGGCTTCCTCCCACGAGAAAGCATCACAAAATGAGTCAGCGTCTGCTGCTGGGGAGAATTCTCACCACCTCACCTCGGCCCAGTCTCTAAAACCAAGCAGCTTCTGGACAGATCTCTCTTGGACAGAGCTCAGGGTAAACTTCAGTGGGGTGAGGACAATGGATGGGACGAGGTTCCACGGGAGACGGCGGCCTGTGACTTACACTGAGATGGAACAAAAGGAGCCGATTCATCATCAGTTCTACAGCATCTCCTCTTTGGCTTGAGCCAGTGAGGAATTCTTTTTCCCGAATCACAAAACTAGCTCAGCAGATCAGCCCATGACTGGGTCTGAAGCAGACGTCTGTGGCGTGGGCTCCAGATTCAGACTGCTTGCCTGTCAAAGCTCCATCACTCATGTGCTCAGAGACAATGGCCTGCTTACTTATCCCGTCAGTTGCTCAGTTTGCATATCTGTAAAATGGGCCTTCCAACAATACCTTCCTCTTAGCATTGTTGTCAAGATCACGTGAGAGTTGTACATGAAATTGTTTAGTGCAGCTTCTGGCGCATATTAAGTATTTGGTTATGTGTTGGCTGTTATTATTAGTAACAGTAGTTATCCTTGTGAAACAGCTGGTGAGAGAAAGTGAGCTACAGGGAGTGAAGTTTTGCTCACTGCCTTGTAATTGGTATGTTGCTTGGAAAACTCCAAGATCCTCAAATGGTCTTGTCTGCCTTCCAAGAAAATCAAACAACAGGTGCCTGGGTTGTCTTAACTTATTCCAGCCCCGAGACAGCCTGATTTGGGTTAAGACCTCCTGGAGCAGGCTTAACATCGACCGTGGCCAGCATTTATGTGAACGCTTCCACCTGAAACGACCGCCTGCCCCACATGGGTGCCGTTCCCACGCGCGCCAGGTAGTCAGTGAGCGCTCACTGAATGCGCAGGTTCCCTGGGGGTGCTGTGATGGCACAGCGGAGGAGGTGATGGCCCTGGAGACACACTAGGAGCTTTCCTTGCCTCGGGGAGGACTGCCCTCCGAGCTGGTGACGGAGCTGGGGGCCCTTGGGCTGGCTGCCCGCTCAGGATCACCATCTCCACCCACATCCCAGGAGCCCAGCAGCCAGGGTGGGCAGGGGAACCAAGAGGAGCTAAGCGTTCACCCTCAGTCTCCAGTGAGGAAGGGGATGGACGGAGCCTGGGAGAAGAGGGCAGGTCACTCCTCGGGAGACCAGAGTTGGGAGCACGTGTCCTGTCCTAACCTCGGATTCTGACACGTCTCCATGTGGAATATTTCTGTTCTCGCAGTTCAGCAGGGATGCTTTGAACACACTTTTTGCCCAAATGGGCATCTGACTCACTTCCCAGCAGCCCGTTTTAAGGAGGGCAGCTGACAGACTACCTTGTGCCCCCCCCCAAGATAACAAGGGTTATTACTAATAAACGACAAATGTGTGTTTACACGATGAAATTCTGCAGGAACTGAACCTGTTTCGGATTAATTGCAGGGAGAAGTGGGGAGGGTGTTGTAGCTCAGCAGAAGAGCACCTGCTTAGCATGCACGAGGTCCTGGGTTCAATCCCCGGTACCTCCGTTAAAATAAATACATAAATAAACATAATTACCTTCCCCCTCAAAAAAGAAAAAAGAAACAAAAATAGATCATTGCAGGGAGACACACCAGCTTTTTCCAAACACTTGAAGAATGTGAGAAAAGCCTTTTCTGAGTTTCTCAGAAGCCGTTACTGAGGTTTAGCATAAGAAAGAGCTTTCTAACAACAAGCTTATACTGTACAGCACGGGGAACTATATTCAGTATCTTGTAGTAACTTATGGTGAAAAAGAATATGAAACCAAATATATGTATGTTCATGTATGACTGAAGCATTGTGCTGTACACCAGAAACTGAATGAGCAGTAGGAAGATTTGTCCCGGGGTGCACGGGACAGGCTTCCATACCAGGTGGGTGAGAGGCTGTCCCTAAAGCCCTGAAGATTTTGGGACTCTGACGCAAGGAGGGGACTCTTGGGAGGCCGACACCCGGAGGACAGGGAACTGGGTTTGGGGGACCTTCCCAGGACTGTTGAAGCTTGTACCATGTAGACCCATGGGCTGCCGCCTCTGAGAGACGCTGGAGATGGAGACATTCTACCTTTAGTGTTGGCCATCTACCAGAAAAAAACAGGGCAACAAAATGACCCAGGAGGGCTGGGTGCGTAACAGCCGGGCAGGTGGGGTGGGATGGCTGAAAGGTTTAAAGGATCAGGGCAAGGGAGGGCAGGAAGGACAACCAGCTCCGAGGCACCTGCGTTATTCCTGGCAGCATCACGACAAGTGCCAGAAAGGAAACATCCAAGATCACTCCGGGTGTCAGAGACAGCTTGGCTCTGTGATGCGCCAATAATTTGAGAGATGGAGAGAGAAGAAAAAAAAACACAAAACCCCTCGCAAAAAGCCTTCCAGTCAAAGGAGAGGAAATTTCCCAGACGACCAGGGTATTCTAATCAGAGCCTTCTTATCGGAGTGTCTCCAGCCTAACAAGGAGAAATCCAATCTACCGCGGGGCTGAACGCTAAATTAGATCTAATCAGGACGTGCTTTCTAACTGCTCAACGGCAGGTCAAAGCCCAATGACGGCTACAGTTGCTGGGCTTTTTTTCTGGAAACTGAGCGGGCCTGAGCTGTGTCAACTCTTGGTCTGGAGAGAAGGGGGGAAGCTTTGTCTTTTCTCCTAGCTACTCAATCCTGTCTGCTCAGAATGGTGCTGTGCAGCCGGAGCTGCCTTCCGAGCCGGTGCAAAGCCCTGTTATTAGCTATTTCGTGACTGCTGTCAGTCTGGAGCTGGGATATGCTTCCTTTTAAAAAAAAAAAATCATGCACTTACGGAATCTTTACATGCTGTGCACTGTGCTAGGCACTCGGATACGTGCTATGTTTCTCCTTAACACATGCAAGGGCTTTTTGCTCTCCACACCAAAACCCAGACTGCAAAAGGATGCTCACCCCAGCCACTGGAACACAATACCTCCAGATCTACCTCCAGGCCGTGCTATTGTTACTCTTCTTGCAAGGGATTAATAGCTACAGTTAACCGGCCTTATGGTGGCAGTTGTAGCTTATCGTTTCCTTGCTACAAGCAAAGAATACCATCTGTGAAATAGCCAGCTCCCTGCGGAGCCCTGGCAGGCCGTTCTAACAAACAGGCACCGCGGCTCACTGAGGGCTGGGATCTTTGAACACTAAAGTGTATACAGAGACACGGAGACTGAGACCGACACGGAGACAGAGGTGTGCAGGGCTGGGTGGAAGGGATGCAGAGAGAAAGATACAGAATTTTCTCTCTCTTGTTTTTGGCTTCATTGAAACAAGGCTGACTACTGCTGTGATGGATGTGCTGCCTGGAAACTAGCTGGGCATCTCATCCAGACATGATTCACATTCCTGTATTATCTTAGGAGACTCTGTCCAGGGCTGAGTCTTACAGGACATGAGAAGGGTAGGGCGTAAAGATATGAGAAGAAAAGGAGAAAGAAAAGGCTCACTTCCTCCTTCTTGAAGAGTGTCTGGGCGTCACCACGTGTGAGGTATGTGGCCGACCCTCCTCCATCCGTCCTCGCTCCTGCACGCCCAGCCATCCGAAGACACAACTCACCCACACTGTCTGCAAGCTGACACCGCAGCTTCGCTGAACTGCACGTGGGAAGCAGGGAGGCCCTGGGCCCCTTCCTCACTGCCTGTGACTTGGAGGTGATTTTACAACAGCGCACTTACACGTGTGCAGGCGCGCACACACACACACACACTCCTCTGTACTCAGACGCACACCTCTGGGAACATACATCCCATGCTGTTTGAGAGCTAGGAGCCCTCTGAGCCACAGGACCATGAAAGCTCTACTCCAGTTTCCACACATATTTTGCTGTGTGTCTGAGGGCAAGTCATTTACCTCTCTGAGCCTTGGTAGCCTCCACTGCTCACAAGATACTCAAGATCAGTTCCTAACAGCAATAGGAACTGAAATGGTACCCAAGCAGATGTGAACATGTATGCACCCCCCCCTCACAGTACATGCATGCAGATGCCACAGCTCCTGATCGCAAACCAGAGCGAATTCTCCCCCAGTCACAAAGCCTTAAAATACAGGATGAGCTAAATTCCTTTCCTCACCTCTGCACATCAGAGTTCAATTATCTTCTTCAAACATTTAAGCTCAAATGACCAGAATGAAATAAATGCAAATAAACAATCCCGGAGCTTAAAATTCGAGGCAACAAACTTTCCTTTAAGTTAAATAAACGCTCGCCCCTCGGCCATACCTGAGCCAGGCAGTCACAGTGGTGACTGATCAGCTCACCACCCAGCCCGACCCTTCTCCAAGGTCACATGACTGTCAGCAGCTCTGCTTCAGCTTTCGTATTGGAATATGATGTATGAATATTTGAGTTCCTCCCGTTCCTAGCACACCCCTGCAGGATGCTTCCCTGTGTAGGATTCAACTCCGGCTTAATTTCTAGCCGCCCCCACCTGAGGCCAGTGACTCATGCCTGGGCCACCCTCCTGAGCTGGATCGTCTAGCTTCAGTCACGCTGGCCTTAGCCTCCCCCTGCCGACTCCCTGGCTCTCTTTCCACCAAGAAGAAATGATGGAGGTGAAAGGTGGACAGCTCAAAAACGAATTATTTTTTTCCCTCTTCAGTGTGCACAAAGTCAAAAGAACTCTGCAGAGCATGGCTCAAAGTTTGCAGGAAAGAGCCTGCACACAGTTCCAGAGACCCAATTAGTGACAAAGTTCCTACTCACAGCAGCTGCAGGGACGCCAGCCCGTCAAACAGTCCCTTGGCGATCTCGGTGATCTTGTTGCCATAGAGCACCCTGGAAGGGAGCGGAGAGGACAGTGGTCACTGCGGATGAGAGGCGACATAGGAGGCCATCACCTCGGCCAGCTCTGGGGGACATCTCAAAGCATCGCCTTCCCCAGCCCGCCTCATCCCTTCTCCTCACCAGCAAGACAGCGGGCTACTGCCACCGGGGGCCTGAGGGACAGGCTGTCTGGGAGGTGAGGAGAAATGGGGTCCCTCCTGTTTCATTCCTGGGAAGCCCAGCTCAATAAATAATCCACAATAGGGAGAAGCAGTCCCTTTGTGGTGTCTTCCGCAGCTGCTAATGTGACTCACACCCTGGCAATAAATAAGATGTGTGGGAGGCTGGCCGGCCCTGTGTCTTCTTGTCTTCAATGGGTATCGATCAGGCTGAGCCCAGCCTATAGAATGTTTCCTTTTAATATCCTGTTGCATCGTAGGAATTCCTGAGCCCAGTCCTTTAATCATGCACCTAGACAGGGCTCCGGGTAACTGGGGTCCTCTCCAGATGGCACAGGGCTGCTGAGTCAAGGGCTGGCTCTTAGGGAGCAAGGAATTCTTACTGCAGTAGTGGCAGCTTCTATACTCCAGCTTATTTTTCTATCCTTTGAGCTTCAGGAACTAAAGAACTCTGAATTCTTTTAGCCTTCTGTCTTCCAGCCTACAGCATCGCTCACACTGGGCCTCCTATTCATGGGCTGGTCTCTGGTGACTTGTGACGCTTGGGGACAAAGTCTATTGGGTCTGTCTTTCCAGCCCAGTGCCCAGTGGGTCCTAGGCACAGGCATGGAAGTCACTGCTAGCTTCTCTCTGCTCTCATCCATCCCACGGACTTCGCTGTCTCTAGGGTCCAGCCTCCTTGGAGATGGAGGGAACTCAGCTAAGAAGGGTTTTTAAGAAAATCCCCTCTTGGGCCCTGCAGCGCACTGAACGAATGCAAGATTCAATCCCGACTCAGATTGCAAATCCGGGCTGTGACGTGTCTTTGAGGAGGCAAAATACTAGGATGAGGAGATGGTTAGTGGGAGAGAGAAACCCACCCCATTTCCCAGATGCCACCAGGAGTGAAAACTCAGCGTTCCGCTCAGCCCGCGGGTGTGTTTCATTAATGTTTCAACAAATTAATGACTAAATAAAAGTCAGCATGATGGCTCAGGCTCACATTTGTAATTCATATTAACGTCCCTCTGCTCACTGTGCCAAATGCAGGAGTGTCTCTGTCTGCACGTCTTGGCTGATGTCAGAATCCCCCGTGCAGAGACTGGTGGGGGGGCGGCAAGGCCAGGGGCTCCTCAAATCACACGTCCACATGGGACGTCTCTACGTCTCCGTGGGTCGAAACCACCCTCTGGCAGGCTGAAGTGGGTGTGGGTCCACCTCGGGGCATCTGGGTGCAGACCTGCCTGGCTTTCCCCCCAGATCTTTTTTTGACTGCGTATTCCCGCCTTCCAGGTCTGAGCTCACACCTCTCTTCCTTGGGAAGCTTCTGCTGAACATCTTAGTTCACGTTTCTTCACCACCCATCACCCTATTTTTATTTCTCCATCCCTTTTCTTTATGTCATAATATTACTTATATATTGGTTTACTTTAAACATTGTCTGTGCCTCCCCCACCAGCCCCCTTGAACCCAGGTTCCATGTGGGTGGGTGACATTATGTGGCTTGTTCATGGCTGGGTTCCTAGAGCTGAAAACCGAACAGGGTCTAGCACAATAATTTGTTCAAAGAATGAAGGCACAGGTATGGGGTAAAGGCTTTCTTGCTCTTCACCTTGGCCATTCCTGACTTTGGATTGGGTGCGTTTGTGTTCAAAGCTCCATGAGACCAAGGGTCTCGTCTGTCCAGTTCACTACCATATTCTCAGTGTCTATAAGGCTACTCAGGACACAGCAGGCACCTGCTGAATGGACGAATACATACATTGGGGGTGAGAGGACCTTCACTTTAAGAACGTCCCTGTATATTTCAGAATTGGCTAGTGGCATGCCAATTTCCTATTTGGCAACCAGATTTTGAATTTCTTTTCCTGCAAGACAGGAAGCATCTCACGATCTTCAGACCGTTCCCGGATCCCAGCAGAGGGGAACCAGACAAGGGGAACGGGAGGGTGGGGGCACGGATAGGATCCTGGTGGCAGACGGCCGTTCTCCCTTCTCCTCTGTGATCTTTAGCACAATAAGCAGACGCTAATCTCACACACAATCCTGTCTTTGATATCCCAGCCAGATGTTCTAACCCAATAAATGAAACTAATTTACTCTGCAAGCAGCAGGCAACAGCTGAATCAAGAGACTTCCCTGTCTGCAGCCCCTTCCCGGTGGGATGGGGCCAGGTGGGGGGAAAATGTGTATCTTGTTACCTGCCCACTCATCAATTAAACAAACAGGTGGCACAGGGTGACAAAGCATGGACAGCTTGCCTCTGAGCATCCTCGCTCTTGCCCAGGTGGGCAGGTCACCAAAGAATACGAATAGTATCAACCCAGGATACCTTAGCTGCACCTTCCACGTTATCTCAGGAGGCTGGGTTCTGGAGTCACACTGCTTGGGTCCGAATCCTGCCTCTCTCACTCGTCACCGTGGGCTTTGGATACGTTATATTTATTTACTCGGCAGATTTTTTTCTTCTTTTTTTGGCCCAGTAACTATGTGCCAGGTACTGCTTGAGTGCCAGAGATTCAGCCAGGATCAAAAGAGATAAAAACCTCTGTCTGTGCGGAGCTTAGATCACCCAAATTTCTTCAGCCATGAAAGAGAGATGAGGATAGATTCTGTATTTTAGGTCGTTGTGAGGATGAAATTTGCAAGCCTCCTAGAAGAGTACCTGGCACACAGTAAGTGCTTAATAAATACTGCCAGTTATTGTTGTTAATTGTAATCACGATTGCGTGCTAAGTCGGAAAGGTGGCACTGTCCCCACTTTGCCTGGAGGGAACACGCATGGAAGACTCAAGGGATGGTCTCTGTGCCACATGGCGAGTCACTGGCAGAATCAGGACAAAGCTCCGTGCCCTCCTGTCCCTGAGGGTCTCTATGCCTTTAGTGGGCACGGCTTTGTTTCCATCCAACAGGCTGCTTTAGGGTTTCGAAATCAAAGATATGAAAGGCTTATTTATAGAATGGGATTGATGCTTTCTCAGAACAATAGCCATGAGGTTGGTTTGGGGAAAAAAAAGCTTTAAAATCAGAGGAAGAAAATTAGCTCCTCCTTTGACAAGTCCACATGCACGGGGGAAGTGGGCACCCGGTAATAACCACACATGCCCCTTCTCTCCCTCCATCTCCCTGGACAGCTCTGCCGAGGCAGGTGGGGTGGGAGGAGGGAGTGCGGTTTGGGGAGAAGATGCATTTGAATTAGAAGCCAATAACTGGGAAGGCTGCTGGGCACTTAATCAATAAAAATAATGCATTTGGGTTGTAGAAATATTCCCCAAGATCAATTTCCCCTGAAGAAATATTTGTTTCTTTTACCAGGTTGCCACAAGTGTGTGAGGGAACATAAAACCTTGATAAACACCCCCTGAAAAATACGGACGCATCCCTCTGCCACCCACCCCCACCCGCACCCCACACGACTCCGCTCCCCACTTACAGAGACGTGAGCGATTTCAGACCCTGGAAGGCGTCTGGAGCGATGTCCGATATCTGATTCTTGCTGATGTCTCTGAAAACATTAACGGGAGAGACTGAGAACACAGCTCAAAGGTGTGGTACGGCCATTCCTAGGTGTGGACCAAGCATTTCAGGTATGCAAAATGGTGAGGATGGATTAATCATTCAATCTGTTTCTTTACAGTGTGACAACAGGGGCTTAAAGATCATTCAGTTCAACCGCCTCATGATGAAATGCACTGTATCTGTATCACATTTCTTGGCTTTCAAAGAACACTCACAGCACCGTGACTTTGACATACTGCTATGCACATGGGAGCCCTCACTTTGCAGGTGGGAAACCGCACCCAGTCAGATGAGGGACTTGTCCTAGGTCACGTTACCAAGCAACTACAGCATAAATGAAGCAGAAGTCGGCCTCACTCAAACGCGGCCCAAGGGTCCTGGAAGCATCACTGTTTTGCATCGTGCCTCGGTAAACGCTTATTTTTCTCCTCCAAAGTCCTGAGTCATTTCACCTCCCCAGTGACTTTTCCTCTCTGACCTGAAAGGAGTTTTTAAGCAGTGACTTAAGTCTCTGTAAACATCTCATGAAACTGTCACGGGATGGCTTTGAGGCCTGGCCTTGTCGCTGGCAGTGCTCCCAGAGCAAGCCCAGGGCAGTGATGCCCAGGGCTTTGGGATAATGTGAGCGAGAAGGATGCTGTGCGCTGGAAGGCAGCTAGCCAGGCCTCGCTGGTGCAGCGGAATCTCCCTGCTCACTCTGCAGCATCCCAGTGACTTCAGAGCACCCTCCTCTAGTTCTCCCCACCGGCACTTCCCTGGAGGGGGGACTTCTCTTAAAAGCCATTAGCTCAGGGTGGGCCTCTGGGCTCCTGTCCCTGGAAGGGGAGATGCTCCAATTTCCAGCCACAACGAACCTTTCTGGTTCCTTTTCTTTAACAAAATAAATCAATGGGTCTTTGCTTTCGTGCAGATGAGGAGGGGCTGGGGTCTTGGAGGGTCAATAAGGAGGAGACGAGGGAGTATCGAGAAGAAAGCACATCTAAGCAGGTTCTTAAACAATTGCCTCCAGCGAGGCCAGACCCCCCAGCCCCCCAGCCTCTTAAGCGCACTCCTCGGGCCTCTCTCCTCCTCCTAACAGCCTTCAAAGGGGCTGCCTGACACCCTTCCCTAGGCCTCTGTTCCCTTCCATCCCCATTTCCAAGGCCTGCAGGTTGACGGATACCCCACAGGTTAAGGATTCTTAGGCACAGCTGTCGAGCTGATCCCTTTAGCGGGCGAGATCGTCCCTAACAAATCCAGATTGTGCTCGCAAACTCGTCAGCTTACACCCGGCTTTTCTTCAGTGTAAGGGTCTTAACAAGCAAATGCCCTGGATTATCCTAATCTTGCCGGACCTCGCAAGGCATTTCGGGCAAGCGTGCAGGGTCTGTGCTCAGATCAGACTAGTGAGAGAGCCTGTTCTGTTTTGTTTCCCTGACATCCCCAATGGGATGTCCCTTTAAGGTCCTTAGACCTCGGCCATGTGAGAGGAAGTTCCGTGGCCAGTGGAGAAGCCCTCTGCTTTAGCCTTGTCAGGGCAAACTGGCTTTCAGTTCATAACTAGACTTCTGCATGCACCCCTCTCTAAGCACAGTGAGAGATGTCTTGTGGTTCTGGAGATGCCGGGGAGTAGAAATTGGAGAAGTGATAGTTTAGCTGGGAATTGGCCCTGGTGGTCACCTCCTCTTAGTTCTTAACTCTGCAGGAAGGAAACAGCAGCTCTGGGAGGTGAAGGACCTGGAGCCATGAGGGACCTGACATGGCTGTTCGGGTACAGACCTGGCGTCTCAAGTCTCCCTTCCACTTCACTGTGATGGGTGCAGAAGGTGGTGGCACTGGACAGAAAGGCAGATTGGGGATGGCTTCAGTGCCCACTGATCTCCATGCCTGACCCCTCCTAGTCCACATCAGGTGGTCCCAGAGCTGACTCCAGGGGTTTGGGTCAATCTTAACGACCGGTGGTTCTCAAACCTCACTAGGGGTGTTTATTAAAATGCACCCACAGAGAGTCTTGGCCGGCTGGGGAGCTGGAGTTAGAAGTCGGCACATGTGACACATCACCCCTGCAGGCGGTCCCTGGGTCATATTTCAGGCCATGGTGCTTCAGAGTCTGGTCAGTCTCAGATCCACCCCAGTCCCCAGGGGCTTATAAACTGGATGATGGGGAAGGAGTGGCCTTTGCACACTGTTTAGAACAGAGATGGCAAAATCCAACGCCTGCAAGGATCAAGCAGGAAACAGAAGTGTGAGACACGAGGAAGTGGTGGAGGCTGTGGAATACCGCTCCACCTAAGAGCGCGGAGGGAAAGAACTCAACACCCTATTCGGGCCAAACAACTTGAAAGTTTGACCTTCGGGTGTCAGCGTTGTTGGGTAACCAGCCCTGTGAGACCCGGGCACCTTCTCCAGTGCCTCCTACTGTCCCTACAAAAGGCTTCCTTATCTTGATACTAGTTTTTACCTGAAAGTTTCTTTTTACATTAAGCTGCCCACCAGAAATTCATTCTATTCAGGGACAATGCCATTTATTCAGGGAAATTTTTTTTTTTTTTTTTTTTTTTTTTTTTTTTTTGGTCACTGGAGGTAGGAAGAGGATGTGGTTCTTGCAGAGTTGAGGGAAAACTTCTATTAGATATTAGAGACAGACTGGTTCATATTTAGGGTTTTAAAATCCATTTTCACCAGGGACCCACTTCTCCAAGCCACTGCACCTCAGTCTGGGTTTTGGAAGTTCTGCTGGTCAGAAAAATTTTAAGTGGCCTCTCTTCTTTACTGTCATGTGGGGTTGGGGGCAGTGGGGGAAAGGGCATCATGATAAATACCAATAGCATCAGAAGTGATCAAAAATTAAATTCACTTCGCAGGTCGTGATGGAGGTCTCATGAATTCTGAATGCACAGATCATGGCAACTCCAATGGGATGGAGAAAGGACAGTAAAACATGGCCAAGCCCTAAATTACCTGGACTTCACAAAAATTAGAGCAGTAACTTCAATCATGCAAGAGATGTAGGTTGGGGCAGTGACGGAACTTGTCATTTTTCACTGAAATTACTATCTGGCTGCAGAATCTAGCTGGGCTTTAAAAATGAATCGGGGCGGTGGCGGGGGGGTATGGAGAGTGAGCTGGAGAAGCAGGAAGACGAGGAGATTAATGGTCCAAGGTTTTAAATATTAAGGCCTATATTTATACAGCTCCTCCAGCAGGAACGCTGCCAAGGGGAGGGAAGAAGTGAGCGCTCAGGGCAGGTGCGTAACGTTGCTCTCTGCTTCTGGAACTGCACCAGGGGAAAATCTTGTTTGGTTTGGGTTTCCAGGGAGATGGGAGTTGGCTTCCCGAGATCTGAGGGTAAAGCCTACCAATGCCACTGTTTCGCAGGGATGTTTATTTTTAACATAAAAGGAGCCAGCAGACACTTAACCTCTTTAATGTAGGCCCTCCTGCTCAAGGGAAACGGAGGAGTCAGCCTCCGGTGGGAGGGAACAAGGCCACGTCTGTGGGTATTTCTACCTGCCCTCTCTCCTTCCTCTGTGGGGGGTCAGAGAAGGGGCAAGGGCGATGGTAACAGCATGGTGATTATCGTAAATGATTTCTTAGCCTGGAAAAGGGACAGGAGCCTCCCTCCCAGGTTCTTAGTGTCCATGATGGCAATGGTGGGACTGGTTCTGAATCCTACTGGCCTCCCTTCGGAGCACCCCACTCTGAGAGACCCACAGAGCAGTGCTCAGGGTGGCCACACGACGGGAAGGGTGGTGAGGAGGATGCTGCCGCCATGGCGGGGATGAGGGCGATGAGGTGCAGGTGCCATCAACGGTGTGGTGGTGGAGAAGGTTACAGCAGTGTTGGTGTCACCAGGTCCTGACAGGATGATAGTGACATTGGATGTGGTGGTAGAGGGGGTGCTGGGGACAGTCATAAGCAAGGGAGCTTCCAAGGCTTCTTATCTCACTTAGGAAGATTAGCAAGTCCTTACATGGTCTGCAGGGGCCACGGGATCCGGCCCCTGCAGAATATCCCCACTCTTCCCTTCACTCACTCCACCCCTCGCTAGTCTGCAGAGCGTCCGCGCACACTCCCGAGAGCCCCTCCAGACTCAGTCCCTTCCCCTATTCGGGTCACCTGCACTCGGAGGCCTTCATGGGCCAACCCACCCATCCAGCACTCTCCATGCCCTTCCCTTCCTTTGTTTAACGTTCTGGTGCTGATCAGTTTCTGATATATATATCTTGTTCTGTGCTCTCCCACCTGAATATGCTAGTTCCATGAGAGTACATTTCGTTTTAGTTCACCCTCTACCCACAGATCCACAGCACATTTCCTTGTGCACAGTGGATATTTGCTGAGAATTTGTTAGATGGATGTGTGCATGGTTGTAGGGGTGTTGGTGATGGGGCTGTAGAATGACACAGGGCCACTGTCACATCTCTACTGAAACTCCTACATTAGGTCCACACCCCCAAAGCCACGGGACAATAAAATGGTGAGATGGGTCTTTTTTAGGCTGATTCAGCCATACCTCCTAGCCAGATAATTTTAGTTGACTTTAGTTGGAGAGGCTCTTAGCTCTGAGGTGTCTAAACTCATACACCTCCCCATCTGAAGGCAACGCGTCTGGACTCACCTCCTCATCTTGGGAGACATTCCTGGCATGACACTTAAGTCCCCTGAGGACTGGGATGCAGCCGCTCAGCTGGGCAGGCTCCCCACTCCCCATTATCACCCCTCCTCAAGCTGAAAGCAACTGGGCTCGTTTCTCCGCAGGGGAAACTCACATGCGCTTCAGTTTCTTGTACTGGGTGAAGGCTCCAGCGGGGATGGATTTGATGGAGTTCTGTTCCAGGCGTCTGAGAAACAGAGCAGAGAAGAGTCAATTAAACATCCACCCATTGACAAGGGGTTGCTGGGGGCCGTGGGGACAGGATGGTCTCTCCCATCCTGTGGCACAAACTCCCGGTCAAGGGAGACCTGCAAACAGTGTTCAAAAGCCGGAGACTCACGTTCTGACGTGTGGAGCGCCCAGTCAAGTGTCTAACTCCCTGGGGACAAAGTTAGAAAGGATGATCTTTCCTTGAGGATATTTGGTTCTTGCTTCCTATAAGCTGTCTTTGGAGGCAGCTGTCATCTTCAGAAAATGCTGTAGGACGTAACTAGAGTAAAGAGAGATGGACAGGTAGCCATGCGCATCTGTCATGGCAGCACGTCTCCGTTCAGTCAGCAGCTCATCCACGCTGCTGCTGGGCTACTGGACAGGCAGGAACGCCAATGGCTGACTTCATTTCTGTGCTCCTTTTTTCTCTTTTTAATGAGATGTAATTGATATATTACACTGTATTAGTTTCAGGTGTACAACCTAATGATTCGATATTTGTTTCTGTGGTTTCCAGTCGGCCATGCCAATCAGGTGGAGGAATAGCCTTCACGTCTTCAGGCTCCCAGCCTAATATGCATCAAGCTGGCTCCCCGACAGCCTGAGGGCCCCAGGGGCCCCGGCTGGACCACTCCCCCGGGGCGGCTGCTGCCGTCTGAGGCTTTACCGTCTTATGGACTCTGCTGAAATGCTTCCTCTCCTGTTACCCTGGAAAGAACGAGAGATGTGGCAGGCCCAGGGCCCAGATCTTCCTTGGAAGAGAAGGAGCTGTGAGGAGCGAGCGAGCCTGTCCATTCTTTATTCTTGCATCCCTCAAATGACTTCCCGTCACCAGGAACAGGTGTGGTGGGAAACAGGCAGGAGCAGGAGGCGGGGCCCGCTATTAGAGGTGATGAATGACGGCCTGGCCCAGGCTGAGGACTCAGCGTCTCCTCCTCATCCATCTCCCTTCTCTCCGAGCTGCGGATCTTTTCATCACCTCCTCATTTGGCGTGGCTGATCCCCAAACCCTCAGCTGGGAAGGTGTGTGTAGGGGGAGCGAGGGGGAAGCAGAAGGAAGAGACAGGAGGAACTGACTCCCTCGGAGGCTACAGCGCGTGCATGCACATTTCTGGCTGGGATGAACCCATTCGTCTTGAAGACTAATTCCTGCTGTGGAATAGGGGAGACAGTCTTATTAATTTGTGCCTCTGCAATCTCATCTTCATTGGGGGAACGGAGTATTTGTTACTGGAACCACTAATGGAGCAGTTTGCCAGCAGTTTTCCCATTTCAAACAACATCTCAGCTGCTAATGTGGAATGGTTTGTCAGGCCTACCCATAACACAGACAAATCACTCTCCAGGCCAAAGGAAGGGGGTGACGGGGGAAGAAAGAGGGAAGGCGGGTGAGAGGAGAGGAGGAGCATCAGGACAGATCATTCTCGGCTGCCGGGTGAATAAAGTCTACAAATGAGACTGCCACGGTCTATTAAGAAGGCCTGCGTGGGGCTGCAGGGGGCCGGGGGTGTGCTCTGGCGGGCACGTGGGCACAGGCTGGCTGGACAGCAGGCTGGCTGGCTCACGGTGAGCCACAAGGGCATGCCACAGGGTCTCCGAGGCTGTGGCTACTCGATAGAGCCACCCACAGAAGCAGCAGACCTGGGCAGGCCGCCTTGCCTGACACGTTCCAAGGACATTCTTGTTTTCCAGCCGAGCAGAGCTCAGCAGCGATCTCTCAGCCAAGGCAGCAGCTCCATGGGCCTCTGGGGCTGCCAGTCAGGTGGCAAATGCTCTCCAGGAATCCTGGGATTCACCTGCCACTTTGACAAGGGATGGCAACTGGAGGATGCCTCTGGAGAGGACCACTGTCTGTAACGATGGCAACCCCCCTGGCTTCTGCGAGAAGACCCGTCGCCCCCAGCGGCAGGCCAAGAGCCCGTGCAAGCCCGTCAGCGCTGGGGGCTGTCCGTCCATAATCGGTTAATCCGCACTTTAGTGATGGGCGCAAAGAGCTAAGGGTAAGACGTGCTACCTGGTGATAGAGGCCGGCCCAAGACGGTCCATCACAGAACCGAATTTTATTGCTGACATAACAAACAAGAAGCGCTCTCGGTTATGGTGTCGAGTTGATTTCTGTCTATTGCCTCTTTTAATCCTTACACTTAGGAGGCAAGCTGTGTTGGCCCCGTTTTGTGGACAAGGAAAATATAACCCACAGGGATCAAACAGGCTGTCCAAAGTGACAGAGCAAGTAAGTGGCAGACGGGTGTCTTTTTCCGTCCATTGGACACGCTGCCTCTGTGTCTTTTTGAAAACGGAGAAACAGAGGCCCAGAGACTAAAGCAGCTTTCCCAAAGTCCCAGAAAAAGTTTAAGGGGCGAAGACCCCAATGCTGGTTCTGAGACATCATGTAGCCTCTGCAGAAGTAGGTATTTTGTAAAAAGGCTGTAAGAGTTGAGGAAAGATTGAATCTAGATGCCAATAAGTATTAAAATGTGCAAGTAGCGTGGAGGTGTGGTTTTGAACAAAGAAAAAGGAATTCCAATCTTAGCCTATTAACCCTGGCAGGGACATGGATCTGTATCCTGTCCTCTTCAGCCTGGTACACTCTGGGGATGGTCCTTATCCCTGCAGTCACTCCATATGGGGCACCAAGGCCAGGACAGGGTATGGGTTAGCCTTGCCCCAGGGGACATCAGAATTTGTCTGGGGGGTGAGTTGTGAATAGTCAGTGTGCTTCAAATATAAAGTTAAGGTGAGGTATTTACAATAGCCAAGACATGGAAACAACCTAAATGTCCATCGATGGATGGCTGGATAAAGAGGTTGTGGTATATATGTATGTGTGTGTGTGTGTGTGTATACATATACATATACATACATACATACACACACAATGGAATACTACTCAGCCATAAAAAGGAATCAAATAGTGCCACTTGCAGCAACACAAATGGGCCTGGAGATTGTCATTCTAAGTGAAGTAAGTCAGAAAGAGAAAGAAAAATACCGTATGATATCACTTATGTGTGGAATCTAAAAAAATTACACAAATGAACTTATTTACAAAACAGAAACAGGCTCACAGACATAGAAAACAAACCTGTGGATACCAGCAGGGGAAGGGGGTGGGAAGGAATAAATTGGGAGTTTTGAGATTTGCAGATACTAACTACTATGTATAAAATAGAGAAGTTTCTTCTGTACAGCACAGGGAACTGTATTCAATATCTTGTAATAACCTATAATGAACAAGAATAGGAAGAGGAATCTAGGTGTGTCTATGTATGACTGAAACATGCTGTACACCAGAAATTGAAACAACATTGTAAACCATCTGTAATTCAATAAAAATAAAATTAAAAAACAAAAAATAAACATAAAGTTAAGGCGAACACCCGTAAGAGGAACAAGTCTCAGGTGCTTACAGTCAGGCATTAGGCTAAGGGCTTTGCGTGGCTCATCTAACTTCATATTTACACCTCTCGGAGGCAGATCCTATTTGTCATCAATATCTCCACTTTATACATGAGAACACTGAGGCTCAGAGGTGTTAAGTCACTTGTCCAAATTCACAAAGTCTGAGTCTCAAACTCAAGTTCATCCAATTGGAAAGCCCGCACACTCAGTCACTGAGCTGCGCCGAATACCATTTGGAGCCAAGGCACCTCCATTCTTTTATTCACTGCCTGCTCCTCCTCAGGGAAATGGCCCCTTGGTCAAGGGAGGACATCCGGACTGTGTGTGTGCCCTCACGGGTGCGTGGGCACACACACAGGCTCTGTGCAGCAGGTAGCCTCTGGTGAGTTTTACACGGCCTGGAACACGCATGCAAAGATCCGTAGTCCCAGTGACAAAAATGCAGTGTGAAGGACAAAAAGCAGCATTAGCATCCGAAAAAACTGTCACATTTAGGGATGTGTCTGAAGCCAACGGCTGTCTTCCGCCTCTCCTAACTGGCACATGTGTCTTTCTTTGTCTGGCAAACATTCTTCAGGCTGCAAACTGATTTAATAGAACCAGCATAAAAACAAACATACAAATCAAACATCTGAGCATCTTCTGGCACCAGTAAAAACAATGGGAACATCTGATGGGGATTTCAGCCATTTGCGCTCTGTATTGATTTGCCCTAGTTCCTCGGTGCTTCCCTGATGATCTGTCATTTTGCAAACATGCCACCGAACACAACATATTTCCAGCAATACATAAGTCAACATGATGCCACAGGGACTGGCAGGGGCACAGCCAGTGCAGGGACATGGCAACAAGTCACCTGATAAAGAGATTCTGGAACCGGGCTGGAATTTTGGTTGCAATAATGATGGAGAGCTACCATTTACTGGGGTCCTTTAATGCACTGGACACGGAACTCTTCATGCACTGGCTCATTTTACCCCTTCAACAATATTACAAAGCAAGTAGCACTATTAACATAATAATGACAAAGATGAGGCACGAGGGCATATGTGACATGAGGTGTTCCTAACCAGCTCTGCAGAGTACCTGGTGTTGCCTATGGAAAAACAGAGGTGCGGACCCAGAGTCATCTTTCCTCTTATTATAGGCATATTCCCAGAGGCCTCCACAGAGAAATCTCTGTCATCAACTTAGGAAAAAAAAATGAATGAAGACTAATATGAGAACTTGAGATTAAAGGCATTCTACCCCATCACGTGTGTGACATGTGCACACGCTTTTCCTTTTTGGATTCCCTTTCGGAGCTGGCAAGCATTGCGCTGACTTTCTACACAATCGTTCTACTATTCAATCTTCACGGGAGAATCTCTAGTAGGTACGAGGAGCCTTACTTTGCAAAGATGGGAACTGGGTGAGGCACGAGATGTCAAGAAAGGTACCCAAAGTAAGCGGCAGAATTGAGATTCAGACCTGGGACTATTTATCCCGAGGGTCCGTTCTTAATTATTCTGCTGCCTGACCGGCTTCCCCTTTCTCCCACCTGCCCCCACCCCCCTGAGTGCCCCTCCTTCCACATGGCAGTCCCTCAGAAGCCTGGGGTGCTCAGAACCCCAGAAGACGATTTCCAGAGCCCTCCAGCCCTTTTGTTCTTTTGGCTGCTTTTTTTTTTTTTTTTTTTTTAACGTCTCTTTCTTTTTAAAAATCCCCTGATGACCAGGGTCATGGGGCATATTTGCTTTATTAAGTGGATAAATCATTGCTTATCTCCCCACCCCAGATACACAGTGGGGTTGAGGGGACACTAGGTGGAAATTGGGGCTGCCTTTTCCCTTGATGCTTTCATGTATGACTTGACAGTTGAGCCCACCCACAGATGTCCTCCATCAACTAAATTTACTCATATAGCCGAGCGCATGAGACACCGGACAACATTATGTCAGGGTATAGAGCAAAAATGGAAGAGGATGGAACAGAGATTGAGAAGAGGTTCTAGGTACATACAGATGGCCCTTCTTGAGCCTTGAGGACCCAGGAGGGTGGACCGAGGATCACCGAACAGAAGAATGTGTGGGCCTCTGGCTCTTCCCAGAATCTATCCCTGCTGGAGGCTGGAGTGGGTTCAGAGAAACGAGAGGGAGCAACAAGAACAGTGCCGCTGGTGGGAGCTCAGTTTCGAGGAAAATCTGCAGTGAATTGTCTCGCTGTGGGTTCTCTGGAAGAAAGCTATTTTTAGAGGAATTGGCTCTGCTATGTGGGGAGACCAGTGCACGCTTCTCTGAGCTGCTTTGGCTTTGGAAAAAAATCTCAGAGACTGCCAGCTTGTTTTGCATGAGAGATAGCCCTTCTTTCCTCAAAATGTTGGGGAGTGCAGAACCCCTCCCAAGGTTTAAGGGCATCACTACCACGTAAGGATTGCACGTGTAGGGAATGGAGAGCCTAAAAAGACGCTAAGCCTCCCTAAGGAGAAAGGAGAAATTGGGATTATGTGCACGGCCATAGACATGAGGCGGAATTCGAGACGGTGAAAAGAGAAGTCACACTCAGATGTCTCTGAGATGATCAATCAGACACATCCTCTGTGTCCTAGGGTGCAACCTAGTTTCCACTCTCGGCTCCTTCTTTCTCATCTTTCAACCTCCCCCATCTGCTGGCCTTCTCTCATTGATAGAGGATGAATTTCAGTTGCTTTAAAGACTTTTCGGCCAATGCACAGATCCCCAGGCACGGGCTTTGCTGCCTTAATGAATGAGCAGTTTTCCTCTGCAAAGTTCTGTCTTAGAGGTCACTCCCACCCAGCATCTAACCAGCGAGTCTTGCCTCATCTGCTTCAATGTCCCAGCTTCATTCTAGCACAGAGGAGAGTGGGGCAAGCACAGGAAGAGAAGTCCTGGGCAATCCGTCTGGTGGGCTGGGGCTGCCCGGTAAGCAGCGGCAGCCTTATTTCCACGTCTGCACGAAGATGACCCACTGCAGGCTCAGTTCACAACACAAGTGGCGAGCCTTGTCCTCGAACCTCTTCTCTCAACCCTAACTTTCAAAGAACTGACCTGGCTTTATGGAGGGGTCTCTGGTGCAGGAGGCTCCAGCTCCTGTGATGTGGTCTCTGACCCCCCTCACCACACCTAACAAGAGTGATGGCCGTAGAAGCAACAGTCGTAGCAAAATAGTCATAACCAGTGCTGAGGGAGCGTGTAGCTCAAGTGGTAGAGCACGTGCTTAGCATGCACGAGGTCCTGGGTTCAATCCCCAGTCCCTCCTCTAAAGATAAATAAACCTAATTACCTCCCTACCATCGCCAAAATAAAAAAAAATACAATAATAATAATCAGTGCTAATCCTATTGCAGCATCTCCTACGTGCCAGACCCAGTGCTGAGCATTTTTCAGTTGAGGAAACCAAGACTCAGAAACGTTATTTGCCAAAGGCTAACAGGCAGGGCCAGAGCTCGAATGTGGGTCTGCCTGAATCCGTGGTCTACACTCGGCTTGGTCGTGTAGACGCTGGTGGTTGTTTGTTGCTGCTTATATTTAGGAGCACTCCAGCTAAGTTGGCCATTTCCAGACTAAGATTTCACAGGCGAGTTGGTTATAGACCTCTTAGTTTGCCAGTTAAGGCAATCTCTGTGTGTCTGTCATACGTAACATGTATTTATATACAGACATATATTTATAATTATATAGTAAGTACAGTGTAATTAAATAGATATTTGTAATACACACATATTCTTTCTTCAGTGGCCATTATTTTATAAAATGAAGAGTATTTTTGACAACAGAATAAGGAAGACTAGAAATTTAAAATAAAGGACACTTCTTTAAATGGAATAATTTTGCTCAATGGAAAAAACATCACATTGTGCTTGTTCTTCTTACTTTACCTCATTTAAGGAAAAACTCAGTAATTAGTAGACAGCCCTGCAGAAGTAACCAGTGTCGCTTGTCAACGTTCCTGTTAAAGTTCAGTGTCCAGGCGTGAGCCTGAGAACCCAGGTATGATCTGGCCTCCCACCTCTGATGTGGACGCCTGCCACTTCTGTCCCCCAGACCCCCACGCTGTGTGCCTGTGGGGCCCAGGCTGGGGGTCTAGGGAGCTGGAGCAGGAGAGGAGGGCGGGCAGGCCCAGAGCTCCAGAATCAGGGCTGAGGTGGGGGGTCAGTGGTTCCAGCTTGACTACTGGACTGGCCTCTTCCATCAGGCTGTGGTTTGAGACCTGGTCAAGCGACAGTCTGTGGCGGCCAAGGAGAAAAGAGAAAACCTGGCAGACGAAGGGAAAGAGGAAGGAGGTGGGGCAGAGAAAGAAAGCAGTGATGTATGGGAATCTGAAATGAGATGAACGCTGGCAGGAATTCTGTCTTGACATCCATGTTGGGAGGACCAGAGTCCTGGCATGGATGGAGAGGGAGGTGGGAGGGTCTTGTGACCAGGAGCACAGGGTTAACTGGGTGGAGAAAGAGACTAAACTGTTGAGGGAAGTGGAAAGACCATGGATGGGGGGAGGGAAAGGGGGGGAGGGGATGGATTAAAGGAGGGAGAAAAAAGAGAAGGGGAAAGCGTGTGGAAGGGAAGTGAGGAGGGACAGGAACAGGGAGAGAGGGTGGAAGAAGGGCATGGAGGGGCTGAGCAGGAGTGCTGCAGCGGTCTGAGTGAGCTCCAGGACAAGAAGGATTCTCCAAGGCTAGAGCAATGGAAGACGAGGAGTGAAGGCGAATCATGGTAAGACACGAAGGGAATTCATGGTTGGTTCTTGTTGAAAGTAAACTGAGGACTGAATGACGATGGAGGAAAGCATAGAAGGTACTGATGTCAGGGGAAAAAAACACTTGGCTGACTAGCTCCTGCCTACCGGAAGAGTGTGGAGGCACAGACTGTGTCCCCTGGGGCTGGGGAAGAAAGTTGATAAGGAAATCGGAGAAACGCGGGCAAAGCAGATGAAGGAAGGAGAAACCAAGGCTCCCCTGTTGTTAAGTTATATGTTTCTTCTCATCTCAATCAAGGTGAAACCAAAGTCCTTAAAATACCCCCATGATCTGGCCCCTCACTACCCCTCTGACCTCAACCCCTAACATTCTCCCTTGTGTTTACTCCACTCCGGCCATACTGGACTTCTGGAATACCAGGCATAGTTCTACCTCAGGGCCTTTGCACATGCTGTTCCTGCTATCAGCAATACTGTTCCTCCAGATATCCACTTGTCTTTTTTCTCACTTCTTTATTTTTCTCCACAGAACATGCCATATTCTAATATATTACCCAATTTACTTTGGGTTGCTTATTGTGTTCTTCTGTTTACTGGAATGCAAGCACCATAAAGGCAGGAATTTTGTCTATTTTGTTCATTGCTGCTCCCTAAACACAGAACAATGATTGGAACACCGTGGGCTCACAACAGCTGTTTGTTGAATGAATGAGAGAGTCAGTGGGTCATCTACTGGAATGCACTGGGAACAAGAGAGGAGGAGGCCGAGGGGGAGGAGGAAGCACGGGCAGGGGAGAAGGGGGAGGAGGAGATGAAGCAGAGAGAGGGGGGAAATGTATACAGTATCTTTTATTTGGAGAGATTTTATCTAATGATGTTTTCAGTTGGAGGGGGTTCCATCTAATCAGGTGTTTAATAAAGCCGTTGAAAGGTGAAGGTAGAAGATGAAAACAGTTATTGTCATTTGAAGAGTGACCTTGAGGTCAGTGTTCACTGACTCTCCACTCAACCCAGAACGAGACACTGGTCGTTTTCTAACGTATGACGAAGAGTGGATAAACTGAGCTCCATGGATAAACAAATTTGACTGGAATTTTGGACATCTGTGCCCACACATGGACACGCACAATCTTGTCTCGTTACCTAAAGGTCCAATCTAGGTGACAATAATCTGATTTGACATGATTAAGAGCGCAACCTCTTGCTTGGATAACGGTAGTTCCGAAGTCAGTTCATTACTCATATACTTTCCACCAGCACCAGCACCACTTTCTAGAAGGCTTGCCCACGTGTCAGGGACTGAATTAGATGCTTTACATGCAGTATTTCATTTAGTTTTCACAATGACCCGCTGAGTTATACTGTAATTATCACATTACTGTAAATGAGAAAATTAGAGATGAAAGAGAGCAATTATTTTGCCCCTAATCACACAGCTGGTACACGGAAGGGATATAATCACGGGGGACTCTGGGGCAGGGACCGGCCAACACTGTAAAGGGCCAGACGGGAGATCTATGAGGCTTGGTGGGTTTAAGTTCCTTCGTTACATCACTCAGTAATGCCTTACAAGGACAGCCAGAGACAACACATAAGGGGACGGGCATGGCTGTGTCCCAGTAAAACTTTATTTGCCAAAGCAGGTGGTGGACATACTTGGCCCACGGGCCACCGTTTGTTGACTGTGCTCTAGCGTCTATACCCTGAGCACATCGTACCTGGGAAGGCCTGCGAGGAGAGCAAAGAGGTGGCTGAGTGTTTTCAACAGGCAGCTGCACCGGCCCAGCACGCTGCCAGCCTGCGGGGTGGGGGTGGGGGGTGCTGGCTGAGCCCCAGAGGCGAGCTCCCAGGGACAGAGGGAGGCAGACAGGCACTCACATTTCGACGATGCCCTCCGGCAAGTTGGCGGGGATCTCCGTCAAGCCCTTCCCTCGACAGTCCACGATGTTATTACTGCAAGTGCAGGCTGAGGGGCAGGAGATGGAGTTGGCGTTGCAGGACGGAGGCTCCGAGTGGGGGCCTGTGGGGCCAGAACACGATGGTCAGCTCATGTCAGTGTCAGGAGCCGCCGGGGCTTCCGTGCCCCTTACCTGGCTTCCCAAGGAGGCAGTGCTACCTGATCAGCTACCTGAAAAATGACCACCAGCTGACATCGCCCCTCATCTGGGAGACAGAGCTGCCGCTGGCTAAGCAGTCAGCCAAGAGGAGGGAGTCTGACCTTAACCCGACTATTTTTGGCTTGTTCCACCTGCTCTGTCATCCTATCTTCCCAGTCTTTCAGAGACAGACTTGCTCTCAGAGTCAATCACGCGTGAAAATACACCACTAGCATGCAAAGAGCCTACACTGGGACTACTTTTCCAGGGGGTCCAACGTCTGAATGACACCCCAGGGTTTGGGGCTTTTATAT
This sequence comes from Camelus bactrianus, assembly GCF_048773025.1. Classification (NCBI taxonomy): domain Eukaryota; kingdom Metazoa; phylum Chordata; class Mammalia; order Artiodactyla; family Camelidae; genus Camelus; species Camelus bactrianus. The sequence continues at coordinate 13,589,025 of NC_133560.1, read as the reverse complement.
GGGGCTTGGATACTGAGTGTAGACACACCTTCATCCCTTTCTCTGGTGGCTGCAAGTCACTATCAAAGCCAGGTGGGAGGAAAAAAGGTGGCAGAATTTCCCCATCTGGGGCACCGTTGCTGTCCAAGTGTCAATACAGCCATCAGCAGTGACATCTGAGGCCTTTTCAAACAGCTTTTATGTCCAGAGAACATGCAAATAAAACTTATCTCATTAGAAAAAAGACAAGTGACTACATACATTGGAGTCTTAATTTTGTTTGAGGTGAGAACCCATGTGAATTTAAAGCAAAGTGGTAAAACCCCAAGAAAATGGCATTGAAGGAGTTTATTTAGAAAGCCAAATGAAGATAAATATATACGTTAGCAAACTAACTCAAGATTCAAAGAGTCACAAGAATCTTAATCACTTTCTCTGGTGGTCACATCCACCCTCTGATGGGAAAAGTAAATTCAAACATTTTAAAGATACAGTGTAAGTTTTCAGGCTATGACTATTTCTTCAAAGCGAGGTAAGAATCTCAAACCTTGGTTGTTTTTCCAAATGTGGACACTATGGTCCAAAAGATAAACTCAACCCAATGGCCTTCTCAGGACCTTTATCCCACACCTGGGGATCCAGCCAGCTGGGGTTATTTCAGTGTTTTTCCACATCCCCCTCCCAGAGCAAAGGGCCACAGGCTGGGATCAAACTCAGATTAACTCTGCAAATCTTCTCGCTGCTCAGACATGGAACGTCTGGCTGGGGGCTCTTGGAGACAAATAAAACACAAAACACGGAAAATGTCTGTAGGGCAAGATGATTTTGGTTTGGCCCCTGTTCACTGGAGAAGCTGAGGCTGGGAAGCCGGAGACAGTCTTGCTAGAGTGGTTGAATCAGAGGACAGACTGAGCCTGGGCCAAGTTCTCATCTGGATGCTGAGTGACTCAAAGTGGAGGGTCCTCTCTCTGCATTCGATAGTCCTTACACCTGGGGGTGGTCCTTCTGCAAGGGCTCAAATGGATGCCTACGGCTTAATTTGGAACACTGACGTTGACAGAAAGTGCCAATCCAGTGATCAAAGACTTTTTACTCCCCTTGGCCTCACTTTCACACACACACACACAATTTAAAAATATCCTCTTAGCTGGAACACTTGAGAAAATATTCATGTCTAGGGTGCAAGGGCTTCAAACTCTCCAGCGTCACACTAGTGGATCTAATGGAGACCAGGGAAAATGGCAGAGAGATGATGACTTACACTAAAATCCTCAAGTGGAACATTCTCTTAGAGAGAGAGGTGGTACTGGCTTTGTTCCAAACGGGGAAAGTCTTTACATTTCTGAGAAAATGAGAAAAAGAATGTCTTTACCCCAGAGAGCCAGCCTGTAAGAGCATCAGATCAGGAATGAGAGTGTTGTGGCCAAGAGTGTGGGCTCTGGAGTCCGACTGGCTCAGTTTGAACACTGGTTCTATCCTATCATCCTTATGTCCCCATGCCTCAGTTTTCCCCATCTGTAAAATGGGTGGGTGGGGGGGGGGGGAGACAATAATCCTTATTTCAGAGCATGGCTTTGTCATGAAGGCAAAGGAAGTCAATGCATGCAAAGCATTTAGAAGAATGCATGGCACAGAGTCAGGGCTTAGCGATGTTGTCTGTGCTGTTGTTGGGTCTGGCTCTGTTACTAATTGTAGGAACTTGGGTGATAGTATCCCCTCTGAGTTTTTTCTGCTGCCATCTCAGTGAACAAGAAGTTTAGACTGCGTGGTTTCTGAAGCCCTTTCTGGGTCTAAAGATCAACTAATGTTCTTTAGGAAAATGACAGCAGGAGGAGTAAGACACCTGACAGGTTTCCCTCCTCTGCTCCATCTCTTCGCAGGGAGCAAAGAGGACTCACAATGTGCAGGGCATCCATCCCTCACCCGCATCCTCCGAGGGAGGCTGGGAGTAGTACGGCTTCAGATGTCAAGGCTTTTGAGGTGCAGATGGGGCTCCCCAAAGCAAACTGCCAAGCCTGGCCCTCCCCATCAAGAGGCTCGTGCCCTGACCAGCCAGGGAGACGCTCCAAACCCCACACCCCACACCTTCCTGGGTGGGAAACGTGAGGGGCTCCGTGGAGTCCTGAGTCTGAGCGCCTGCCTTTCCATCCACTAAGGTGCAGGGTGTGGGGTGGCCGTCCCCGTTTTGACCTGTCAAAAGGCTACTTAGAGGGGGTGGTGGTGTCAGAAAAGAGGGGAAGAAAGACATATGTTCCAGGGCTCACATGGGCAACAGGGAAGTTCTAAAACGGAGTTTCTTCAGAGGTGCCCCTTCTGACATCTATGCAGAAATTAATTCTGTTTAAACCAGACCCAGGTTGCAGCCTCGAGTCCCCCTGGGGACGAGCTGGGTCTTTCACAGGGTGGCTCTGATTCTGAAGAAAGGGTGTGCTGCACTTCAAGGGGTGTTGTCAAGGCGAACAAGCCTTTGAAAAGATTCCTTAACCAGGTCACTAACAACACCTTTAATTACGCAGAGAGGAACAGCAGTAATTATAGCCTCTGTCAGCCGCCCAGGCTAACAGCCCCGCAGCCGGGTACTCGCACTTGGTGAGCATGTTACCCTCTTGTTGAAACAGAACACTTCAGGTTTAAGATGGGGTTTAAAGATGGGTTTGCCTTCCTCGGAAACATTCCCCGATCAATGCTGGACGCACCGAGCCCACTTCCCTTTGGGCCTCTGATGGCTGTGATGGCAGGAGTCCTCCCCTTTGCCCTCTGTCTCTGGACAGGTGGAGACCAGAAGGGAAATTCTACAAGGGCACCGACTTCTCTGTCTGATTCACTAGCATGTCCTCAGTGCCTAAAACAGGGCCCGACACAAAACGCTCCATAAACACACCTTGGGCGAGTGAGAGGATGAACACGTGTGTGAAACTGGCTCAGAAGCCTTGGAGACGCGGGGACTGAGCGCCATCAAACTACGGAGGTGAGCAATCCCTCCAGAGGGACCCCGAGGGGAGGCTCCCTGAGTTCTGAGTGCCCTGGGCTCGGGTCCACAGGACCAGCCCCAGAGTGGGGAGACGGAGGGGCTACAAGGAGAGGAGACGGGACTCTTGTGCCCGACGCCCATATCTTTCCACACAGCAATGTCCATTTGTCCAGGCCCTGGGGCCCCTCTGTGCCTGGCTCACCTGCGCCGGTCAGGTGTCCTAGGCCCTCCACTGAGCTCTGTCAGCAAATCCATCCCTCCAGGCCTTTCCTGTCCATACAAGTGGAGGCTGAAGAGGGTCGTGCAGGGGTCATGCAGGGGACAGGACATTTCCAACGGGGACAAAGTGAGGAAACACCAACTGCTCTACCCGGCAAATTCCATGACCACAGCTAGGAGGCAGAGACAGAGGGGAACGGAGGCTTCATATTGGGTAGAAGGAGTCTCGGCGCATCTTTGATGGAAGGCGGCTCTCTAGGTGTGTGGCTGCCTGCGTCCACGTGGCTGTTCCCGACGTAGGACGGGTCCAGGACTCTCATGAATCCTCACGGTCCTCGAGCCAGCCCGCCACCTGGTACTACCTTCTCCTCTCCCGGACCGAGAAAGGGCCTTAAGACAGAGCGTCATGATGGACCGGCACACAGAATCCCCGTAATCTACTTTCTAAGAAGTTCTCTTAGAAACCTAGGCGTGCAAGCGGGCTTGTTCTTCCTTTCTTCATTTTTAAGCAAGCGCCCGAGCTTTCTGCTCTTGAAACTCCTGCAGTTCCAGCACTAAGATGCTACTGCCCTGGGGTGGAAGGGTGTCCTCTTCCGGAACAGGGAGACGGCAGTGTGGGTCAAGTACCTGTCTCCCCTCTGGGGGCCCGCATCACCTTTCTTAATCATCCCTGCAGCTCTGGAATTTCCATCTGGAGCCAAAGCTACCTCCACGCCAGACAAGGAGGAAGCTGAGATTCCTAGCCTTCAAGTGTCTCCCAAGACTCCCCAGACTGTGGCCTGACGTCTTAAGGGAAGGCAGAGGAGAGCTCGGGGGGAGCACAGGTTTTGGCCCTTCCCAGCTCTTCCTGGTCATCCAGGGAGCTGCTTGCTCCCCAGCCCAGGGGGCCCTCAGTGAGCACGAGGGCAGGAATGCGTCCCCAGCTAGACCTCTCACCGGGCAAGCGCCCACAGTCATCAGCATGGACGCCGTACTGACTGTCCACTCTCTGCCGACGGCACAACTCCCCCTCCAGTACTGAGAGAGAAGAAAGAAGGAGTGGTAACCAGGGACACGGCTCCTGCCCACCTGTCACCCCGTCTTTGCCCTTCGCACTGGAAAACGGTAACGATCATCACCTCAAAAGCGAAAGGTCCTAACTTGTCTGCCAAGGTGAGTGAGGAAAGGTCACCGGACTTCAGACCCAGAAAGGGCCACGGAGATGGGGGGAAAACAGAAGCCCTGAGAGAGGTGTGCACTTGCCCACGGACACAGCAGTGGCCAGTCTAAGACCGACCGTCATTCTCACAGTAGCAGCTAACATTTATGGGATATTTCCTGTGCGCTGCATGAGTCGGAAAATCCAATGGCCTCATGAGCATGTGGAAATAAATTAATTCCAGTATTCAAATGAAGCATCCCTGTTGGCCTCTGGCCTTTCAAAAGCCAACAGCAGACTGCAATGACAATGGAACTCGAGCAATTATGACGAGAATATAAATGAACGTGATTTAAATACCACAGGCATGATAATTTGGGGAATGGCTAAATAAACCTAATAATCTCATTCCTGCAATGCCAATTATGGTGTTTTAATTAAAACCTCCTAAGGAGATGGGCGGCTAGTCATGGCTTACCTTAATTATCTTTATACTTAGTAACTAGTCCCAAATTAAAAAAAAAAAAAAGAAGAAGAAGAAGAAGTAGAAGGGGAAAGTTTCTTGTTTCCAAGGAGACACACCTATTTCATTTTTTATTAATAACTCAGGAAATGTTTGTTGAGAGGCCACAGTAGGATCACATACTGTTACAGGCATTGGGGCACCTGAAAAAAATGTAAGACATGGCCCCTTCTGACTAGAAGACAAGATTTTTAAAAAATTTAGTTATTCTATTTGGGGGGGGATAATTAGATTTATTTATTTACTTATTTTAATGAGGTACTGGGGACTGGACCCAGGACCTCGTGCATGCTAAGCATGTGCTCTACCAGTTGAGCTACACCCTGCCGCCAGAAGACAAGATTAATCTTCATGAAATGATATCTCACATTCAAAGGCTATGGACAGATAAATGTAAAACCAGTGGACGAGGCCTAAAAGGTTCAAAGATGTTCAGAGGAAAGCGATAACTGACTCAAGAGATCAAATATTTAGCTAATACCCTTGAATTACATATTGTAACTGGTAGAAACTTTCTCAGATTAAGGTATCAGAAAATTGACACACAGAAGAGAAATCCTAGGGTTTTCACTCCAAAATAAGCCCTTTAGGTAAGGATGGGAAAAAAATTTCAACAACTTGCAACTCATATAACATGAGCCTAATTACGGCCAAGGCAGAACCTTTTCTCTGATCTGTTGTACGAACTCTGATAAAGCCCCAGCCTGGGTCAGGGACTCTGCCCGTCCTACGGCCATAACTGTCCTTTTAAAACCATGCAAATTCACAGAGAAATCCTTTCAGCCATAGCGAAAGGAAGCCAGGCAGCCCAGTTGTGTATCATAGAAAACTGTTAATAATAAATAGAGTAAAGGCAGAGTCTCCCACCCTTGTGAAAAATTCCCAGTTGTCTCCCCAGGGGAAGAAAATAAATGCCTTCGACAGAAGGGGACAGTTGACAGAGGAGATGAATTTTGCCAAAGTGCACTGCTAGCACATTTCTGGGTGAGCTGGAGTGATAAGGAGCCCGTAGCCAGGGCTTCGGGGGAGAGGAGGCTGGGCTCCAGACAGCCGGATTTAATTCAAAGGGAGCTATCAGGGACTTGGGCAGGCAGGGCCCTCACAGGCTGAGAGAGATAAAGCTCTTTCCTGTCTCTGGAGTCGTGTGTTCGGTGACTTTCTTGATACCGTGTAGGGGCACAGGGAGGTTTTCTTCTGCTGCCTCAACAGGGGCCACTGGTGATGGAGATGCACATGGGGACAGCTTAATTGCTGCCCCATCTCTACCTCTCTACTAAGCAGGTGACAGCTATTCCTTAAGAGATGTGCGTGCCCCTCCTTTCTTGACTGAAGTCCTCCTTCTGCAAGTCACTGGGGGGAACAGCTTGGATGGGGACAAGCCCTGGTGGTTTTGCAGCTTACAAACCACCGCCATCAGGTCTGTCCCCAGAACTGCCTCATTCAGATGCTGGGCTGGGCTGTGCCGTCGGGGTTGGGGGGGCCTGCACCCTCCGAGGTGGGCTGCATTTCATGGAGGGGGTCAGTATGTGAAAACAGCTCTTCTCTTTGACCCCCTGCGTATGCACAGACCGAGCCTTGCTCCACACTGCCTCCTCTGGCATCCTTTTACCACAGTCTCACCAACCACCTCTACTAATTATTAAAGAGGCAGCAATTTCAAGAGGGGGTGCTCCCCCTGAACCCCACTAATGATGGTGGTGTTTCACTCATCATGGATGTTCAGTTCACCAGTAGAACTTTTTAGAAAGTAACCCTGCACAGAATTCTGTTTTTAACCCTTGGGAGCCTGGGAAAAGCATCTAAAAAAAAAAAAAAAATCCCCCATGCACAGGGTCCCCAATATGTCCTCTACCCCCTAAATTCTCACTACTAGCAAGAGGGTGGAGATTAATAGTGTATTCATCTCTGGAGTCTCTGGATTAAATTCTCACGCCCTCAAACGACACCTGGCTTCGTTTTGAGATGCTACGGGGACCATCACAAGCGATGGGTTTGATTGCTAGAAACAGAGGAGGTTAAGAGGCACCTACGTAACCACTAACCCACCTGGGAGATCCAGTCTTTTCGGAGGAGTGAGACTGGAGCACCTCCAGGACCCAGAAGGGCCAGCCTTCCCACCCTGGGTTTCAGGTCCTGACTGCAGTGTCTCGGTGCTTCTGTGACGAAGTGTATTTGTGTCCGTGTGTAGCTTTCAACTTGGCACTCACCTATGATGGTGTGTTTTCACATCCTCCCTAATTAGCTTTCCTCACGAGCTCTTGGATGACTCCTGCACTCTGTAATTATTTCTTTCACTGGTACTTATGCCGCTATTGTACCCTTTGCCTAATAATTACTGTAATTACAGTCACTGTATTTGATTTTGGTGCCTGTGTGATAAACGGTTTTATTATGTGTTTGATGGAAAGTGATTTCTGAGTGGGCGTCTATAGGAAATTATTGAGGTACTGCTCTGAGACATGTTAAAATGTTTTTGGATAACAAATAACCCGATGAAGTAGTGACATGGTGGGAGAAAGCAGCAGAGAGCGGGATGAAGTTGAATTCCAGGCAAATTCCAAATGTGGGCCATGTAGCCCAGGCGCAGAAGCGGGCCCGCCTTCACGCCTGACCGTACCGGGCCCCCTAGCGCATAGCGGGCTCAATAAACCTTCCAAACTGAAAACGGGCAAGAGTTAAAAAAATAAAGTGAGAAGGGCAGCTAAGCTCCCTGTGGTTCTTTTCCCTTCCTACACGCGCATACCCCAAGATCAGCCTTTAGAAGCCACTGGCCCCCAATTCCAGGGCTGTGTTCCGAGAGATTAGCTCGACTTCCTCGCCACTGGAAAAGGGAAGGCGACGGGAATGGATGATGTCAATGAAAGTAAAGACGCACAAGCAAGCAACACTTAGGACCCAAGGCAAAAAGTGACATCCTCTGGGAAGCTTTTCTCAAGAGCTGAGCTGCCTTTGGTCGTGTCCGAGCACAGCTCTGTCTCCTGTTCCACGTGGGCATCCGCGCGTCTGTTACACTTCAGTTACCCACAGATCACACTCTCATGTCTGCTCAGCACATTTCATGGGACCACTAAACTATAATAATTAAACTGCACTCATTAGCTCTTACCAAGTGCTGTGTATTATGCTAAGTGCTTTATACGCATTATTTCATTTGATCCTCCCACCCATCCCTTGAGTTACGGGCTACGATTATTTCCATTTTGCAGATATGCAGTAACTTGCCAAAGTCACACATCACTAAGGGACAGAGCTAAGATTTCCAGCCAGGCAGGCTGACCCCGGGGCCTCCATTAGCCTGTCTCCCAATTTCTAGGAGCAACTGGGCAATAGGAACGGGTCTGGCTAACGCTGAAGGACCTAATGAATGTTAGGCTTCCTCACATTGATGGATTACGAGGCTTAGCATAAAGTGAGTTCCTTGAGAATTTTCCTTTACTGGATGCAAGAGCCTTTAAAAATTTTTTTTCTTCTTCTTTTTTTTTTAAATGGAGGTACTGGGGATCAAACCCAAGACCTCGTGCATGCTAAGCATGCGCTCTACCACTGAGCTCCCCTCCCGTCCAAGACTTCTATTCTGCAGCCCCTGGAGGTGCACTAGAGTTCTTTCAGCGACTGGAGGCTCCACGCCAAGCTCTGGGCTGCGGTGCGTGTTCAAGGCCAAGGTGACGTCAAGGACAGCTCCCGGGTGGGTGAGTCACAGTACACGACGGGAGGGGAGAGCGCAGGGGCCACCTCACCTGGGCACACGTACTCCTTCTTCTGCACGTCCGCCACGCTGAAGCCCCTCAGGTGCACGGGAGCCATGCAGAGAGTGAACTGGCCGATGGTCCGCCGCTGCCGCAACCAATCCGAGAGCCAGGCCAGGTGGCAGTCGCAGTACAGGTGGTTGGAGTGGAGGCGCCTGGGAGAGGGAGGGACAGAGGGAAGATGCTGCTGTCACCGTGGGAAGTGGGGAGGCTGCCACTGGCTGAACAGAGAGGGCCACACCTCTGAGCCCCTTGGCCCAGCGTGATGATCCTCAGAAGCCCAGGGGAGCACTCCCTCTGCGCCACTGAATAGCCGCAGAAGCCCCAACCCTTCTGTCACCAGGCCACAGATGACAGCCATCTTCTCATGCTGGCCACGTCCAACGGAGGCCTCCAGGGCTCTGAGCAATTCCTGTCTCTGGGTATTAATTCCATCCTTTTCTTTCCCACTCAGCACATAGGAGAGGGGGTGTAACAATATTATACAGACGGTGCTGATTTGGGTCAAACTTCTAGACTCCCAAAGGGCTGACTCTGGTGCAAATTTCAGTACTTTAGCTAGCCCGAGTTACAAGTTACGGCTTGCAACAGCTTCTTTGTCTCAATCCCCAGTCTGCGGTGGATTGTGGCTGAGATCTGCTGTTGTCTTTTCTCTTTCCTTCCCTCCCTCCCTAAGTGTCCCTTTCATGGACCCCCTGCAGGTCACGCTGGTGAGCCTGAAACCAACACCACTGTGTGCGCTAGCCCGGGTGAACAGGGCGCGGAGAGAAGGGTAGTTCTTGAAGGATGCACCTGCTCGCCATCCTCCTATCCAAATAAGGGGTCGTCCATACAGACTCCTGAAATCCACCGCGATCTCTCCAGAGTGCCCTTCCCTGCCTCCCCAAGCTCAGTTCCACCCGGTGTGCTTGCGATTCTGACTGGTTCAGTGCCTCTGAAAAGGCTTCCTGTCCATTCCCAGGACTCTCAGGCCTTCTCCCTCAAGCAGCCATGATTTCAGATCAACGTCTCGCCCTGGAGTGAGTAAGATTCCCGAGAGGGATCTGCAGGTTGCACGTCTGGGCGGAATCCCTTCTGGTTAAACTGAGCTTCCTTTCCACTAACTGGTGGGCAAACCCTGCCTATCCAGAGGTCCCTAAAGGTTCTTCCCCAAGGTTTCTCTATCAGGGATCTCCGACTTCCACATTCCCTACAAACCTAGGTCCTTACAAGTGGTGGTAGGGGAGTTCTAGTCACATCAGCTCATCACATACTTGGCTTTCTGATAGAAATTTCAGACACCCCGTCCTGGACCGGCTGACCACACAGCAGTACCTTGGGACTTCCAAGCACTCTGTGTCACTCCAGTTAATACTGAGAGGCGGCCCGAGGCAGCGGCTCGGGCTCCCTCCATGCCTGAAATGGAGGGAGCTGAAGGGCTCTTGGCCACACTCCGTTATAGCGAGGTCAACATCGCTAAACGCCGGCCAAGGGCAGCAATTTGTGCTGCCTGTCGGCAGAGCGTCCCTGCCGCTGCATGGGTGCAAACCTGGGGCAGGCCAGGGCCGCTGGGGCCCGTGCGGGGCGGGGGCGGGGTGGGGAGGGGAGTCCCAGGTCCCATTATATGAGACCAACTAAATGAACCTAAATCCCAGCTAGAATGTAATTCTTTTCTGCTGAAAAAATTTGAAACGGGTTTTTTTTTTTTATGATTTTGTTTAAAAATGATTAATTAATGGATGTTATAATTATCCATTTGTACTTCAAAGCCAATACTTTAAGGTCAAAGACATTTTCACAGGTTGCTAAGCCCAAGTTTACTGTGCCTGTCATGGGCCCCAGGCAATTTCCCCCTTTGAGTGTCAAAGCTCAGACCCCCCCTATGCTGCTGAAGCCAGCCTGGCGTCTTCTTAGTCTGGCACTCCAGGAAGAGCTGCGACAGGTGGGAAGGGATGGGGGAGGCAAGATCCTAAGTTCTAAGAAGGAAAGCAAGAGCTCTGTGTATTCAACAAAGATGACCAAAGAGGACGGGGGTGGGGTGGGTGGGGGGCTGGTGGTGGACCTGGAACGAGTTACTCTTTTCTCAAAAGCAAGAAAGGGAGGAGGGAATTCCTTTTCCCCATTGGGACTTCTTGGGAAATGGCAGCATGCGTGCAAACGATCTGTCTCCTGACCCATCAGGGAGCTACACCACCAGGTATAAAGGTTGCCCAGGAAAATGGTGACAGTGGGCCAGTTCTAGGTGACCAGGCACAGCAGAGGCAGGCTGCAGCAGCACGTACGGGCTGAGGTGTTGGAGTTTTTGTGTGCCTTTTAATGAGTTTAGTGAGTTACCCTCCTTGGCAGTGAGGTATGGAAGCTAAGGAAACGGGGCAGATCAATGCAAACAAATTCCCATCAGTTCCAATCAGGGGTAAGAAATCCATGGAACAACCAAAGTGAGGTTTAGGTTAGTCAGATCCTTACTGAGCTAGTTAATTTCTGGGATAATCAAAATGTCAGAGGTCTCACTTTTGGAAGATTAGATTATGTTGGTTCTTCCTTAATCCCTGCTGGCCGGCCCCAAGCAACTTCTCTTCTTAAGCTTGCTTTAGACGGCCCTTATCCCTTTGCCTTCTGTAGGAATTTCTTCTCCCCCAGGTAGGACCACGGATAAGAGGTGACCCAAACTGCCTCTGGAAAGGCTGGAGAGTCAGGCTGGGTAGATTCTTCTGAGTTGCCTTTCACATCGTGATTGGGAGATCAAATTGAGCCGTATCATCCCAAACTCCAATATTACAAGAAAAAGAATCATGATGATCTTGAAACCTGAGCCCAGACACTGCCAGGAGTATTTTTAATTTTCTGGAGTGAGAAGAGAAATTACTTTAATTACTTTCAGTAACTCTTGTGATGGGGTGGGGAGGGTGGCCTCCAGGGGCCCTTCAGCCACGTGGAAGCCGTCGTCTCCCCTCCCTCAGCTCGTCTGATGCTCTTCTGTTTCTGCTCCTACTGAACGGGATGAGCTCAGGTTCTGATGTCAAACTGCTGGAATCTGACACTGGCTCTGTGCTTTTCAACTATGACCATGGGCAGTGATTTAACCCTGGGCCTTGGTGTTATCATCTGTAAAATGGGGATGTTAATGGAGCCCCTTCCCTAGGGCCATCGCGAGCATTGAAATGACTCATGAAAAGGTTCTTAGCACAAGGTGTGGGACACCATAAACCATCGAAGAAATGTTTGCTATTGTCATTGCTATTGTGAGGAGACCAGCTCCAGACTCCAGTCTCTTCCCAACCCAAGGCCCTGCCTGTACAAAGGCTATCATCTCAGACGCTAAAGCATCAAGGTGGCTCAGTGGTTCCTGCCGAGTTGTTCTGTGGTCTTTTGCTGACGGGAACACCATACTGCATGTTGGCGAAGCCACCTTTTTTTTCTTTGCAGAAGATAAGGTGAATGAATACAAATGCCAATTTGTAAAAGGTGCCTTTTAGCCACAGACGCTAAATTAAATTTCCAGCAAATCCTTTTAGAGAGGGTCAGTGTTCATTTTCTATAAAATGTGGCTTTCTGAATTCAATATAAAAGCTTTCCTTTAGAAATCCCATTTATGACTTCCTTCCTCTCTCCTCTTCTCTGCGTCTCCACCACCAAACCCCCTCCCCAGCCCCCAACCCACCACACTTTAATTACAGTGAAGGGGGATTAGTCAGCTCAGGTCTCCAGAGAACTCTCTACAGAGCCATCTCTGAAATTAAACTAAAGAGGCAACGGCAGTGGGCAGGGAGCAAAGAGAACAGACGAGATTGATTGATTGATCTGAACTCATCAGACGAGTGCTCAGGACCACAGGGAAGTATGACAACAGAAACCAGGAGGAAAAAAAACCCTCCTACCCTCTTCCCCGACCCCTACGAGACCCAAACAAAGTGCCCAAGACCCAGATCTTGCCATCTCCCCTGCCTCCCATGGACCCAGCCCAGTTCTGTTATTGATGCATTTAAACTGAAAACAACCGGGGTGGGGGGTTGGGGAGAGGAGCAGAAATCGCAGAGGGGCAGCCCACAGCAGCTGGACTGCTGGCTTCTGCAGGTGAGACTCTATTTCTTCTATTCAACTGGGGAGATGCGGGCCTGGCACCCCGAGGCTCATTTCTGGCTTCCTGGCCAGGAGCCCTGGGCCACATTCTTCTGTAGCTCATTCGTGGTTTGCCATGGACTTTGAAGAGGCCTTTGAAGACCCAGTGGTTTCGCCTTAAAAGTCCATTACTGCACCATCCCCTTTTTAAAAGGGGAGGAAGAGGACAGATTTCCTTGGCTGAATTCGGACATCCCATGGGGGATCAAAGGAAGAATGATGGAATGAGCGCACGATGCTGGAAGCCGAGCTTGGGGCCTCCTTCTTTATAATAACTAGTATTTGTGGAGGGCGCACCATGACCAGGCATTTGACACGCTAGTACATTTCATTCCCACAAGAACTTTGAGGCAAGCACCTATCAATTCACCGCCCTTGAAGAACAGAGAGACGAGCAAACTTGCCCAGAGTAAGCGGCAGAGCTCGCATTTAAACTCAGGTCTGCCCGACTCGCAGCCTGCGTCCTTCCTAGGGTCTCCGAATCACCTCCTTAGTAATTGCTTCCTTGACCTTTGCTTCATTCTTACCTGCAATAAGGTGGCTTTATCACTAATGCAGGGGTTCTCAAACCTTCTGAGTATCGAAATCTCCTGGAGGGCTTGTTAAAAACAGGTGGCTGGCCCCACCCCAGAGATTCTGATCCCATGGGTCTGAGGTGAGACCTGAAATTTTGCTTTTCAGTAAGTCGCAGGGGATGCTGACACTGCTGGTCTAGGGGCCACCCCTCCCACTTCAGGGACCATCGCTCTAAGGACGTTCACATCTCTGTGGATTCCACGTTGCCCGGGGGCCATAGATAAGCTGATTGCTTGGTATTTTCCATTCCGATTTCTGGATAAACAGGATGATGATGATGATGCTAGCAATAATAATGGTAATGACACTGATAATAATAATAATAATAAAATAATCAGTACCATTTACTGTCTACTACGTGCCAGGCACTTTACTCTTGGGGGCTAGCCTACTACTGTGATGTAAACACCACTGAGGCTCCACTAACACAAGAGAAGCATCAAGTGTGAACCTCTTTGGAAAGGCCAGCAGAATCCATCAGCAGAGGCACTCACCAAGGGGTATCTGGCTAAGAGCAGAGGGGAACTTCCCAGGTAATAAAGGCACTAGACCTGCTCTCAGTGGGAGATTTGCTTCTTGAGAACACACTCTGGAAGGTTGGAGCCACCCCACACATTACAGGTAATGACCCAAGTCACTGCATTCTAATGTCAGAATGTCACCCAGGGAGCAGGCGAGCAGGGGAGTGCGGTGGGTGGAGGCTGGGAGGATGGGCAGAAGGAAGGACTAGCACTCCCTCTTCTCCACGGTTCAGGAGGGGAAACCAACCATAACCCCTGGCCATAATGACAGAACTGCCAATGGTCCAGGACATGAGCTAAACAGATGACGAACCATCACATCCCAGTTTTAGAGGTTGTAACACTAATAAACTTCTCCATCCAGATGGAAAACACAAAGAAGGTTTCTCCAGTCCAGGAAGACTCCCAGGGTGAAGAGAAACGAGTCCGCCTGCAGCGGAATGGTGGTTCAGGACCACGGACAGCACCGTGGCCCCTCCCCCAGCCGGCCCTGGCTCGCAGGCACACCCCTTAGTCAACAGCAGGAGGAGGAGGCATGTGGGTACAGGGTGACCTTGTACTAGCAGCTTAGGGGGCTGCATCGGGTAGGGAGGAAGCAGGGACCTTTACTCACAAGGTGCGAATCTTTGGCATATGGTTGAAGCTGGTGACCAGGATGCGGCTAATGTTGTTGTTGTTGAGGGTGCTGTGGAGAGAGGGAAAAGGGAGATGGTCAGAAGGGAAGCAGCAGTGGGGGTGGGGTGGGGGGCACCAGGACGCTTATGGAAGGTGGGGGAGGGTGGGATGTGACTGCAAGAGGGACCATCAATCCGTGGGTGCAGCAGCCGGAGACAAGCGGATGGACCTCCAGCTGGTAAGAGGACCCCGGATTCCCTTTTACAGATGGACCCCTCCCTCCCTCTGCTGCCCTCTCAGTACATACTTACCTCCCTGGGGCAATAAGGGGGCTTCCTGAAATCTCACTGTTTCCCAAGTGCTTCGTTACAACATCTCTCATCCTCACAACTACAAAGCCAGTTACATATTCTTGTCCTCATTTTAGAAGGAAACAGGTGCACAGCGTCTTCCTTAGCTGCACACAGCCCTGCGGGGCGGGCATTACCTTCCTGGTATAGATGAGGGGGCCGAGCTACAGAGAAGCGAGATTGCTTCCCAAGGATTTAAAGCTGCGGAGCTGTAGAGATGGGACTTGAAGCCAGCACTGTCTTGACTGCCTTGCTCCAAACTCCTTGCTCTGCCCATCACACCTCCTGCCTCATACAGGATGCCACGTGGATAGGTTATTTTATGAGTATTTTCCAGGCATCTTCTGACTCTTCAAGTACATCTTATCTCAAGTGAGTCTGTGAGCCCGGTGAGGACAGGGATGGAGTCTCCTCCTCTTGTGCCTCCCCGTGACCAAGGATGGGGACTCCGCCAGTGCAACTGACTGGTATCTTTGTACAGGGAGAAGGGAAGAGAGGGGTGGGAGCCCCGTAAATGGACCAAAATGAAGTAAGTCTGCCCTAGAATGAAATCTGGCTGTAGGTAAACACAGCGCCGGGCTTACCCTTCTAGAATCCCAGGGAAGGCGCGGCAGCCAAGAAAGCCATCTGCAGAGGTGGAAATGTTACGTAGAAGGAGGGCTTTCCTGGGCCGCTTAGTTCGGTGACTTCGCAGACAGAGGCAACCGATCATCGTGGTGAGGCTGAGCCCAGTTCTCAGCTCTCTGCCCCACACCTGCCTCACTCTGCATCCCGAAGAGCAGGAGCGGGATACAGCCCGTGGTCTGATCCTCCGTGATGGCACTCGCCCCTGTGCTCCTCCGGGGTCACCTCCTTCCTCATCAGCCCCACTCCTCTTGCCCTTTCACGGGTGCCCAGTGGCCCAGGAAGGAGCCTTTCTTTGGAAGCTGGTTAAGCAGACTTCTTTTGCCCTTGGCTCTTGGTAAACACACGACCTTTCTCTTAAAATGCCCTGTAGCATTTTCTGTCTTGTGCATGACTACAGTCCCATGACCTGGCCCATACATGGTTCACACTTGGTCTTACCTACCCTAGTCATGTGGTCTCAGGCAAATCACCAACATCCCTCACCCACAGGTTCAAGGAGGCAGGTAGCGGCACCCGACTCACAGGCTGGTATGAGGCTTAGCCTGCAGGAAATGCTCTGTAAGCCGAGGCTACCATTTTACTGACATTAGTGGAGAGAACCCAGTCCTGTGCTGGTCATTCCTGTTCCCCTCACTTAACCCCAACCCCCACGGGAACAGGAACATATCTGAGTCCAGCACACAGCGGCCCCCGTACCCACCCCCCACCCCCGCAAGGGGCCCTGCACAGATCAGATTCTCTCTCCCCCAACGACCCTAGCCCTCAGTAGAATTCCAGGGAACCACAGCCCCTTGCCCTAGGCGATTCCTCAAGGCATCTGTCCTCTATTTACACAAAGGCACAGAATCTAGTACTTTCCCCTCCTTCTTCCCCCCATATTTATTCTGCACGTACCACGTGTCTGGCATTATTTTAGGCATAGGGCATGACAAGGAGGAATGAACCGAATTCACGCTGCCGGCTTCTGCCCGCTCCGCACCTCTACTAATGCACCAGTTCAGACACTCGGCATTTTATGAAGTTGAATCCATGTAGCTGTTTTCTTTCATGTGGCTTATCTTCTCTCTCTGTGTGTGTGTGTGTGTGTGTGTGTGTGTGTATGGGTCTTTGTGTGCACGTGTGTGTGAAACCATCCTATCTCCATCTACCCAGGAAGTGTTCAGAATAGCTCATCAGACAGGGAGGAACAATCTGTCACTCCCATCAGACCAGGCTCTCCTGCCTTGGCAGGGAGCTTCCTGGGAGTGAGGACCAGCCCACCCCACCCCACCACACTCTCCCTCGGATTAGGAATGCCTTCAGGGCAGAAACACTGCCTTCGGTTCCTCGTCCATCCACCCTAGAGTTCCAAACGCCACACTCGGGAGTACCTAGTTAGTTAGGGCTGTTGACTCACCACCACCACACAAAAATTTAAGCATCCCCTAATCTCTCAAAGGCAAAGAGCAAGAAGCCTCTGAAGAAAAGAGGCTTTCTTCCAAACACGCCCAGCCACTCAACGTCAGGCTGAGTTCACAGCCAGCCCTAATTTAGCTGAATACACAGTGCAGGGCTTGGATTGTAACTGTATCCGGCAATAGTCCGGCAGCGATGACTTATTAATGTATTACTACACTGATATTTAAATGTGAGCCGTAATGAGGGCTATAAAACATTTACGATAATAGCAATTATTCCAGAACCAAAATGGCTAAACACAGTATTCAGACACTCAGGATCTGCTGTGTGGGGCTGGCCAGCCCAGGGATGTCAGAGGGTTGGTAACCTCTTGGATGCCGATCTCCGTGGCAGCTACAGTTTCTGTTTCCTTAATAAACACGGATTGATTTGATTTCCAGTCTTGGTGGCTTCTGCCCATGCAGGGAGCACTGTGGTCTATCTGGTTCGCACAAGAACCAGACAGAGCTGGCATTCGAGGGGGCTGTCACTGTCTTAACCCCCATGCAGTGGGGCAGAGCAGGTGCTCATGGCCTCAAAGGCAAAGACCTGGTTTAGATTCCGCCTCTGCCACTTACAGCCCGTGCAACCAGGAGTAAGTTTCCTGAATCTTATTAGGTTTCCTCCTATGTAACACGGGGGAAACAGCAGCACCGATCTCACAGAGCTTTACGGCGACTAAATGAGATGCTACTAATAATTGCCAACATTGACTTAGAGTGTATAGTACGCCAAGCAGGCTCTGGGTGGAGGGTTCCACTCGCACCATCACATTTAATTCCTACAACCACCTGATGAGGCAGGCACATTTCCATCACCTCCATTTCGTGGGTGAAGCAAATGGTGGTCCCAGGGCTTGAATCCAAGCAAGCCTGACTCCAGAAAGGACGCCTCCCTTAGCTGCCTGTTGCTGCGGTAACAGATGACCACATTTTCTGGGCGGCAAAGCAACGCAAATCTGTTCTCAGACAGTCTGCAGGTCAGAAGTCTCAAATGGGTTCACGGGACTGTGCTCAGAGGCCACCATGTTCCTTGGCTTGTACCCCTTCTTTGTATCCCCCACAACCTCTTCTGTTGGCACATCTTCTGCTCACCGTGACCTGCTCCCTCTTAAGAGGACCTGTGTGATGACATTTAGAGCCTCACTGGATAATCCGAGATAACTCCCCTTCTCAGCATTCTTAGGTTCGCCAAGTTCCACCTGCCACATAAGGTAATATTCCTAAGTTCCTGGGCTGAGGACACGGACACCTTCTGGGGGGTGGTGGTGGGGCACTGTTCAGCGGACCGTCACGCCCGTGAGACAGGGCACGGAAGGCACACGGCTGGCATGCCGCCTGGCGCATGGGCAGCGGTCAGTAGTATGTAGTATGAGCTATTATTAGCATGGCCCGAGCTTGTTTAGTCCTTTATGGTTTACAATACACTTTCATCCTCATCTTCTTTGGTGCGTGAAGAACTCCGAGGTTGAAATTCTTGTCCCCATTTTATAGATGAGCAATTCGAGGCGACAAGAGGTAAGGGCCTTACCCAGGGTAGCACACCAGAGGATTCAGGACTCAACAATTCTCTGTTTGCACCACAATTCCCCCCCACCCCCACTCACCCACTGCCTCCTGTTTTCAGGGCAAGTCTGTTACCCCAGCAAAGACAGTCTCTGTGATCCCCGCTCAGGGACCCAAAGCTAGAACTAACTGCACAGACTCCTCTTTCCTCTTGTTGTATAAACTTTGAAAATTAACCGATGGGAAAAAAAAAATAAATGGTTTGGTCTGGCAATTCCCCACCCTGACCCTCATTAGAAGGCTGGACAAGCCTACGCTACAGTGACCTCGTCAATCTCACTTACCCCCTCTCCTCCTGGAAGAGTTCTGCCAGTTCCAGAATCTAGCTTCAACCCCACTGCTCTGTTCCTTTGGAGATACTGTGAGAAGACACGCTTTACTGCAAGGCACCCAAATTGGAGGTTTTCCTCCAAGTAAATGCTCTCAATTCAGCATTTTCCGTCAGGTTGCAAGCTCAAGTTCAGGGTCACGTTAATTCTATGAAACTTCAGGACTGTCTGGCCTCCCCTTTTCTTGCACCATGACAAGCTACTGAACTGGCATTTCAGTAAGAACTAGAAATGAGGCAATTTCCCACCAGGGGATTTAAAAGACAGTCAGTGGATCTGCCTCCTATTTGTCTCTTGTAAAGAAAGCCCCTGCCCTGTTATACAGATTGCATTCATGCTGAGACTAAGTTTAAGCTGTATTCTGTCCAGTCTCTCATCTGTTCTGTCATTAATTGGAGCATAGATGCCTAATGGAAAGGGGTCACTTTCCATATTACAATGATCTGTTTGGACAATGGATCCCATTCTCTCCTGCTTGTGAGCACTAGAAAGGGGGCATTAAACTTGTTTCCCAGGGCGCTGGGGGAATGGTGCAGGTGCTGTTGCTCCTATAATGCACAAATTGAACCTTGGTGCCCTGAAAAAGTTTGTGCTGCCCTGTGTCCCTCAGCTAAACACTGGGGCGCTGCAGGAAGGCAAGGGCTCCCAGTCCCAGTGTAGGCAGGAAGCAGTGGTGTGCCTACCAGTCTGTTCCAGGAGCTGGCAAGCTACTGCCCACAGGCCAAAGCCCATCCAGTGCAGCCTGGTTTTTGTACATACAGTTTTACCCACTTGTTCACATCCCGTCTATGGCTGCTTCCACGTTACAGTGGCTGAGTGGTTGCAAAAGAGATCATATGGCCTGAGATCCTAAAGCATTTACTAACTGGCTTTTTACCAACATGGTTTGTTGCCTCCTGGCTGCTCTAGAACTGGGCAGTTCTGGTCCTGCCTTTGCTGGTGATGAAGTGTGACATGCTGAGCGAGTCGCATGGCTGCTAGGGAAGGACAGGGGATTAGGTGAGCGGCTTTCAGAACTTAAACACTAAGCCAAACACCGGCAGGGGAGCCCAAGCGGCCAGTGGTAGGGCTGGGAGTCTAGGGCAGGGAGTCCGAGTCTAGCATCCGCACTTCTCACTCCCATCCCGTACTCCCACCTGGGAAGCTGGGTCCCCGTGCTCCCGGAGCTTGCAATACCGTGATGGAATCAGAACCCAGAAGGCTCTGTTCCAGAGGCAGGGCAGGAGAGCCCACCCTGGGGTGGGCGTGGAATGAGCCTGGGCAGTGGTTCTCAAAGGGTGGTCCCCAGACCTGCAGCCTCACCTGGGGACTTCTTAGAGGTGCAGATTCTCAGACCTCGCCCGGACTTACTGAATCAGAAACTCGGGTAGGCCCAGCGTTTCAGCGCAGGAGAGGATTCTTATGCAAGCTCAAGTTGAAGAAGCAGTGAATGAGGGGAAAAGGCTAAGAACAGGCTTTAACCTGAGCGTGCAGGGCAGCATCTGGCCACCGCTGGGACCGCAGGCCCCTTGTGTGGAGGGCACGAGGAAGCTCTGGAACAGCACACAGCCCTGAGTGGAGTGGCCGCAGTCACTCTTGGAGAAGTCCAACTTGACTTCTGCCCCCGGCTCCCCACTGACCTCCGCTGGGTGCTACCGTCTGGCCCTCCCTTGCGTCACTCAAGACAGCCATCTCTGATCTGGAGGGGCCGAGTCCAGCTGCAGCCCCGCCACCCTGGCAACCTTAATAAAGCTGACATTTCCCTGTCTCCTCCGATTAGGCCATCGCTTTATCACTCTGCTTTCCTGGCTCTGGGTGCAATCTGCGTGTTGTGTGTCCACAGCACTATGTAATTGGCTCTAATGCAGCGATATTATCTGTGAGCATGTATCACATAATTGCAAAACCAGGCATCCACAGTAAGTGCCACGGCAGTCTCCCAGCCTGCCAAGCCTCCTGGGGTCCTCTTGGAACCCCTCCTCTTCCCCACCACACAGGTGAGGGTCCAGACTCCTTGGGTCAAACAGACCCTCTCGGTAGACTGGCCTGTTCATCCCCTGCCCCAGGGCAGGCTGCCTTCTCCTTAAGTCTAGATAAATAGGGTGGTTCCCTCCTTAAGGGTCTCCAGGAAGGAGACTCTTGGTGGGTCCTCAGCAGCCCTGGCAGTAGGATATCTTTTTTAAGTGAGCATGGAGATTCCTTGCCTTGTCCTTACAAATGTGGGAGCCCAATGGCCAGCACTCTAAGCCCGGAAGATATAACTACATCCGACAGTGCCTGCACTGAATTCACAAGGGATGATTCACAGGGGCGGGGCACAACCAGAGTAGGCAGCATCATTTCCTAAAGGGCAGCTGAGGGCGATCTCTGTGGCTGGACCCTAAGGGAAATACTACACGGCTGGCATGGGGGATGAAAAGCCCAGAGGGGTTCTGGTAGCCTGTGGACCTCAACAGGAGGGGCTGGGTAGGGTCTTATGTCTGCCCCTCCCTCTTGCCGGCTCAGACAGGGAGAGACGAATGCAACTGAGGCCACTTCGGACCCTCTGGGTGCCCGCTCTCCTCTCTGGCTCGCGTGTTAACAGAGGACTGGCTTGTGTGGGTCTTGCTTCATGGCTGCTGACTGGCAGTCATCATGGTGCGAGGTACCATGATACTAGATCCTTCCACACGTGCCTAGCTCCTGGGAATGGGAACGTTGTTGGCTGACCTGGCCCATTACAATGTGTATACGTGGCATCTCTGTGGATTTGGCCCTGGGAGAGAACACACTGAATGCCACCAGGGCTACCAAGGTTGAGAGAGGCACCCCCTAGCCTCACCCTCCCAGCCCAGGGTCTCTCCCCACCTGCGCTGCCTCAGCCCCGCTTGGGAGAAGCTCCCTGACTGCTTCTCTCCTATCAGGGCTGAACTTGCCTTTCTCGTCCAGCTCTACCGCACTGCTCCGATTTGGCTGGAGGCTCTAGGAAACTCCAGAAATCAGGAAGAATAACGTACAATAATGCATCCTTCGAGAAACCTAAACTGAATGTTATAGGTTCTCTCGTGAACTTTGCCTTCCTCTAACGAGCTGGACCAGTAAAGGATATTGCTCTGAGGTGAGCTTGCCAAGATCCTCCAATAAACACGTCCAGATAATAACAACCACAGCACTGATCCTGGCGATTACGTTTTTGCAGGGCGCACGCATTATCTCATTTAATTCTCCCAACGGTCCTGAGACACTCTTGTCATTTCCATTTTGGACCCCGGGAAGATCAGTGAGCTCCGCCCTGATCACCTGACCCTGGGGCTGCACAGCCAATATCCAAATCCAGAAAAGTGGGACACTGGGCCCTATGCTTTTAATCATTACACGAAACCGCCTCTTACAGGATTGCCTTCGACAGACGTCGGCTGTCCGATTCCCTGCCGTCCCGAGGTGGAGGTGAATCATACATTTTAGTGGCAGACTCAGCCCTCCCTGGCTTCGATGTGGCAGGGACCTTTGTGTTGGCCTCGCTGTCACGGCTGCTCAGAGCCACAGCATTGGCCCGACCCCCCTCTTGTCCAAGGAACAGAGAGTTCAGCACGGGGAGGAGGTGGTGGTAGAGGCTACACAGAAAGCAGGGCAATCACGGCTCAACGCCTTCCAAGGTCCAGGCCTCGGTGACAGGTCTCAGTGTCGCCAAAAGCCACCCTGACTGTTGGACTGGCTGACTGGGGTTTTTCAGAACATCTGGGAGGAACCAAGAGTCCAGATCTGCTCCTTAAGCAAAGCTCATCTTCTGCCTGTTTGGGACAGACAATGAGTCTCCGAGGGCATATGGGGCAGGAGGAATGAGAGAGACGGAGGGAGAGAGGTGCGAGAAGAGGGTGGGAAGCCATCTCTCTCCCATCACCTGCTCTCCTGGACCATCCTGGGTGCTGCGTATCACCGAGTTCCTTGATCTCCCTGCGGACCGTTTAAATTAAAGCTCATAACCATTGTGTGGGCATATAATGAAAACAACCGATGCTGCACTGATTAGCCCATTACTCTCAACTGTTAGAAACCATAATGACCTCACAAGGGGCCTTACTCACTGACGTATAGCAGTCGGGCTCTCATCTGACACCTCAAATTAGCAGCCAAAGCAGTAACAGCTGGGGTTTTTGTCTCAATATTTGTACCCAACTCTAAAGTGATTTGGCACCGGGTGAGCGTTATTTTTAAACACAGGGCTCTCACCGCCAAGCAACATTTTAAACGGTCTCCAGGTGTCATGTAAAACCCACAGAAATAAATAAAAACAATCAGCTGCCAATGTGGGCCTTTAATGATACGGATTCCTTAACAAAGGGCTTGTCTTTGGTTCTTCCTTCATTATATATTCATACTACAACGGGAAGAAACTCATCTCCTTCCACTCGGCAGAGCCTCGGTGTTTTTTTAAAAAAAAAAAATGCCGCAAAAGAAATGTAAAAAGTGGAAGAGCAAGAGAGAAAGATGAATCTTCAGCTCTCACCACTGCTCAGTCAGATGCTGGCGGTGTAAGTATACGTGATGCGCCACTGTTTTTGGTCCCTGGATTCTGAAGAACTCCTTACTCATCTGTTGAGATCATCACAAATACTGCCTAGTGGTGATTCAGAATGATTCAACAGCCTCCCAAGGACCAAAATAATTGTGAAATGTACCTTAAACGACCACATGAATGAGATGGCCCTTAGTCTCCTGATTCTATTTCATCATCTATAAACCGGGAGCCGGGACGATCAATCTTGTCTCCTACATTATTTAGAAACCAGGCAGGTTCCAGTGTGTCAAGATGTCTGTCGTGGGCTGAGGGTTGGAAGAATGACCTCCAACTTACAGAACTGGACAGGTGAGTTTGTAGCTGAGAGCGAGACAGACAGACAATTCCACCTGAGCTGCAGGTGAGCCGGGAAGAGAGCAAGAAGGGGAAAGTTCTTAAATAGCCACTGATGTGGGCGCTAAGCGAGGACAGAGAGCACCTCTCTCTCGTGCCCCGTTGTACAGGCAGGGCCCAGCTCAGTGTTTGGCACCTAGGACCACTTAACAAAAACTGACTGAACTGCCTGGAACCATCACTTCTCTTTTCAAAGGACCGTTGCTGTGCTGGAATGTAGGTGCAGCGCAGACAATTTTTTCCTTTGGTTAAAGAGAAAGCCAGACATCTAGAATTTTCTTTATGCCATCTCCTCGTTCCTCAATAGTGCTGACTAAATCACCTTAAGGAGCGAAAGTCACAAATGGAATACACCCGGGGGATGGATTTGGCTTGTAGATGCCAGTTTTGGGCCTCAGAACCCAACAGACTAATTTAACAATTTGAATCAAATATATATATTTAACATCTATATAGCACGTACGTGATATGTGATATACAGAAATAAGTACGTTAAAGTACCTTAATGGCATCGTGGTGCTATGTGGTTAACGCCGTGCCCCAACACTGTATCCCCTGCAGGGCAGTTACCGGCTGAGATGCGCCCCAACAACTGACTATTCAAATGAACTATCTTTAAAAACCATTGAAAATTAGTCAATGCTCTCCACCCCGCCCCCGATGTCATTACTCAGGGGCAAAGAGCCCTGAAGAGGTGTCTGTTTCTAGGGAAAAACTGTGTTCTGCCAGTTATGTGCACTCTTGTCTGCTGTCTGCACACTACTCACCAGCTCTGCGGCTAAACATGGAAGTTTTCTTGTGTACTGTTCAAAACTAAGCCACTTCAGAGCTGTCAGCAGAAAAAAACTGAAAAGAAACTCTTTGCAGGAAGGAGGCTGTGCTCTTGGGCTGAGAGGTCAGAGAGACCTTGTTTTTGCCCACAGGTATTTGTAAGTGGGGGGCGGGGGGGGACTGGACTCTCTCAGGGATCTGGGGACAATTTACACCTTCAGCTATTTGGGCTCAAAGATGGGCAGGGGTCCCTGGTGCTTACTCACTGGGCCTCTGGTCACCCCTGGCAGCTGGGACCAATGATGCAGAATTTGATCTCTTCCCTTGACAGCCTCCTGTTGGGGCACTCCCTCATGCAGAGGCTGCAGAATTGGAAGATCCTAGAAAGGGAGGCTGTGGTCCCCATGGCGAATGTAAAAATGTTCCCTCTGGCAAAATGCTGGAGATTAAGGGATGATGCTCCGAGGGACAGGACACAGAGGCTGGCTTCGCTAATTTTTGTTTCCTGTCTGCTGATAAAGGGAAAGGGTAGATGGCAATATGTAGCATTGGATTGACAGTCAAACAGACCCATTTTCTGGCCTGGCTCTTCCACGACATTTTCCTACGACCGTGGGCAAGTCACAGCCTTTCTAGGGGAGTTTCTTTCTCTTAAAATGAAGTGGTGGGACCAGGGGACCTCCAGGGTCTTTCCAGCCTACAGTTTCACTCTCTGATTCCAAATGGACTGGTGCTGGCTCTAAAATGGCAATCCTGGAATGGGAACAGCTTTCCAGAAGCCCATGGAAGGGGTTGCGGATGCCCAGATCGCTCCAGATCCGCATAAAGACAGGACATCTGGTCAAACTCTGATGGACGTTGCAACCACCCCCCGCTGTGCAGCATTCGGAAAGAGTTGCGCGGGCTCAGCTCTTTTTCTTTCCCTTTATGCAGACGCCAGGCTCAGCTTCTGTGGGGTTAACAGGCTTGCTTCCCTGACCGCCTGCTGCATCTTCAGCTTCTGTATAGAGAAGGGACGGGTCCAGACACGGGAGCGATTTTCCTACCCAGCTGACTTTGTGGAAGTCATCTGCAGAGCTGATAGAAGTGAATAATTGGGATCCAGAAAGTAATGCATGCAGAGGGTTCTGCTTTGGTGGGAGACGGTTTTAATATTCATACTCCTGGGTTTCAGTGAAAAAGGGTCTTTGGAGGGTATAAGATCCAGATGTTGTAATTAAGAGAGAGAAAGGGCAGAGTGGAGGGTGAGGGATGTGGCAGGTATTTCAAAGTATTTAGTTTCAGAAAACACACTGTTTAAACACTGCGCTTTTTCATGGATGTGAAAAGGCTCCATGGGATTGGAGCAGGGCAGGCAGGAAGGCAGGTGGGAGCTATTGGAGATCTGCAGAGGGCACGCCCTGTCCACATGCGGTACTTCCACTCAGCTCCAAACCTGCACCGCCCAGTAAGGCAGCCACGAGCTGAAAGGGGCGATTTAAATTTAAATCAACGAAAATTAAATAAAGTTAAACATCGTGTTTCTCAGTTGCACATTTCAAGTGCTCAGGAGTCACACGTGGCTAGTGGCTATCACAATGGACCGCTCACATATGAAATATTTCCTTCATCACAGAAAGTCCTGTTGGACGGCACTGCTCCAGGCCATCACAGCCACGTGTGAACCCAGGATGGTCACAGCTTCTAAATATTCAAGAGAAGTTGAAATCATACACTTCTCAATAAAATTACCCAAGATCGAAGTGTTGGGAACTAATTCTAATTTTTTTAAACACTGGAAAGACAAAAACATTTTTTAAATGAAACCTCCCCTCTGCAGGTTTCATTCAACCAATGACTAAAACAGGGCCAACCGTTGGGGCCCTCTGACTTAGTTGTAAGTCAAAAGAGAATGAGCTGTATATTGCTTTTCTATGGTGAGTTCAAATGTGGCCTTGGAGAAACAGGACCATTCATCCTTCCTCCTCACCATCCCTTGCTCATGAACGCCTTCAAAGATAGAAGATGAGAGCTCAGGGAAAGGTAACAATGATGCTCTGATTCGCCCCAGCTCTGTGTCTCTGTGTCTTCCCTATTCCTTCCTCCCCTTCATGAAGCCAACTAACGGAGAGGGGATCAATCTCCTGCTTGAGTTCCCAGGATCTTGGCCTCCAGGACCCAGTTCGGTAGAGTAATGGACTCTCAGCTACCGGCCACCCAAGCCATCCGATCTTCCATATACTCAGTGGAAGTGGCAGCAGCAGGCATAGGCAGGTTCGGCTAAGGGGATTCAAGAGCTGGTAAGGGGCAGGATACTAAGCGGTCACCAAAGCCACCGCTGGCAGCTAGGGGGTGGAGAAAGGGCAGAGTCTGACCATCGGCACAGAAGCGTCTTCTCACGCCTGCACTGAAGCTCCACTTTGGGAGTGATCTGACACCCCACCCCCGTCCCTCCCAAGGCATTCGGCAGCTGTGAGGCATTCCCCCACGGCCTCCTTCCTCTTGTCCCTGAGAGAAAACCCTCTGGAAATCTTTTTTCAAAGGTATTTTTCCATTTAGTTTTAGGCGGGACAAAGCAAACCATAAGGCTGCTCCTGAACCTAGTTTATCAGGCTTGAATCTCAGCCAGAGATCTGGTGGCTGGAGTCTACAGCCCTCGGGGACACCAAGACTTCACTTTGGTGGAAGACGGTTTTAATAACCATACTCCTGGGTTTCAGTGGAAACGGGTCTTTGCAGGGATATAAGATCCAGATGTTGAAATAAAGAGAGAAAGAGCAGAGTGGAGGGTGAGGGACGTGGCAGGCATTTCAAAGTATTTAGAGCCAGAAAATACACTGTTTAAACACTGTGCTTATTCATGGATTTGAAAAGCCTCCAGAAGTTTGGAGCATGGGAGGCAGGGAAGCAGGTGGGAGCTATTGGAGATCTGCAGAGGGCGTGCCCTGTCCACATGCGGTACTCCCACCCAGCTCCAAATCTGCACTATCCAGGAAGGCAGCACTACCATTACCTGAGTCCACCTAAGTGTCACTCACAGGACACGCTGACCATGGGAGTCTTGCTAATTCAAGACCGTCTTAAAGTACGATTCAATGATCTTCACCATATCCTTAGCTCAGGGATGTACATCACTACATTCTCAGTTCAGAAGACTAAACTAGCCTTTACGGGAACAGGAAAATGAAATAACATGGAAACCACTAGAACCCCTCCAGATTCTAGTTACTTGGACTGTTAAAAGTGCTACTTATTTAAATAGAAAAAAAAAAAAACTCTGACATTTCAAAGAAATGTTCGCTTTTCCCTTAAGCTGATATTCTCAAAACCAAGCCTGTTATTTGAAGAGCTTGACTAGGATCCGGCTCCAGGCTGGGAGACTATGAATGAAGGGTGTGCGTTTATGGGAAACTCAGTTCCCTTTCAAGTGCGCTGGGGGCTGAATGGAAGTTACCAATGCTTTCCACAAGGCGCAATCTTAATCCTGATCGCCTCAACAAATCTCAATTTGCAGCACAGTACCAAAAAAAAAAAAAAAAAAAAAATCATACTCTGGAGATATTTTAAGACTTACATTAAGCAATGACAGCTCTATATTCAAAGCTATGTCATGACTAAACACCCTGATTCCAACGGCTGTTGAAACAAATAAAATGTTTGCCTCTCCCAGAGAAACCCAGGAGAGACGTTTTATAAATAAATGAAAATGAATCTTGTCTCTGTTAGAAAACACCAATTTTCACCATGCCTCTAATTTTGTTCATTATTAAAAAGGCAAAAAGGAAAAAAAAATCCCCGCTTAGCTGAAGGAATAAAAGACCAAAGGTAATGTGAGAAACGTGCTGTTTCAGTAAAATACTACATTGCTCAACATTTAAAATAATTCTAGGACAACCACAACCATGGTTCTGTTCAGGGTTGAGACATAACAGAGAACCTTGAGCCTGGGGTGTGGAAAACTTCAAATTCAGTTCATTACAATTGCCTCTCCACATCTGCTGGTTCCGCATCCCAGACCTAACCGACAGTAGGCGGATCGGTGGGATACAGGATCCGCGGATGCAGAGGGTGGAACCAAATTTCAACTCAGTGTGAACTTTAACTGACCACCTACTATGGGCCAGACTTGTGCAAGGTTCTAGAGATCAGGCAGTGTGCAGTACAGGAATATTTTTCAACTTTGATGTTTATAAGCATCCTGATTGGACATCTGCTATTTGCCAGCCACACGCCTGAGGGATCTCCTTCAGTCCATACAACTAGCCTAGAGGGTAATATTACTCCTCTTTTTCAAGAAAATGAACCCCAAACCACCCAATTTGGTGAAGCTGGTTTGGCCACCAGTCTGATGGGAGGACAGTAATCACCCCAAGCAGCTCAGCCTCCATTGTCCGGGGCAGTTTCACAGAATGGGACGTGAGACTGATTAAGCTGACGTCACAGGTTTAGATCTGAGCATCCTGGGGGTCAACTTCTCAAACAAACAAACAAAAAAGCCTGTGCTTCCTCAATTATTCTGGACATTTCCCACAGCTATTAATCTCACCAATGCATGCAACTGTCTTGTGTTTTGGTATGTCTGCTCTGGTACGTATTTTTTAACTTCAGTTTTTTGTAGCAGGGCAGTTAAGTGCGGGGGCTCAAACCCCAGGCGGAGCTGGATTTGATACTGGAAGAGTAATTCCCCTCTGCTTGTCAGTGTCACCCTGGAGAAGTTGCTCAACTTCTCTAAGAAAGCCTCAGTTTCCTCACTGGTGAGAGCTGGTTACCAAGATCCACCTTGTAAGGGGAGAGCGGCTACGTAAAATGCGACATTCTAATGTTTTATCACAGTGCCTGGAAGATAGCAGATGCTAAAACATGGAGGCTATGAGAGTAATTATCATATTTATAATAACTATGATAATAATTGGTATGATATCATTACATTATATAATATATCAATACATCATTATTTGTTAATCAGAACATCTGGATCCACACCCAGAGGACACTCATTTGAAGTGGAGAAAACACCACCATTTGCATTAAGCTCTGGACCAACCGTGTCTATAAATGTCCCAACACGCAGTGCCCAGCACCCCTCAGCTGGGACAACCACCCTAATCTGGGTATCAGGATGGTCATCAAATTTCTTTTTCCCTGCCTTCTTGTTATACCAGAAGAGGACTTTCTTCTACATTCTCTTTCTGTACCTACAAGTAGGGCTCGGAGTCAGGCCATGTCATGCCTGACGGAACGTGGCTGAATGAGGACTGCGCTCAGAGTTTGGTTAATTCCCACCACTGCTTTAACGCTTGACTTTCTTTTCTCTAAACGAGGACTGAGAGGTTGCTCATTACACAGGCCGACGCTGGGGTCTAGAGAGGAAGAAACGGGGGGGGGGCGTATTCATCTCTTATTTCTTATCGTATGCACAAACCCAATTACAACTGTTTTAAAATCGAAGGGAATCTGGAGGCACGTTCAACTCTTGAGAAGAACGTCCCGGAAGATGAGGCATGCGACGTTCCTGATGGCTTCGGAGGTGTCCTTGTTCGGTCTGGGAGTCTTCGACTCCACGTCACCTACCTCTGTCTCTGCATGTCTATTCAACAGCTCTGGTAAGCGCCAGGCTTTAGCGCATGATCCGCCAGAGCACCTGCTCATTTAAAGCTTTTCTGTCCCCGGCGGAGTGTGCCCTTGCTTCTAAAGTGGATTAAAGCAGGGGCTGCCCAGGCTGGCGGGTCACTGAAGCGGGTGGAGGTCGGTGGGCAAGTGGAGTCTACATACCCCATCTCAGGCGGGGTATGTGCTTTTCAGCCACAAATGACCACTGCAATGCAGAAATGCAGCCCAGGGTTGCCAATGCTTCTGGTTTGCCCCAGTCCAAGGCTGGAATTCTGGACTTTTAAAAAAAATAACATACATTTTCAATATGAAATACTGATTTCAAATTGTAAAAAACACTCAACTGAATTAAAAAAAAAAAAAACACCTCATCTGCAGTCAGTAGTCTAGTTTGCAACCGCTGGTTTCAAAAAAGCTGAAAGCAGAATCACGCTTTCTTTCTGTCGTGGACTACAGTTTGCCCTCTCCCAATCTCCTAAATAATATAAAGCATTTAATGAGGGGTTTTGAAAGGACAACTGTGATTAGGGTCCTCAGCCTTGCCAGGGGATTGCTTCTGAACAGCCTCATTGCACGGAGATGCCCACTGCAGGCAAAGAACATGGGATCGGAGTCCAGAGACCAAGGTTCTCTTCCTTTGTGCTGTTGCCCTTGGCAAGTCTCCTAGCTAGGGCCAGGATGAGAGCAAGGGAAGTGGGGTGCCCTGGACACAAAATATTAGGCAGCATGGGCCTCCCTCTAGTTCTGACCCTGTTCTCAACCTTTTCATGCCTTATCTCAACAATAAGAGGTCATCCTGGAGACATCTAAGGTCCTCCCATAGCCTGCTGATAATAATGTCATGAAACTTCCAAAATTGGTAAGTGACATGAATGGGAGCGAGGCTTTCAAAACAGCACACAGTGGTTATCTGCAGACCTGTCGGATCGACGGGGAATCTGGCCAGTACTTGTGATTTATCAAGGGCAGACCACGCACTGAGAGCATTTTCAGGATGTGTTCCTGACATCTTTGGTTTGGCATTTTGGGCAGCGTATCTACTGAACTGATATGCTCAGAAGACAATGTCTGAGAATCTTTTCTCTTCTCCTGCAATACTATTGAAAAAAAAAATCAAATATTTTACTAACTAGGTTTTCTTGTTTTTGTTTCACTTGTCCATACTCTTAAAATTCTTTTCCCATTAACTACTTTTTCTGGCCCAGGATGGCAGGTTGGGCAGGGAGGAGCCCGGTAACATTGGTGCAATGCCTGGCAGTCCTCAATCTAGCTGGCAGGGGCTAGAACCCCAGGGCTTAGAGGGTCTCCACACACAGTTCCGGACCAGCCAGGGAAGTGCAGTCTCGGCATATCTGACTGCGGTTTAAACACGCCTTACTCCGGTAAAACCTTAGATATGAACCACCAAACATACAGAACGAGTGGAAATGAAGGGTCCATGATTTGGGCAACAGAAGGGTGGCTGAGTCACAGAAAGCTAGGGTCCCTCAGTTAAGAAACCTAAGCTCCCTACAGAAAGCTGGGGCTGTATTTTAGGGAGGTCTGGAGAACGGAGCCCCCAAACTGTCGGGTGCCAAAGTCAATCGGCGACATCCAGAAGTGAGAGTAAGTCACCTCTGGGACTAGAACGTATGTCGGCGGAAGAGCAGGATGACTTTTCTCTCCCTGGCGAGTCTCATTTACCTTCCACTTTGTGGGGACCCATCGCTGAGTAAAGGGAATGACAATCTCACGAGCTGTGGGAGGCTCTGGCGGTCTCCTCGGCAGGACTGCGAGGCACGGCCTCAACCAGTCCTCAGGGCCAGTTCACAAGCCCCTGCGGCACACGCTGGCCATGCTTCTGGGGAGCCAACGCCACGAGAGCCTTAGCAACACAGATCAGAAAGGCAGCTTGGGAGAAGGGTTAAGCGCACGGGTTCTGCTGCTTGCTAGTTAAGCCGTTGCTTGGTTTCTCTGAAATGGGAATTCCTCTGGAAAAGGAGGGCGACAGTAAGAGTTTCATGGAGGGGTTGTGAGGATGCAAAGAGAGAACGGATGTAAAGGCGCTGCTTTTCGTGTCGGGTACCAGCACCTCCACAGTGAAGGTCAGCTGTCATCACCCGCCTTACGATTCCTCCTCCGCAGTGGTGCGGGAGCCTTGACAAGTTTCGCCCATACTATGCTTTCCTCCTTCCTCCCTTTTCTGGCTGCCTGGAGAGGGGAGGGTGGTGGCTCTCTCCCTTTGTCTACCATACCCTGTGCTGGACATCCCCCCAGGGGGCCTGAGTTAAAAATGAGGTTGCGGTGGGCACATTTCACACTTTCCCAACCGTGCACGGTTCCTCATGCCTCACTGCCAGGGCTTCCCGCCCCAACTCACCTCCTAGGTTCTATTCAATGTGACCGGTGCGGCCGACCTCAGCCCCGATGGAAAGGAGTTCATGGTATATCCACCCACAGAAAGAATGGAATAACAGAGTGATCCCATGTGAAATAGTTCCACTAGCAGTTTTTGTCCATACACTTAATTTTCAGAGATAATTTTCATGAAGTAATCAGGAGTCTTATACTGCACACTTCCTTATGTCACAGAGAAAACACACTCCAAATACTAGATTTTGTCTTCTTGCTTTGCAGACTTTAGAAGCGTGAGATGCTTAAAGATGACCTTTGTGGGGACAGAGTGTTTTGAACTCCTCTCTCTGTCTGCCTCTGTCTCTCTGAAGAATTTACAAAGTTACTGTATGATGCCCTCACTTAGTTCCTATTTATTATTTCATTGTCAAGTTTCTCTATGGTGTCTAAGTTGTGATTACAGAGAAATCTTTTAACATGTCAATGTGTAGATGAGATTTGGAAGGTCTGGGGGTGGGACGGGGAGGTTCTTTAGATGGAGATGTCAGCTCCAGCCAATTTCAGGATGGCTCGCTATTAAGATGGATGGTTCCAAAGCTGTGTGCCTCTGCTGGAAATTAAAAACCCATGGAATAACTGATTATGATTAATTTTAAGTACTTAGCCATGTGAAGCCAAATGAGAGTGTCTTTAAAACAAAGCTATTGATCTAGCTTTGTTTGGAATTGAGAAGATAAACTAATCAGATCCTGTGGGCTCTTTACAATGATTGAGAATGAAGACTTTCTTTTTTAAATCACAGGCTTTTAAGCTTCAAGTTTGAGAGACCTAGGGTATCTGGATAAAAAATATTTTCATATTGTCATAGCACACATCAGAAAGGGGCAGTCCAATTCTGTCCTGGACAGGGGTTTGATGGAGATGAGGGCATGGTGGGGAGAAAGTTAGGGATATGAAGGGGACATCATTTAGAGAGCCCCACCTACGTAGTATGTAAGGCATCAGAGTTAAGGAAACAGACTCAGAGAAGCAGACTAGCCCGGCCAATGTCCCACCACATCTGGGACCCCACACCCAGGTGTGTCTGACGGTACGCCCACCCCTCTCCCCCCAGACAGCCTTCCTGGTGAGGCGAGATGACACCACTCCTGGTCGACAGATCTAACACGTGGGCTGTCAGGTCGTCACAGCTGTTTCGTGGCAGCTGGTGACTTCTATTTCCCGGTCTCTTCCCAGGGAATTTTCTCATCCGTCTCAAGAAGAAGGTGATATGCTCCTGGCAAGCCCTTTTTACAGAGGCTTTTTTGCAGGCAGGGAAAAATCGCGCCTCCCTTTCTCAGCTCCAGCCTCTTGATAACAGAAGTCCTGGGTTACTAAACTGGGGCTGGCATCCTCTCCCTAGCAGACACGCATTTGTTGCTGGTTCCGGGGTCAGAGTTTGGGTGAGGTGAGACCATCCATCTTAGGAATGACAACCTGACCTCTCTGGCTGTGGGTCCTGCCTTTTCTGTACCGGGAACTCTCGGCTTTCATCCGATTTCCAGCAGCCTGCAGCATCAGCATCCCCTTTGATTTCCCGTGATTCCTCTTGGAATCACCTTCCTCTCACACAACGTGGAGAGGATGTCTCCAACCCGTTGCTACTGTCTGCGGGGCCAGGTGAAAAGGAAGGTGGAAGGAGGAACTTCCTTTAATGGATAAAGGGATATTTTAATATATTCATTCATTCATTTATTTGACATTTATTCATTCTTCTGGAAGTCAGAGATATGTAACCTGGTGACTATGTAATTTTTTTTATTTTTCAGGGGGATGCTCAACACATCCTACTGTTATCATTCTGGCTCAAACTATACCATCAGAATTATTTTTAGAAGCAAGGAATTACAGAACTTGGAAAGGGGAAGTCACCCCAAGATATAGCAGCCACCCCTTTCGTTTTTCATATGAGAAAACTGAGGCTCCCATCATAGAAGAGACTCACCCAAGGTCACACAGCTAATTCAGGGGCCGAGCAGGGACTGGACCTCACATCTCCTGATGCAAGTTCTGCCAGGCTTTATTGCCTTCCTCTCCAGGTTTCCCCAAATCAGGGACAGCTGGGAGGGTAGTTTTGGGGGAGAACTGTCAAAATGTTTTCTTACACAATTCAATTTTAGTTTGAATGACCCCAGGATGACTCCTAGCTGACTTTCCCCCTGGAAATCAGGTTTCCTTAGCTAGACCCATTTGAAAATCCAGAACACAGAAAGGCAGCTACACATTTTTTCCCCAGACAAGGTACACACGGTGGTCTTCTGGGAAGGCGGCCCTCACCTCTCATTCTCCCCCACACCCCCGTCACTTTAAGGTTACTGCTTAAACTTTGGGTTTAAACCTGAGATGAGATCCCCAGAACAGTGGCGATGACTGGACTTTACCAGGCTGCTTGGCATTTCCCCTGGTCCTGTGCCAAAGTAGCCTTCTGATTCTGGGTGATTCCAGCCAACCCCCTGGTGCAGCCCCTTTCTCATCTCCCAGACCTGTAACCTGTGTCTCGGTAAGCTCACATTCAGACTCCCCTGAATGCTCTGGCAGGCGCTGGGGGTCTTAACTCCAGCCCATCTGTTTCACCCAGCAACAAATACCGCGGGAGCATCGGGGGAGAAAGGACTCAATGGAGACTTAATTAGCAGGAACCCCAGGCTGCGGGAGGTGAGAAATCACACTTTGCTGCCCACAAACACTTTGGCCAAGGTGAGCCGGAGGGATCTCCCCGGCTCCCAGTTTTAATAGCACTGCAGCAGAAGACACAGGAATGCATCCACAGGGACCCCCCGGCACACACACTCCCCCGCTCCCCACCTCACCCGGACACACTCGCACAGACGCACACAAGGCAGCGATCGCAAAAGGCACTCACAGGATCTCCAGATCGCGCAGCGCTCGGAAGGCTCCATCTTCAATGCAGCCGATGCGGTTGTTGTCCAGCTGCCTGTGGGGAAGCAAGGGGAGAGCATGAAGGCTGCGCGGGGCAGCGCCGAGGGGCCGGGCGGCCGAGGTCCCCCGAGCGCCGGGCCCTCCGCCCCGCGCCGCCGGCTCTGCTCGTCCCCGCCAGGAGCTCGCGCAGAGCCAGCCTGTCTGCCACGCTGCTCGCCTCTCCGCTCTGACTGTCTGGGGGAACCACACAGACGAGCGCTCCTAAGGCTGTCAGGTCTCAGTAAATATTAATTGCGCATTTTTTTTTTTTTAGGCAGAAGGGAGTAATTTCATTACATTAGGGCATCCAATCCATTACGAGCTCTTACCGTCATGTCACTGAAACAATTTCATTAAGCTAAAGGCCTGTAAATCATTGGAGGTCACTGCTCTGCCCTCCGTGACCTCCCAGAATGCTTTCTTCCCCCCTCTCTCCCGCTCCCTGGCTCCCTTTTACTGGAAGTTGCAGTCTTCTGCTCTGACACAGTGCTAAATCTCAAGGCTTTATCTGCCCAAGAGCGGTGAGGGTGCATGGGGAATATACCAATTCCAAATTAGACTCAACTAATCTAATTTTATAGTCTTTTTATTATTCTAAGCACCAAATGTCTGTGGTGGTTTGATGCCTCCGTGCTTTGTTATGGGGCCCATCTGGTAGGTCATTCTACTGAAGCATTTTCTGACTAAATACAGATTCTCTCAAACTGCAGCAACCAGCATCAACATTAAAGAAATTCATTGATGGAAGTGTTCCTGATGAGGGGGAAAAAAAAAGGAATATTGTTATGGCCTTAAAGATGTACCACTTAAATTTAAATTGGGGAGAATTAAATGCACCTCTTTTGGGACTTTTTTTCCCCCCACTTATTTCCCTTTCCATCTTATAAGCACGAAGATCAAGTTTTTTATTTTTATTTTTTTAAAAGATGCCTTAACTGATATACATTCTAGCTGGGGACTGGGTTATTTCAGCTGAGGGATAACAGATAGACACCATGATCTCAAATCAAAATGTGCCTGATGTGTACAGGTCAGGAGATTTACCGTGACCACATTCCAACTTAAATATCACCTATTATAAATATATAACTTGCTTAATTTAAAAAAAGGTGTTACACAGAAAATGGTTATTATTACTAGACTATTATACTTTTTTGTGCAGAACACACCACACGGTCTTTGGGGGAACTGGCCGAAAGAAGTACTCCTTCCGAGACTCCTTTATCTTTTGTCTCAGCCAAAAATCAGCCCATCTCAGGTGGGAGGCTCTCCTGATACTGGAATCTTCATTTGAAACTTGTGCTAATCTATTCTAAGACAACTCTCCGCAGAAGATGTGTCAAAGCTCCCTTTGGTAGCCAGCCCTCTTGGAGCATTTTATAGCCTGCTGAAGGAAGGTGGAATTATGATTAAAATCTTTATTATCATTGAAAAAAATACATAGATGTAAGATTGTGTAAAGGTGCGTGAATGAAATTCGCACAATCAGAGTGATGGAGTGCATCGCCGCGGAGGGGCTTTGCCGCGGTCTCATGGGGGCTTGACTTGTCTCAAAAAACGCTCATGATGCAACACACTAGACGTTTAGAATGAAAGGACAAGCAGGACATGGGTGTCTCGAGAAGCAGAAGCACTCTGCAGGTTGACTAGTTCTGTGTCTGGTGTTCAGAGGTCTTGCTGACGCCGACTCACATGGGACCTCAGCGTTCCTGCTACCCCGCATTTTTCCGGAGCCTCTCCTAACGTGAGTTTATGGAGCGCTCTTTTTGTAGACTTCCCGTAAGTGTTGGGCCGCCCATGCCCCGCAAAGGCTCTATGAAGGCAGTCTAGTTCTACTGCCCAACTTCCAGATTTATCATCAGTTTAAGGGCCAATGAATCAACAGCTCCTGTCCCACGTCAAGGCCACCAACCCTTACCAAGCAGAAATGTAGTGGAGCTGGCTTTGGGCTCCAAGAAATTGTTCGATGAACGTGCTGAATTCGGCAAAAACGGCACCATCCACCCAAGTAGAAAAGTATCTAAATCATCAAATTGGGAAGCGCAGGGCAGCGAGAAGAGGCGGCAGTAAGCGGCCCATCTGCTTTTGTGCAGACATTTAGAGAGGTCCTGGCTATTAAAATACTATTGATTTGCTAGATTTGTGAAGCATTTTCTATTCCTCTTCTTTAGGAGAGCACCAGGAACCAAACAGGATGCTCTAAATACACAGAAGTTTATGTGGAAAGAATGCAATTTGCAGGGGAGAAGAAACTCATAGAAGAGAAAAAATGAAGTCGTAGAAAGAAGCTTACTAACTACTATAGATAAAACATAAACAAACAACAAGGTCTTACTGCATAGCACAGGGAACTACATTCGATTCCTTGTAATAGGCTATAATGAAAAAGAACGTGAAAAGGAATATATATATATGTATGTATAACTGTATCACTGTGCTGTACACCAGAAACTAACCCAACTTTGTGAATCAACTAGTTCAACTTAAAAAGAAAAGATAATAGAAAAAATTTAAAAGGGTAGAGGGAAAGGAGATGAGCAAAAGATAAAAAAAAAAAAAAAAAAAAAAATCTGCTACTCAGTGTTCCACCAGCGTCTTGCAACCCAGGAGACAGAAGTGGTGGGGACGAAGGTCTCTGAGAGGACCCTGCTCACGTTAAGGCTCAAAGCGGAGATGTCTGCTACGTTATCAATTACGTGATGTTTAAATAGTTTCAGCGGGTGGCACGTGCCGGCACCTTGCCGTTCATTAGTAATGGGGAAAACCGAGCTTTAACGTAAGCATCTCTGTGGGTGTATTTTACAGGGTATTTTGGAACATATGAAATGTGTCAAAATTTAAAATATTTATGCTGAAGTGTGCTTTTCTGGAAGACATTTATCATAACCAAGATTGTCTCCTTTCATTCTAGTCACAGATAAACAGTCTCCCTGCCTCGGTGTTAGAGTCGCTCCCGAGATGCACCGTTCATACGGAAGTCCACAGGGGGAGGGCCTGCGAGGGTCCTGTCAGGCAAACGGAGACCTGAGTTGCTTCACCTCCCAGCTATGATATCTCCATGGCACTGAGCATCAGCGTGTTCGCAAAACGCTCATTAATTGTCTGCAATCAATTCTGATATTTCATGCAAATAAGCTTGGTCCCTAAAACAAAGTAAATACACGCTTGGTTCGGACAAGGTTTCTTCTTTCTAAATTACATCTCAGACACACGCAAGTTAGTCCTGAGGCACAGGAGAGGGAGAGGAAATAAGTGCAAACCCAAGTGTTTCTTCGCGGGTGTGGGAGGGTAGTGCAGTTAGGCACACAGAGAACCTTCCAGAGCGAAGGCCAAAACATCTGACTTGGCCATTTGCTTCTGGGGGTTGATGGAGGCCGCTGACATGTGTTCTAAGCTCTCAGGTCCAAGGTCCATACTGTGCCTTTGAAAAGACTCATTCAACGATCCTCTCAGAAATAAATTAAAAAAAAAGTCCATTGCCCACTGCACACAAATCGCCATTACTCAGGAGGCCCGGGCCAAGGAACTTTGGAAGTGGAGCGCTGAGAACTCAGCAGTCGGCGAGTGCCTGGCAGCTCTCTTTCTAGTGTCCCTTGGCCAGAAGTGGGTTACCACACTGCTACTGAATCCTGTCTTCCTACCACACAGAATAACCTACCCCAGTGCCTAGCATAGTGCCAGGAACTTCACAGCTGGTCATGTGCAGCTGCAGAATGAGTCCTCCTAGGGCAGGCGTGGTAGGGCTGGGCCCAAATTTATAAGGCAGAAAGCGCTAAGCCGAGCCACGCTGTCCTGGCTGTGGCCCTCTGGCCCCACCACTAACAGT
Organism: Camelus bactrianus; assembly: GCF_048773025.1. Classification (NCBI taxonomy): domain Eukaryota; kingdom Metazoa; phylum Chordata; class Mammalia; order Artiodactyla; family Camelidae; genus Camelus; species Camelus bactrianus. The sequence goes on along the minus strand of NC_133560.1, from coordinate 13,549,983 downwards.
GCAGAGCGATGGAGCGTTCCCGGAATGAGAAAGAGGGCTGCCTTTCTGCCCCACAGATCTCTGCTAGCGAGCATTTGGGGGAGGCCGTTTGGAAGAAAGGGAGATTTCCATGTGCACAGAGTGAAGATGAGGAGCAGGAAGGCAGTGGATAGAGGGACGGCGAAGGTTGGCTGTATTTTTTTTTTTTTTGAGGCGACTTTTATGATCCTCTCCTTCATACAGAATACTCCGTGTGATTTACACTCTCTTGCCTGTGAATAAGGCGAGAAGCCCCCGCAGCTTCATGGTATTAAATTAACTGCTCTAATTTCCCTGGGCAGCTCAGGTTTCGGCAAACAACGCTGAGAGCTAAAACGATACCGGAGTCCATTCAGAAAGGGATCCTCAGACAAGAACTAAATGTAGACTCCCCGAGAGGAGGTTTCTGACTACTGTATTTTTATACTCTGAGACTATAAACAAGTCAGAAAGGAAAGCCAGCGGGAGTGAGGGCTTAAAATAATCTCCACAAACAGCAGACAGGGAGACTGCGCTTTTGTAAGAATTCCCCTCTGTAAGCGTAGTGCTATCACAATTCATCTCTTTCGATCACAATTTCAAATTTCATCACTGAAGCGGGATAGAAATATTTTTTGGCGGTTCAAACATGGAAAGAAGCCTATCTAAATCCTCAAAAAAGGAGCTTCAAAAAAAAAAACTGGTTACAATTTTAAGAGCAGATGTACCTATCTCCCCAACACCAGCACCACCAGCACCACCAGCACACAAGAACAAAAGAAGAAAGATGGTTTTATGATTTCAAGGATGCATATGAGGCTGCAGAAGGAACACCTTGAAAGGAGAAATCTCCAGAAACAGGCTTTGGATAGCTGGGAGAAGTGAACAATTCCTAACTAGTTATCCAGATGCAAGGTTGACATACCAGGGTACGTCTGCCCAGATGTTCACTTCTCATCCAGATGTTCTGGGAGCCCCAGTGCCTCGGCCCATGGATGGTTAAACCTAGCCTCGGGGCACTGTCACTCCGGGGGCCCCAAATCCAGCTGCAGTGTTTCGCTCCAGGACTGGGGTCCTCCTCATGCTAAGTGGGGAAGGGAGCTAAGGTTCGGCACCTTTTGGAGTTAGTTAAACAGTTTGCCGATTTCTGAGCAAAACTACCTATACGAAATGCACAAGATCAGTGGAAGGACTTCTCCATGAAATGCAAGAGGGAAGTCTTACTTAGACATTCAAAGCAAGTCTGTGGTCTCGGAATCCAACAATTAACGAACCCGTAAGAGCAAATGAGTATTATCAGATGTTCACACTGTATTAGGTACCCGGGATACAGAATGACATGTGAGATGTCCTTTGAAAATATTTGAAAAGTTACCACCTGTGGTCTTTACATCTCAATTACCTTAAAAGGTATAAGAGAATTCTAAAAACTGAGCTAATTTGAATTTGTTTTTGATGAAATATATATGTTCCTACATATGCATATTCAAAGTGTATTTCTTTTTCTAACCCTGAGGATAGATAGAATGTTGCCACTATGAACAAAAAACCTGGGAAATCCCAGCTTACGTAAAACAAGCCATAAGACAAAGCATGGAGTAGCCTTCACCTGCTTTTCCTTTCTCCCTGTTAACCAACTGTACTTTTAGCAGAAAACAAGAAATCTAGCAGTGCTGCTGAAGGTTGTCTTATACAACAGTTTAACATTCTAAAAAATCATTATTGAAAAACAAATTATAAAAGCTTTTGTCTTCTGCTGGCTGGGGTCTTCAAAAGAAAAAAAAAATAAAGCTCAAGGTTATTTTAACCGTCAAAAGGAAAAAAAAAAGTGTTCAAAAGAAATGCATACACTTCATGTAATTGAGTACTGGTCACACTTTGTAGGCAAATCAAACACTTGATCCAAGCCACGGTCTGCTAATGAATTGTCACTGCCTCTCATCATTAAGGAGCTACTGTAATTCCACATTAAAACAACATCTCAAATGAGCAAGAAGAGGTGGATCTATTATTTTGCACGTCTGGTACACTTGTCCACCAGCCCCAAGAATACACGCATATAGATATGTTTGCTGATCCATGAATTATTTATGTATCCGCAAAGATCCCGGTGTATAGCACTGACAAGTTTATGCCTACTTTTCCTACATAATAATTACATGTACTGTTTCCCTACTGTATGCATGTAAATGCAAATGTATATTAAAAAATAGGCAAAGTAAGCAATAATTGACCTCTAAAAGTTTAACGTGCCTTAGAACAGTCCTGTTTACGGAGATATTTAGATAATTAAATGATGGTTAGCATTCCAAAACTTCAGCCAACCCATCCCACTTTGCAAGGGGACAGAGTCCCGGTTAATTAAGCTCTCTGATCGGAACATCTTGCCTAGAACTTAGTTACAAATTGAAGCATGAATCTGTTCCAGCAAGCATTGCTACACACACACACACACACACACACACACACACACACACACACACACACACACACACACACACACACACACACACACACACACACACACACACGGCTAGCGTTAATACCTTTTATTTGGTATATATCATATTGTTGCTTGACGTATGCAACTTCTCAGCGGGGGAGTAACTGCGTCCACTCTAGTAGATGCTCCTGAAAACAGGCTGTGCGTTAATGCAAACACAGATGATGGATTAGCACCAAAGAGGCACACCAGACCTTGGAGAATAAAGGCGTGTTTTACACATCACTGGGAAATATCAATAACTCCGCTTCTGTGTTTACATAGTTTCCGGTTTGTTGGGGATTTGGCAAATGCATTTATGCAGAAAAATGCGGGGGGTGGAGGGTAGGGGGTAGGGGGTGGAAATCCCTGCAAACCAATTTAGCAGGAAGGATAGTGGTTGGGAAGAAGCTGAGCTCTCGTTTCTTTTGGACAAGTTTCGATTTGAAGCAAACTTCTGGCATTTCTGGATAAATAAAAGAACAACAAACAAACAAAAAGCAAATCAAACAAAGATACCCCACATTCACAACGAGAGAGTTTCTTTTGTTTCCTAGCAGCTTTGAGACCAAGGGACTGAGGGAGGTTGGTTACTGTTTGCAAAATGAGCTCTCATGTTTTGAGTCGCACCTCAAACCCAGCCTTTCTTGTGTCAGCCTGATGTGAGGACCAAAGGGCTTCGTATCTAGGATGTCCAGCTCGCCAAGGTGTGCCTGGAACATCCCCTGTTTAGCACTGAAACTTCTGAGACCCGTCCTGGGAGGGCTTCCATGCCAGGCAAACCTGATGGTTGTGCACCTTATTACAGCCCTGGGGCTGACTGCTGGAAACAGATTTATTCTCAGCACGTCCTTCCTTTACCAGTATCCCTAAACCTTAACATGTCTTGTTGATTCACAAACTCTGATTTCAGTTACATCAGCTGGAAAAGGCTCCTCACTGCAGCTACTGTAACACGGGCTGTCCCTTCACAAACACAGCGACAACTAAGCCGGTGGGAGTTCTCCAAGCTGCTGAAGTATTATAATGCGGTTCTTAACCTTCCTCATTGGGAATTAAAATTCCTTTGTGAGGAGCATCCTTGCTGATGTCATGAATACTCAGAGGCCAAACAAATAAAAGGTTGTCTCCATAGTGATTGGGGCAGGTTTGTGGTTTCCCTAGTTACACTCTTGAGCGATAACCATCTGAGGTTCCTCTCTGGCAGAGGAGGGCAGGGGTGAGAAATTGGAAAGATGAAATGTGCTTTGGGTAACAGGCCTGAAAGTTATCTCCCACACCTCTGTGTTTTACCTCTTTTTTTAAAATCAACCAGCACAAACTGTAGTGAGTTTTTAAATTTTTTTTTCACCCCCAAGGAGGTTTTGGAAAATTTCCCTTTGGACTCTAGAGATAAACTATTTCAGCATGAGAACCTGACCCACAAGCACAGCCATAGCAGAGCAACTCTTCCCAGACCAAAGTAGCTACAGGCGTCTAGGAGGGCAGGCAGGATGCTGGTTTTCATTCAAATGCATTCAGCACCACTCAAGGCTGAAGTCTCCGACCTCCCCCAGCCGGTGCCTCAAGGCTGCATCACAGGGAGGGCAAGAATGGCCTCCTAAGACCTCGAAAGATCTTTGTGTTTTGGAAGCACATACATGTTTGGTTTTGCAGGTTCACAGCTGGAGAGCATTTGCCCCAGAATGAATCGTACCTTGAGTCCCACCCATATGTGATCCAGATGATATTCCTGGGACTTTGGACTTTAGACTTTGAAGTTGATGCTGGAATGAGTGCGGGTCTGCTGGGATGGAATGAACGTTATTCTGCATGTGAGAAGGACATGAAATTTGGGAGACCAGGGGCAGAATGCTATAGACCAAATGTTTGTGTCCACCCAAAATTCTTATGTTGAAATCTACCCCTCAAGGTGATTAAGAGGTAGGTGGGGTCTCTGGGAGGTGACGCGGTCATGAAAGCAGAGCCTCATGAATGGGATTAATGACCTTACAAATGAGGCCCTTAAAAAGCTCCCGCGCTCCTTCTGTCACATGACCCTATAGCAAAAAGATAGTTGTTTAGGACGCAAACCCTCAGCACACACAGAATCTGCCTGCGCCTTGATCTTGGACTTCCCAGCCTCCAGAACTGGGAGAAACAAACGTCTGCTGTTCCTAAACTACCCAGTTTAGGGTATTTTGTTATTCCAGCTTGAATGGACTGTGATGCCATCCATGCCCCCAAGACTCAGTTTCTCCATCTGTAAAATGGAGACAATAGCGTTTAGCCTGAAAGGAAGTTCTGAGTATGGAAGTTATGACATGTATGCACTCTGAAATTGCACTTGTGGCATTGCTTAGTTTTCTTTGCTTTAAAACAAATAATGTTAAATCTAAGAACATGTCCACGTAATCTCTAAAAGTCTCTTTCAGCTCTGAAGTTATGTGCCCTGAGGCCGATTTCTTATGAGGTCTTTAAGAAAAAGTTCCTGCTCATCTTACGCAGATCCTGCTGTGATTTGAGCCTAGCCGTCTATCCCTTCTTCCTCTGCCCCAGACCAAAGCATCTATAATTGAGATACTCGATATATTATTTCTGGACTGAGGGTGGCAGTTCAGACTCATATGCCTTTTGTACATCTCCAGCGGATGGGAGACTGAAATACAAGGAGCCATCAAAACCCTACACGAAAGGAAATACAAATTCTTCTCTAACCATGGGCGACGATGTCAGTATGGGCCCATACTTACAATTCCCACAGGCAAGAACCGCTAAGGAGGGTAATTGCAAAATTCAACCCCATTTCTGGGAGAACGCTTGCAATGAATAACCAATCAAGTACATGTGTTGAGCACCTAAAATAGTCCAATGGCACACCGTCACCTGTGGCATGGGGTTTCTTCATCTTCAGTCCTTAATCTGCGCACAAGCCTTTGACGACTCCCTGTGGCTACACTGTAAACTGTAACAGCAGCAACACAACCACAATCATCGCCTCATGCGGCAGCACCCATTCCCATTAATTGGGCATCAGGAATTGAGCGGAGCATCTTCGGTTACCTCCTCCCGGTTGGGTCTCACAACGCCCTGTTTTGCAGAAAAGGCAAGTGAGGTGTCCAGCATCCCATCTCTAGGCTCGGCTCTGAACCCAGGCAGGTCTGTCCATGCCCGTAGTGACCGCTGGTGATGCTGCTTCTTTGTAAACAGCCCAGACTCCCTAGCGAGGCGCTGCCCCACCCCCCCACGCACCGTGGGGAAGTACCACACCTCTCGCACGTTTCTGTGCCCCACTCACGCTGGTCTTTACCCCGCTTCCTCCGTTCGGGGAATCCCTTCCCTTCCCTCAAGACCTTCCTCAGAGGCCACATCCTCTCTGAAACCTGCCTGTGAAAACTCGGGCAAAATGAACCGCTCTTTCCAAATCCTCCTGACCCTTCGGGCCTCCCTCCACGAGAGCATGTATTTTTCAGCAGGAGGACTAGTTGCAAACACAAGAGGGAAACCAAGGTTCAGAGAGAGGTTACGTAGCATCTTCAAGGCAACTCAGCTAATATACATCGGAGGGTCAGGTTCAGACCTGTCTTCCTGATCCAGGAGCCTCAGGGCTTACCCTCCACGCTATCCCACTGCTCTCTGACGTTCATAGTGCAAGGATGGGAAACCTGTAATAAGACTGTGCAGACTTAACTCACTTCGGTTGGAAAGACGCTGGCCAGAAAAGTCACAGTTTGGTCTTGGCACATGTCACTGGGACCCAGTAGCTTTCACTGGCCTGCAAGCATTCTGACCCAGAAGACAGTAGATGAGGGCAGTACACTTCATAGTGTCCCCTCGCTGTCCCCTGGGTGTCTCTGAATTAGATTTCCTGGGAGTCCCACGCCACGGGACTTTTAGAATCCTTGGGGAAAGCAGACTGATTTTAGCTCCAGTCACTGAGGATAATGGGAAAGTGCCTACATCCCTCCGGAGATGCTACAATCCCAGATCGCTTATTGGGGCCCGATGGGTGGACTCCCAACCCGGCTGCAACAGCTTACTGCTTTCTTGAGCTGGGAGGTGAGGCACATCCAGGGAAATGACTCTGCTCCAGGCAACTGGCAAACTGCACAGATTTTAATCAGTCTTTCCTGGGCCTGGCCTTCCCCAGTGGTGACACAGACTTGTCTTCCAAAGGTGTACAAGCCCCAGGTCCTGAAACAACGGGGCAGCACTCGCCAGGTCGTGCACTCGGATGTGCGGGGTCAGTGGCCATTAGCCAGGCATCACTCAAAGGTATCTTTGCGGCGGCAGAAGCCAATTAAAATGTGTCTTGTAAGCTCGGTGTAAGGGGATATCAAGGTCCCTGTAATTAACTGCCGAAAAAAGGGGCATCAGAACTCAGCAACATGGGCAGTGCTGATAACTACATCCAATCCAGCTAACGCGCAGAACTGAAAGACTCGGGGAGGAGGCCGGCTGCTCTTCCTTCACGGTGACTCCTAATGAATAATGGATGCCTGGACTCATCGCAGCAGGAGAGCAGGGGCAGGAGCTGCCTTGCTCCCGACTGCACCTGCCTCACAGCACCTGGTGCACAGGAAGGGCTTGCTACAAAACCCGAGGGGGTCCCGAGGAGATACCACTTCATCCCCATGCGGGTGGAAAGGCAAGTGCTGGCAAAGATGTCAAATAATCGGGACCCTCCCACCTGGCTGGAGGGAACGTTAAATGGTGCAGCAGCAGATACTCTGGAAAACATTTTAATGGTTTCTCAAAAAGTGAAACAGGATGACCTGACGACTCACAATTCCACTCCTAGGGCTATACTTCAAAGAACGGAAAACAGGTGTTCAAACAAAAACCTGTACACAAACGTTCGCAGCGCTATTCACAACAGCCAAAAGGCAGAAACGATCCACATGTCAGCCAGTGGGTGAATGGATAAACACACTGCGAGCCGGCCACACAATGGAATATTATTCAGTCATAAAAAGGAACGGAATACTGCTACATACTCCAACATGGATGAACCCTGAAAACATGATGCCAAGTGAAAGGGCCAAACAAAAAAGGACACATATTGTAGGATTCCATTTATGTGAAATATTCAGCACAGATAGTCTATAGAAACAGAAAATAGATTAACCCGTTGCTATGGACTGGGGGTGAGCGGGGAATGGGGAGTGAGTGCTTACTGGGTATGCGGTTTCCTTCTGGGGGGGGGATGAAAATGTTTCAAATATAAATGGAAGTTACAACACTGCGAATGTAATAAACGCCACTGAACTGCATACTTTAAAACGGTGAACTCGATGTTATGTGAATTTTACCTTAAAAAGATTTAAAAAGGAGGAGCTTTATGAGAGCATCACACTGAGGGTAATTTTCCTGTGACAATGTCACAGAGAAAGGCAGGGAAACCCAGGCGCAGATCTTATACTAGGCACAATCAGGCTGCAAACCCAATTCTATCTTACGTGGAAAAGAACATCTCAGCATTTGAAGAGCAATGAGAATGATGGAGAGAAACATGGTAGGGGGGATTATTGGTAGCAAACTGTAAAACTCTGGGGACACTACCAGTCACTCTACACTCAGGGGAAAATAAAGTCGGTTTAAGCAAGGGAACGAGGATGGTAAACTTGATGGAAAGGGGTAAAAGTCACTGGCTTGATTCCCAAGTCAAGTTTATAAAAATGTCGGGGGATTAGCCACTATTTTGTGTTTTCCACACCACTGCTGCCTCCTCTCCACTGCTACCAGCACAGATAACTCGGAGGATTGTGTTTGCATTTCAGAAGCTGAGTTCCTCATTTCTTTTCTCAGATTGGTTCTCTGGCTTCCTTCTCTGGGAAGGCTGGAAAGGAGACCTCAGCTGATACCCTCGGGGCAGCAAGAGAAGGTCTCCCACCAGAGGTCGGAGTGGGCTGGGGAAGCAATGAGGAGGGAGGCCAGGTAAAAACAGTGAGTCACTTCCCCGACCGTTTGGCTCCAAACGCCCACAGGACTCTGGAGCAGCCGCACTGGTCTCACTGAGCTGAATAAATTCCAAAAAGTTGGATAAGAAGGAAGAAGCCAGAAAAACAAAGGAGAGAAAGGCCTAGGAGTTGAAGGGAACTGAGACGGTTTCCCACCCGGGTGCTAAGGTGAGAGTCAGTGTAACCGACAGTCTGGAAGGACCGTTTTTGCGTCTCTCTTGCTGCTATTAGCTGGTCATGTCAAGCCTGAAGGAGGCTTCTAATTCCTCCCCTGATTCCAGAAAAGGGAAATAAGGATATGGCTCCCACTTGAGAACAGAGGGTAAGAAGCCCTTCACTCGGGGGGAAAAAAGAAAAACAAAGATTCTCTTTTTCCCATGTGCCAGCAGCAGAGTTTTTCTTAAGACGCTGTGGTTCGGTGGGGAAGATAAAAACAGTTTGCTCAGGAATCAGGTGACAAGGATCTCTGACCTTGCTGGGTGGTGGCCTAACTTCTCTGGGCTAAAATTTCCCTACCAGTAAAACATAAGTGTGAAATAAGATGATTTCTACACGTCCCTCCTGAGAAGACATTCAGGGCTGCAGGATCTTAATCCAGCCCCTGAATCCTCACATGAGGATTTCCGCATTGTGTTATTACAGGTACTAGCCAAGGAGTCAGATTTTATTTTAACGCAGTATGTTGAGAATGCAAGTGTGAGTTTCCTCTTGTCCGGAACAGTTAAGATACTGAAGGTCTGAATGGTAGGTTGGCAGAGAAATACCAGTATGAATGAACTGTGGTATTAACGTTTGCCAAAATGCTCCACAGGAACCCACCGAGCTCAGACGGCCTCACCAGTGCCCGCCGGGTCGTGATTCGTGGAGCACGTCTGCGGTAGGACACGTCCTGCTCTCTCAAGCTTCTGAATGCTCGTGGGGTCAGAGGTGAGCAGTTAGGCTGCTGTGGCTCCCTCTACCTCGCCTCCTTGAAGTGTCCCGTCTTCCTGGTCAGAAACAGCTGGTCTCAGAAACAGGCTTTAATCCCATTAGTCGCAGAGGTGACTTTTGAGGAGCGCTGGGTAATTTTTACAGTGGCATCAGGAAGCGAAGGCTAGTCTCCCACGTCCAATGGGAGGCTGACAAAATGGGGAACACAGCCTCTGAAGGCAGAAGAGGAGAAAGCCATTCCCTGGCTGACACCCTGGAGTTGAGTGATTTACTGAGAAGCTTCTGGGAGGTGCCAGGACAGAGAACAAGCCTTCTGGGATTTTCCCAAGATTCACCACTCAAGTACATTATAAATGGGAGTCCTCAACCCTAGAAATGACCTTGGGACTAGCACTGCTCTTTCTGGCAAGTCCAACCTCTTTTTATAGCCTAGCTAAAGGCTAGGTCCCTCACAACCCCTGGAAGTTGGAGCTGAGGGGGAAATGCTCATTTCCAGGTCAAAGTGCTGTGTTTCTAGGCCGTCCAAGCTCCACCTACGTAGCGTGCCAGCCTTTGTCCACAAAGTCTCCCGAAGCAGCCTCCCTGCTTAGGTTCTCCTTTCTTTTATTCCTTAGAAAATTCCTTTTCGAATTCACCACCCAAGGTTTCAGTTTTCCATCCTAGGTTCCTTGAATCCTTACCTGGGCGCCCACATGCTCAGCAGAGGACATGACACATTTAACATCCCGATACACTGGGGTTCCTTCGCCCCTGGCCAGACTAGACACAGGGCGTTCAGGATTCACATGGGAAATGTGAGATGGAGTGACCTCTGCCGTGAGGCTTCTCTAAACAGAGGACAAAGGAAGCCTGGGGTGGGACGAACCCACCAGTCCTGCCACAGTGAGCGATGCCACCTCCCAGGACTTCAAAACTGAAAAGTTGGAACCCATCCGATCAGGGGAAAGGGTTGGACAGTCAGAGCTAACATTTCCTTTGTCTGCGATGGATAGCCACTTTGGAACTATTTCCTGTCCGGATTTATCCTTTGGTCAGCACTGCAGTGGAAGCAGGGGGTGGAGGGATGGGGTCTCTTACGGTCATGACGCGCTATACGAACCCCTCCAAGAAGAGTGCAGAGCTTGAATTGTGTCTGTACAAAAGGTTTGCATTAACTGTAATGAAGCAAATGACAAAATCAATAAAGTGGGAATCGTGCGGCTGTCATAAAGATGATGTAAATCCAGGGTTCACGATGGTTATGAAGCTATTTAGAATTGTAATTAAAACCAGCCCCATTTTTTTCAAGATAAAAGCCCCTTTGACAACCATAAATGCAAGCTACAGGAAATTTTCAACAAATACATTCAAAATTAATGTATGGCACCAAGATGGCATAAATTAACGGAAGATAATCCATAAGCCCAGGCTTCAGAATGTAAGAGCACTGAGTAAAGAGATTTCGATTTCGCGTTTGGTTTTCAAGCGATGCGGTTTTCAATTTTAATCAAGTTAAAGCTTGACAGAGCACTTAGAGACTCTGAATGAATGGCATATTTCTGACAACTACTTTTCAATGAGACTGAAAATGCTGTCTCTGTATTTGCCCAACTTGAGATCTGACAGCGTGTGCTGTTTTATGCATCCCACGTATTTCAGAAGAGACTTCAGGAGTGTGTGCAGGTGTCTGTGTGTATGCAGAGATGACCTTTTTGTTTCCTTCAGGAGTTGGGAGGGGGATGAAGTGGGAGAGGCAGGGGACGGGATACTCAGTCTTCCAGTCCTAACGAGTTATCTTCCTTGAACTTACTTTCTGAGCCCTGATTGTGAACTGTAACACTGAGATTTCTTGCGAAATATCCACCTCCCTCCCTCCCTAACTACCTATCCAGCCACCTAACTTCAGGGCATCACTGTTGGCTTTCAGGTCATTAACAATATCCCCCACTGTGGCCTTCAGCCCTGCCGAAGGAGATGCCAGCCCTCTGGGGGATTATAACTGTGGAGTCACAGAATGTCAGTGCTGCGGGCACTCTGGGAGACCATCAGGTCCAAGTCCCCCATTTTTAACAAAAAAGCAGAAAGTGAGGATTAGAGAGAGAGAGAGTGACTTAAAATCCTAAGATAGCATTCGGCAGAGTAGTCAGGACTTGATCAAGAACCCCTCAGGTCACATGATTTGGGGAGGGAAGAGTGACATATGATACACCAGGGGAAAAAAATAAGACAGAAATGATGATGAATGTGTATTGCCATCAGAATTCAGGGATGCTCGAGTCTTTCAACCCATTTTGGGCTTCAGGTGTGGTGAGATGGTGGTTGGGGGGAGCTAATAAGAAGGAATCGAGGAATCCCACGGGTTTAGGGGTATATTCATGGATTTAAATTTTCTGTATTGTATGATGGTTGACATCTTAGGGGGCCTTGCTGACCGAGGAGAGACTGCCTCTCTCAGAGCTGGTTCATTCCTTGAGATAGTCAACAATTTGTCAGTCATCCCATCTTTCATATACAAACCAACCAACACCGAGTCCATACCCCCAACCACCTCCTTTATCTCTCACACACCAAGCCGATAACACCCCTCCCTAAGTCACCTGGGGGCCAGGTATCAGACCACCAGGGACAGCTCGTATGCCCATGGTCCCACTGGCCAACCCCAAGCTGTTTACTGAGCCCCGCCTTGCCTTTCCAAAGGAAACCTGAGTAAAGGCTGTGGTCTCTGCCTCCCCTCCCTCTTGCTTCTGCCCGCCCTGCGTGGCATGGTGTGCCTCCCATTTCTAGGAGAACTCCGAGGAACAACGAAGTTTTCCTTCAATGGTGCTGACCTCCTTGGGTTCGCACTCGATCACCTTTATAAATTAAGACCCGGACACAGGTCACAGGGACCCAGGTTTTGGCTACAACTCCTGCCTGTGGTCTGAATGATCCTGGACAAGTGTAATCACCACATTTTTCCAAGGAGAGGTGTGGACAGTGTTTTCTTCAAGTCCCTTTCTAGCTTGGCAAGTCTATGACTCTAAGTAGAACGACCTGAATCCCAAGTCCTCCATTCAACAGGCAGCAGGACTGATGGCAGCAGAGGAGCCGTAATGCCAGCCAAACCACTTAGTACAAAGGCACAGCTCACTCTGGTCTTAGGAGTAGGGCGGGCAAAGAGAAGAATTCATTTCAGGAAATCTAACTGCATTAAGGAGCTGATTCCAGAAAACGGTCTTGGGTGGATAGTTCATTGCGGTGGCTTCTGTGACGAGCAATCCAGCTGAGTAGTTCTGCGCAGCCACAGCTCAGTTACACTGCTTGCCTGCAGGCTCTCCAAACCGTACAAGGGCCACCTTAACTGCCAGCAAGGTGCAGAGGCTGTGAAGCACCTTCACAACGGACCCCAAAGGGAGCTGAATGCCAGCATTCACTTTAAGATGGCCTGAGACACAGACAGAGGCCCCAGGAAGAGACTGATTCAAACCATCCGACCTTTGAGATGCATGATAAGAAAGCCCCTCAAAATTCAAAGCAGGAACCCCTAGCCTGGGGGCCTTGGGGCCTTGGGAACTTAGTGTGCAGGGCAAAGATGGGCCTTTTTTTTTTTTTTTAACAATAGCAGCTGGGGCTACAGTGAGAACATCACTTAATGAGCTACAGGAGATGCAATTCGGAGAGACGAGCCTTCTCTTTTGAGAGAGAATAAAATAGGACCATTTCTAAAGCAAAGTGTAGAATCTTGGCTTCGTGGTCTATGTATTTTCCCTGCAGCCGTCTTGGCCGGACACCAGGCCAAAGGAATCCCTTGGGATATTTAAAACAAGGCATGAACAGTAAAAGCAGATTAAAGGGAATGGGGGCAGGGAGACTCTGCTTACGGGAATTTGTGGAAAGTCCCTTTTGTTTAAATCCCTGTGAAATGTCTTAAATTTTGAGTGCAGAAAACTCCAGAAACTGATGACAGTTAAATTGAGGTTTCACTGCCTGGCGGGGTCCTCTTTCTCTGTTATTCTGGGTTGAACCACCAGCACCCAGCCACACCCTCCTCCCCATTCATTTCTTTCTCATCCATAACCCCCAAAGACTGTCTAAGAGAAAGCTGGGTCTTCTCTTCTTCATTGCCTGGCTTGGGTAACCATGTGTGCCGGGAAGGAAGGAAAAAAAACACCACGCGTGAAACAAAATGCTCCAAGACCCAAAGTGCTCATGGACCCAAATTAAACAGCAGAGTTTGCTGCGCCTGACAACTGCGCAACGGCTCCACATCTGTACCTTCCCCGTGAGTCGACGCCCTGGTCGCTTTCAGTGACCGTGCAGAGCGCGCTCTGAATTTGGGTGTGGAGTCTTATTTCAGAAAGACTCAAGCAAACGTTTGCAGGTTGGTGGGCTGAATATGCTTAAGTAGACAAAAGCGATATTCAGGAAGCGATCTAACTGACATTTTACTTGGGCAAGAGAACTGAGGCCGCCCAACGGCAGGCAAATTCGTTTTCCAAAGGTCAAGGGGTTGGCTGCTGGTGGTTCGTTGTTGAAAGATATCTCAGGGCTGGTCAAGGCCACAGTCAGAGATGCCCGTGGAATATAAATAATTCCCCTCATTCAAAACCGGCAGCCAGGACCAGGGGTCAATGCGGTAGTACTTATGCAAATGGTAATGATCACAGTTTCCAGTTATGGAGGGTCAGCCGTGACAGAGACAGGCAGCCTGGGGCACGGCCGGCTCAGAGTCTTGTGAGTTCTTGCTCAGAAAAGCACACTCTGGTACCTCGTACCAGAGAATCAGGTGAAGTAGGAGTGCTCCCATTCTCTGCGTTGAGATCAGATGGGTTCCTTTAACTCACAGCAAAATTTTTTTAGTATATAAATATATGCACACGATAAAGGAAAGTTCAGAGAGCCTCAAAGAGTCCGGAGGAAAAAGCGACACCCTCTCCCGCCCTGTCCCTCCAGTTCTGCACTTTGCTTCCCCAGCAGCAACTACTTGCAGAATTTTCTAGAAATTTGTCCAAAAAAAAATTTCACAAATCTAAAAGCCAATGAGAACAAATACAAGCATGCACTTTTAAAAGCAACGATGGTTAAAAAAAAAAAAAAAGGCAACGACTCTCTTGCATCTTGTGTTCTCATTTATCAGCTTTGGATGCTGTTCTGTGTTATCTTTAAAGATTATTCTCACGGCCCTTAGCTACCCTGTAATAGTCCAGGCAACGACATACCATGATTCATCTCACTAGTGTCCTCTTGATGGACATTTAGGTGGCTCCCAAGACATTTTCTCTACCAATGATGCTGACCTATACACCTTTTGGGGACTTGGATGAGTTTATTTTTTTAAATAAATTCATAAAAGTTAAATGGATGGATTGAGGAGTATGGGTATTTTCGACTTGGATAGCTGCTGCCAGATTCCTCGTGAAGGGGGTTAAACCAAGCGACACTCCCACCGTCTGTGTGAAATACTGGCCCGCACCTTTGCCAGCTCAGTGTCCTATAAGCTCTTACCAAGCACTCAAGAAAAGAAATCTTTCCAATCACATCTATATTTCATGGGAAGAAGTGGGATGCGCTGCCCTGGCAACAAGAAAATATATTGATTAGAGCTTTCTTTCCCAACTCATGTGAGCTTTCTCAAACCATGGACATAGGGCAGGTTCTCCCTCCTCTGGCATTTGCTATTGTCGTTTTTAAGTAATATATGTTCATTGTAGAAATATTTAAAACACAGGTAAAGTTAAAAAAAAAATAAAATCACTTAGGTGTTTACTCAAGAGAAATGAAAACAAAAGTGAATGTTCATGCAGTTTTATTCACAACAATTAAAACCTGGAAACAATACAAGTGCCCATCAGCAGGGGTATGGATAAACGGATTGTTGGATATCTGTACAGTGGAGTATTTCTCAGACAATATAACATAAGATGAATTTCAAAATACTACGCTGAGTGAGAGAAGCTGGATACACAAGACATCATACTGCATGAGTCCATTTACATGAACTGGTTCTACAGATAAAACTACGGACAGTGACACAGAGCAGGCTGGTGGCTGCCAGGGCTGAGGCATGGGAGAGGGGACTGACTCTGCCGAGATGCAGAGCACATTCTGAGTCCATCACAATAGACTTGTGAAAATGTGTTGAACTGTGGAGTTAAAATGGGTGCATTTTTTGTTAGTACTTTCTTTACTGAAGCATAGTTGATTTATAATATATTAAAAACATTTATACAATTTTTAAAGGTTACTTTCCATTTATAGTTACTACAAAATATTGGCTACATTCCCCATGTTGAAAATATATCCTTGTAGCTTATTTTATACCTAATAATTTGTACTTTCCACTTCCCCCCACCTCTGTATTGTCCCTCGCCCGCGAACTGGTAACCACTAGCTTGTTCTCTGTGAGTCTGCTTCCTTTTTGTTACATTCACTAGTTTGTTGTATTTTTTAGATTCCACATATACATGATATCATACAGTATTCGTTTTGCTCTGTCTGACTTATTTCACTTAGCATAATGCCCTTCAAGTCCATCCATGTTGCTGCAAACAGCAAAACTTTGGTTTTTTTTAACAGCTGAGTAATATTCCACTGTATATATATATATATATACATACATACATACACATACACACACACACACACCACATCTTCATCTAGTCATCTGCTGATGGACACTTAGATTGCTTCTGTATCTTGGCAATTGTAAATAATCCTGCTGTGAACACTGGGGTGTATGTATTTTTTCAAATTTGTGTTTTTGGGGTTTTTTTTTTTTTTTTTTGATATATATACCCAGGAGTGGAAATGCTGGGTCCTATGGTAGTTCTATTTTCAGTTTTTTTGAGAAATTTCCATATTGTTTTCCACAGTGGCTGCACCAAGTTACATTCCCATCAACTGTGTACAAGGGTTCCTTTTTCTCCACATTCTTGCCAACAGTTGTCATTTGTATTCTTTTTGATGGCAGTCTAAAATGGGTGCATTTTAGGGTAAGTGGATTGTACCTTGATAACACAGAATCTCGGTTTACATCCTTTGGACTTTATTTCCCATGCAAATACATGCATGTATAAAACTATATTCACATTTTATTAATGTACCTTAAATGTATCTTCCATTTTATTTTTTTAATTAAATGGGAGCATATATGGCTTGGTAATCGGATTTTAAAAAATCTTAACGATACATTGACTGGATTCCGTACGAGTTTAATTCCTTATCACGCACGGAAACAGTCAGTAGTTTTGCCCACCCCAGCCTTAGGCAAAAAAAAATCATCCTGGTGGAGTAACCAAGTTCCAGGTAGCACTATGAATTCCGACATCTCTTGTTTTAGACGCCTTCTTCCTTCTCCCTGCAAGATGCGTGGACTAAAGTGGCCTCCGGCTGATGGCAGCCCCTCTCCCCGCCCCTCCGTCCCCCGCTGGGGCCGCGTTTCGTGGTGCAGTGCAGTCAGTCGGGGCCAAAGCTGGGCCAGACTCATCC
The DNA here is from genome assembly GCF_048773025.1 of Camelus bactrianus. Taxonomy (NCBI): domain Eukaryota; kingdom Metazoa; phylum Chordata; class Mammalia; order Artiodactyla; family Camelidae; genus Camelus; species Camelus bactrianus. The sequence continues at coordinate 13,533,189 of NC_133560.1, read as the reverse complement.
GCAGCTGGTAGGGCGCTCACACGGAGAAACTCTGAAGAAAACCGGAGGTCCTCCACCCTCCACTGTTTGGGGAAACAAAAGCCTGAACGGACCTGAAAGGGAGGCTTTGTTCTCTGACTTTGCTCCAGGGGAGGCCCTCCCACATTCTCCAACCACCCTCCAATGCACCTCCTCCCCTGACAGCATTCCAAGGGGTTGACAAATTAAGAGCTACAGAGGCTGGGGCACGAGGCACAAAAGGAGGCACAAAAGGAGTCAATGCGAATCACAGCCGACGCCTCCCTCGCCCCCAAAGGAACTCAGGGAAAGCCCAGCATCACAACAGACACTTGCCCAGCATCACGCGGGGGTAGGTGCTCCCCGTTTTTATCCTCCGGGCCTGTTAGCCCTCATTTTAAGAACAGTTAACAACTGGAGTCAGATGAACATAGATTCAAATTTCAGCTCTGCTGTGTGCAATCTCAGCAAACTGCCTAACTCTGCAGAGAGCACATTTTTTTCATCTTTAAATGGGATCATCCTGCCCTCTTCACTTGCCGCCTTAGGTCGGGGAGAATCTTGTGCCCTTTGTTTTGTTTTGTTTTGTTTTTTTTCTTAAGCTGATTTGAGTGTTTCTTTCAACCAGATGGATCCCTAAACATATTGTACATGGTTTATGTAGTTAAGATGCTATTACAGTTTTGTAACTCTTGCTTTTTCCATGTAACATCTATAATAAATATATCTCCATACCAATAAGAAAAAAAAGGGGGGACAACCCCACCAACCCCACTGGGTTGTTATAACAATTAAATGAGATAATAATAATATTGAAAGTGCTCACTCTGTGTCACTGCTAACTGCTTTACAAACACTGTCTGATTAGGTACGACCTTTAGTCTCCCTGGGGAAAACAAAAGAACAAAAAACCAAACCAAACCAAAACAAAACAAAGCTTCAGCAATTAGCCACTTACTCAAGACCAGCAGGGAGAGCTGGGATTCAAACACAGGTTTCACTCACGTCAGCGCTAAATCCTTATTCAGCATGTCAGTGGCTCTCAATACTGGACCAGCTTAAGAGTGGGTTAAAAACCCAGATTCTTGAGCTTTGATCTGAACTTATGATTCACTCAGTCGTTAACAAGGCTCAGGAATCTGCATTCTTAACAAGGTCCAGAAGATTTAGAAGCAGGTGGTCGCCAAAGCACACATGGAAACAGTGCACACGGTTACAAGGAAACAATATAATCATTACTTTAAAAAACAAAAGAAGAGAAATTCTAGGGTGGGCCAGGGAGAGAGGAAAGAGGGGACCTATAGGATTTGTGAGCTCTGGTCGTTTCTCAAAGAAGAGGCAGGCAGTGACAGGGTTGAGAGGATGCTGGCGACAGTGCAGGCACAGAGATGGATGTGCATGAATTGAGTAAACAGTCTATCTAAATGAATAACCATGACTCAAGCTAAAGAATGTGCCGTCCCAGGGGATCTGGAGACTTTGGGATGCTTCAGTGAAGATGACCGCTGGGGTGTGACTTTAAAAGGAGCAGAGCAGAGGCATCCACTTCAGGAATGGGCCAAGGCCATACCCTGATGCAGCAAACCCACTTCCTGGCAGAGTATTTGGCCTCAAAACACTATGGGATGTGGTTGAAGGGGAAGTTCAAGTCGAGAGTCAGCGCTCTGCTTGGTGCAATTAGCAACGATCCACACGGTACGGTTTCAGGAGTTTATGCTCCCAAATTTGTCCTTCTCCAGCTTAACTGTCTTAACTGTCACCATTAGAAATACTCTTTCAGGGCCCTTGGAGACAGGTGGATTTTAACTGGATTAAGGAATTACAGCACTACGACCTGCCAACACACTAGTGAGGATCAGATAATTGAAACGTGAGGCTTTGGGACAAACCTCCAGAACCTCCCCATCCTGTGGCAGGCTCACCCAGGGAGTGGGAGGCACCTGCTGCCCGTGGCTGAATCTGACCCACAGATGGTGTGATCTGCCCTGCCCAGTGTAGACACTCAGTGTTTCAAAAGATTTTGCGTTAGATGCCAACATTTCAAAATCAGATGATTCCACGTAGAAATCTAAATTTCTTGCTTTTTCAGAAAAGTGAAAAAATAGTGGTTAAAGCCAGGCTTCTGTGCCTCTGCGGGAGCTGACCAGCAGTGATGCTGAGATGGAGCCCCCATTCTCCAGTTAGCCAGACGTCCCATCACCTCCTGCTCCTCCTCACACAGCACTCAGAATGAGTGTCCAGCTGCCATGTGACAATGCATGGTAGGTATGTTTATAATCCCTTATTGAAGGGTTTACTTTCAGTACACTAGATCACAGAAAATCTCCAAGACCACCAAACCAAACTCCCAAACCGTCCCTTCTCTTCCAACCCTGTAGACCAACAGCACAGCCATGAGATATTCTGTCTTTGTGTCCGTGAAGGTGGAAAGCTGTGTGGGGATAGGTAGGGTACAGAATATGAATATTTATTGAGCATCTGCTCTGTGCCAGGCTCTAGCGTAAGTCCTTCCCGCTTACCATCTCATTTAACTTTCACATGAAAATGTATGGCTTGGTTAAGCTTAAGCTTTTTTTTTTTTTTTTGAGGAGACGGAGGCTCAGGTTGGGCAGCAATGCCCAACCAGCGAAGCACAAAGAAGAAACCCCGGCTATTGTACCGAAGACCGGGGCTCTTTCCAGGGTAAGAGGTGGGCTCCTAACGCTTCCTTTAAGATGGCTCTGTGCAGCCACGGGGGGTTCTCTACAATCTTGCAGGACTAGTGAGCAGGCCTGCTGGAGACAGGAGCATCTCAGAGAGAAGCCGCAATTCAGCTCCAGCCTGTGGTGCGCAGGCAGGACTGAGCATCCACGGTTAACACGTATGATTTTTCCAGGGAAGCTGGAAATCCAGATTTCTCAAGCAAAAGGTACTGCTGATCTTTGAAACCCCATAAAGAGGAAACAAAACTTATCTGGAGGTGGGATTTGGGTCACGGTTTTTGATTTTCATTAAATGCTTTTCTAAGCTTAGGCAGTATTGCGTAGTGGTTACAGGTTGTAGACATAAACCCTCTGGGTTCAAATTCCAGCTTGGCCACTTATTATCAGCATGGGACTGTGGGTGAATCACTTCAATTCTCTGGGCTTCAGGTTTATCATCTGTAAACTGATGACAGTAATCATAAGGTTGTCATGAGGACTGAACGAGATAATATGTAGAAATTAATACGACGGTGTCTGGTACATGGTCAGGGCTCTATAAACAGAACTTACTACCTGCTCAGAAGAAAGAGTACCTGTGTGAGGCACGACTCCCTTCTTGAGAGAACCTCTGTTTATCCTGGGTGTTGGGTGGAGGCAGAGGGGTAGACAGCAGTGTTTCAGCTACTGTGGGCTTTAGAGGGAATCTCAGGACAAATACGCCATCCCTGAGCCCAGGAAATGGTACTGCCTCCATAAGCAGAACAAGAAGCGCCAACTTTCATAATAAAATGCCAGTTAGCTATAAAATTTCAGAACTGCTCCTGGACCTTGCTCTGTATAAACCAAGCCTTGTTCACCGGGTACTTACTTGTCTGGTGAGGTAGTTTTCCTGGCACACAGAGCACCTGAGAACTGATCATGGGCATTTAGAAGTAATTTAGGTTTGCACGTTATGCTTGGGGACTGGTTATAGAGACAGCTTTAAAGGAGGGTGTTAACAATGGCAAAGAATAGCTGTCGTTTTAAACGGACACATTGTAACACACTGTCCATTTACAGAGCTGAACGCTTGTGGCAGACAACCAAGTACTTTTACTCCTGCATGGCAGGCACTGTGCGTGTGGATTTGTCAGCTCCCCGACAACACGGGGCTCTGCACCGCCAGCTCCCGTAACAGACCACAACCAGCACGAGCAGCGGCAAGGGTCTCGGAGGCTCTGAGCACCATCGTCCTGCGCCCTACATAAACGACTCCTCTATTCACCCAGCAAATAATTTTTGAGCACCGTGGCTGACCAAGTCTTCCCCCTTGAGTCCGTAAGAACTCCCCTTCCCGAATCAGCCTTTCCCGTGAGATGCTTCACAGCTTTCCTGCTGCTGCGAGCAGAAAGGCAGATGGTGCGGGAAACCTGGTTGAACTCAGGCCCTCTGCAGAGATCCCTAAACAGTCCCAAGGATGTCTGAAGGACTTCAGAGGCCCTCAGCCCCATTCCAGAAAGCATCTCCCAGTCAACATCCAACTTTTTCTTTTCCTTTTCTCTGAAGGTAAGACCAGCTCAGGCCTCAACCTTGGTATCCAGCTTCCAGGCATGAAGATCTGGTCTCATTCTGACCCGCCTTTTCTGCTATCCCTAACCAGGCCCCGGTTTCTTGATTCTGCTGCTGAGTTTTGTCTCAGTGACACAGCTTCGCTCCTCCCTGATGGAAGGTGATCTCAGAACTATCACACGAAACAACCTGAACCAACCACAGAGATTGTCTATCTAGTTCCAGTGATTTTTTTTTAAACCTTAAAAAAAAAATACAAACAACTCTTTATTATACAAATCTTAGGTTGAACCTTAATGTCTAAAAGGGACAATTTAAAACTTTATGATTATTGAAAAGCTACTTTTATTGGTGGGCTCTTGGAACGAAAGAGTTTCTCAGAACACACATTGAAATCCACTGATCGCAACACACGTCCGTGATTTTAGCAGACACGGAAACGGAGACCAGGAGGTTAGGTGGCAGCCTGAGGGCAGTGTTAGCATTGGTTTCTTATTGCTGCCAGAACAAATGACCACCCATTTAGTGGTTTACAACAAACGACACAAATGTATTTTCTTAGCGTTCTGGGCGTCAGAAGCTCTAGATCCGTTTCACTGGGCTAACGCTGAGGCGTAAGCAGGGCTGCGTTCCTTCCGGGGGTTCTGGGGGAGCATCTCTTTCCTTGCTTTCTCCGGGATAGGAGGGTCTTCATTCCCTGCATCCCATGGTCCCTTCTCTCTCTGCCTTCAGCACATGTCTTCTTTCTTGTAAAGACCCTTCTGATCACACTGGGTCCACTGGAGTAATCCAGCATAATCTATCCATCTTGAGACCCTTAATTTAATTGCATCTGTAAAGTCCCTTTTGCCACCTAGGGTACACAGTCACCAATTCCAGCGAATAGGGCGTGCACACTTTTGTGGGAGGAGGGGTAATTGTTCAGCCTGTCTGAAATAGGCAGCAGTTAATAGCAGATCTGTGACCAAACCCAGAACTCCTGGGCTCTTTGGGTACCGTCTGAGTCTTGATGGGGACTGGGAGAGGGAACAGGGTAGGGAAGGTGCACCTTCTTTTTATCTGAACTATTTCGTACTTGGCCTATTACAAACCATACACAGAATAGGGCAGCCCCACTGGGAAAAATAAGAGAAGGTGTGATGAAGTCAGAATTTTCAGAGTTAGGAAACAGAGCACCATGAAGGTAACCTTTTTCTTTGGGCATGAATTTGTTTGGGAAGGGAAGATTTAGTCCACTAGATGTGATGATCTGAGCCAAATTAATGCTCAGAGATAGAATAAAGGCAGCAATAATAAGTTACATTAACCTTCATAACAACACCATGATGAGAGTAATATTATTTCCACTTAACATATGGGGAAACTGAGGCCAAGAAAGAGCTACATAACTTGCTTAAGATGACATAGTTGGTAAGAGTCAGGGTTGGTTTGACTCCAGGCAGCCTGATTCAGGAACCTGAGTACCTAACCATCGTCTAAAGATCCTGGAGTTTGCTGCAGTTTGTACATAACCCCAGGCCTGGGCAGGTTCTTTGAACCACAGGTCTTCCTTGAGGGAGAAGAAATTCCCACACTCCTGCCTCAGGCCCCAGCTTTCCTGCGGATTTGCTCTACGGGCACTTACATCTGCAGGGAGTCCCTTACCCTCTTTCAAAGAAGATAAAAAGAAGACTTGGGCTGAGTCTGAAAAATTGGATAAATATAAGCTATTATGAAGGGCTATGAAAGACATGAAGGGATTTACCTGTTCATGTGGAAGCTTACACTTCAGGGCTTGGCGGAATAGAGGGATGGGTGGGGCACAGGGAATTCTTAGGGCAGTGAAGCTATTCTGTATGCTGCTACAGTGGTAGTATGTGCATCGTTATACATTGATCAAAACCCACAGGGTGAACCCTAATGTAAACTGTAGATCGTAGTTAAAATGTATCAACATTGGGTCAGTAATGGTACCAAATGTACCAGACTAATGCAAGCTGTTAATCATCAGAGAAACCATGTGTTGGGGGACAGGAGGGGTGTGTACTGTGTACTTGCCACTCAATTCTTCTATAAACCTAAAACTGCTCTTAAAAAATAAAGTCTATTAATTAAAAAAAAAAAAAACCTCACACTTTCAGACAATCTTGATGGCTTTCTCAAAAATACTTTCCCAATGGTGATCTCAGCTCATTCCTGCCTGGGGTCTTAGCTGGTGCTGGAAACCAGGAATGCCCTTGTAACACCCCCCCACTGATCCGTACCTGCTGTTTCCCACGAGCCATCTCTCTGCTCTGATCAAACCTCAGAGCTTTTTCCTGGCTAACCACTCCAAAAAGCACTGACCAAGACTCCAGACTCATTCCAGACTTGCCGCTTGCCTTGGGAGAATTCCTGAATTTCTTTGAGCCTCAACTTCCCCATCTATATCTAGAGACTAATACAATTTTCCCTAACGATCTGGCAGGGCTGTTGTGTTAATTAAACGAGATACTGTCTATGAAGGCTTTGGGCGAACCATAAAGAAGCATTATTCACACATGTAAGACACATACTTTCCCTGTTTTACACCTCACTAGTATTTTTCCCATTTTACAGATTGGGAGACTGAGGCTCAGAAAGGTAAGTCACTTGCTCAAAGTCATGGAAGTCATAAGCAGCAAATTCAGAATTTAAAATCAAGCCTGACTCCAAAACTCATACTCAATCACTACACTACATTGACCAATAAGATAAACAATCAGAACATCAATCGTAGCGTCTCGAAGTGTGATCTCCACCGTAATAGTCGCCTTCCCTCTTCTCAAGACCCTTCATTTCTCTTTGGAGACACAAATCTCCAGGCAAAAGCTCAGTCCAACAGCGAATGCCTTGTTGACACTGCTGAACCCAACCCCGAGGGGCCCAGAATCATTGTGCCTTTTTGCCAGGACGCAGAAAAGAAATGGTTCTGGTTTACATGCTTGTTTTAAACCCCTCGTTTGCTGTGCATTTAGTGCCTAAAGGGGTTAAAAAAAAAAAAAAAGAATTCTGCCCACAAACAAAAATGTCCCAGATCGTAAATTTCAGAGCTGGAGCCAGAATAATGGTCTCCATTATCTTCTACAGGCTGTTTTTCCTTTGTTACAAGACACAATCTTGCACTCTCACTCAGGGTTTTAGCAGTCCTCTAAGTGCTGGAGTCTCTTTCTCCTGAAAGTCTCCACGGATTCATTGTTTACTGAGCACCTACTAGGAACCAGGCATAAAACTAACTCTTTCAAATAAAACAGTAAATAAGATAGACTCAAATTCTCCGTCGACACACCTTGCAGGCAGGTGCAGGAGAAAAACTTCTCAGCAGGCAGTTACCACTGAGGGCAAGATGTAATCAGAAATGCCCAAAGCCCGACAGAGGACCTCTAACACAGTCTACAGAACTGCAGTCTCAGCCTAGAAAGGGTTCTCCTCGTCACCCATACACCCTCCAGGTCCAGGCACAACTTGCGGGAGGGGACGCTGACCACCCCACCCGTTTGCCGTGGGATCACACTGCATCAAATCCTTTCCAGAACAAGGGAGTCTCATTTCCCAGTTTCTTTTACTTTTGTTCTCATTTCAGAGGATTTACTTTAAATAAATCAACCGAGTATTCATTGAGCACTTACACAGTTGGCCGTCGGGGCAGAGAGGAGTGCTCTAGGCGAGTGTTTGTCCTATTATATACACCCTTTGTGCATCTGTTTGCCTCCTTCTGTGACGAAATGTGTCAAAAGCAGGGACTTCGCTTATTCATCTTTTTATTTCCAGGACTTGCTTGGGGTCTGGTGAGGGGAAGGGCTCAATGATGATTTGTGGAAGAAAGAATGGAAAATGGAAGAGAGGAAAGAAAGAAGGAGGGAAGAAACGGAGGAAGGGAAGGGAGCGCAGGAAGAAGGGAGGGACGAAGGAGAGAAAGAGGGAGAGAAGGGAGGAAGGGGGGAGGGGGAGGCAGGCAGGTAGGCTGCCATGATCCCTTCGTTTTTTTTTTTCTTAAGAAAGGAAAACACTTTTCAAATGCTTAAAAAATTTTTTTCTCTTTCCTTTTTTTTGTGGGGGTGGGGGTGGGAAGGTAACTGGGTTTTATTTTATTTTTTTAATGGAGGTACTGGGGATTGAATCCAGGGATTGAATAGTGCATGCTAAGCACGCGCTCTACCACTGAGCTATGTCCTCCACTTACATGCTCTCTCTTTCTTTAAACAGCTCATTTGGGCAGCCCTCAGCAGACCGGGGTCCAGTCCAGCTTCCTCCAGCAGCACCTCTGAAGCTGACACACATAGCCACAGAAGGAAAGGCTGGAAAACCGGCTGCACCTCGAGAAGGTGATGCTCGGCACCTGCTTGCCTCCTGCGGGCAGCTTTTCCCCAACACCCCCCACCACCACCACCAAGGCGCAGCATCACCTTCATCACGAGAGGCAGGCGCTCTTCCCTTGTCGGAGTCTGCAGAGATGCCGTGCCTAGAAGGCGGCCCCTGCCTCTGCCCGATAAGCCCTGGTGACAGGCACTCAGCTCATCTGTCCAGTCAGCCCCCCACGGGGCCTGCCGGCTTTCTCCCGCAGGTCTCTGCAGTTTGCTGCTGCCTCTTTGGGTCCAGTTTGCCTGCCTGATTCAGGACCATAAGCTTCCAACAACCGCACAGATCTCCTCGCTGGCCACCCTGACTTCAGTCTCGGAGACCCACCCTCCCCACTGCTGTTGGAGCTGTCTTTCTGAAATAAAAATCTGATCGCGCTGCTTCCCTATTAAAAGCTTTTCAGTGGATCCCCAATGCCATTTGGATCAGGCATTCAAGGCCACCCTGACTGTCACTCCCTACCTCCTGCCTCCCCACTGCACAAATCTCACTAACCTCATCTCTCTTCACGGTTCCTCTCGCTCGCAGTGCTCCAGCCATGAATCTCTGACAAGCGTCAACTCTTCCAGACACTTCTGTCCCTTTGCACAGATTGGCGATTTTTCACGTGCTGTTCCATCTGCCTGCAGTGCCCTTCCCCTGGGTGAACTCCTATTCACCCCTCACGACCCGCTTCATGTCACTTCCTGAGTAAAGGTAGAATCAGGCCTGTCTCGCTGGACTTCCCCACATCTTTGTCCTAACCCCCAACTGAGCCCTGGCCCCAGTCCTGCAACCACTGGTTTACTAGTCTTCCCCGTCACTTGACTGTGAGTTCTCCAAGTGCAAAGACAGTGCCTTATTCTGTGATATTATTTTCATATTAAACATATTAACAATCGTGAATGATTTCTTATATGTAACAGGCCAACTACAAATACTTGAGGAATGAAAGAACAAATACCTTAATTGGATGTATTTTTAGTCAGTCTTATTTGCGCACTGGGGATTCCACAGTGTTCGAGACAGGCAGGGTCCCTGTGTGACATCCAGACACACGGTGACCAATAGATGATTAAGGTCATTTCAGAGGGTCGTAAGTGCTCTGAAGAAATATAACTGGGTAGTGGGATACAGAGGAAGGGCAGAGAGGGCTGGGATGCTGTTTTTGAAGGGCTAAGGAAGGTCACTTAGAGGAGGTGAGAACTGAAGGATCAGAAGGAGCCGAATCTGTGGAGGTCTGAGGGCTTAGCAGCCCGTGCAAAGGGAACAGTAAGTGCAAAGGCCCGGAGGCAGGAAGGAGCTTGGGGTGTTCAAGGGATGGACTGCCGCATGGGAAGCATGGGATGAGTAAGAGAGGGGCCGGGCTGTGTAGAGTCTTGCAGGTTATGACCAGGAGTGTGAACTCTGTTCCAGGTGCAGCGGCGCAGTGAACGGCGGCTGAGATTAGCAGACGGAGATGCTACCCACCAATGGGCGCTGTGTGTCCCTCCCCACCCCTCCCTCACCCTCACACAAGATTACCGCCTGCTCACGGGGGCTAAGACAGCCCTCATTAATCTCAGGAAGCGGGAGGGCAGGCTCGGGCAGTGCGGCAACTCAGACTAACTAGGAAACACAAAGGCCGCCTGCCCAGCTTTGTTTTGAAACCGTCAATTCCAAATTCTGCTAGCTGGCAGAGACAGGGGTTATTGATTTTCCCTTCTGGAATGCATGTCCTACAGAGTCCTCGCAAATAGAAACTGAAAAACAGAGAAAAACATAACCGCTGAGAAAGATACAGCAAGGGGACATTTTTTTTTTTAAAGAAAAACAATCTATTTTGGTTTTGTCTTTTTCTTAAGATGCTTTGTTGGATTGTGGCCTGTCATCTCTCTTTCTTCCAATTCATTTTCTTCTTATCTCTATGTCTTACGATGACCTCTCTCTCCTTTCATCTTTTTCTCACTGTGTCTTCACCCAGCCCGTACCACGGTACTTGCATATGGTGGGCAGGGAATGCTGGCTTGGCAAATGTTGGTGGATCTACAGGTCAGTCTACCCGAATGTTTCTTTCTCCAGATCAGTCTGTCCATCTAACTGTCTCTCTTTAAATAGAGCACCTCTCTCCCTCCCAGACAGGCAGCGGAGCGGGACCAGCCCATAAAACCAGCTTTTAGTCACTGCGTAGAGTGGTATTCCCAGCTAATTAGTTCTCTCTTTTTTTTCCCTGGAGAAGGAGGAAGCAATTAGAGGCTTCCTTCCTCTGCCTGGTTGGGGTGGGGCACCAAATCCCTTCAGCACCAGTATCACACTGGTGGCTCTGCATTCCTCCAGGGTTCAAATCCTGCCTGGGTCCCCTCTCTCTCTGCACTAACAGAAGTCACCAGCCTGCCTGCTTGCCTCCATGAATCAGGCCTCCACTTGCCAGCAGCATCCTCGGTTACTTCTTCCTGCTCCCTGTTGCTAGCATGGCTGAGCAGGAGCAATCAGGGCAGAGAGAAAGGGCCCCGGATCGAGTCCAGGAGACGGTGGGCTGTGTTACTAAGGGAAGGCTAAGTGCGGAGGCCTAGGTCCAGTGGCGTCTGCCGACTTTTACTCAGTTACGCACACTGATCGAAACTTAATTTTGTCATCTGGAAGAGGGCGGTAACAGTCTCTTCCTTCTGGAAGGGATGTCAAGACAAGCCAAGAGAACTCTTGTCAAAACTCCAAAATTAAAACCTAAAAACAGCCAGTCTTTGAGTTTCTCCCCTTAATGAATATACGGTATCATAAATGGGCCCAACTGTCATCTCACAGCCTGATATTCCAATAATTTATCATCTACTCCTATGTTATGTAAGTAACAGTAGAAGAGTGGTTAGACATCAGGTGAGGGAGAAGGTTCGCGGGCAGGCAGGTGGTTCTCACACAGACGGGTGGCAGCGATGTACGATAAAGATGCGGTGCATTCACACGTCTGCACGTGGGTAAACGAAGTCTGGTCGGAGGAGGGGAGTTTCCTTAACAGGTTTTATACAAACGTCATGTCTGCAAAGTGTCTCCTATTTTACATGTACTGACGCACGTTTAAATGTACAACTTCGACCATCAACCTTTACCCAGATGCTTCCCTTCTTGAAATTGCTCCTCGGCTCTGGTCCTGTAGCTCCAATTCCCCACATGACATTTTCTTTTAAGGTTGTAAGATTAGTTTTACTCCCTCTTAGTAACACCGTCCGTGTAGCTGTGGCCCACAGACCAACCAGCCAGAACAGGATGGGATGTCAGGGTCGCCAATTTCCTAACACACAGAAGATGCTCCGTCCACACTGTCTGTGGAGGACTTGACATCGCTTCACGTCCAACTCATGGTTGTCCCGCCTGGGTCTTATTCCCGATCTTTCGATCTCCGTGGAGTGGGGGATCCACGAAGGCAGAGCTCACAGGTCTACGTGTCCTACTTCCTGTGGTTTCCTCCGGAACTGGCATTTAGTAGGAGCTCAGAAAACATCACTTGCCATCACTGTCTGTATCATCTAAACTCGGAACTCATCATTTCCCCCTTCCTTTCCCCAGCCTCTAATAACCTGTGGATTGCCAAGTTCTCTGGACTTGGTCTCTGCTGGTGTCTCACTGTGGACTCCTCCCTCACTCCTGACTGCGAGCCCGGATCCCTCGTGTTGGACTACACTGCCTCATCTCCCACCCCCTGTCCTTTTCCCACCTTCTGTCCTAGGTTAGATCCTCTTCCAGACGTTTTCATCGTGACCGTTCCCAGGTCGGAAGGCATCCACATTCTCAGGACCCACAGCTACAGTCCATATACCTGGCCTCTCCCTCTCTTTCTGACCTGATCACCTGTCACTCTGCCTCATAACCGCCCCACTCCCACGAGATGGCTCTGTCTGTGTCCCCTGAAACACACCTTCCACAGGTTTGCCTCCACACTCTGCACACCCTACTGGCCGGTTCACTCTGTGAATTCCAATCATCATTTGGGCTCAGCTACAGTCTTGACAATCGTAACAAAGGAAGACAGCAGTAACAGTGGCTAGAACTTTCTAAGCACCTTCCACGTGCCAAGCGTTGTCCTGAGTTACTCATATGCCATATTTCATTAACTTTCACAAACCCCCTAGGAGGTTCAGTACAATTCTTACCCTCCCCTCACAGTGGGAGAAATCTGGGCTCGGAAGTGTCAGGTACTAGCTGAGGTCACAGACTCAGGATGCAGAACAGCTGGAGGTCAGACCCGGAGCTATCAGACGGCCCGGAGCTACTCTAACCTGCCGGCTACTCTGCCTAAAACTACTGCTCTTCTCTGAGCCCTGCCGGCCCCTTACCACGCATGGCCGCTCACTCGCCAGTTTGGCTGTGGACTGTTACCTCCCTAAACATTGTCTCGTATGCACACATCTTTCCCGTCCCCAGTTAGACTGTAAGTCACCTGAGAACATGAATCAGACTTCTGGGCCTTAGAGGTTCTGGCCACCGACAGAGTGCTGGCTGCACTGATGAGGAGTGTAAAGGAATCCACCCCGTTCAGCTTTGCTGGTCAATTCATCCTTTAAGCAGTGTGCGTACTCCCTTCCCCCACCCCCACCCCCCGCCCCCTGCCCCCGATCCTGGCTGTTCGGGTCCTTGAGGGACACACATCTGCGTGGCCTGGAGAAGGCGGGCTGACTGTAGCTCCCGAGTTTGCAGACTCTTGACGCTATTCGCTCCCGAGGCCTCTGTGAAGTCGGAGACAGTACAGGAAAACAGCAGTAAACCGCCCCCCCCAGCCCCCGCAACTGCCGAGGACGCCTGTGCCATTGAGTCTCCTTCTTGAGAGCCAAAAACGCAGTCGGTAATTACACAGACCCGCTTATCCATCGCTGCAGTATGTTTTTTTGTTAGCTGGCCCACTTAAAATCAGAGCCAGGAGATAGGACCGGCACACCACTTATGCATGTAAAATGTAAATTTAGGGCTCAGCCATCAAGCAGCTGGTTGACTCTGAGTTAGTCGCTGCCCTTCTCTGGTCCTCAGTTTTCTCACGGCTGATCCGTGGGGCTTTAGAGGATCTGTAAAGCTCCTCCCTCATCTTGCCTTTCTGGGATGCTAATCAACACGACTTCTCAGTTTTGTTTTACGTGCATGATCTAGAGTCACATTTTTCACAAATTTGTCTGCTCCTCCTGGCCCTCTCCAGCTCCTGGGCAAACGCTCCCAGATGAAGCAGTGGGCAGCCTACTGTCTGGGATCCCCTTGCAAAGTCCTCTCTGTCCCCTGCCCCCTTCACCCCAGATGACTCTGCCTCTTGCATGCTTTGCATGTTAAACACCTAAAGCTTTCCGCTCAGTTCTCAGCAAAAGGGAGGCAGAGAGCCTGTATCAGGAAGCCATCATCAGCTTCCCAGCACACGCAGATCCCTGCAGTCCATATAGGGAAAAGTAAGAGCTAAACTAGTTTTTGTTTTTTTTTAAAAAAAAAAAACCTCCTTCAGGACTTTTTCAAGTTAAATGTGAGCCTGGAGAGGAGGTCAGAAATGCCTCCTCTGTACCCCTGTCCAAACACATGTTTCTAGCCCACGGACACAGTGGCGTGGGTAGAAAATTCAGAAGACATACTCCTCGTGAAGGGAAGGGCCCAGGAGTCATGATAAGAAGCAAACAGACGGGGCCAGGTGGGAAACGACAAAATTCCTTATTTGACAAGTTCAAAAAAGTGATGATGGAACAGTTCTGCAGCAATGGGCAACGGAATCTGCACGTGACAAAATTACACAGAAGTGCACGTGCTCACGTGTGCACACAGATACAAATGAGTGAGTGTGAACCCGGGACGTCGGAAGAATGAGGTCTGTGGACTGCACCCAGGTCTGCTTCCTGGCTTTGCTGTTATACTATGGTTATATAAGATGTTACCACTGGGAAAAAACTGGGTAAAAGGGTACACAGACCAATCTGCTATTTTTTTAAGCTTCCTGTGAATCAATAATTATTTCAAAATAAAAATTGTAAAAAACCACCCCAAGCACCTCGTGCAGATCTGGCTATTTCTCCCCACAATCCTGGGACACAAGTCCCAGGGCTCTCCCACAAGATCCCATTTCTAACGGTGAGCTACACCTTCACCATCACGATCTTGAGCGTCATCAAGGCTCCCACGTAGTGAACACTTACAAACACGAGGCACTAAGTGTTTAAAACACGTTCTCATTTGCATCATTACCCCACCAGGCTATCATCCCCATTTTACAGACGGTAATGACCTTGGGAGAAGCTGAGTCGAGCTCCAGGCCACAGGCCCCTCTGGGGCCAGGCTGTGACTCAGGTCTGGGACTCCATGCTCACACTTGAGGATGAAAAACCAGAGAAAGGCAGGACTCTGTGGAGCTGGCGATCGACGCGTGTTCCCTGGAAACCACGGAAGCACATCCCTCAACCTGCCTCAGAGGCTCCTGGATGGAGGCAGCACACAGCACGGCGACACCGCCTTCCCGTCCAGTCCCCCCGCCCTGCTCTGGCCAGAGCATCACATCTGCATCGAAGGAAGGAAAACATCACTTACAGGTTCTTCACGTCGGCGATGCCTCGGAACGCCTTCCTGGGGATGCCCACGATCTGGTTCTCGCTCAGGTCTCTAAACAAGAAGAGAAGACGCACAGGCGTTAACCACCCGGCCTGGCTTTATCTGCATCTCATTACGATAACAAAACCCCTCGGAGGCTGCCTCTGCCGTCAGGGGTGCCTGGGGGGCTGTTCAGTCGCAGGCCGCAGGCTGCTGCAAGCCTTCACTTTGCTCCTCTGGTGCCGGCCTTTGCTGAAATGGTTACCAGGCGGAGCGGTTCGCCTCCAGGCGGGCTCTGTGGGTGGTCTCGCACCTCCAGGCCACGAGCCAAGCTGCTGGGTTATTTGTCGCACACACGTTCTGCACCCAAGTCTCTGTTTTGCCACCTCCCAGAGTTGACCCCTTCCTCTCCCCTCCCCCACAGCGTCCCTCCCCCACCACAGGGTCAACACCACTCCGTCTCCCATCTCTCAGGGACTCTCTGTCTTTGCCATCTGCGATTGGAACGGAGCCTGGCCATCCTGCTTTTCTGACAGGGGATGACCATCTCTGCTTTTATTCGTGCTCCAGAGAGACCTCTGGGGGTCTCCTGGATCATCTCTGTGATAGGCGTGATGAATTCAACTTTCATTTCCACAAACCCATCCAAAATGGGGGTCCCACTGCACCTCATCTCGGATTTAGCCCTGCGAACACGTTGCTTTGAGCAAAGAAGGGAAGGGACAAAGTGTCACGTCCTGAAGCTGGCTCAAACCCAAGTCCTGCACCAAGGTCCTCTTTATGAATCCCCAAAGCCTCAATTTCCTTTCCTAAGACCCATGCTTTTTTTTTTTTTTTTCCATTTTGTTTTCCGGTTTCATTTTTTGCTGGACCAAACACACACACTTGTTTCATTCATACCTCATGCTTGCTTGGGGTCTTAGAGATTAATCAAGTATGTGCATGTGTATCAATCACATCTATATCTATAAATATGCATTCCTGTTATTTCGGAAAAAACACAAAAACCTTCACATATTAAGGTAAAAAAATTACCTACCCAGACATAACCACTGTTACCAATTAGGAGTAATATATATAAATTTCACCAATATGATCTCACAGTACAGAGTCTGTCATAACCTTTTTTTTTTGCTTACTATATTGAGACCATCTGTTCATATCATTAACTGTACATCTACACTGACATTTTTAATGGCTGTATATCATCCAATTCTATAAACGGCTATATGATCCCGCATTGCTGGGTATTTGTTTGCCATTTACCGAAACACTGGGGTGAACTTCCCTGCCTGTGCATTCTGGGGACACTTGTTTGGCTACTTCCTTGGTATCAAGTCCCCTGAGGCGAATGCACTGGGTCAACACCTCCTGCTCTTGTCTGTTGAGGGGCCACATGCTGAGCAGCTGGCCAAAAGGAGATGCGCGGGGACTGTCCGGGGCCACTGTTAGGCTCAGAGTTGCAGCAGGGTTCGGAGATGGATGCTAGCGGCTTCTGGGGCTGAAGAACAGAGTGCTCCCCATCGCAAATCCACTTTCCTCTGCCTGCAGCAGATGTAAGTAAATTCAGATGCACGGTGAGTCCCGTTGCAGGCTCCCCCGGCTGGGCCTGATTCAATGAGCAGGGCTCCAGCCTCGAGTCAGGGCGCTGAACAAAGCCCACGATGACAGCAGAGGTCAGGCAGTGTCACCGAGGCCACTCCTCTGCTCTCCATCAGCCTCCAGGAGAAAGGGGCCCAGGTCCTGTCATCTGACTAATGCAATTTCCATGACATCTGGGCCGTACCCAGGGCTCCGGGAGCCACAATGGGCCCAGTCTTCTCTGCAAATGACTGCAAGCCCCTGCCGCGAGCCTCCCAGGCCTGGCTGCTAGCTGTGGCCGCTCTGGGAAACAGCTCAGGCCACACTCTCGGCAAATGGCTGATGATCAGAATCAGGGGCAGGTGGAGGAAACAGGAGAGAGGTTTAGAATGATCACCCTTAAGCCCGCTGGAAAGCCAGAAGAAGGGGTACATAGTCCAGTAATGCATTAATCCTCTGAGGTTAAGGCACCCCAGTCTACCAAAGGAACAGCGACTGTATGGGAGTTCTGGTTTGCAGTACAGTGGGAGGAAGAGAGGCGAGCCATGTCTAAGCAGAAAAATCTGGTGGAAAATCTCCCAAGGAACACTCACACAGACAAAATCCCGCGCTTGGATGGGACAGCCACTTGGGTTTCTGCTCGCTGTTTTTTTTTTTTTTTTTTTTTTTTGCTGTAAACAGACCCAGTCTTGCCCCCATCTTAAGGAGCCCCGTTTAAAGCATAGCACCTCCCACCTCCCCGCATGGATTTCCCCCTACAGCAACTGAGCAAGGCAGTAGATTGCAGGGAATTTATCTGTTCTCCATGACAATCTGCTTGTAAATTTTATTAATTTTATTTTCCATTGAGTCTTCCTTCTCCGGCTAACAATACCGCTCCCATCCATCTGCAGGATTGTATATTGATTTCATAAATACCTCCAGTGGGCTGACAAACTGACAGCTTTAATGGTGTTACTGATGGGGCGTGGAAGAGGGTTCAGGGCTGGGTGCTTCATTTTTGGTAACTGTCCCTTCACAATTATCTCCCGGGCCTTTGTGAGGGTTCCTAATAGTGTGTTTATCTCAGCGTGATGCCAGAGCATGAAGCGATGGTTAAGTACTATCCTTGAGAGAGACAAGAGCCACCATTTTCGGCTGACACTTAAATAAAAATAACAAAATCTATCCGTAGGGCCCAAGAGCCTAGTTCCAGCCAATTGCTTGTTGGTAGGGGTTGAGTGCCTCCCTCTTCCTGGGGGAAAATGCTTGAAAGTGACCAGGGAAAGGGAACTTGCTTTTTTTTTTTTTTTTTTTTCCTTCAATCCTTAGATAAAAGGTATGAGGTTGGAGTTAGAATGAAAAAGAGGGGTGTGCCGGGATTTTCTGGGGGAAACAAAGGAAGATGGCTGGGTGGGAAGTGGGGCTACAGATCGGGATGTCTTTTTAAATAATTAGGGCTCTGAAAGAAAGGAGGACTGCATTAGCTAAAGTGCATTTTCCTGCTTCCGGAAAATGATTAACGGACTGATTATTCCGTCCAAAAACACAAGACCAAAGAGGACTTATTAAGGAGACAGTAAGTCAAATAGGAGTTGGCAAGAACCAATATATCCCCCTTCCAGCCAACACCTGCCCCCCTCCCCACCTTTTTAATTTACTAAAATGCTTTGGACACAGATTAACTTTCTTTGCAAATTTATTATTGCTTCATCTACCTTGAAGTGGGAACTGCAGACACTTTGATAAATGGATTGAAAGGTTGTCTAGTTCCAGTGGCGCTTTTGACGTGCTTCCCGGGGCTCTCCCTGCAATGTCAGGCGTGCTTTGTTCTCAGACCGACAGTGAATAACAGTCCCCACCTTCACCCCACCCCTGCCTCCCATGCTTACCAGCAAGACCAAAGGCAAGAAGCAAGAAAACGCTCTCCTCTTTGCCCTGGTGGGGACAGTGTGCTTGTCTCGGTCACCGTCATGCTACCAGCAAGTCCCGTCTGTGTTGCATGACAGTTTATGGGGGATTTGCTCCCAGAGGTCAATCTCGAATCTTCCCAAAGGTACAAAACGGGGCTTGGAAGCACCCTGACCTTGGAGAATTCTTGTGTCTAAAGTAGGTAGAGCCAGTGACAAGCTGTATGATCATGCAAACTACTGAAATGCTCTATGCCTCAGTGCCCCCATCTTTACAGTGGGACTATTAATTTTGGTGACCTCACAGGTTAACAGTGAGGATGAAATGAGTTGGTATGTGTGCACTGTGGACAGCACCTGGAACCGTGGAGGCATTCGATGAAAGGCTGCATTTATTTCTTGGACTTTCCCCCCATTTAGCCCTGGATTTACACTGTTGAAAACCCCTTATCGCCATTCTCAGAACATACACCGACAGCTCTGCAAGGAATAGAACACCTACACGTTGCTAATATTCTTTCTGTAAAATCCGAGGGAGATCAAAGTTTCACACATCTGTCATCTGGACAAGAGTATCTGTATGGGAGTCTAGATTCTTTTGGATAAAACAAGAGCGCCTGACTCGGGAGGAAAGGTCTGTCTTAGGTTGGGCTCTCTCAGAAGCAGTTGCTTAGCCAAGTGATGGATTCACAGAGTGCTCCTGGGAGAGACAGGTAAGGGATGGAGGAAGCAGGATGGAGAAGAAATGAAGGACAATTAGGTAAAGGGCTGGCCTTAGCCCGGTACCCTGGGAGTTCCTGCCTCTAACCAAGGGATCTGGGTCTCTGTGGCCCAGCACCAGACACTCCTTGGTTACAGCACCCAGGGGAAATGCAAATTCCCCACCTCTGCCTGCTCTCCGTAAGGCTGGATGAAGTGGTTCCAGCAGCTCACAGATAGATTGCTGAAGAGGTTCCCAGCCGTGACTTTTTAACAGCAAGGCCCAAAGAGGCAGGAGATGGGAGCCAATGTCTGTAAAGGGACCCAGAGGATCCAACCCAAAGCACTCATAAGAGAGTTCAAGGACAGTTCTCCTAAATCAGAAAGTTCTCTGAAGGTTCAGAAAAATCACTCCCGAAAGGTAACATGTCCAGGATCAAGAGGCCATGGAGGAAGCTAAGTGAGCAAAGGAAACTGGGACGACCCAGTCAGGTACCTTCTTTGTCTACCTCCCCAAGCCCCTTGCACGGAGACCAATCAGGTGCCTTTTTAGTAACATTTTAAACTATCCATCAATTCTTGATTAGCCAAATGAAAAGAGAGGATAATCTAAAAGCATTTATATTTAGAACCTTTATTGGATTCGGGATCAGGGCAGTGGATTGCCATTCTGATTCTCTTTGACCTGAGTATGCATTAAAATTATTTTCCTAGTCACTCGCTGCCTAGCAGGAAGAAACGGCCCATTGGTGCAGTAGGTATCAATCAAAACTCATTTAGGGATTTAAAAAATGAAGGCTAATCTATGAGTCTAACATTTCTTGTGCTCTCAGTACTAGCATCCTCTGCGAAGCTGAGCCTTGCTCTTCTACCCCCAGCTCCTAACACACGTAGCTGGGACTGACTCATCACTCTACTCTAGGACTCAGAGAGAAAGATCGTTTTGCTTACCTTATTCTATATAGCAGGAGGGACAGATATGCAGGAAAAGTTATTCCCTGGGGATTTTATAATGTGGGCTTCAGGGAGGATTTATCTTAAAAAGGTAAATCTCTTGTGCAGGCAATTTATCTTAATAAGCAAGATTATATGTTTGCAGTTGGGTCACCATCAAAACCAAATGAGCCCCAAACATATGTCCCAGCTCTGAAGCCCTGGTACCACCCGCTGGGTGTCTGGTCAGTGGCATCCTTTGTCTGAGGGAGATTACAGTGGAGTACCAGGAGCATTTCCTGAAAGAAATGCCAGAGACTCAAAGTATTAATGGAGGGACAAAAACAAAAACAAAAAGCAACAATGATTTCCCACTGCTCCAGTCAAGTTTCTATTTCACTGCAGTAGGAGCTGACATTGCCTGCTCCCTTGATGTTAAAAAGTTACTGAATGAAAGACTTCAGTAAGAGCTCCTTCCTCTCTGCCTTCTCTGACAAGCTCGTCAGCGCAGTCCTAGTCATAGCACCCAGATGTTTAATGCTGGTGGCTTAAATGTCAGCTCAGATTCTGATTTTACTCAACAACAACAAAATGAATTGAGCACCTACTATGTGCTACTCTACTGAGATACAGAAGTAAACAGAACCAAGCTTCTGTCCTCCTGGAATGTGCATCTCATCGACCCCAGACACAAATAAGCAGACAAAGCAGACACCTGTACATACATGAGAACGTAAACATCCAGACACCTCAAAAAGTAACAGCTACAGTTTCACTTTTCTTTCCTTTTCAACAAGAAGGAAGCCTGTGTCTAAATTCACACCACAAGATTGTTCCTAACCACCAAGGAAAATAATTCACAGGTTTGTTTTACTCGCGATACAAAATCTTTTTAGTTTTTTGGGGGAAGGGAAAGCTGCCAATCTGAATCGCTGGGACTTGCAGGGGTGCAGATTTGTTTCATCAAGTACTTTGGTTTTGTCTTTCAAAGTGGACAGTTTGATAAAAATCAGGACAGTTCGAAGATGTTATTAAGAGCTGGCATGGCAGAGCTGCCGTTCTCACAGCGGGGTTCACCGTCTACCTGATCAGAATTTACTTACTGATGGTGCCTTGAAAAAATATAGATCCCTGATTTCTAAAGTAATTTAGATACGATCATGGTATATAATGTCATGCTTTTGATGTTTTAAAGTGTTTGCTATGTTACCATTTTTCCTTTTACTTAGGTCTTTTTCTTTGAGAGATACGTATTGAAATAATTAAGAATGAAATGATGATGTCTGGGTTTTGCTTCAAAATAAAATAGAAGATAGAGAACTGGGTAGAGGTAGACACGAAACAAGACTGGCCATGAGCTGAAACCTATTGGAGCTGAGTGATGGGTATGTGAAGGGGGTTCACTTACAATCTGTGCTTGACTTTCGTACATGGGTGAAATTTTCCATAATTAAAAAAATTTTAATGTAGATTCCTGGGACCCATCCCAGACCTACTGAATCAGAAACCCTGGGGATGAGCTCTGGACACTTGAAATAAGTTTGAGAACATGGGTAGAACGATTACTGTATGTGATTAGGGGCCGAGTTCATGTCCCAGCTGTGCCACTTAGTGGGCTGTGTGTCTTCAAGAGCATTCGTTTAACTCTCTGAGCCTCAATTTCTATTTCTGTGAAATTAGGATAAACTTCATGGATAATGGACAAGCAAGTGCTTTCTATATTCCAACAGAGTACGTAAGTGCAAATCACTGCATTCATTTTCTTAATTAACAAATACAGCATCCTACTTTCTTAAGTAGCTAGTCTCATTTTAGGGAAAGTCTTGGGTCCAAGATGCAAAGGCCTCCTGTGTCTCAGGTGTGAGCCTGCTGGTATTGGGCAAAATGCCTACAAGACAGATAGGTAGATAGACAGACAGACTGGTAGATAGATAAACAGACAGACTGGTAGGTAGGTAGGCAGATAGGTAGGTAGGTAGGTAGGTAGGTAGATAGATAGACAGACAGACAGACTGGTAGATAGACTGGTAGACAGACAGACTGGTAGACTGGTAGACAGACAGACAGACAGATAGATGGGTAGACAGGGCCTCCTCACAGGAGGTGACTGAGGCAGGCAGTGACAACATTTAGTCTATATTTTAGAAAGCCACTCAGGGACCCCGTCTGGAGCCTGATCTAGGAAGAACTGAGAGTCCCTGGGTGATTACACCCTTTCCTGGGATCCCAGAGATACGGTGGAAGAAAACTAAGCACTCTGTCCCTGATCCTCCCAAACCCACGGGGAAGACTCTGCCTTCCTGAGATGAGGACATTCCTGGTGGGGCTTCACAGGCAGGTGATTCCCTGTAGTTTGCTAGGAGGGCTGCAGTCTAGGTGGGAAATCACCGGGGGGCAGGTAACGAGCAGGACGGCGCCGCCAGGCTGACGGGCAGACCAAGGGCCGGGAGCTCGGATGAAGGCCTGCTGTTCAAGCACAGCGGGGCTAAGCACCCAGGCTGAGGCCTGAGGGCTACGAGATGCTACCAGAGGCTGCAGGTGGAGATGGGGTTACTGGCTGGCTCTCTGAGTAGCTCCCATCGTGGGCACCCTTTCTGTCTCTTTCTGGGTGGATGTTCCGGAGACCACAAACTCAAATGTCTCAGGGCTTCACAGGTTAAAGCAAATGGGTAAAGCAGGCTGAAAGCGGACAATAGTAATAGTGAGGGGGTGAGCTGGGGAGAGCGCAGGGCCAATCCAAACTAACTCCCCCAGGTCAAAGCCAAGCAACCCTCTGTGCTGGCCGATGGAGCATCTCAAGAGCTGAGGAGTGCAGAGGCCAACACCCCTCCAGCGAAGACCTGCTAGCTCTACAACAGTGCTGTCCCATATGAGCCACCAATGCAATTAAGACTGTTCTCTTAGCTGCATTAAAAACAATAAAAGGAAACAGTTGAGATGAGTAGTAATAAAGTATTTCACTTAATGTGATAGTTCCCAGATACAATCACTTCGACATGTAATCGATGTAAAAATATATTAAACAGCTACTTCACATTCTTTTTTTTCACACCAAGTCTTCAGAATCTGGTGTGTTTTGTATGTACATCTCAGTTCAAGCCAGACAGGTTGTGAGTGCTCAGTGGCCACACATGGCAAATGCCTACTGTACTGGACAGCCCAGTTACAGGGCAAGGCTAGGACCTGGATGCTGCAGCCACGTGTTCACTCGTGGCCACAAGAGGGAAAGAGTTGTAGACGCTGGAGCCAATCTAAAGCAGCCCAGTGGAGGACTGCTTGGCGGGGGGGTGGGGTGGGGGGGTGGGTCTGGGTTATCAATAGAAAATGCAGAGAGGGCCAGTCAAGATAGAAATCCCTGGATTCAGGCAGGCAAGCTGTGGATTAAGATATTCCAGTCATTCAGCCATCCCTCCTGGGGGCAGAGAACCTCCTTGCAGCCTTAGGATTTAATGTGATTTCTTTCCAAACTACCACCCTTCTAGGGCTGACACGGTATAACCAACGCTTCCAGTCCAAAAAAGCAGCTTTCTTCATTTAATTATCACATGCAACCCCAAATAAGGCTCTTTGTGTTCACGAAACAGCATTATAATTGACGGATCATCTCCAGCCAGTTGGTACAGAGGCTGAGCTTCTTAACAGTTTACTAATCCCTGGGATTATCACAATGTAGCAACGAATCAGTTACATTCGACGGGATTGGGGAGCTCTCATTATCAGCCTGATGATGCCTTCTGTTCTGCTCCAGACTTCCCTGTGTCACTAAATGGTCCGAGAAGCATCACCAGGATTCCAGCTACTGGCATCTGACTTGAGTCTGTGCCTCCATCACCAGTGTGCCCCTTCAGGGAGCACAACTGCGACTCCGAGGTCCTTCCATCACGTGCAGAAATCTGGTGCCGGAAGACATCTGGTTGTAAGGATCTAATTATGTACCTGAGAGAGTCCCCTGCCATTTTTTTTTTTTTTTTTTTTACCCAGTAAGATGTTTTGGTTTAATTTGTCAGTTTTGTCTGTGGGCAGGGGAGTGGTCCACCTGGCTCAAAAAGATGGAGACTGGGGTTTCCTTTCTTTTCCCCCACTTTGTTTGAAGCTCTGTGTCTGCCCAATGGAGTCTGGGAAAGGGAACCCGTTTCTGTGCAATCCACCCTCCTTCCCGCTGACATACCGTTCCCACCCTCTCCTGCCCCTTTGTCCCTCTCTCTCGGCAGCCCTCTGAGGTTTTCACCCCTGATTTGATTGTCGCAGCTCACACTGTCAGCCTGAAACCCAGTAGCATGTCTCATGCGGGCTGGGCAAGGGGGATGCAGGAGGAGTGGAGGGGGAGGCACATTCATCTTGAGAAGTAGCTGTATGTAAATTGATCTTTTGGCCGAAAGCTGGAGCCAGGCATTTGCTGATTAATTGGAGAAGCGTCCTTGCTCCCCATGTCTTCTTGAGAGAGGTGGCCCGCGTGGAGTCCGCTCTTCTTCACAAAGACATTCCCAGGCCAAGAAGCCTTTGCAATTAGGAGATGGAAATCCTGTGAGCGAGGGGGAGGCGGCGGGGGAGGCGGGGAGCGTTTATGGAATTGTCCTGAAATGAAGTGTGTGCATTTGGCCTGCTTCCTGATTCACTGCTGAACTGAGTTTGCCTCCCAGACGGTGTCCTGGTAGCCTAGGTTCTCAGGCATTAAATCCCATACGTGGAAATCTGCTTGGGCAATAATTAGCAAAAATTAAGAGGGTGGACGGTGTGCTTTCTAAACATGCTTTCCTTGGGGCTTCCAGGTGTGTATTTTTGGTTACCATTTGGCCACTCCTGTTGGCCTTCAGAAAGGAGGGAGTGAATCTGGGACTGGCTCAATCTCTCTTCCACATCCTCTGACCCTTTCCTTGAAAAGAAAGCTCCAGCAAGATGGTAAGTCATCCTGCAACGTGGTCCTTTTACCTCTGTCCCAGGGCACTCTTTAATTTGACTTTATCAAAGAGCTGAAGGCAAACGAGGTGCCTGTGCACAGGTAAAGCGAGCTTGGATCTGGAGAGCTTGCTTGCTGCTGCTAACCTACGTGGAGCCGGCCAGGTAACAGGCTCTTTTTCTCCCTGGCCCCCTCACTAGCTTCCTGTGGCCCAGGGACTTTTGCCGAGCATGAGGTCTGACGCATAGCTTAAAAAATACTTGTTGAATGTATAAAAAAAAATAAGTTACAATGATTTCATGCCATTGCCTGTTCATGGATGATCGAGAATAAATTTCAAGCTCTGGGGATTTTTCCCCCCCAAGTCCAATTTGTCCCTTTGGATTAGAAAGAGCCCTGGTCCCACCCCTCTGCCCTGCCACCTCCGCTGCCTGGTGGACCATCACGCATGTGACCTAATGCTTCTAGGACAGGCTTGCGTTCTGAGGAGACACAGACAAAACCTCCGACCGAGCAAGGTGTGGTGCACTGAGCTCAAGTGTGGGAATGAGCAGTTATACTGGGAAGGTAGGCGAAGCAGATGAATAATTAGGTTTCTTGCAATAGAGTTTAAATCTGGCCTGAGCGGGTACAACAGATTTGGAAAACGAATTCGACCCAGAAAGGGGCTGTGCACCTGACAATGTTTCAGCTCCCCGTTTCTGAATCGCTGAGACTAGGATAACAGAAGATCATGAAACTCTAGGTACAGAAGCAGATGCTTTCAGCATCGAGATACAGGAGATGTTAGAAGGGGATGATTGGCAGTGAGAAAGTTCTGATTATCTTTGTGACCATCTGGTCTGGGGTCAGTCTCCTCACCGCCAAACTGTCTAAAAGATCTGGAAACCCTTCTGGAGCCAGAGGACTAGCAGAAGTCAAGTGGCAGGTGGGAGAGGTGGAAGCAGAGGTGGGAAGGAGAGAGGCAGTCCCAGTGCTACGGGACTGGTGTCTGGGAGCAGTTAAAGCCGTTTCCTAATTTCCACACCTTGTAACCTTAAATGTTCAACTTGATCATAAGGAAAGGATTCGTTGGACACTCTAGATGCCCTGTGTGTGCCTGATCCTAAGACTAACGTTCTGGGGACTGAACAACTCCTCCCTTCTACATTTAAGAGTGTGTAGCACCGGAATTACTCCTCCGTGATCCGTTCTGCTTTCCTGAAGACACGGGAGCCGGCAGGGGTCGGGGTAGGCTTTGCCTTGGGCTGCAGCTGCTGTGAGGTTGGAATTTGGAATTCAGGGCTGCAGCCCAAGAAAATGTGGCTTGTAGATGCCTGTTCTCTCTTGTAACTTTCCAGAACCCTAATAAACAAGTGAAATCCCCGTGGTGAAGGTGAGATGCTATCCTGGGGGCCATGTGCTGATAAAAATCAACGTGGTTTCAGAAAGGCTCAAAATTATCTTCTACCGAAGCAGGAAAGCAATTCCGCCAGAGCTCAGCCCTCTGAGTTGCAAAGCCACCTTCTGCAAGCCCAGCGCTGGATGAAGGATACCGCAGCTTAAGTCATTAAGCTATGGGAATAATACACAGAAGGACATTTCTCATGACCTCCGCACTGTTCATTGTTCCACTCAAAGCAATTACAGTTATTGCTAATAACTCACACCTGTGGGTGTCCTGGTATTGACTACAGGAGAACAGACGCTATTCTCTCCCTTATTTATGTAAAAATGGATGCAGTTGAATAGATTTACACCAAGTTTGAAGTTAACACTAATATTTAATCCCAGACCCGCTTCTGGCCATTTGGTTTGAAAGGCACGAGACAAGGGATGTAAGCACTGGGAGAAGCCAGCGAACTGCAAAGACGAAGAAATGTAGTGACAAACCTGAGCCTGCTGCCACTAGCCACATGCCAGATACAATAAACCCCCCTGTCCCAGGCAAAGAGGACAGGACCTGCGTGGTACGAGGTGGGAGAGAGAGGGGATCGAGGGGAAACACCTCCCTCGTCCCTGAGACTGGTCATCAGCTGCAGCCGGAGCACACTCTTCCTGGCAGTGCAACTCCTTTCCTTTCTTACCTGAGCCCAGAAGTCCTGCATACGGTCAAGGTCCCAGGAGGCAGGGAGACACAGTATGGACAGCCTGGCTCAGGAGCCTGGAAGATCTCGGTGTGAACTCCAAGCTGGCCCCTTGCTAGCTGTGTGACTTTGTATGAGTAGATTACCCTATCTGAGCCTCAGTCTCCTCATCTGTAAAATGGGACCAGTGAAAATACTTGCATCAGGGAATTACTATAAAAATGGCCAATGAATTCAGAGCTCTTGGCACGCTACTTGACTCAGCATAAGCACTTAATAAATACTGGTTGTTATGAGTACTGCTTGCATCTGTTCAAGTCTGCAATCAAACACTCTGGGTGGAAAGATAAGACAATCCCTGCCTCCTTGTCCCAGAGAATACTGCACAGGAGCTCTTAAACTGTAAAGCAGCAACTCCAGGTCAAGTTCAATACCAAAGAAAGCAAAAATTGGGCTCCACTCAGCCTGCTGTGCCTCAAAGCTCCCCCTGGTCCTGCAGGGAGACTCAACCTCTTAAGGATTTCCCAGGCTCTCCCAAGGATGGAAAGCGTGGGGCGGCAAGGGCAGGGACATGGGTTAAAGCCGCACAGCTCCCTATAACCCCCTAGGAAGCTGGCTGGACATGGCTGACTGTGAGCCGCTGCCGTGCAGAGAAGCTGGCCGGAGACTTGCATCAGGGGGAAGGGAGAGAAGGAGAGCCAGAAGGCAGCCAGTTTGATGGCAGGGAGGAGAGGCTAAGATCCCAGCCCAGGCAGGGTCCAGACCGGGAAGTGTCCTCAGCACAGACATGGCTCTGGGCGGAGAGCTGCCTCTGCACAGACTCAGAACAAGTCCCAGTCCCCCTCCATCTTCCAAAGGAAGCTGGGGAATTGCGTGAGCTTCTGAGGGGTCCATAGCCACGCAGGACACAGCCCTTGGAGGAAAGGCTGAGAAAGTTAAGGTGGGAAGGCCAGTGAACTTCGGTGCTAAAGCAAATTCCTGGCTGTAGTTACTTTCCTGAGAAAAGAGTCCTCACTGCCCTGTTGAAACTGTCCTGGGGCTTTCATTCCAATGAAGGGTCACCATTAATAGGTTATATACCCAGGGAGTTAGGTGTTGTAGGTCAAAGCTAAGAAACAAGAAGACACAGTCCATGGGAGAGGACAAGGCAGGACAGCAAGTATCATGTCATCTCTTAGGAAGTGAAGGTCACCTCTGCAGATGGACCTGGCTGCTCGAGGTCAGACCGCTTTCCCGTCCCAAAGAGGAGACGGCTGCTCGAGGAAAGAGGGGGTGGAACCAGGGGCACGGCCTCGGCAATGCTGGTGTGGAGGCTCTCGCGGGGTCTGTCTCTGTGAATGAGAGCTTGCCTTTAAAGTCAGCGGGTGCTGGGCAGGAGAACCCAAGCAGAGAGGGACAGAGATGGCTGGATAGATAGATAAAGAGACGAGAGAAAGAGAGAGATGGGGACAGAGACAGACAGGCAGGTGATGAGATGAAAACCAAGAGGGAGAGAGGGTGAAAGAGACCGACACAGTGAGACAAAATAAAACTAGGGAAAAACAAAAGAAAAAAGAAAGCCTGAGAGCAACACACATGCATAGAGACAGTCACTGCACAGCAGGGACCTTGAGAGGCAGATACACAGAGAAAGAAGACGCACAGGGGTGGGACAGAGGGAAACAGAACGGAGGCAGGCTCGCAAACACACAAAAGAAGAGACACACAGAAAGAGAGGGGCTGAGAGGACGACAGAGGAGGAAGGCAAGAGGGAAAGGACCAGGCAGACGCCAGCAGGGGCCCGCGAGGCTGGAAGGCAGAGGCCCCTCTCCAGAGGACCCTGGCGTTTGGGCTTTCCTACAACCGGGAGACTGAGAACGGGAGGGGGTCCGAGACCCCCCTCATATCTGATCTGGGAGGCTGCTCTGGGACAATGCGGTGTTGTCCTCCCTGTCCGGACCCTGCCCTGGGTTCGCGTCTGCGTCCCCCAGCCTAGCCTTGTCCTCGGGGACAAACCCTCTTCCTCCGAGGAGGGGAGCCCCCCAGACCAGGGGAGGGCCTGCCGGGGCTTCCCCCAAGCCCCTTTCTCTGGCTGATCCATCCTTCCGATCCCCCTTGGCTCCAGAAGCCAGACCCGAGGTTTTGGCAGAGAAAACTTGCGGAGATTTCAAACTTTTTACATTACAAAGCGAGTTTTTAAAAGCTCCATAAAATTTCAAGGCACATACTTAATGTTCAAATGGCAGAATGTATCGATCCCTGCCCATCCTGTAGTATCTTAAGTTTACCCAGAGGACCGTTTTATTTAATTAACTTGGTGCTTTATTAATATAAATATTCTCCTATTGATCATAAGAGGGCCTGACAGGCACTCAAGCTGGGTATACATCACCTTCCCTCTGAGCATTGCCACTTAGAGGAGTAGCTGGCTCTGAATCAAGGAGAGTGGCAGGAAGTGGTCCCCTGGGACGTCAGGCGCAGATGAATCTACAGCATTTTTATGGAGGGAGCCTTTTTTTTTTTTCTTTCTCTTTCTCTTTTCTTTCTTTCTTTCTTTCCAGCTCCTCACTTCTCTTAAAGCAGAAAGCATATGGAAATGAAATACGAAAACGGTCTTGGCTTACACGTATCAATTAAGCATGTCAATACCTTAATTAAATCGCTCAACTTAACGAGATTTATACCAATGAATATGTTTTATAGTTATAATAGCTTTTTTGGCCACTGTTCAAAATGTCAAATAAATTGTGAAAAGGGGAATCTAAAAAAGACATAATTGACGTTCTGAACCAAAGCCAGTTTTTTTTGTTCCCTCCCTCCCTCCTTTCCCCTTTATTCATGTAATTTTGGAGAATATATATATATATATATATAAAGTCATGGATCCTAGAATGGATTGGGGTTTTAGAAGTCTTCTTTCATCTCTCAATTCTAATCCTTCTTATCAACTTTCTAAGCCTCATATCGTTGAACCTGTGAACGCCCCTCCCTTTCTTCTGGTCCTTTGCAGCTTGCTTTTTAATAATCTATAATTGGAGCTCCTTGGCTACACCCAGAGAAAGGAAAACACGTCCTCTGCCCTGACGAACAAAACCCCAAACAGAGCGGGGCATCAGGTTAAAAGGCATTATGACCTGAGAAGGCTATTACCATAACATCAAAATATCTGGGAAGAAAGGATTCTTAATCTCTTACGTAAAAGCCTGTTTTCGGTAACACACGCAGCAAAGAAAGTCAAGATCCTCCCACCTCCTTACACTCTTTCACTCTCTGAGCCTTTCCAAATCACTTCTTCATTTACTTCTGAATATAACCACAGCCTCTCTCCTGAAGAACAGGAAACCGAGAAGAGACCTTCTAGACACGTACAAACACACACAAAAAGAAGACACAATGGTTGGGGGAAGCGATGCTGGGTGTGCACACTGCTGCCGTGGAGTGGATTCCTCCCAGCAAGCCACAGACAGAACAAGCGAAGCTGTGAGTGTTGCCATGTAGGTTCAAGGTTATTTATCTAAAACTGTGATTGCAAAAACAGGAAATGAGAGAAAAAGAATAGGCGTGATTTGGGGACACTAGTCTGAAATGCACACATGTGTTTCAAGTCTTGGTTAAATACTCCTGTCCTGAGGTCTCAGCCAGGCTTCTGGGTTGAATGCTGTCCTAAAGCTGGGTGACCTGAGGCTGGAGGAGGGTGCCCCTTGGGTTTTGTGCCCCCTGAGGCTCTGGCCCTGTGAAGACTGTGTCTGTGGCCTCTCAGCCTTTCACAGCCAACCTCCCAATTTCTGGGGAAAGATGGCACCAAACAGAGGCTCTGGTGGGAAGCAAGAATCAGGTTGGTCCTCTTGCTCTGATTCCCTTCGCTGACACGATCTGGCCGAGACCAGGGGAAAGGACAAGATACTGTGAGCATTCTAGGATGCTGTTCAGAATAAAGCATCTTTGCTCAGAACCCATGACTCCTGGCAAATTTTGGAGCTAAAAGATCCAACCCTCTTGCTTTACAAATGGCAAAACCGAGGCCCCCAATGTGAAAGGGTTTGCCCAAAGTCACACAGTTTGGGGTGAGAATGCAGGACCCTGATGCTGCGGACAAGGCTCTTGTCCTCTTCCTATGTTGTGTCTGCTTTATATCAATAGCACAGGACAGGAAGGAGGTCTAGGTGCAGCAGCTGGCATTTGTCCGGCTGCCAGGGAGCACCTGGGCTGACTCGACTAACTGGGCAGATGCCCTCCCTCCTCTGCTCTCTCTGCAACATGTGGACAGCTTTCCTAATGCTCTGCCCGCATGTAAAATGGGTCGTCTTTCCAGATCCATCCACCCGTCGAACAAACATTTATCGAGCACTTACCGTATGCCAGGCACAGTGCTAGGCACAGGGGACGAGGTGGTGAACTAGCTCTTTGCTCACGCAGCTTACGGACTTGTAGAGGGGGCAAACATAAATCACGGTGCAGGTGAGCATTTACAATTTAGACCCTATGAAGAAATACAAGATGCCTGTATGATAGGAACATGTATAATGAGACAGCTCAACCACCCGAGACGACAGCCAGAGGAAAGAAATGGAGACAGGAAGGCCGTGTAGCAAGAATGCAGGGAAGGGGTGCGTGGGAGTGGGGGTCAGCGCAATGGTGCTCAAAGTACGGTCTTTGGACCAGCGGCATCAGTATCATCTGGGAACCTGTTAGAAACGCAAATTCTTTGTTTTAGAGGTGCCTCTGCAGCAAAATGAAGTCTCTGGGGACTTTATTCTTTTTTTTTTTTTTTTTTTTTAATTGAAGTGTAGTTGATTCACAATGTTAGTTCCAGGTGTATAGCAAAGTGGCTTAGTTATACATATACATACATATATATACACACACATACAGAAATGCAAATTCTTGGATGCAATCCCAGATGTTCTGAATTAGAACCTTGGTGGGTGGGGAACAGCCACCTGTGGGGCATTTTCCCCCCAGGGAAATAAATTTTTTTTTTTTAACTGGAAATTTAAAAACATACGTGAAAGTAGAGAGAATAGTATAATAAACATCATCTTCAACAACTGTCAACAATTTGCTAATTTTGTTTCATCTCTCCCTGCCTCTCTCCTTCCCCCCACCCCCCAACATTTTTTTTTTTTTTCTTTCTGGAGTTTCATTTTGTTTTGCTTTGTGCGTGTGGCATATTCATCCACTGGTACATTTAGCAGCAATTTCTGGAGTTTTTTTTAAAAAGCAAATCTCTCAATTTAAAAAACAAAAAGCAGACCTCAGACGTCATGTCATTTTATTCATATATATATTTCAGTTTGCAGTTCTAATCAAGGGGACTTTTAATTTAACGTTTAGCAATTATTACACCTGACAAAAGGCGCGGTCCTTGTTGTCTGCAGTCAAGGTCTGAACAACGCCCAGGCGTTGCGTTTCAGCCACCCGGGTTGACGCTAACGCCTGCGGGATTTTGAGCTCTACTGGTGCAGAGCATGCTGAGGGAGGACACGTGTGGTGAGGACGCCCAGACGGTTAAGCACCGGCCATGCGTGATCTGAGAAGCAGACGAAGGCGAGTGTGGCTAGAATGGGGCAAGGACAGGGTGGTGGCGGAGTGGGGACTGGTCGTGAAGACAGGAGGGGATGACAGATGGGATCAGGTTTGGACATGATCAGAGGACAAAGACAGACACCGGCGGGTTTTAATCAGGGAAAAGGACAGTTCACTGAATGCTGATGGGAACCTCATGACGCAACCAGCAGACCAGCAGGAACAGGCCTTCCTTCTGCTGATCTGGAAAGCCAATTAAAAAATAACTGATATTTTCACTCATTCACATTTACATGTAAATTTTCAGTTAAAAAGCCACAGGCTGTCACTCTTTCACCATATGTTTCTCCCTCATTTGTTCTCTGCAGTGACGAATGAGCCCTGAGTCTCCACACACACCAAGTGGGGCAGGAGAGGAACAAGGAACTCAGGAGCAGCCGGGCTCCCTGGGGGTGCGAACCGGGCACCCCTGGAAACCCCTGGCCCTTGCTTCAGCATGTTTGCCCCATCAGGGCTGAGCCTGTTTTGGCATTTGGGGGGATGAATTATAAACCCATCTGCACCCCAGTGTTTCATTAGAGGAGGGAGTTGGGTCATGTCTTCCAGACCAGAAGGCTAAGGCTTTGCCCCAAAGTCCCAGTGTCACAGAAAGGCAGGGCAAGACCCCCGAATCCCTTGCTCTTTGCCCCAGGTAAAAAGAGGGCACTTGTGGGGTGGTCATGGAGTGAATGACTTGAGGGTTAAAGGGCACTGGGGCCTGGCGTGGTCCCACTGCCGTGCGTGCGTCGTCAGGTCGTGCTGCCCTCCTACTAGCCCTCCTCAAGGTTCCCACCCCCTCTCTTCACCTCGCTCTTGACCCGAACCCTACGCTAGCCATCCCTTCCTGCTCCCCGTACACATCGATCGTGGTGTTTCCTCTCAGCATCTATTTCAGTGGGTTTTACGCTATTATTTAAATGCAGATTTGTTTTGTTGGATGGGTGTTCCCACAGTACACAGATGTACAAAATAGATCTCATTGGAGCTTCCCTGATTGAAGTGTTGGGGTGACAGGGGAACCCAGCATGGCTGCACGCCCAATAACCGTGGGCGCTTTGACACATTTTGAGTATCACCAACCCCTCAATTGATTCTGGAGGAAGCAGTGTCACAAGAGTCAATGCTTTAGATAAACAACAAGGTCCTACTGTATATAGCACAAGGAATATATTCAGAACCTAGTAACAGCCTATATGAAAAAGAATTTGCGTGTACATATATATATGTATATGACTGAATCACTATGTTGTACACCAGAAACCAACACAACATTGTAAATTAACTATACTTCAACCACAACAACAAAAAATAAAATAAAATAAGAGAAAAAAAGAAAAAAAAGCCAGTGCCTTCTCAGGCACTCAGCAGAGAGGCCTCAACACACCTCCCTTTAGTGTTCTGCTGTCTCTCACTCCATTTCCAGAAGCTCAGAAATGTTCAGAGCAGGGGAACCATCCTCAGTGGTTTTGCTGCGTCTGCACGTGTTAGGAGTAGCTAACTCAGGGCCCACACGTTCTAGGTAAGAAAAATCACGTTTCATTTCCCTCCTGGCCTTTCCTGCTAAGTCGTGTGGAGTAGAAGTCGTGAGAAGGTGAACAGTGAGGAAGGAAAAAAAAAAAAAAACCCAAATAGCCTAATTCTCCATTCCGGATACTCCGTCGCTATGTGTGTTACAGCTGTCAATCAGAGCCGCCCTCATAGAGAAAGTTGTGGAATTGTAACGTTCTGACTCTTACCTTTGTGAAGACTAATCCAGGAAACTTTACTTCAGAAATAATTATAATCACAGCAATACGACCTCACACGTACTTAACCAGCACTTATCTTGTGGCTAGGATTCCTCTAAGCATTTTTGCATCGGTTTCAATTTCTCTTTCCTACTAGTGCACAGAAAAGAACTCCCAGACATCACTGCAAAATGCCAATTCCAGTTTTGGGGGCAGGCCTGATGGCAGGAGGGTGATTACTATGGAGAGAATCCATTCTGATGGACGCGTGTGCATAATTAAAGGAACCTACAACAAAAGGGACCAGGCTCCCGGTCTCCGGGGAAGGGCAGGTCCTCTGTGCCAGAGTTTTGGCAGCGGAAGGGTGCCCTGGCCTGGCACAGAAGTTCTAGATAATTCTGGGGTTCCTCAGATGTTGTCATCTGACAACCTTCTTTAAAAAAGTAGAGATTTCCCAACCCTGCCTATTGACAGG
This sequence comes from Camelus bactrianus, assembly GCF_048773025.1. Taxonomy (NCBI): domain Eukaryota; kingdom Metazoa; phylum Chordata; class Mammalia; order Artiodactyla; family Camelidae; genus Camelus; species Camelus bactrianus. The sequence goes on along the minus strand of NC_133560.1, from coordinate 13,498,295 downwards.
AATGCATCTATAAGGCACAGTGAAATTCCAGGAGTCGTGGCTTACGTTTGCATACATACTCAGAAAAGTGCACATTGGATGAACACCTACTATGTGCTCACTTCAATTTCAAAAGCGGTAACAAGGCAGGTCAACTACTGGGATTTTACACAGAAGGTCACCACAGTTCAAATACCAGGCAGCTTGCTCAAGGGCATAGAGCAAACAGGAGCCAGGATTGTGTCTGTCTTGACTCCAGAACCCTGTCCCACCCTTGCTAAAAACACAACGTTTACTCTGAGGAGCCTCATTCATCACACCCATCCTGTGGCCCCCGACCTCCACCCCTCCCCCCTCCCCACTATCAACCAGTTAGAAAGAAGGGCAGACTGAGGAACCCACAAGCACAGAGATCCTGTCCAGACTTTTTGACCTTGGAAAGAAGGCAGTATCTTCCTGGTTAAATACTGTCAAGTATTCTGGAGTTAAATAGTATTTTATTTCACCGTATTTCATTTATCGGGGTAATGCTTGAGCTTTGGCATTAAGGAGGTGTTGGGGGTGCAAAAGAAGTGGCAGAGGCATTCTTTAACTCCTTTGAGGGGACTTGGCTGACGTCCCATGTCGTGTAGCATGAATTTGGGTGTGGAAGTTGGTTTCTGGGTAAGCTCGTGGCTGAGGTATTGAGTGTTAAGAAAGCAGAGCATGAAGACGGGGGAGAGCTGAAGAAATACAGGGGTCCTATCGGGACTCAGCTGGAGTGCTAGAAACAGCCAGCCCACAACTCTCATGATCAGCAAGTCCTCATCGCTGCCTCACATCCCTCAGTATCTGCAAAAACAGGGTTAGCAGTGTGTTTTCTCATAAGGAAAATATCATATTCTCTTCCCCATCTTACCGCTGTATATTTTAATGTCCAAGATAGGAAAGAAGAATGGAAAAAAAAATACCTTAACACACCATACCACGCTGTTACACTTAAAAATACAGGAAGGATTAAAACTGCCAGGCCACATTAAAACGAATGACCAGTTTGGTACAACCCTTCACTGCCTTGGCGTTGCCCATTGTCTCTGGCAATAAAGAAACATCACAGGCAATTTATTGGGAGTTAGTCTCAAATGAATTGCATTTGCTGAGAAGAGCACATTTAGCATTTGGTGATTCATATGTGGGAAACATTATTGCTCTGGTAAAGAGCTTAGAATAACTGAGATTTAGAGCCCAGGCGATTAAAAAAAAAACCACCAACCTGAGAGTTTAAGTTTAATTAAAATTAAAAAAGCATGCATTCATTATGTGTCTGTGCATGGTTATGGATTTGGATAAAAGGGTATCAGAAAAGTTTTGTCTAGATCTCAAACCATTAACAGTGGTTATCTCCACAGGAAGGAGTGGGATTGGGGAAAGAGGGTTAAGAGGAATTGGCCATATTTTTTTTTCTCCAATAAAGAAAATAGAGGAATAGAACGATATATGTCCAAAATTACATACTTTATAACTCTTATTTGATACTTTATAACTCTTGATATTTCTGTATTTTAAATGATTTTTATAGTAAAGGATTCACAGGTTACTTGAGTGTACTCAAAGTTAAAATTAAAGGGCGTGATCACACTTCCCAGAGCTCCTTTTTACTGTCCTTGGGAGCAAGGTTAAGGGATTTTTTCATACGTTCGCACCAAGTTTTTTAGCCTCTGTGCTCCAATGGCTGATGCCAGCCAGGCCTTCTGCAGAAGCGCAGCTGTGGGTGAGTTAGGCAGGTGGCCTCGGCCCTCGGACCTCACATGAAAAGGCACATTATTGGGGCGTAACTAACTGCCTGTGATCCTTCCTCGTCTGTGTGGCTGCTTTACCAGGATGTAAATTTATCTACAGGCTCCCCGCTGGAAGACCTTTCTCATTTCCTTCGACACCTGTCTGCGTGTAGATGCAACATCCCTCTTTTGTAAGTTCTTTTCCGGTTACCCAGGTGATAGAAAAATATCCTGCGTCTTTTGTTAATCAGAAGGCAAATGTAACTAAGTTCAACCATATTAAAGTATGATCGTGCAGATGCAAAGAAGAGGCCAGGAAGGGAGCCTGCGAAGACGAAGTAACCGTCAGCTGTGAGTTCTGGGCTGTCAGGAAATGAGTGACTTTTCTTCCCTTTGGTGATTGGTCACAGCCACTTCTGCTCCGGTGACTCTAATGATGGTATTATGCTCATAATAGAGAACTTCATGTGTTATTTTCTAAGAGCGACATACACAGGATAAATACATTTTGGAAAACATAGGAAGGTAGAAGCAATTACCTAGAATCCTTCCACTTGAAATGACCGCTGTGAACATTCGCTTACTACTTTCGGTCTTTCTCCTGTGCATCTGTGGGTGTGTTTATAGACACATACACGTAAATAAATATACATATGGAGAGAAAGAGGGGGCAAGGAAGGCTTAGCTTTATATGCTTCTTTTTTCACTTTGTGAAGGAAAAGCCGGGCTGGTCTAACAAGATAACTCACAAGGCTAGGAATGTGAAGGAGAGCCGGGCTGGGCTAATAGGATAACTCACAAATCTAAGTATCGGAATACTGATCTGAGTTCTGCTGGACTAACTCGTAAATCTAAGTTAATTAGTGTTGGTTTGCTGTTCATGTTTTTTGCTAGCCAGCTGGATTTTCAAAGATATATATCTGGCTTTGGAATGTTGGTTTGCTGCCTCCCTGCCTCCACTTTTGTGATAACGATGCGGCTAAAGCTGTTCCATGCCTATTGGCCGAATACCCCAAGCTTGTACTTTACCCTGTAAAAACCTCATGAGCACGTCTTGGAGGTGCTCAGAGCTTTGGAGCAGAAGCCCCTCTGAGCCCGCCGGCGTAATACATCTGAGTTCTCCAACCCTCTGAGTGGTGCTTGTTTCTTGGCTGGCCTGTCATTTCCGTAACAACTTAACATCACATCACAACCTGGGGGGCTACGCATGAGGTGGGAGGGGGAAGGACACTTTTCACTGCACACCCTTTTGTATCTTTTAGATTTTGAACTATTTAAATGTACGGCTGATCTTACAACAGATTAAAATACAATATAATTCCATGTTGTACGAAGCGTTTTCCCGTGATTCTGCATTTTGTATACTCATCTTTTTAAGTGGCTGCATCATACTCCTTGCAAACATTCTGGAAGGGGCAGTGACCTTGTCAGTCACCCCCATGAGACCCCTCTGTCCTCCTGACCTTCTCACACCTTCGCCCGCTCTCTCCCCAAACCTGCCCGAGGAGCTTGCGGTGCACGGCTTGGTCTGCGGACACGGGGGGCAGGTTTCCAGCAGAGCTGATGTCACTCTGTGGGAACGAAGCCTGATGTCAAGAAGGATGAGTTGGGGAGGAGGACGAGAGACGGCGAAGAGCCTGAATTAATAGCGTCTCCCATCCCCAGACCTTTCACGGCCCACACCGCTGAAGCAAGAGGGGACAGAGTGCGGCGGATGAGCCGCTCCTAAGGCAGCTCCAGGGACTTCCTCTTAGGACCAGGGATTTTGGAACACCTCTCATCAGGGTGACAAACTGCAAGGAAACACAGCAAGGACATGCGGACACACACACACACATACACACACAGGAATTCTGAAGACCAGCAAACACGGCTTAATACAGATCTTCCTTGTCCCAGAGCAGTATAAAACAGCAGACCAGATACGAAGTCACTGCCATTTTTCTAACCGCGATTACCCTATATCATAGATTAAGAATGATAAATGCTTTCAGCCTCTACTTCAAATAAAAATGCTTCCGGATCTAAGACTTATGGAGAAGTTGTGGTCATTTCTGTGCCAGAGGCTCCCCAACAATGCTAGTGACATGTCCCTAACCCCTAGCTTTCAGCCTCCCTCACAGATACGAAGGTGACGTGGAAACCACATCAGGGTACTCACCCTGGCTTCTTGCCTTTTCTCCCAACACACTCAAGGGCTTTTCTATGCAAACCCATATCATACACACAGATGACGCCTGTCCTCCAGCCACACATCCATCATGGCCACGTGTGTATGTGAATAAAAAGCACCTAAGGCAGCAAGGGTCCCTCCCCGAGCTGTCCTCACACAGAGGACCGATATTTAGGGCACAGTTTTACTTCTTGTGGACTCTCCCTCTGCCTGTAGCAGATGTTGCAAACTGGTGTTTAATTTGGCTGGCACGTCCTTTAAAAGAAAACAAAAACAAAAACAAATCTCAGCCAACATTTAAAAATTGGGAAATGAACATAACATCTGGGTTTGGGACTACTCTGGAAAACTCTGATGTCCATCCGTTTAGGTCCTCTCTCCCACGGCACGGAGCTCGGTGGCAGCTGCCCTCTGCGGGAGGGGCAGGCAATTTTTCTTTCGAGTTCAGCATCCTCCTCAGAACTCCCCGTTGCCTCCTAACCTTGAGGTCCCTGTGCCCACTGCCATTTGTCACTGGGCTTGCATTGCTGCTTTTCTGATCGTAGAGAAATAATTTTATTATGCCTTCACTTGAAGGCATATTTGAGTTGTAATCCCCCACCTAGAGTTTTGAGAATATGACCTGAAGATTTATTTATGAGCTGTAAACAGTAAGAGACACAGAGAACAAAGCCATGCCTCCTGCCTGCCCCTCCACTGGGGCGATTCTCCTAACTCAGCTCCTCCTGGCATCAAAGCCTGTTTTCTGGTCTGGCTTCGAGCACGTTTGAAGGGACTACCTAAACTTGGTGTACTTTCTTTCCAGTCTTTCCCCAAAGAAATCCCGCCTTCCCCTCTGCAGGATTTGCTTTAAACCCATTAACCTGATTAGTTACAAATGTGCAGCATTCCCTTTCTTGTTAAACATGGGCAGATAGGTACGCAGTTTCAAAGCCGAGAGAACGCCATCAAATGATTCTGTGCAGAACCAAACCATCTGGACTGCAAACAAGCTTCTTAAAATAATTGTTTTCGCCCCTTGATAGCAGATCACATTAGAGGACTGAGTTCTTTGGCTGGTTCAGTCTGGTTATGCAGAAGTCTGTTTACTTACATGGTAATGAGACTAAAGGTCCACTGTAACTTACTCTCTGCTGTCATAGAGAAATCAACCTCCAGACTAAAATATCTAAATAAGCGGAGGTTCCCTTCCATTAGCGTGCTCCGGTTTGTTTAAGGAAATATTTTATCCATAAAGACACACACACACGTTTCTATCATCACCTATGCACATTCGTACGTTGACACATTTACACACACACATGCATATCTGGCCACGCTTCACGGATGAATTAAACCATCACATGACGCTTCCAAAGTTAGATGGTGGTAACAAGTTGGTCTTTATAAACCTGATCAAAATGACCTCTTTAGAAACACAGCTTATGCTTTGTATCCTTAAGAAGGGCTTCTGGAGCCCTACCTATGGGACTGTGAGAGAAGTCACAGACCTCACCCTTCTTTTGTAAAGGAAACACCAACAAAAACTCCTAGGCTGTGGGGAAACGGAGAGTGCAGCCTGATATTTTGCACCGGGTACAAGAGCAAAAGCAGAAAAAGCGGTGTTTAAAATCAAACAGCTTCTCCACCGGTTTGATGAAAGCCAGCCTCCTCTCTTCAGCCCTAATTCTCAAACCAGCCTGACTTCCCAAGACAAATAATGCACATTAATTAAATACCAAATGATTATTAAAAACACTTGTGAAGAATAATGATTATGTAACAGATACATGTACGTCAGACCGCAGAGCACAGTTCTGAATAATTTATGGGGTGTCTGAGCTGTAGTAGCTAGCCTACTGGTTTCCCCCTTTTCTTTACCACCCCCAAATGCTCGTGTAACTCATGCACGTGGGAGAACGGCTGCACTGTGGATTTAAACTTATTTTCCATCACTTATCATTAGCTCTCAGTGCGTATGCATTTAATGAAGAGCCTCTGATTAAAAATGGGGTTTTGCAAAATCTAAATTAAATGCATGGCTTACTTATAGTTTTCTAAAACAGTCTCACCACACGTTAAGTTCTTGTTAGCATCATGAAAACGTCTGTGTGCATTCTAGCAATAAGGAGTGGCCGTCATTTGACCATCCTCTGGCTTCCTTTCTAAAGAATTCCAGCCCCTGATTTCAGAATAAAGGCGGCATATTTGATGAAAGGTATGGTGGGGAAAGCCAGCAGTGCAGAGAATAGCAGATTCAGGTCCGAATTTGAGCACCATCACCTTTTAGAGAAACCTTTTCCTTACTGTGTCTTAACTCTCTTGTCTCAGAGAGAGTCTTGGAGAGGATTCGATATAATAACGTTTTAAAACTGCCTCATACCTAGACTGCATGATGCTGGCTGTGCTGGGTCAGTTTTTTGAACTGATTTTCATTCACACACTTAGTATATGCACCAGTCTTTTTCACCTTCTCCCCATTTAAGAGACAAGAAAATCAAGACACCAAGAGGTCAGGGGAGCTTCAGGTCACACAGCTAGGAAGTGGGAGAGTGAAGCACTGGAGCCAGACCGCCTGACTTTGGAGTCAGCTCTCGTTACCACCTGCTGCCTCTGCCCTTCCTCTTTTTGGATTTCTCTCTCTTCCCGTACATCCCCAGGCCAGGAAGCTCTGGGTGTGTTCCCTACAGACTGATCACCGAATGTACATTATACCCTTTAATTCCTACAACGCCACTACAGTATATTTTACACATTTTACAAATGAAGGGCCTAGGATGCATGTATGTCCCTGTGGGTCCTCAACCAGTAGCCAAGTTAGGCTGTAAACCCACACCCTGCCAAACCAAAGCCTTCGAACCTTCTGCATGGCTCCCCTTACACTCACCCTCAGTTCCACTGCTCTGGTCCTGCCCATCCTCTCCCCAAACTGCTCTCCCTCCTCCTTGTCCCCACCCCGCCTGGATGCATCTACTGCAGTTCATTTGGCTTTGGGATTCCACCCCCCCTGTCGGCCTCCCTGTAGGAGATTCTCTTCTGTAGGCTGAAGCACGGAGAGCCTGGGAGCCAAGATCAGCATTTAATTCCAGACCGGCTGCTATTGTCAGAGTCATCTGAGGTCTATTGGTCTTTTCTGCCTAATTTGGCAGCGAGCGCCTTACCACTTGCCTGTCCCTCCCCAGATGCACCCTGCTCAGTGCCTAGCACCTCGGGACATATGCGCAGTAACACATCTGGTTTCTGCTGCTCTGAGAAGCACCATCGCCCACTTGCTCAGTGACTGAAAGACTAGATTTTAAAAACTGCACCATTAGTTTTCCCCTAATCCAACTGCTCTATTGGAACACTCAAATTTGTTTATACATTTAATATTTAACAAATGAATACATGTTCATGATTTTGAAAATAAAGATATAAAATAAAAAGTAAAACCAGTATCTTTTTTCCCTCACTCTGCCTGCTCGTCTCTTCCTCTATAAGGTCTTGACATTTTCTTGTGTATCTTTCTTGAAAATGTTTATACATGCCAGCATTTATACCTATTATTTAAAGTAGGCACAAATAAGACAATAATATATACACTGCTCTTCATTTTTCTTTTTTAACTTAACACTACCTCTTTTAAAATTAACTGTACCTTTCCCATATCTGCACAGACAGCTCCAGCTAACTCTTTTAAATGACCACATACTAATTCCTTTGTATATGGATGCGCTGTAAGCCATTTACTGGTCCCTTATTGAGGAATGGTTCCAATGTTCTGTGGGGGACAATGGACTTCAAGATACATATATCTTGGAATACTTTGTGAATCTGTCTGTTAGAAAAATTCCCAGCAGTGCAACTGCTGGGTCTAAAAGGGTCGAGGCACTTAAAGTTTTGATGAATATTGCCCAAGAGGGTCTCCAAAGAGGTTGCACTAATCCTATTTATTTTGAGTAGTTCACATTGACTCTATAGGTCACAGTCCCCAAGGAGGGCCCTGAACTAGAGCTACTGCCGGAGTTTGGGGGAAATTTAATCATGGTCAGAGAGCCAGGGGCAGGAGTATGAAGCTGTCAACTGTGTGCAGGAAATGCAGTGTCCATACGGAATGGGGGCCTTCCACTAGCTGCTGTCCTGTTACTTAAGACTTTCTGGGAATAGCCTCTTGGCAACTGAGGACGAGCACAGTGGTCCTCCTGGGAGGGAGGAGACTGGGCTTCAAGTCCCAACTCTGCCCTCAATTTACTTTTTCATCCTGGGCCAGTCCCTTCTCCTCTCTGTACTTTAATTTCCTTATTTGTGATATACGGTGGAATTGAGCTCACAAACTCAAATACGGGGATGAGGCAGAGAACTGAACTCACTGGCTGGGTGGGGATGGTTACCAGCAGAGGAGCACATGTCTGTCCAAACACTGAGTCAAACTCCACGTCACAGGACCCTGGGGATAGACATATGAGCCCACGGTCTCTGGACACCCCCCCCTCCCCAGGGTCCCACAGGAATTTCAAACTACAGATTTTATGCAACATTTTTGATTTCTTTTTGTAGATTTTTCAATGCTAGAAACTGATTTAAAAACTTACAAAATTCTATTTGATATTTAATATAAAAAAATCCATGAGTTCACAAATGTATTCCAAAGAGAAAGTTAAAAAAAAAAAAAGCATTTCTCACTACTATATAACTCTATTCTGAAAACTGGTAGTTAAAGAATCATTTATCTGGTTTCTCCCATAGGAACTGTATTTCAGGGTAACCAAACAGCCCAGGTTTCTGAGCTTTTCTTTACATATGAATAGATGTAAGCAGAATGTAGGGGGAAAAGAATCCTTTTGCAGTTTCCAATTAGGTAACTGATTCCGGCAACAGTCATCAATGAATGCTGCAATTATTAAACAGTTAAAGGTTGACTCAGGGTGCCAAGTTATTAGTCACAAACTGTGGCTGGTAGTGAGGGCAGAAAAAGAACTTTCCAAAAGAGGGATCAGTTGTAACCACTTGAACCCACTGATCAGGCTCAGCATGAAAACAGTTAAACCACATTAGGTGCATCCTGAGATACAGTGTTACTCATGCAGTATTCTTGTCAAAACATTTAAACCCGAATCCAAGCAAGCCTAACTAACCTGTGGCTAGAAATATGCAGGGGCTGGAGGAACACCTTAAACTGCAGCATGGAGAAGCCAGCAGAAAAATCCAGAAACTAGGACATGCTTCAGGATCTGGTTTCTTTGACAAGTCAATGGCATGAAAATTAAAAAAAAAAAAAAAAAGGGAACTCTTTCAGATTAAAAGCAAAGGGTAAAACAACAAGGTATAGCATAGGGAACTGTATTCAATATCTTGTAATAGCCTATAATGAAAAAGAATATATATCTAAATGTATAACTAATCACTATGCTGTACATCAGAGCTAACACAATACTGTAAATCAACTATACTTCAATTAAAAAAAAAAAAAAAAAGCAGAGGATAATGTTTTAGGCCAGCACCATCCAATGGAAATATATAAGCCACAAATGCAATTTTTAATTTTCTAGTAGTTGCATTAAAAAGTACCATATATTTAATAACACATTTAAATAAAATACATTTAATGTATTTAATTAATTTAAACAAATATATTTCATAATAAATCTTATTACACCCAAGATGTCCTAAATACTATAATTTCAACATACAATCAAAATAAAATTGTTGATGAGATATTTTACATTCTTTTCCTGGTACTGTCTTTGAAATCCAGTGTGCAGTTCCCACTTACCATGTATCTGAATTTGGACCAGTTACATTTCAACAGCTCTTTGGCCACACGTGGCCAGAGCCTACTACAGTGAACAGCACAGTTCCAGACTGAAGTGGAACAATGACTAAATACATGGGCTGTGATACATGAGCTGTGTTTGGACTGTAGTTTGAACAAGCCAGGTTTTGAAACATATTTTGGGGGACAGTTGCGAGACTTGGGATATGGACTAGATATCGGATGATACGAAGAAACTATTATTCACTTTGTTACGTGTGGTGTTTGTAATTTGTAAGAACACATTTTTACTTTTTAAGCAAAGTGTACTGAAAGATGTCAAAGTGTCACGATGTCTATAATTTACTTTAAAATACTTGGGGAAAATAAAAATATTCACAACTGTTAAATCCAGGCGATGGGTATCACGGGGGAATCTCAGTTCAAGTGGTCACTTAGGTCTCTTCCAGATGGGAAATTTTAGGATGCCAGTTGCCTATGTGCCTTGGGACTCTGTTGCGCTGGTCAAGAAAGAGCATGTACAGCGAGCAACAGACTCTCACCTGAACAGGGTTTCTCTCCTCTCCTCTGCAGGGAAAACCTGGAAAACGCACAGCCAGGGGAGGCTGTCCGCTGAGCTCTGCGTGACAGAGCTGCAGCTGAGGCGGCAGCCCTGGGAGCCAGGTCCCAGCGGAGTGTGGAGCCAGAGGGGCGGGGCCCTCCGGGCACCCCGCGCGCCACTTCCCGGACTCCAGGCAGGACGCATCCAGCACTGTCCTTCATTAGTGCTAATGGAATTTCAAGGTCAATGACCACTCGTAAATACCAGCCCTAAATTAAGTGTATCCGAGGCTCCTTGCCCAGAGGATTTTATTTTCATTTTTCTTAAAAGCCAAGTTGCTTGGGAGATAGGGGAGTGTCAAAAATACAGTTAACCTTTCAAGATGAAAACACTATCAATTCTATTGATTTAGATCATAACTTGCTTCCACTTAACTCACCAAAAGGGACTGCCGATTTTAGAGATAATGTATTTCTCAGTCTTAACAGAGGTTTTTTTTTTTGTTTTTTTTTTCTCTTTTCTATCCCTGGCCACCCACTCCCCCACACCCTGGCTGCCCAAACTCTCTTTCTCCAGGGACTTCTTGTCTCAGCTCCCCCGGGGAAGCCTCCTACAGGAGAGCGACTGGGTCTGGCTAGATTGCTGACAACACCAAAATAATACAAAATGCTCTGTATTATTGATGGCGGCTTCTCTGCCTGTCATTTCTCCCCCTTCTCCTTCTGAACAGCTGGGAACAACCCTGCAATCCTTGTACAACATGACTAATACGTTCAGCTTCAGAGGTACAAAGGAGACGGAAATAAATGAAGGGATCGCTAAAGAGGAGTTTTTCTATCTCTCCGGTGGAATGATGAGTAACTGGGAACAGACAACCACGAACATCACTGCATAGTAATTGTCAAGTTGAGGGCCTGAGAGGCTCTAAAAGGACCTGAAACCAACACCTTATCTAAGGTCAGTTGTGCAGCGAGCTTGGGTTCCAGGGACAGAGTCAACAGTAGCTCCTAGCTGAGTCGTAGTGTTACCACACCACGAGACTTATGAGCCGGGTTTTAGCAGCTCCGAATCCCTCTTGCCCAGCTCCATGGGATGCTGTGTCTTGGTTGGACACACCAGTTTCCTTGCCTACTGCCGAATCTGTGTGTGGCACTACAGGAGAGGGAAGAACTGACATAAATCACCATCAAAGCCCCATCTTTGTTTTTTATTGATCCTCCACACTGAGGAATCCCGGCCAGAACTCCAAAGAAGGCACACCGGGCTGCAGACAGTACCGATGATTTCTTTTTCTTTTTCTTTTTTTTTTTTTTTATGCAAGATTCTGTCTGTATTGAAGAAAGATGGCCGAGCTCGCCCTTCCACCATGCCCTTGTGGCTTCCTGCCAGCCTTTTCTCTAAATCCTCAAGTCTGTTGTAATGTCTCCTGTTTCCCATCAAAAAAAAAAAAAAAAAAAAAAAAAATTCGGTATTGCTTTTATGTCCATATTATCTCTGGAAGCACATCCTCCAGTATGGAAGGTTTTGGTGTATTCAAATCTAATTCCTCTTTGGAGAAGCCAAGGAAACCTTTGCAGCACTGTTTATCAAGCTAATACAATCTTCTCTCCCAAGACAGACTAACTCCGACTTTAAACAACCTGTGAATAAATGGCCCAGCTTTCCCCCAAGTCTCTTTCCATTCATCTCAGCTTAGGAATGAGGAAATACGGATTATCATTTTGGTTACAAATATATTTCTATCCGGAGGAAGATCTACAAAGGTCACTTCTATAAATTTAAACAGTCTCCAGTTAGTCCTGAAGAGTTAAGTCCTCATTTTTTTTTTTCTCAAATATCCTGGTGCTTCAAAGATGTTGTATGAGACAGATGTCACGTTGATATAATAAACAGCAATGCCAAGTCTAATGAATTAAGGGAAAAGAGAACCACATGCTGAGATTTTCTGATGAAATCAGGTAATGACAGGGAAGAAAAATGAAGCTGCATTTATAAATGGCTTGAGAATCCAAAATTCAAGGTGTGGAGAGACTCATAGCAGGAGAGGTCTCACCTGTGCACTGCATTCATCTTACATGTATATGCATTTCTGCCCGATGTTCTGGCTTGGGCAAAAGAAAATGAAATTTAAAGGGTCCCTGGGGCTAGTAATACTTTGGTAAAGGAAGTTCGTACATCAGTTGTCACTGAGGCCCCAGCCATGTTGTCAACGGCTGCGCTGAGGTGAGGGTTTTTAGAAGATATTTTATAAGAGGTCTGTGAACCTGATTTATGTTTCCAACAGCTCCCTTGCACTTGCCATTAATTATGATTAGGTGGAAGAACTCAGCCCTCAGTGGTCTGGATGGTGGATGGACGTGTGGCACGGCGACAGCCTCCCTGAGCACCAGTGCGGCAGTGTGGCATCAGGGCCAGGACGAGGGAGGATTCTGCCTGAAGCTCTTCAGAAAAGGAGCCGTCACAACCTCAGTGATGCTTTCAAGGTTACACACAGATGACAGAGCTCGACTTTTAGTCTGGCTCAAAGAACTCTGGCTTTCATTTGTGCCCATTTCATTTTTTTTTTTTCTTAAAAATGTTCTGCAGATACAGCAACAGCCTTCTCAAAACAGACACCCAAACGCCCTCCGTAGGACAACTTAGCAAAACCTACCTAAACAGAAAGTGTTCATACCCTCTGCCCAGCCATTCCACGCCTGGAGATTTATCCTGTAGATACACTGTGAGCAATGTGTAGAGATACAGGATGTTTACTGCAGCATTGTCCTGGCAATACTAGAAACAATTTAAATCTCTATCAATGCTTACCTGGCTAACGTTAAACTAAATTCTAGTGCATCTAGACAACAGGATACCATGCAGTTTATCGAAAAAGATTTATGTTCTGACATGGAAACAAGAGCCATGATATAATTTTAGATGAAACAGCAAACTTCGAAACACTATGCAGACTGATTACATTTGATCCTGCATAGAGATTTTCTGGAAAGAGATCCAAGCTTTTAATGATGACTAACTCTGTAGAGAGGAATTCAAGAGAGGACAGGGACTTTTACATTGTAAAATTAGATAATAAGTTTTTTTTTTGTAAAAAAGAACCCTTATTTTTATAATTAAAAACAAACAAAGCCCTTTATCTAATAAAGACAAATTGAATCACTATTTAGGCTTTTCTTTTCCAGATTAAATGTCACCAAATGCTTTATTTTGTCAACTCTAATAATTTTAATAATAATAACAGCAACAGTAACAGATTATATTTTAGATTCTATACATTTATTATTTAAGGCCACTCCCTCATTGATTAAAAAGTAGGAAGACCCAAGCAAAGAGCCTTCTTCCACGCCGCATTTTGGTGACTTGCACTCAATTTGATATCATTCAATATGCTTTCTCCGATTCAAGGACCTTGCTTTGATGACGGTCCATGTCGATGGTCAGCACATACTAAGTGGTTCCAAGGGGTTAAAATCAAACGGGGGTTTTGGCTTCTTCTATATGGAAGTGACTGTCATTTTTTTTTTCCAGCAGGGGATCTCTAGCACCACAAGTTCCCCGAACAGCAAACTCTCTGTAACACTGACCTTGATTCTGGAAGATAAAGGACTTTTGGCTCTCTGGCCCCTTTTGGGCAGTTCTAAGAGGAGCACAAGAAAGGGCTACAAAGTGCGGATGTCAGCCCTGCCTTCGGGGAAGATGTGCATGCTTATTTGATTAATTTGGCTTATGTTCGGGAGTCAAAGATTTCAGCCAGCTGGAGCTTCTGGCCCTTTCATGCCGCCCCCCACCCCACCCCCCAGAGTCTGTGAGACCCTGTCTCTGTGAACTTCCCTGGGTCGCTAACTTCCCCTCTCCAGGACACCTCACTCTTAGGGAAATCACAACAGCTTCATGCACCGGGGGCCAATTCTCTGGAGAGCAAGAGCAACAGCTTAACTAGAGGCAGGGAGGATAATCTCAGCATGAATTATTCACCAGTGAGACAGTCAGGGCTGCACAGAGGGAATACAGATTCCCGCTGCGGGGCTCCGTCTCACCAACTTCCTTATTCAGTTTGAATGCCTCTTTCCTACCCTTGTGAATCGAGCCGATGTATTGGCATTCAGGGAGCTTCTGCACCGATTCCAAGACTGCCGCCTTCCTTCTCCCTCTCCGAGTTCAAGCTTACTTCTTTGAGTGCGGGTTAAGTCTTCTCCTTAAATCCTCTTTTCTTTAAGTCAGTTGCTCTGTATGTTTCTGTCCCGGTCTCCTTTTTTGGCTTATTTAAACTGAGTCTCTCCCTATTTTTGAAAAAAACAAAAACAAAAACAAAAAACCACACCACCAAGTCTTCCATGCTGCATTCATTGATGCATTAGATATAAGCCCTCCCATAAGTGCCCACAGCGCATCACTCGTTCATTCATTTACAGCCTTTGCCATCTCACCGTCCTGACACATTGCTACGCTCCTTCAGAGGGGGAGCAACTTAGAGGGATGGCCAAATGCAAGGCTCTGGCGTCAGACTGCTCCAGTCTGAATCCCAGGTCTCTGATATAAAAATCCTATTTTTTTTTCTCAAAAATCTATGTATTTGGACATCATCTGTCACCTGACCTGTGGAAGGAAAAAAGATAGGGAACCTCTATCTAAAAAGATATTTCCCTGCACACGATCATGCACAGAAAAATAGCTTTTCTTTCCTCTCTGATCTTCTGGGAAACTCTCACAGTCTCACACTCTTCGTGTTTCCGAACTCCCTCAGTGCTTCCACTCAGAAGTGCACACCCGGCTCAGCCATTCACCTCACGTGCAAGAGGAAGAGGGCGATTTTATGTAGTAAAGATATATGGGACAAGCCAACCTCAAGTTCACATCCGTTAAAGCATTTCTCTGTTGGCAACATTTTGACAAGCCTCTCACAGCTCTATGCTTAATTAAAATAAAAGGGTGATATACATCATTGCACCGAGTCCTTGCTGATGTAGAGGAAGGGAGAGGAAAAAATGAGTGCATTAGTTCTCCGTTATTAAAAGTTATTTCAGCATGACATCTCAAATAAAGACTAGCCATTAGCAAAATTAAAAATTAGGGGAAGTTGATTTTGGGAAATGCACACATTAGTGCCCTCCTCCTGCCTCTGGCAGCATCTCTTCCCGTCCTGTCCCAGCTCCAAGTGGCCTCCCCACCCCGCCTGGGTTCTTGATCCCTTGAGTTCCCAAAACTGATTATCATAATGATGGAATGGCAAGCAGAAGGAGAACTGTTTTGTTCATAAATTCTGCCTAATAATTCCTCAAATTAAAGAAGAAAAAAATATAGTCAACCCTTACTGCTCACCTACTATGTGCCAGACACTATTTGCACCTTTATTCATAAACGATTGCTTAATTATTTAAACCACTCTCAGGGGACGTGGGGGAAGGAAGGCAATATTTACTGAACACCTGCCACTTTCTAAATGCATGATGTGAGTTTTCTCTGTTAATACTCCTACCAACCCTGCAAGGTTAATGAAATGAACCCCACTTCGCAGAGGAGATGAGCAAAGTGAGACCCTAAGTAACTGGCCTCATGCTACAGCGTTACTCAGTCAAGTGCAAGGTTTCAAACTGAGGTCTTCCTCTTTGTAAATAAGATCCATCCTATATAGAACACAGTAAGTGGAGGGTGGGAACCAATATGAATAAAAATCTGCAGAGGTGGGAGTGTGCATGGTGCATCCGAGGATGGGGAAGGGCTTGACCAGGACCAAAGGGTCCCAAAGGGGAAGACAGAGAGACCACCGTCACAGAGAGGGGCTGGGCTGTAACATTCTGTGATGCCGGAAGGCCGGCTGAAGGCCACCAGCTTTGGTTTGGGGGCCTTGGGCACCCATCAGAGGTTCTCAGACAGGCTCACTCAAACAGTGCCTCATGAAGTTTGACCAGCAGTGACGTATAAACTAATTATAGGGGATGCTGGAAAGGAGTCTGGGCCTGAGAGTGGGCTGGACTTGGGGTGGGGGAGGCACTGGGAATGAATAAGAAACTGTGGGCGGACGCTGCCTGATAAAGAGTCTCTTGCCGTCCTAACTCAGGAACTGAACTGATGCAGACAAATAGTCTGGGACTCCCTTGTCACCTGAACACGTTACATCAGAAGTCTCGCCATCTGAGCTAGGAATTGAGAAGATGTGGAAAGCGAGGATATTTGCATTAACAGGCGTCGAGGAGCCGAGCTGACAGATCAGGTACTTAATGAGATGAGAGCAGGACTCACAGGAAGAAAGGAGTCAAGGATGATTCCAGCCTAGAGCCTTACAACCAGGACTGTAAGAGTGCATCCGTGACCGGAAGAGAGATGCCTGAACCGAGAATGTTCTGGGGACTTGGTTTGCTTGAGCACATGACTAGATGGAAGAGGAAAAGCAGGGCGAGCGAATTGACCCCCAGAACATTCTATAAGCCAGAGACCTGGGTATCGGTCTTGATACTTCCCTCTCCTTAATTCGTATATCCATTTAATCACCAAGTTCTATTATTTTTACTTCCAAATATCTGGGCAATTCACTTGTCTGTCTCCACTGGCAGCATCCTCACCTAAACCACCATCACCTCCTCCTGGGCTGCTCGGACCCCTCTGCTCCCTCCAATCAGCTCCCCACCCTGAAGTCAAAGGGCTCCTTTTACAAACATAAATATGATTAAGTAATCCTTTCCTAAATGCCTTTTAGACTAGGCCTGGCATCAGCAAATATGGCCCGTGGGCTGAATCTAACCTGCTGTCTAAATAAAGTTTACTGGAGCACAGTCACACTCAGCTATGTACTGTCCGTGGCTGCCTTCACGCCATAAGAGCAGAGCGGAGTAGTTATCACATAGACCATCTTGACTTTTATAGAAAAAGTTTGCCAACCACTGAACTAGACCAGAGTCCTTAACTTGGTCCGTAAGGCCCTGCAAGCTCTGACTGCTGCCCACTTCTCCAGTCTCTCTTCGCACCACCGACGCCCCTGCTCTTGGTGCTTCAGTCAATCTGGACAACTTCCAGCTGCTCACAGGAGCCAGAGAAATGGGACTGCCTGGTGTGTATGGGCACGGCCTGCAGAGCATCCTGACTCCGCGTGCTTCCGGAGGACAGGCCTTTTGGCCTGAGGGCACTGCTAGCTCTAGTCTTCGTCTGGCTTCCTTTCCCTATGTCCTGCTTCTCTCCTTCCTGCGAAAATGAGGTCCAGCACCCTCCGTCTTTCTCATTCCTTCCTCCTTAAATCTTCCTTTTAGGGAAGGAGCCTAGATCAACCACTGCCCCTCATTTCAACTCAAGCCAGTCTAATGAATGCAGGGACATTTCAGTTTTTGAGCCTGACTTCCAAGTGAGAAAGTCTTTTCCCTTTTTCAACACCTTCCAGAGATTAATGAGCAGGTGGGAGGGTTCAGCAGAGTGGAGGGGGGAAGGCAGACAAATCCCTTTCTCTCATCCCTGAGATCTCATCATAGAGGGAAGCATCAGCCTCCTCTGCCAAAGTGAAGACCAGCCTCAACTTCAGACTCAGAACCAGTTTTCACTGAGCATCTTCAAAGGGCACTAGGAACATTTGCTTGTTATTTTGTGTCATCTGTAAACCAGTCTGGGATTGGTTACAGGTAACAGGAACCACTCTAGAAAGTTTAAGCCAGAAGACCAACAATTTTGTAAGCATCTATACACATTCTGTAGCAAATGGGATTAGACGCTTACAAACCTGTTGGATGTGCTGGAGGAGGAGGCTCCAGGTGCACCTCTGGGAGCAGCTCGCAGGAGTAACACTGCAGAACTGGCCAGCCAAGGGAGCTCCTACTCTGCACAAGCGGGGGAAGCAGGATGCGGTGGCCCCCATTGCTGGCTCCAGAATCAGACCGTCTTAGCTGCCACGTGGGGATCTGGAGGCTACACCCAGAGCTGCTGGCTCCATGGCCACGCCGTGCCTGCTGGGGCCACAGCAGCAGGGTGGACCCCCGGCAGACCCCCTCTCTCCCCACATAACTCAGTTCTGAATTCCAGACTTGTACAAACACATCAGATGGCAGCTATTAAGTCGCCCCCAGAGGCCTGGCTGCAGGGCAGACTGGGGATGGTCCTTTTCAGTGTTCCCGTCTCTCAGGACGGGAAAGTGCACAGGGAAGACGCTGGTGTGGATGTTGAGTGAGGAAGACTGTAGTCTCTGGTTAAAAAATTGTGTGTGTGTGTGTGTGTGTGTGTGTGTGTGTGTGTGTGTGGAGGGGGGCTGTTTCCCTGCTTTTATAGAAGCAGAAACTGAGGTTTTGAAGGTGATGTGCTCAGCCCCAAAGTCAAGCCCAGGTTTGCCAACTCTAAGCTCCATTACTTTTACTAAAATAGGGAAAGAAAGTATTATTTGTTACATTCAAAGTCAGGAACCAAGTGAGGTCTTGGTCCTCTTACTGCTAAAATGACACACTTCAGAGCTCAGCCAGCTGCTAGAAAACGGATTCAAAGCCATCTGACAAGGGTCAGCCCGTGAACCCAGATGGGTAAAATCTGGAGCCTCTACCAGCTTGATTCAGAAAGTGATTTGCACAGGATATGTTTCATCCCACAGGGCACTCAATGACACGGTGTTTTTCTCCAGAAGCAGTGACTCAGAATTCAGGGTCATCATAAAACTACAAGCCATAGTTCCCAAAGAGCCGGAAGTCTGAGTCCACCCACCCAACTGTAGAAGGGTGGATATGAGGTCCTGAGAAGGAGCCCATTTCTCTAGGCGGTTACGAAGATCTCTGATTTTGGGGACTGTAGTTTTCAGGAGTGAGTGGATGTAATTAGCTCTTCAGTTAGTCATCACCACTGCCTTGGTTCCGGCTCTTGCTATTTCTCAACTGGATCATCACAAAGCCAGCTCCCTGGGAGCCCAGATTCGTGTTTCTACCCTCCAACACATCTCTCCTACTGCCAGACCTCCATTTCTGCAGTTTGGATCTAACTATGATAACACCCTGCTTAACAACCCTTTAATTTGTCACTGCTTAGGAGATAAATTCCACTCAGCAACAACAACAAAACCACCCAATCAAAAAATGGGCAAAAGACATGAATAGACTTTTCTCCAGAGAAGAGACAGAGATGGCCAACAGGCATATGAAAAGATGCTCAACATCACTAATTGTTAGGAAAATGAAAATCAAGACCATGATGAGATACCCCATTACACACAATGGGATGGCTGCTATTAAAAATTGTATTATTTCCCAAAAATAAGTGTTGGTGAGGATGTGAAGTTGCAACCCTTTTACACTGTGGGTCGAAGTGTAAAATGGTGCAGCTGCTTTGGAAAACAAGATGGTGGTTCCTCCAAAAGTTAAAAATGGAATTACCAGAAGATCCAGCAATTCTGTTTCTGCGTATGTACCCAAAAGAATGGAAATCAGGGTCTTGAAGAAGTATTTGTACGTCCATGTTCACAGCTGCATTATTCCCAATGGCCAAGAGGTGGAAGGAACCCTTGTTGATAGATGAATGGAGAAACAAAATGTGGTACATCCATACAATGGAATATTATTCTGCCATAAGAAGGAAGGACACTCTGACACGTGCTACAGTGTGGATGAACCTTGAGGACATTATGGTAAGTAAAACAAGCCAGACACAAAAAGACAAACACTGTGTGACTCCACTTGGGTGAGGTATCTGGGTAGTCAAACTCGCAGAGATGGAAAGCAGAGTGGTGGTTGCTGGGGTTTGAGGCTGGTGGGGAAACAGGCAGAGCTGTTTTCTAACGGGTATAGTGTTTCAGTTTGGTAAGATGAAAAGAGTTCTGGAGATGGCCTGCACATGCCGTGAGAATACTCAACACTACTGAACTGTACACTTCAAAATGGTTAAGGTGGTAAATTATATGTTATGTCTCTTTTACCACAATTAAAAAAACAGATGTTAAGTCCAAGGCACCTGGTGTGACTTTTGATGCCTTAGACCAATGGGCTCCAACCTGCTGCTCCAGCTTCGCCCCTGCTTCTTCCTGGCATGAGCTATACTGGCCCTTCCTGAAGTTCATCATGCTTTTTCACATCTCTGGGCCTTTGCTCAAACTG
The DNA here is from genome assembly GCF_048773025.1 of Camelus bactrianus. Taxonomy (NCBI): domain Eukaryota; kingdom Metazoa; phylum Chordata; class Mammalia; order Artiodactyla; family Camelidae; genus Camelus; species Camelus bactrianus. The sequence continues at coordinate 13,478,068 of NC_133560.1, read as the reverse complement.
TCCCCGACCAGGAGAGTCCATTTCCCCAAATGTCTGCCAGACAACCTCTCACTTCCTCCCCTTGACTTCTCCCTGAGTGTAGAATCAAAGTCACTCTTCACTGTGGCCCCCAAGGCCCTTTGCCGTTTGGCCTGGGGACCGCTTTCCCTCTTGCTTCCTGTTCCTAGGATGCCCAAGTTCTTTCCTCCCTCAGAGCCTCAGCCCACACCCCTTCCCTCTGCTTGGCATGCTCTTGGGCCACTCTTCCCATGACTGGTGGCTTCCTCTCCGCTCCTCAGAAAGATCTTCTCCGATTGTTCCACCAGGGAAGCACCCTCATCCTTATTCTGCAGCGTCTTTCCTTCAGGGCGCTTGTCAAAACTTGCATTGGCGTCACGTTTCCCTGACCAACAGGATTTGGCCTCTCTTCCCTACAAGAGTGTAAGCTCCATGTAGAGCGCCTACTCCTAACTGGGTGATGGAGGCACGTTCAGGACCTGGTCAAGTGGCAATCCTCTCTGAAGCCCATTACACTGATCCTCGGGAAATGGATTCCTCCTTCATCCGGCTTGATTTGCACTTTCTTCAACTGCCAACACATCACCTACCATCCTGTGTTACTGCGGGTCTGCCTGTTTCCCACACCGGGTGGAGAGCTTCAAGCCAGGCATCACACATTATTAATTGTGACGTTCCCAGTAGAGTGTTTGGCAAATAATAGGTGCTCAGTAAAGGTTTGTTTCATGTGGCATTTTCCAAACTTTTGTCATTTTTTCCAACTTCAAGATTTCTGTCATATTTACTTATAATCCTGTTGAGATTGGCTCACATTTGAAAAACTATTTAAAGAGGAAAAATAGTAATATCAGTAAAATCAAGAGTTAACTCTGCTATTTTTCTCCAGTATACATGAAATTAAATGCATAATAATAAATTAGAAAAAAATTTTTAAGTATCCCTAAATAATATTGACCGTCATTCTTTGGAAAACACTGGTTTAAAGAATGAGCACTTTGTGGGGAGGGTATAGCTCAGTGGTAGAATGCGTGCTTAGCATGCACAAGGTCTTGGGTTCAATCCCCAGTACCACCACCTAAAAAATAAATAGGTAAGCCTAATTACCTCCGCCATCAAAATAAAATAAAAAAAATTTAAAAAAAAGGAAGAATGAGCAACTTGATTCCATGCCCCTCGGCTGTCACTCCAGGATCTCTGGCAAAGACCAGATTTAGGCCAAGCCCAGGGAAGCAGGCAATAGAGGATGCCAAGTCCATCAGAGGAACCAGCACCTGCAGGGGCGGGAACTGGGGATTTAAATGCCTCCACTCAGCTTTGAGAACCCACGGCTGCATCTCTGCCTGAAGAAAAGGTGGCCGAGACGTGGGGAGAAGCATCCATTGTAGGAAGGGCCATCCGTGTAGAGGAGAAGAAATCCTTTTAAATTTTCTCTGTACAGCCCTGCCGGGGAAATAGGTGCACGTTTACACAGACAATAAAATGGGTGGACACGCTCAGAGGCTGAAGGTGCTATGGTTTGGGGCTCTGAAGTCAGGCAAGCTGGTTTCCAGTAGGCACTCGGCCACTTCTAGCCATGAGACTTTGAGCCACTTCCTTAAACCTCTCATAGCCTCGGTTTCCTTATCTGCACAGAGGGGCTAACTGGTGCCGCTGTCTTCTTGTTGCAAGGCTCTAAGGAGACGGAGCACTGAGAGAGCTGAGCTTAGCATCTGCACATAACACACACTCAAAACGTACAACCCTCAGCACCGTTACGGCTGCTGTTCTGAGGAACAAGGAAGTCTAGGGCACTGCCCTCCTCCTCCTCAGGTCTGGAACGAGAACCCTGGGGAGGGGCAATAGCTGACCTCTGCAGCTCAGTTCACCTGGGAAGCTGAGTCTCAGGTCTGGAAATTATCCAACCAGAAGTCCCCTGGAGGCCGGATCCACCCAGCACGTCCCTTGTTCTGTTTCACGGTGCCACGCGCCATGAGCGATGTGCCTCCTGGTCAATGACTTGTGGGCTTTCGGGCCCTTGGAAGATGTAACATCTTATTTCAGAGGATAAATGCTGCAAATCCACAGGGAGCCTGCAAACCCTCCTGGAATCTCACCGGCTGACAACACCGCCACCTCCCTCTGCAAATGTCACCTCCTGCCCGACCACTGACAGGCGGCCCAGGCCCAATGCCCTCCGTGCCCCTGGCAGGGAGAGCCCAGGAGACCCTCGCTAATTGTCTCATTGGCATTTCCCACGATTTGGCAGGAAAGAAACACAGGCACAGATCAATCCCACCAGGGCAAGTCAGAGCAGCCGCCGAAAAGGTGACCCCAAAAGAGAAAGACTACACTTATTTTTATTTTGCTTTTTCTTATGTTATGTATGGAGTTTAGATTGCTTCTTACTTGCCTTTTGCCTTTTCAGAAAAAAAAAGTTGAAATAACAAATGATTACTCGATTGATTGATTGATTCATCTATCCATCATTCATCCATGGCCCCATCTGTGCATCCTGGGAGTAACACTGTACATCTCTTATGTGCCAGACATGGTGTTAGGATCTGACGACGCAGGGGTGAGCAAAAGAAAGACATGGTCCCTGGCATCACTGAGCCTAAGATTCTCCCATCTGCCCCTCCACAAAAATCTCAAGTCACAAGTTCAGAGATCTCTCTGGGAAGGAAAGGCATGGTGTGCCCTGAGAACTACAATGAGGGATGTGTCCTGGGCTGGGCAGGGTGTGCGGCACTGGATCATCTGGGACCTCCTGGCCGCAGGCTCAGCCTCCTGGCTTCAGCAGTTCTGCCCTAAGGTTGCGCTGAGTGAGTGCAGGCGAATGAAGGAGAATAAAGATTTGTGGCTGGAGAGTTTGTGGCACAGGTGTGTTAGCACTTCTGCACACAGAGAACTGCCCAGGGCACGCTAGCCTGAGGTGACTCCTAGAGTTTCCCCTCCCAACATCTGCTTTAATCATCTGGGTAGATGCCATCCTGGAGATGTTTCTCCATGTACCCAAGCACTGGAGCCAGACTTGAAAATGTTCCTTGACACTTCCACTCTGAGCCACCGAACGGCGGGGAGGGAGGGAAACCTGCCCGTCTGCCAGGCCTGCAGCCATCGCAGTGATCCTGGTGGGATGCTGGTGATTTCAAATACGGTGGGATCAGGACTACACGTTATCACTGAGGACCACAGGTAGGTGAAGGGGGCGGGGGGAGGCTGCCTGCCGCAGGGGAGCGAGGCTGCCATATACCAGGAGTTCCCTGGCAGGTGACCAGGACATGTTAGAACCATTTCTCCCAACTCAGCCCCAAATCCCAACTCCTTACTCCATTCTTGACACTTTTCATTTTGGTAGGAGACACCATAAATTTGCAAGTTATTCATCTGGACCAGATAAGAAGGAGAGAAAGGGGATGAGGGGGAAAAGCACATATGCCTGGGTTTCTTCTCTGTTAAGTCTCCCTCTCCCTGGGCGCCTACACACAAGGAAGCAGAAAGAGTAATAGAAGGTCCTGTTTCTTGTTTGTTTGGCAAAATTCCTTGCAGACAGCAAAGCCCTAGTGTACTTGTCTGTCAACCAATCGACATGTGTGATGGGGGTAAGCACCCGCCCGGGGACACCCTGTGGGGAAGCATAGCGGGTCGCCAAAGAATGTGGAGGGAAACAGCTCTGGGGTCAGATCCCAGCTCCTCCCTAGCTGGCTGTGCCATTTGGGCCAATTCTCACCCTCCCAGTCTGTTTGCATATCTATACAATGGGGAAGCCTGCCTCCTGGGGCTGCTGTGAGAATTAAGCGAGGTCATGCACCGCTAAACCAGCCTCACACCTGTGAAGACGTCAGCAGCACAGACTACAATCTGGGTAGCGCCCCCTAGAGTTGAACGCGGTGCAAAATGCACAGCCTTACGTGGGAGTCTGATCCACAGGGCGAGCTCAATCAATAGCCCCTGTCATAGGCGGGGAGGGAGACCGTGCAGAGGAACAGTGCATGCACAAGGTCCTGGGTTCAGTCCTCAGTACCTCCATTTAAGGAAAAAATAGCGGCTGTCATTATAAGACGCAATCCGAGCCTTGTCTTCTGAAGCTGGCAATAACACGGGGCTTTCCACGTGAATGCCACCAGCAAGCACACCGGGCAAAGCAGAAGGGCCAGCTGACTGAGTTGGCCACGTTCACTGCCAGTGGCTCAAGAGAGCCTCGCAGAGAGGAGAGCAAGTGCTGTCTGCGAAGACCGCCCAGGGGTGTCAGACAGAGCAATGGGGCTGAAGTGGAGGGTGTTTAACAATCACCAGCACATTAGAAAGGGCTTTCCCGTCGGCTAAGTGCTTCTGACCCGCATCTCTGTTAATTCTTGCAATTACTGGAGGAGGCAAAGATTGTGATTGCCTTTTGAGGGACGAGGAAATTGAGGCTTTGAAGAGCTGTGTCCCGTCCCCTGGAGAGCATCATTAGTGAGTTCTGGGTCCAGGGTCTCTGGCTCCAAACCATCGATGTGGGTAAAGTGTCAGAGAGCAAACGACAAGGGTCATCTGGGGCCAGACCCTGGAGGTCGGCAAAGGCCCACCCGGAGAGTCGGGCTGTAGTGAATGAGCAACGGGAGGGAAGGAAGATCTTTCGGCAGAAGAGTCACATGATGGAGAGTCACCCTTTCCAGAGGATGAACTGGGTCGCAGTGGGCTGAGTGGCATGTGCCGTGGGGAGAGAGGCGAGGAGGAATTCGTCCTTCATTTATTATTCAGCTGATGCTCACTGAGCGCGGTGCTGAGCCGTGCTGCTCGCTCCATCCCCTCCAGGTGTGACTGGGAGCTTGCTGTTCTGCTCTCCCAGGCAGCAGCGGCTCCCTCCGGAGTTCTGAGGAATCCAGGATTCCTCAGTATGCCGGGGCAGGGGCTCGACGTGCCTCCCAGAAGCCCACCAGGACTTCAGCTCTCTTATCCTCCAAAGAGATCCATCTGCCAACATGGGCAAGGCTCCTGGCAGACGGCACAGCAATCATCACCTGCAAGGGCTCCCCGGAGGAATAATTAACCTATTGGAAGCTCTTGCTCCAGGGAAGAGGCTGGAGAGCGAGGATGGTTCTGAGCCACCCAAGCCTGCTTCCCCTTCCTGCTGGCTGGGATTCTGCTTAAAACGCCCACCTTTAAATGACCTACTCCCGATCCACATTTTCCCTGCACAGAGTGAGACTCCAGGAGAGAAACAGCTCATTTATGCACTTACTCATTCAACTAATAATTATCCGACTTACTGTGGGGAGAAACAGAGGTGGGCGTGACACCGCCTTCAGGAGACATCAGGCTGGTCCTACGTCTAGTAATGGGGAAGCAGGAGCCTACGGGAGAACCCAGGATGAGGGGGAGGTGCTCGCTCTGCTAGCACCGACATTCAAGTTCAGCCCTGAGAGAAGAGCAAAGTCAGCCTCTGAGACCGGGCAAGAGTGGTTCAGGAGGGCAGAGAGCCTTGTGCAAAGGTGGGGAACTAAAACAACAATCAACAGTGGCTAATGATGCTTAAGCCCTTATTGTGGACCATACACAATGCCAAATACCTTTTATACACTATCTCCTATATCCTTAAATACCAAACCACAAAAAAAGAATAATGACCTTGTCAGGATAAATCTTGCCCTAATTTTGCAGCTGAGAAATTGAGATTCAGAGAAGGTAGTTAACTTGTTCAAGGTGGCCTGTTAAAATACAGTGAAGCCAGCATTCAGATGCAAGTTATCTCCCTCCGGGTCCTGAAATGGCTTAAATACGCTGTGCCTTCAGGGCCCCTCTGGCTGCACCCCCTCCAGGAAGCCTTCCCTGACTTCATCAGCCTGTGGGGATGATCTCCTGGGACCCTCTCATCTCCACCACCACACAGGCCCTTCCTCAGTTCAGGGGTGCAGCCTCCATTCTGTTGTTCTGGTGTGTTTGTTCCCTCCTCCTTTTAATTCTCCCACCGCACCTGAAGAAATACTTGCTGATCGACCATTCTTTTGTCCCAGTGCCGTACTGATGAAATGATCTTTCTAAATGGAAAAGCCTAGTGGGTCTACCCAGGCCTCAAACTCCTGGCCAAAGGGGAGGCCTGAGTGTGTTTCAGTGTTCACGGTGTTTTCATAAATACACAGGGATAGAGGGTTATGAGGAGTGGTAAGGTAAGAGAGCTTCAGCACAAACCATGACATTCTCTTCTGAGCTCCTAGGGCCCTGGAGAAATTCAGAGAAATCACATTACAGTGCTCACAGGCCCTGTGGTGTGGTTTCTCTGAGAAGCATCCTTTCTGTTTGTGTCTGATTTTTGTTTAAAGGATATTCTTTCCAAGATGGCAAACATGAAAGGAGCTATTCTGTTTATATTTGTCTGGTAACCCCCCCTAAAAAAGAAACAACAAACAAAAACGCTGCATCAGACTGAGAGCAAATTTCAAACAATGCAATGAACCTGGCCTAGCAAATAAAACCTCTGGGATCCCAAAGTTACAATTAGTTTCCTCTACACAATTAGGGATGCTTAGCCTGGGGAGGTCTGCATGGATGTGAAATTAGTCAGTTGGAACAAGGAGATTGTAATGAAGGCTGCCCCCTGGCATGAAGGTACTTGGATCCCAGTACTGGTGGATGGCAAGTCAACATCCATTAGGCCAAGACCAAAGATGGGGCCAGCTCACTCACATGCCCTTCCTGGACCACCGCCTTCCCACTCAAAGCGAGAAATCATTGCAAAGACCTCCCAAGTTACGGTGTCCACCCCGGAGAACGAATATCCCCCAGAAGGCATGAAATCAACTTAATGAGCAGCTTAGATGCTGGAATAACCGACACACAGCTTTCCATGACCCATAACTTCCTATAAGGCCCTGTTCCCAGACTAGGTGACACGCTGACAACTGATTCTCAGTGGAGGCAGGGTGGTGTTCAGTAAAGGGAGGGGGCTTTGAAATCACTTGGTCATTTAGTCAATCAACATACATTTATTGAGCACCTATTGCATGTTTGTCCCATGCTAGGAACGGGGGCTACAGCGGTGAAGATCTCAATGTAATCCTGCTCTCCTGGCGTTTCCAGCTTGGTGGAGGCACCTGGAGATGAAACGACTACACGAGTAGCTCTTTAATTGTCACTGGGCTTGGTGCTACGGAAGTGAATTTATTGCACACAGAGATGTATATGGGAGCAAGGGCACAATCACAGAAGGCTTCCTGGAGGAAGGGACACCTGAGCTGGGGTTGGAAGAATGAGTGGGACCCACCCAGGTGGAGTCAGGGGAGCAGGGGAGAAGCTACTATGGGGCCGAGGGGTGGGAAGGAGTCCAGCAGGCTGGAGGGACAGGGAGGAGGCCAGTGTGTCTGGAGCGCAGAGGCCAGGGGCGTGAGTGTGGTGATGACGCTGGGATGGAACCCAGCAGGCCTTGTAGGGCACGTAGGAGGACCTGCACTTCTGCCCTAAGAGAACAGGGGAAACCGATACAGGGTTTTTAGGCTGGAGGGTGAGGGGATCAGATGTGCATTTTGGAAAAGGGATATCAATTCCAAATGAGTGGGACAGGGACAAGAGTGCACGAGGAGACATCCCTTAGGAGGTAGCAGTCCAGGTGAAAGGAGGTGGCAGCCTGGCCTTGGGTGGTGGCAGCAGATGACCATGGATCGACAGTGTGTTTTAGCAATATAATCAACCAGACTGATGAGATACGGGGTCGGGGGCAGGGGGAGGTGGTACGCAGGATGCCATCAGCCTCACGCAGCTGGATGGGAGGTGCTGGCGTTCTCTGAGCCTGAGCCATTCGAGGTGACTGGGACTGGGGAGGAAGATCACAGACATGGGAGAGGATCGCAGACTGGGTACCCACCAGCTGTGTGACCTTAGGCAAGTCAAGCAGCCCTCCACGCACCTCCGTTTCCTTTTCTGACACACCTCCTTCCCTTTTCCATTTCCTTTTTTTTAACAGCTACCTTGTTGGGTTTTTTTTAAGGATTAAACTTTGGTGTCCAGCACAGTGGCAAGTATGTAAAACACTCTAATAAATGACAGCAGTTAGAATCACCAGTATTTTTTCCCAAAGCAAACCATCAGAGTCACACTCAATCTCCTGATCAGAAATACCTCGGATGGAAGTTCTGATTCCCGGAGCGCACGTATACAACATGGACATAATCCTGAGGGGGGGTCCAGTCACATCACAGACATGTGGGGCTGTATGTTTATTGTATTTTCCTCCTTAGGGTGTGACAATAAAACCCTTATCCTAACAAACCAATATATCACGACAATTTTCTGACATGTTGGAGTCAACTACGTGGAGGCGGGGCCAATTTCTAATTCATACAATTTACGGTGGTCTGTCCACCAGGAGGGTCCATGAGGTGTATTCTGGCTAAACACTGGGCAAAAAAACAAAAGCAACTACAATTTTTTGTCGGCATTTGACTGTCAGCATGGATGGATTTTAGCACCTAACTTTAACAGAGGATGTTGGATTCTAATACCAGACATCAGTGTGTGAGGGAAAGGGGGCATTTAACAGGAAATGGTGAGAAATGCATATGAAGTGCTTAGCACATCGCCTGGTACCTAGTAAGTGACAAATGCCTGGGGGCTTGATCGTGCTGCTGCTAATGGTGATGCTGTCGTGTTCTGGAAGAAAGTTCCGTATCTGAGTGCTGTAATTTATAAGAATGCCTTTTCAGGGCATTTAGACACTATGATATGATTTTTAATCTTCTCTCTTTATTCTGCTTTATTGCTTTCTCCATATAATAATTGGAGCAGAAACGAATCTACCCCAATGTGGGAGACAGAGATACTTGTTCAAAATCCACTGCAAGACAGGAAAAAATGTCCTCACCGGGTGTATAAAACCCTGTAGACACACGAGAATGGAGCACCTGGGGGGAGGCAGGCAAGGGACAGGGAGTGAAGGAGAATTCAAGGCAGACAAATCAGCAGCAGGTTGGGTAGAATCACCTGCCTGGGCCACAAACCTAGGCCAGCTGCAGGTGAGGGCTGGGATGGATGAGCGGGGTCTTCAGGGGTCCCTGCTGCTCTTGGGGTCCTCTCCGCATGGGACGCCAGCATCACCTGGCCCCTGAACTGCTATGTTGAAATAGGTAACTGGGAAGAGCACGAATGTGCACCTGGCTTAGGAATTCCGGCCAGAACTGCTGTCTGGTGAGCACCCCAGGAATACAGGGAAACTTGTGGATTCAGAAATTTGGAATTTTTGCGAATTCAGAAGGGCTTAAGATGATCTAAGTATAGTCTATGAAGGAAGGCTTGGCTGAACAATTTACTATTGCAGACACAAAGGAAACTTGGTTGCAGAAAAATCAAGCACTCAAAGCACGTCGAACAGCTTTAAGCACTCTTCTGCAAAGAAAGCTGCCTTAAGCATCTCTATTGGTCACTATTTCACTTTAGGACATACGTAATTTTAAAAAGCAGTGAAATTGACCTTTAAAAATAAATGTTCTATAATCAAGAGCTCTCACCGGTGCATGTTATAGGCATGCCTCAGAGACTGTGGGTTTAGTCCCAGTAAAGGGAATATTGCAATAAAGCAAGTCACACAAATTTTGGGGTTTCCCAGGGCACATAAAAGTTATATTTATACCATACTGCAGTCTATTAAGTGTGCAATACCATTATGTCTAAAGAAAACAATGTACATACCTTAATTAAAAGTACTTCATTACTAAAAAATGCTAATGATCATCTGAGCCCTCAGTGTGTCATAATCTTTTTGCTAGTGGAGGGTTTGAAACATTGCGAGAATTACCAAAATGTGACAGGCACACGGAGGGAGTAAATGCTGTTGGATAAATGGTGCTGATAAGACTTGCTCAGTGCAAGGTGACCACAGACCTTCAATTGGTGTAAAAAAAAAAAAAAAAAGCAGTATCTGAGAAGTGCAATAAAATGGGGGTACGCCCGTATCTACCTTTATGCAAGGCACTTTGGTGTGCAAAACCGAAAGTTACGTTCAAGACCGCGTTTTATGTTGTTCGTACTATTATCTCTATGTTAATCATCATAATAATAGCTGTAATTTATTAAACTCTTACCTTGTGCTTGGCACTCTCTTAGAGCTGCTTCATACGGTACTTAATTTAACCGTATATCCTATTTTTATTCCTATTTTACAAATGAGTAAACTCGAGATTAGGGGTGAAGGTAAATAACCATGGTTACCCAAGAAGCAAATGGCAGAGATGGGATTTAAACTGGACTGGACGAACCCTGGGGTCTGTGTTCTCAGCAGGTGTACTACATGGCGGAGGATAAGATAAAAGCTAAGTTAGACTGTCAGGCAATAAAGGACAAGTGTCAAATGGGATGTGGGTGATAAATGCTAACAGAGGGTAACAGCCCTCGGAGGGCGCCACTGGCTGTTCTGGTAATCACAGATTTGTTCCATTCAAGTCTTCATCTTGAAAAAGTGTGACGGCTGCCCAAGGCTTAAGAACCAGAAGACTTGAATGATGGAGTGCTTCTGGATGGTACTTCTATAGGTCTGTCATATTGAATGCCAGCTGTCACCAGTCCTCCACGCAGAGTGGTGACTCCAGAGAAAGTAGGTGATTTCCCACTGCTGCAAACCAACGGTTAAGAAGAACCCCATCCTTGAATGTATTTACCGCTATTTATATTCAAACGACATCACTGATAGCAAAGGAGGGGGGAAAAGAAAAGAAAAATCCCAGAATCTCCTAGACACATAAAGTTATAAAGTATTTTTATCATCTCTGTTTAAAAAAAAGAAATGGGAGCAACTAGAGTCTTCAGATTCTTTTACAGCCTGGCCTATTTTGCAAACACCAACCATCATATTAAGGGTATCAACAGTATGAGGGTGATTTAGTCCCAACCTGGAGATGGGAAATAAACGACGAGGCAGGCTGCATTAAATCAATCCTGAAATGAATCTTCCAGATATCAAATCTGGGCTTTTCAGGACAGTTTTATTTGCTAATAAGCCTCATAAATTGAAAGCTGCCAGTGTTGTCATGAGAGGTGTACCTTGAAAAGTATAAACGATATGAAAATGCGGGTTCGCAGCAAAGCAGACCTGGCAAAGGATGGGTTGGGCGCAGTAACGTGTGCACTGTGTTTCAGCGAAGCTCCGGCTGGGCGGCCGGTGCCTCCAGATGGAAACACTCAGGATGCCCTGAGGACTGCTGTCATTCCGGAGTGAGTTACAGGAGCAAGTGAAACACAAGACTCTTCTATGAGAGCAAACTAGCCCACAGGGCTTGGACAGCTAAAACCTAGCCGGTTTTAACTTTTGGAAATCTCTGAAAGCTGATATTCTCGTTTCAGCCTGCAGCTCGCCTGCCTATTTGTTTTTCATTATTTTGGTTTGAGGCCTTTTGAATCACCAGGAATTTGTATACAGTCTAATTTTCTTCCACTTTTTTCTGGGCTCCCACAAAGATGGGGATGGATGTTTTTTCTCATCTCCTATCTCCATCCAGTTTTCTAATGAATTCTAATCAGTCAGTGACCGAAATCAAAGGCATGAGGCTCATTCACCTCCCGGCAGGAAGCACACAGCACAGTCAAGTCAGAGCTGGGTTCAAACTCTGGCTCCACACGCTACCTATGTTAGGGCATTTCATCTTTTTGAGGCTTGCTTTTCTCAGCTGTCTAACAGGAATAAGAAGTGCTTTTCGCCGGAGCTGATTCTGGCCTGAAATGGGAAATTCTTTGTAGAGTGCTCACATAGTTCCTGGCACACAGTAAGTGCTCAGTAAACTAGAGCACCTATTGCTTCTACGTCGTACCTAAGTACCGATGCCCCGTAGGGGACACAGTTTTCTTTAGCATAAACCCAGGGTTCAAGGTTTGTTTCCAAGTGGAGAAAGGGAAATCCAGTCTCTGACTTGCCTCTTTCAGGTAAATGAGGGAAGAATTTCAGTTTTCCATGTTAAGATTCTCACCGATCCAGACACAGGAATCACAGAAAATGCACGGAATTTGGAGATGGGTAAACTGAAGGTCAAGTTACAGAGTCCTTCTGAATATAACTTTCCTCATCTGCACAACGGTAAGAATAAAAATATCTATCTTGCAGTGTTTGTCAGGATTTAATAGGATTATTTATACAAAAAGAATCTGCAAATTGTTAAGCTTTAGATCTATTTATAAAGTCTTCTTTTAGCATCTAGCACTGGGCCTGGTACAGAGCAAGCAGTCATTTGAGAGGCAGTCAATTTTCCCTCCAATCTTCCATATCCGCATCATTTCTAGTGTAAGTAGTTGGTGTGTGCAGCTGGGAGGGGGCAGGGCTAGTCTCCAGGGAGGTCACATGACCCAGGCTGGCCCATCTGAATAGTGCATCCCCCAGCAGCAGTGACTGGTTCAGAGATGGGCACATGACCAAGCCAGACCCAATTAGAATAAGTTCTAGAACTTTTACAGGAACTACTTGGGGGAAAAAGCTCTTTTATTTCCCTGCCAAACTCCATGTTGAAATGATAAGTGTGTAAACACTGGGAACCACCATATAGAAACAGTCCCAGTGACATTATTGAACTACTAGATCCAGCCTTGCCTGAAGCCCTTGAATTCTTAGTTTTAAGATCCAATACGTTTCCTTTCCTTTCTTCCCCCCACTTTTTTTTTCAAGCCATTTTGATTTTGGGTTCTATTACTTGCAAATGAGAATCCTGGCTATACTTTAAGAGTCTATATTTGTTCTGTTTACTTGTTTGCTTTTTAACCTTGGTCTAAAAGCTAGATGTGCTCTAGAGAGTAAACATTTGTACAGCATGTTGTATCTGTTTGTCTCTTTTTGGGGAAACAGGGGTATACAGAATCACTGGTCTGCAGGAATCTAGATTTCAGTCTATGCACAAACCTTTCTTGTCTAGCAAGCTGGCTTCTGCCCTAATCTTTACAGAGTACAACTGTACTCTGAATATATTCACTTCCTAAAGCTAAAGCTTTTTTGATTATTCCACATTCTCCTTGACCTTCTGTGGGTGTTTTGAAATGCCGATCACCAAATGAGGCCATAAAGATGTTATCAGACATGAGGGGACTGACCTCCTGGTCTGGTTTTGCCTCTCAAAGTCTCTGGAGTTTTGTGGGGTCACCAGAGTCTGGGATCAGAAGGGTAAAGAGATGCCTGCTGCTAGCCAATTCTCGACTCTCGATGGTGGCTGCCTGGAGGTCAGTTTTGGGGCATGTTGGAAGTCCAAGCCAAGGCTAAGTAGAGAAGTGTGCGAAGATCCATTAGCAATGTCTGCAAGGGGCTTAGGAGGAGGAAGTGGAGGCGCTACTGCCCCTAACAGACATAAGGACCTCAGATCTACCTCCTTAAGAGTTTTAATTCTTACCAGTTCACCCATAGGCGTTTGGAGCCCCAAAAAACCAAGTTGTTAAGTGAAATCGTAAGGGATTGATCGGTAATTTACATTTTTCCACTGACGCTAATACCCAAGTCTCCAATTCCAGGACCCTCAGAAGGGACTCGGGCGTTTATTCTAGGAAGGTGACAGACTCCAGTGAATATACCAGAAGAAGAGTTTGGGGTGACCCCAAAGAACAGTTCCATGATGTTTCCTGCTCGCAAAATTTCCCTGAGTTTGGGAAGAAGGAGAAGAAAGTATTTGGCCACTAACTTAGTTGTTCAAAACTGATACCTAATTCTCATGGCAAATGGAGGAAGAAAAGTGATCTCAGTCAACTTTGTTACTCTAAATATTCAACTACCATGAGCTGAACACATACTCTGTGTTTAAAACACTTATACAAACTGAGTTTATACGTGTAAGAATGCTAGGCTAGGAACAACAACTGTGGGTGGTAACCTCAGTTCGGGGACCATCTAGCAGGGTGACCATGGATTAACCTGAGTCTCAGTTTCATTATCTGTAAAATCATTATAATAATGCCTATTTACCCCCAAAGCGCTGCTGTGTGGGTCAAATGAGAAACATGGAAGTGTTCTGTAAGGCTATGAAACATTATGCAAATACAGGGTATTATATGGGGACAATCTACATGCACACATATACACACAGCTGATGAATAATACATGAGCTCCGTGTGTCTCACATCCACTCTGATCAATAATCTCACCTGCGTGCTCACGCAGAGCATCAGCAACAAACATCTTGGATAGTGCTCCGACAATGATGGCAGTGGCATTGAGGAACGGTGTTGAAAAAAGGAAAACAAACAGGAAACTGCTGACAGTTGCTTTAAAACACAAAACTCTATCTGAACAAAACTCCTCGGCAAATCCCTAAGCAGTAATTCAATAAACAAAGCCATTCACTCAGTTTTACCCCCAAAGTCCTTGGTGGCCCAGCAGCGCACATTCTGAAGGTTCACTTTGTTATGCACAGTCCCCGTCCTAGGACTAATCTTTTTATAATGAACTTAATCCAGTTAGAACTCCCTAGAATGGCCACATGTCAAAGTAATTGGATAACGGCCTGAGATTTTGTAATTATTCCTACTCTTACAGCGGAGCTGGTTTGAGTCTGCCCATCCCCTCCTCTCATCACTGACAACCATTCCCAGTGATAAAGCTAAGGCTGAGGGGAGACAGTCAGATAAGCTCTGTCCTGGGGGGCAGGGGCGCTCACAGGAGGGGACTGGGATGCAGGGAATGGGAAGCGTGGTGGAGAGTCAGCTGCTCTGGGTAGACAATCTGTCTCTCTTAATAGGCTGCTTTTTGCAATAAAGAAATGCAGGCTTCGAAAGGCTTAGGTGTCTTTGCACGACGGGGAAGCACAATTAACCCAGTTGAGAAAATGGTTCTGAACAATTTTGCAGCTGCTCGGGCACTGCTTCCCTCCTCATTTTCCAATTTACCTTTCCCCCACCGAAGCGTGCCTCACTCGCCTCTCTTCTCCCCGGTGCCCTCAGTCACAAAGACAAAGCCTCTTTGGGGGCCCTGGTCCCAAAACACTCTGAAAGAAAAAGGGCAGGTTGAGTCGGTGATCATGGCATTAAGATACCAAAGTCTTCCCTAAAAACAGAAAATTCAAATGCAGAATCACATGAAAAGAGTGCCCTCCACTTCCCAGTTTGTTCCTTGATGAGACAAATACAGGGAAGTCGTTAGCAAGTCCGGGCTTGGTGTCCCCCAAGCTGTTTTGTACGGGGACTCGATGGCTCTTTAATATCAAATGGGCCCCACATTTGTATCCTTAACGTAGCCTGGGCTGAAAGTGATGGCCCCAGTCTAGTAAGTCCATTTTGGTACTTGGAAGAGCCGGTACTTCCAGTCATCTAAAGGGCGCTGATAAAACAGAGGCGAGAGCCAGAACCCTCCCCGGGAGGGACCTGTGATACGGGAGGCAGGGAGGAGGAAGCCGGGAAGAGGCCCCGAGGTGGTACCCCTCTCGGGCTCAGCAGACCTGCAGCACTGACGCTTCACTCGTGCAAAGGGACCGGGAAGCCGGTAAGAGCAGCAATTTAGGTAAACGGAGCGAGACTGGGGAAACGCGCTCCCACGACCCGCAGCCACACCACCCTGACCTGTACCGGGGAGTTGTTTTAATAATTTACAACGTGCGATCTCATTCCAGGGAAGGAGGCCAAACGGAGATCAAAGGCTTCCTGACTGGCACCCGCTATTAGGGCAAGGGAGAGGCTGACAAATTCTGGCCTCCCTCCAAGGGTCTGTCTCTCCTCTCCCGTCAGTGCGGGAGCCTCTGCCTGGGGACGGGTCCACACGCTTTCCTTCTAACACATTCTACGTCTGCTTTCAGTTATTCCAAATCTATCAACACTGAGATAGGAAAAAAAAAATCCACTGACTGCTTTAGGGCTAAACTCAGAGGCTTCCTCCCAACACATCGATCCAAACACACGCATATGTGGCTCGGGAAAGAGGCAGCCAGCGCCTTAGGAAACTCAAAACCAAGTAAAGAGAAAAGAGGGCATTGGCTCTGTCAGGCCTGGGCCAAATCTGTCTGATTTGTTCTAATCTCTGCAGCAAGTGCTTATTTTCACGATTGCACTGGAGACACGATTTTCTTCCCAGGCTAAGGCCTTGGGAGGTTCTTTGCGCACTCTTGCTAAATTCCTGGTTATAATAGTTGCATTATAATGTATTAAGTTTTACGTACTTTACTCCTGTTTTTACAGAGCTGTGAGGGAGTCCCATCTGATGAAGGGGATGAAACAGACGCTCTGAGATGTGAGACAGTTGCCCCCAATCCCCCTGGCTGTTGAGAGTCATGCTGCAGTTTGGGTGTAAGCACTGCGCACGCTGGCCCAGAAGGGCCCTGTCCCACCCCCCCTGACTTGGCAGCCTCTGCCCGAGGGCCTGAGCGCCAGGAAGAGGGACGGGGCTCGATGCGGCCCAGCTCTCTCAGCTGCCCTGGCCTCCTCTTAGTGCTAGAGAGCCAGTCCTGCCCCAGGACAGTGAGCCTTGGTGGCACCATGGCTGCTAGCGTGGGGGACACTCACCCCCACCGCACAGATGCTGGCAGACAGGCCTGGTCCTTCTTTTACTGGGTCTCCCCCAGCCCCAAGGGGCAGCCACTTCCAGGGAGGGTTTTTCATGGTCCCCTATGTGCTCCCCAGTGTTGTTCACGCAGCACAACAGTGACATCCAGGGGAGAGGCTGGGTGATGGCAGGGACTCCCTGGCCCCTGCATCTTCCACGGGTTTTCGGGCTGACTTAGAAGCACACAGACCCTGAGTCATCAGGGTCTGGGCATCTGGGGGCTTGTGGGTCCACCACCCCTTTGCAGCTTGCCCGGGGTCCTTCTGCACGGATGATCTGCCCTCCCCCCAGCCTAGCCCTCCCCTTCTCACTCCCATCTCAGCCCCAGCCTTGGACTCAACGACTCCAGCATTTAGGGATCGCATGTTTAACTTGACCTAGTTGTATATAAAGCAGCTCCTCCCCCCCAACACATCCCCATTCATGAAGTCTTTTATCATACCACCTGATGATAGAGAAGTTTCTGGAACTAAAAATAGGCCCAGTCCTTCCTGCAAAGAGAAAACTTTTCACAAACAAATGACAAATGTGCTGGGTGTCTTATTGTCACTATTACAGCTCTGTCATTTTATCGTTCATATTCATTGTGCTGTTCATTTTGGCTTGAGCTGCATTATGAAGAGTAAAAGTTGTCTATGGAAACAGGAACATTCACTGCACACAGAGAATTAGACCCTAAACACACGTGTACACGCGCACACACACACACACAGAAATATGCAAGCATTTAAACATCTAAACAGACACCAGGGGCAATGTAAACGGAAAGGCTGGAAGAGAAATAAAACAAGAGAGAAAACAGATCCTTGCCTCTGCTGGGGCCACTTTCTGGCGGAGTGTTTGGGCTGGTGTCTGCCCATCACAGTCCATGGCCCGTGGGGCTGTCTCCACAGAGAGCACTGGGGATGCCCCTCGAATCCCTCAGCTGCAGAAGAGATGCCGCCTGCAGCCTGGGCGTCGGGACTTCCCTCCCACAGCCCCTCTGCTCGCTACCTGCTTTGGCCAGGAGGTGGCAGGGCAGAGACACTGCACGAGACTGAGGCCCAAAGGGACGGACCAGGATGCTGAGCCCAGGCCCTGCATCCCTGCCCAGGAAGAAGCGGGGCCACCACCCGTCTGGGCTGAGCGAAACTTCAGTGTTCCCCGTGTTACTACTGGGGGCCAGCTCCTCTGCATACTTTGCCGGGTTCAGTGAAGTCCTTCTCAAAGAATGTGCCCCACATCCAGGGTCCGGGGCAAGGGGAAGCTTCCAGGCCTGGGCAATAGGGAAGGATCCTGAAAGGTAGTTTGCATCATCCTGGGAGGAAGGCAGGAGGAAGAGCATGCTGGAGACTGCTGCCGGTGAGGGATGGGCCGCATGCCTCCCTTTCTCTTCTCCCCAGACTGCATGGTCCACCCGAGCATCCCGCCTGCCCTGTCCGGGGCCTTACACAGTGCCAGGCACATGGTGGGAGTTCAGTCACGGTCTGACTTGTAGCCATGCTATATGAGGCATAGGAGCAGCTGAGTGTCGTTTTTCGGATGTAGAGGAGAAAGTCAGAGAGGGGAGGGGGGCTCAGTTTGGAGCAGGCAGGATTTAGATGTAAAGTGAGCTCAGAGCTGGAGCCCGTGGGAGCTGCAGAAGGACACACGGCTGCAGGCAGCAGCTTTCTCTCCCCGGCTGCAAGAGATGACCATGGGGACGGGGCGACACTTCACAGGTTTCGGTGGTGGAGTCCCCTTCTCTGGAGATTTTTAAGAAAAGGGGAATCTGACGGGAAAGGTTCAATGGACTGATCTGCTGTAAGGTGCAGGGTGAGGGTTTCTTTTTTCCCATTAGCAGATATTTTCTTCTTGCCTGTTCTTGCTCCAGAATCGAACCCTAAAGGGAGACTAACACATAAAGCACACAAAAGGAGTGAGTCCGGTTGAACGCGGACAAGACCGGAGCTTGGCGCTTTGGGCCACCCCCTGGTTGTCATTCTCTCCTCACAGGCATCTTGTGAAAACCCCAGGGCGCTGCTAACGTAAGTCTGGAAACCAGGTGAGGATGGCTGGCCAGGCCCCGAGGGTTTGGTCTCGGCTGGTCACCTGCTGGGTCGGTTCTGGATTCGTCGTCCTGCGTGCTCAAGGGAGGAGTGCGGACTAGATTATACCTGCTGTTCTTCAGACTCCTCGGTGGAGCATGGGAAAAACCCAGACACCTATGCCCTGCCCCACATCTCCGGGATCGGAACTTCCTGAGGCAGGACCTGAGCATCCGTATTTTTTATAAGCATTTCTGGGGACTCTGAGGATCGGGACGGGGAGCCCCTGGACAGGCTGAGCTGTGAGAGTCCCTTCACTGGCGGCAGTTCCGAGGCTCTGCAGCCCTGCTTTTACCCCTGAGCAAACTCGATCGGGTTTGGTTACGCCAAGCTTCCCTCCCTATAACGTGTCCCCAGAGCACAAGCCCCAGAAAGTCCAGGCAGACATGGGGCCCATTCAGCATCTCCATGGGGATTCCGAGAGGAACCGTGCCGTGAGAAATACAAAGCGACGGGGTCATGCATGAGGGCTCGTATCTGTCGTATGTCACCCACGTGTGGCTCCGTGAAGCTCCAGTCCCTGGGACATGCCACAGGGATGTTCCTGCTCCTGTGACAGCCAGCGCATCCTCTGGAGAAGGCATCTGTTGAGAATCCTTCAAAAGCATGTGCCATGACTGTATACACGGGGCCAAAAATAGCTGACCGGATTGGGCTAAAAAAAATCAAAGTGCCAGCGTGGAGGAGAATCTTTGCCAGAGTTAGGTACAGATGTCAGCGGGTAAGGCAGTCATAGCTAGTTAAAACTGCCCTAGACGATCCCTTAAACCTGTCACATGCACATGTTGATCCACAGAGCTGTGTGGCAAGACTTTTTCTTAAAGGGCCAGATGGTCAACATTCTAGGCTTTGTGGGTCAGTCTCTGTCACAAGCACCCGATTCTGCTGTTGTAGCAAAAAAGCAGCCACAGACAATAAACGAATGAGCATGGCTGTGCTCCAGTAAAATTTTATTAACAAAAACAGGCAGTGGGCCAGACTTGGCCCTTGGGTCATTTCTCCAGGGCACAGTTTGTCACCCTTGGTTATAGACTATAATAGAAGGAAAGACCTATTTTACAAAAAGTATCTGTCGCCAAGCTCCCCGCACAAGGCCGTGGCGTAGGGAAGAGGAGCAGACTCGTGGTTCCCGACTCAGACTCTCCAGGCCACACGTCGGCCAGAACGGCAGGTGAAATCGCCCAGTTTGAAAGGGCGTGTTTGCCTCTCGTTGCTCAGCACACAGAGGTCAGTTCCGTAAGCTGATGATCACCCTTCATAACCCAACATGTAAATATAAAACCACCAAGCCTGTTTTTTTTTTTTTTCCTAATTTCAGTGAGTTATGCCCCATCCTAGAGGCTTAGACGATGGGGCATCGAAAGCACAGGTGGCCGCAGGAGGGAAATACGAGAGAAGTCGGGTTCTGCCCCTTTATCTCGGCCGATGGCAGTCGCCCGGAGAAAAACCCGCCCCAGCGCAGGGGATTAGGTACGAGCAGCTATAGGTGTGGGAGATGGGGGCGTGGGTTTTCTTTCTGTGCACACTGGGCAAGCGAATAGCGCCACTCTGTTCTTTTGTAACGGTCAAAGTGCATGCGTTCTTGTGACGGGCTTAGAATGACTTAATGTCAACACTGGTTAAGGCAAGAGTGATTCCCAGCTGTGAACAGTGCTTATGAAGAAAAATATCACTGCAGGCAATAGGAAGGAGCCACGTCGCCTGATGGGAAAGTCCAAGAAATGAGCTCCTGGCTTACTCCTTAGAGAAGAGCGCCCTCCATAAAAGGGGGACCCAGCTGACTAGGGGGCCGACCCCTGGCCTGGCCTGGCCTGTCACTCTATCTATCCCTGCAAAACTGTCTCATGAAGACGGACCTTCACCAAAGGAAGATGCAGAGCCAAGGGGACAGACTTGTGACTGAAGGTTGTAGGCACACAAGGCTGTTATGGTCTCACGGGAGACACACCGCACAGCCCTGCTGGAAGGTCACCAGGGACGTCCCTCATCCCTGACTCCCTCGTCCCTGTCTTCCAGGCTCAACACTGGGAGATCCACCTCGCCCCAGTGCTCAAGCCTGTCTTGAATTTCCTGGTGTTTCTTGGGGAAGTAGGAGGCAGCCCCAAAGAGTTGGGAAATAGATTTAATGAGAAATATTCCCCCAAAGTTCCCAAGTGCTGTGGATTATAAATGAGGCCATGAGTCACGGGGCCGCCTGTAATATTTTATAAGTGGTGCTGGAAAACCGCCTCTAATAAACTGGGGAGAAGATGGATCACCTTTCTGAAAAAGTGAAAAGGGATGTTGGAGGCATAAACATATGCAAAGACCGGATTTTGATCCACCTCTGGTTGAGAGGCAAGGCCTGGCCCCCCCCTCCATCTGGCATTCCCGGCCCTCCAGCTCTAAGAGCTTTATTACTGGAGCTCGGCACACGTTTACATTTCAGGCTGATTGTTGGCACCGACGTCACATCTGGTATTACTTCCCCTGCATTGCTGCATCCCCCACCCCCAGCCTGCCCCCCGACCCTGGTCCATCACCCGCAGAAGTTTCCGCAAACATTTCTCCTCCCATCTGCTGACTGTGGTGCAGGAGGGGGGAGATGAGGAGGAGGAGGAAGAGAGGGAGAAAAAGACGAGAAAGAGAAGGAAGGGGAGAAAGAGGAGGGGGTGAGTGGAGGACGAAGAATGGCTAAAAGGGTAGGAAAAAACGAGACCAAAAGGACAAAGGAAAGATTATAAAAAGAAAGAAAAGGCAAGACAAGGATAGTAAGAAAGAAAAGTGAGAGAAAGTGGAGAGAATGGGGAGGTGAACCCCGCAGAGAACACGATTTCTCTCCCAAGAAGCTGATCCAATCAGAGGATGTCTTTGCTCTGGTAACTTCTCTACAGAGATTGAGGCATCACTCAAATACATACTTCTCCGCCCACGGCCACAGCTGGGAGCAGACTGGTACAACTTTCATGCATTCCCGCAGGTTGCATTTCAGAGGAATTTATTATGCCCAGGTCATGAGAGTCTCCGTGAGGATTCCAAGAGACGGCAAGCGCTTGGCGGAGGGGGCTGCCCCCCAGGGAGGCCCCAGCAGCATCTTAGCAACTATTATCATCCCATCTAGTCCTCAGGGAGCCTACAGTTTAGTGGGGGGAAGGGACAAAAAGGAGTGAGAATATTATCTTTTTTCTTGACCCGTGACCACGCACACGCCAGGGCTGTCAGAAACAAACCCAGCCTGTTCTCATCTGTAAAAGGAAGAGCTGCGGTAATCAAGTGGGATACCCAGCGCAGAGCTGTGCTCAGGTGCCCGGGCCACGCGGGCACGTCATCACCTGCGATCACCGACGCGGGGCCAGAGCCCGCTCACAGCAGGTGCTTGATAGGGCCCAGCTGAAGGGATACAGGTGCCGTCTGCGCGCTCACTCCCACACTCTCTTCTGGGCTCCAGAACTGACCCTCAGCCCAGGGAACTGGGGCAACAGAATCAAACACTCGTGGTGCACAAAGAGCCCTCATATGTAAATATTTATTTGCCCTTCGGAATGTTTGCCCTGCTGCCGGCGGCCGAGAACCGAAGAAATGCTGTATTTCAGCATCTGAGCTGACGGCTTCTAGAATGCGGCCATAATGGGCCCTCAAAGAGGTTTTTCCTGTGGAGCCGGGAGCTGAGAAAATTCTACTTCAAAGGTGTCATTTCTGCTCCGGGGAAACAGGTGTCACTCCAGAGCCCAGCAAGTCACTGAAAATCGTCTTATCCTCGCTGATCAAACATAGGAAGGAAGGAGGCCGCGAGGGTGGGAGCAACCTTTAGCGATCGCTTCTCCAAAGGAGTGAACCTCGGGCAGGTATTCATCCCCCCGGGCCCTAACTGCTCACCCAGAAACTAGGAGGAATAACCCCAAACTTGCAGGGCTGGAAGGAGCACAGGTAATGGGCACAAAGTAGGAGAAGTGCGTGTAGCACACGAGGCTCTTCATAAATGTTCGCGATTATTATCATTGGTTATTATTAGTTTTTATTTGAAACACTGGCTTAGTTTTGGTTGCCCTGGAGAGCAAAACGGAAGGAAGCTCTTTGAGAGGAAAGGCTGTTTGTTTCTAATGCCTTGAAGATTCCCGTCTAAAACGGTTAACACTCTAAGTAGGTTCCCAGAGATAACCGTTTGATTAGTTCATTGACACACTACGACCAGGGTGTGTCACCTCCACGGTACAGATGAGGAAAGCAAGGTCTGCGGGCAGGCTACAACTTTGCCAAGGTCATTCGAAGCCAAGGTTCTCCATCTCCAGAGCCTAAGAACTCAGGGAGTTCAAACTCAGGCGCCAGTGGGGCCAGGTAGAGCAGGCAGAGGAGTGAAGCGGCTGCACACGGAGCCACTGCTGAGCACAGCGGAGAGTCATGGCTTGTTTACTGTTCCAGCCGACTATTGCTAGGAAAGAACCGGGGCCAGGGTGGCCAGATGTGACCTTCAAGCAAAGCAACGACTCTGGATTTCTAACATCTACAGCTTAAGATAAAAAAAAAAGCACATGCCCCTGTGTGCCAGATCTGACCCCACGCCTTCCAGGTTTCTGCCCCCATCCCCCTCTCTGCCTCCAAAGACTTCAGGACCGCTCTGGGCGTTCTGGAAAAAAGCCTGTTCCCTGGCCACGCTCCTTCGGCCACCGAGTGGCACTCCTGGCCTTCCCCACGGTGGTGGTGGTGGTAGGGGGGGCAGCTCACCAGGTGTTTCCTATTTAATTTTGATATGCAGGTTTTAACAAGAGCAATTTATAAGTTTGACATTGTCAGTGGTGGTCTGAATGGCTTCTCAGACTAATACAAAGGCTGCCAGAACCCATTAGCAAACCAATTGGGTAGTGTGGTGTCTTTGAAAAGAAAATTATTTTTCTATTTTTGCAGGTTAGACAGCACTGCTCCCTGGAGGCTCCTGCTTTCTCTAAGTTGCGAATACAAATACTGATGGTTGGGACTGGACTGTTCCCGCTCTTCTGCCAGCACCGCCCCCTCCCCGCCCACAGTGTTGAGCCTGCTCACTAGTGCAGGTTGAAGGAGTTCATTCAGCCTTTTCTAGGGGTCTGGCTGTTCCAGGCCTTGAGAGATGAGAAATTGCATTTGAGCATGAGTTCAAAAACCTGCAGTCCTGCCTACACCCGGGGAGACCCACTCCAGCACTGACCACGTGGCCAGTTGAGCTGGGGCGTGCAAGGGACAAGCTTGGGAAACAGCACCATTGGACCAACTTTCCAACCTTCGTTGGGCCCAGAAAGGACAACAAGCTTTGGGCCACTGCTGAAAGGTTCAGGGTAAGAGTGGAGATTACAGAGACCGTGTGTTGAGGTGAGGCAGAGAGATGAGATGAACAGCACTAGCAAGGAAGAAATCACTAATGATGTCTGTTTACAGTTGGTTTTGTGAATGTGGTGGAAGCTTCTCTCCTGCCCCTTTCCCCCTTCCAACAGCGTCTCCAGTCGTGGCTAAGAAGATTTCAGGCTGGGGTATGAGACTCCTGCTGAATCTGACCTTAAGTTGCTCAAGAAGCAGAAGAGACCAGCCTACAAATATCTGGGTTACATCCACACCAGCAAAGTAGTGGGGGCAGCGATCTGCTGCGCTGGTGCAACACAAGAGGCAGGACGCAGCCACACCATGCACACGGGCATGCAGCCTTCCTGACCCGGTGGCAAAGCAGAAACAGCACGAAGCCCGAGTTCTAATCCTGGCTCTCGCACTAACTTGTTTGTGACTTCATGCAAGTTAGGTCTGACCCTGGGCCTCAGTTTACCAATCTGTAAATGAAGGAGTTGGCTGACATCCTAGAGGACCTAAAGTCTCTCTCAAGAATAGCATCCCAGCTTCTGACAGCTGTTCAAAGCCAGGTGGAGCTCATCAGGGAAAAGAAGGCTCTGTCTGTGTCAGTTCATATGACTGCACGGCCAACCGATGTAAGAAAATCCTCCTGCACGTGAGAGCCACCCTGGAGAGGCCACTCTTCCACATCATCTGCGACTTTGTGGGATAAAGTGTCTGTAAGTGGAAGACAAAGCAAACCATTACGTTTGTTCCCTTTATGGGCGACAACCTGGCAGACGCCCCACCCCCGGCTGTCTGGAGCAGGTGATCTCTCCGGGACGGAGCCTGAGGTGTGGGGGCCAAGAACCTGGCCTAGTGATGTGGGCAGAGGGATTCCGAGCCCCGAGGACATGGCTGCTTAGTTCTGCGGCTGCCAGGCCCCAGCTCTTGTCTTCCTTGTGCCTGGGAGTCAGCTTGGAGCTGCTTCTCCTCCGTTCAGCTCAGACGTGCGGGAGCACGGCTGTGGCCTCTCAGCAGAAATGAAGATGTCTGGCCTTAGCGAGAACCCTGTCACCCCAGACAGTGACACAGGGACTATTTATTGAGGGTTCTCTCTGTGCCAGGCACTGTTATATATGCTTGAACCCTCGCAACAGTCCTACGAGGGAGCAATTACTATCATCCTCACTTTATTTTATTCTTTAAAATTTTGTTACAGAAGTATGGTTGATTTACAATGTTGTGTTAGTTTCTGGTGCAAAGCATAATGATTCAGTTACATATATATATTCCTTTTCATATTCTTTTTCATTACAGATTACTACAAGCTAGTGAATACAGTTCCCCGTGCTATACAGTAGGACCTTGTTGTTTATCTGCTTTGTATACAGTAGTTTCTGTCTGCTAATCCCAAACTCCTAATTTATCCCCATTTTAGAGATAAGGGAACTAAGGCACAGAGAGGTTAAGTAACCTGCCTAAGGTGACACATAGAGGGCAGAGGGCAGAGCCAGGACTCAATCCCAGGTGGTCAGATTCCCCAAGCCTTTCATTTTAGCCACATATTATACTGTTTCCTTAACATGGCTGGTGGCTCAGAGAGAGTCTGGGACTCTGTTGCATGTTTTCTATGCACTCGTTTTAAATGCGTGTCTTCCCTGCTGGATTATAAACGCTCGGAGAGCAGGGGCCGTGTCTCCCTTACTCACTCTGGGCCTGCGATGCCCAGCAGTTACATGGCACGCAGTGGATGCTCTGTGAATCTCTGATTTATAAATGCAGGCATGAACAGACGCATGAATAAAACCCAGCAGGTAAGAGTTAAGGAGCAATGCCACCTTCCTAAAATTCTAAGCTTCCTGAAAAGAAAAAGGTTAACTACATTTGCTAACTGCCCACTGTATGCCAGCTACTGTGGGAGACGCTTTACGTGATTGGTTTCTTTAATTGTCACAACAACCACGAGAGGTACAACTTCGTACTTCCGTACATATGGGAGAAGCTGAGGCTCAGGGAGCTTAAGGCAGT
This sequence comes from Camelus bactrianus, assembly GCF_048773025.1. Classification (NCBI taxonomy): domain Eukaryota; kingdom Metazoa; phylum Chordata; class Mammalia; order Artiodactyla; family Camelidae; genus Camelus; species Camelus bactrianus. Next base: position 13,452,268 of record NC_133560.1, on the reverse strand, counting down.
TGCCCCAGATCCTGTAGATGTAAATGGTAGAGCTGGATTCGAACTCAGGACTCTCAGACTCCATAACATTCCTTGACCATGTGTGACTACTAGCGTGAGTCCAAACTTAAACCAGTCCTGGTCAAAGATGCCTTTTTAGGCTTAGATGGTTTGCTTTGGGAGAAAGTAAAGAATCACACATAATACAATGTAAATAACATAAAACTGAGTGAAGTTGGGGATTTTAAGCTTGGCACCATTACTAGGTTTCTCCCCTATCTGGGCCCATCTGTAACATGAGGAGGTTCAAGCAGATTATCAGTACAGTACCCCCCAGTTCCAGTGGTCTATGGCTCAATGAAAACCATCAGAGCCCAGAAGAGGGCCAGGAGATGTCGCAGCAGTCTTGCTGGACCTCCTTCTGGCCCACCGGAGGTGGTGATGAAGAGACAGCACTGAGAAGGTAGGTATGAGACACCCTTAAACTTCTTCCTAATTCCCTCATCCTGCCTGAAACTTGTGAGCCGTCAGAGCCCTAAGTCATTCAGACATTCCCTAGCTCAGTGACAGGAGCTGGTGACAGCGTCTTCAGCACCCCTGGTAATGCTAAGGTTTTAAGACAGAGCAGATGATACAAAGCCAGGTTATGACTATTGGACAGAAAATATCTGGGCATCTAGCAAGGATTTGTGGTCTCACATAAGCAGAGAATATTCAAATCAGACCCCTAGAGCCCTGGGAGGTATGAACCAGAGGCTTAGAGAGATGTTTTGCTTGGTCCAAATGGTACTTAAATAATGAAATTTAAGCGAAACACCCACATTTTCTTAGGGGAAAAAAAAGGAAGATCTGAAAAGTGTGGGCCTGCATGCTCGCACAGTAAATATTTTGGATGGAGCTGAACTGGGTTAAGAATCGTATTACAAGTAAAGGAAAACCCAAGCCAAGTACCTGACAGGCTCGGAGGTAGATTAGAAGGCAAAGTTCATTAGATTTAGGGCCCTGTAAGGTGATTAAGAACCCCACAGTAACTTTCTGCTTCTCCAGTCTTCCTTCTAAGATGTTACCTTCCTCGTAAACAGTGGCTGTGGTTCTAGACTTTACAGTTGCCTTCTGGAGAATTGAGAGGAAACCAGCCTTGGTTTTTCTCAGAATTTCCAGCAAAGACTCCCAAGGCTTTGGGCTTGAATGGACCACTTTAAAGTGATACCTGTGGCTTTGGGAATACCGTTCTGTGGGTTGGCTTAAACCTGGATGACCTGAAACAATCATGATAGCAAGGTGTACAAGAGTCCTCTGATTAGTTTATACCAGTCAGGGGTATAACATGTGGCTTGGGGTGGGTTGTATCCTAAACATATGGGTTGCTGCCCAGTAGGGGAAGGGCAGGGTTGATTTTGGGGAGACAGCCCCATTGTCTGCTAGGTCCTGCTGTCCCCCTTGGTGGGTACCTGCTCTCCAGTTCACCATGCTCCCCACCTCTCCCCATTGTTAGACACCTGGCTCATTTTAGCCATGCTTCCCAGATACTGGACAATGAATCGAATTTATTCCCTGCTCTCCCCAATTAAATGTAGGTGCCTAGAAACACACAAAAGGCAATCGGAATCATTTTATAAATGGGGAAGTTAAGCTCAGGGACCTGGGACATAGTCCACAGTTGCAGGTAAGGTGGGGAGACTTAGCTCCAAATGGCATGGCTGAGCCAATGAGAGAGCCCAGGGAATTTCACTCTGTCCACATGTTGGCAAGCTTGACGTGGAATGAAGCTGTATGACTTCTTGAAACTTGGATGGGCTCAATACCACTCAAGAGTTAACTTTCAGTCCATGTATAGACGGGAAGTGATGGAGAAATCAAGTCAGTTCAGTTGTGATGAGCAGAAGCAGCCTTTAGTATACACAGGGCTGGGGGAAGTTCCTGTTTTAGAAGTGAAATCTAGTTCTTTTTTTTTTCTGCTGAGAACAGGGCTGAACAAACACAAGTTGGGTAAAAAGCTCCCACACTGGTCTGTAAGAGTGTCCTAGGTTCCTACTGCTAAGCAGTTCCAGGAGGTCCTGGATTGAATGTGGGCGTTTACTGAGATGAACTGCATATAAGGCCATGAACACAACTAGATGGTTTGACAGTGGAATCAGCGAAATTACAGATCAGTGTATCGTGGATATGGAACAGGTATGTTTTGAGGATGATACTGGGTCAGAAAAGATGGGCATAGGGACATCCTCTAGAAGACGCTGGGCATCCTTGGAGTGGAAAGGGGCACTGGGCTTAGCCTGGGGTGGACAACGATACTGGAGAGGGGCTATTCCAAGAGGGAAAGGGAAGAGGTGATGAAGCTTTATTAGTTTCTGGAAGTTAACCTTGCTGTAAGATCAAAAAGGGCACTGCACTCAGGAAGGGTGTTGCACTGAGACTGACAGCAGGCAGCATGGCTTATGGTAAGAGTCTGTGTCCTAAGGAACTGACAATTCGGGCTGTAAAGATGGATGGTAATCTAATGAGCCTTTGCCTTGAAATCCTTTAGTTTCTCACCTGTATAAGGAGGAGTCAGTGGATAATCTCCTAACATCTTTCCCTCAGAATATCTTCATTTCAGAAAGGACAGTCATTAACCCTCCCCTCCCCACCTCCCCCATCACTGTTGAAATACCCAGTCAAGGACCAATGCATCTTTGATTGGAAAGAAGCCCCAGCAGAGGGGGAACCCCCAGGTAATAGGATAAATTACTGAAGATTATTCAGGTATCCACTGCAAGAGGAAGCAAAGTCCCTCATTCATTAAAAAAAATGTACTGCATTTAGTTTCAACCACATACAAGACACTGCTTTAGTAAAAAGATGAACAGAACAAAACAAAAATAGAATCAACACAAAAACTATCCCCAGACCCTGCCCTGTGTCCTGCAGAACTGATGAGGAGGGAGGCGGGCGGGGAGAGAGAGCACCAAGATTAATCAAAGATGAATCAACAGTCATCAAATAACACAACTAAATAGAAAACTGTAATGGCCGTAAGTGCTTTGAAAGAAAAGCAAAGGGTGTCGTAGGAAATTAGAGAAAATGGACTTAATTAGGAGTCCAGGTGTTTGAGCTGCGAACAGAGTGAAGACGTGTCAGGGAACAGTGCTTCCGTGCAGAGGGAACAGCATGGACAGAGGTGCTGCAGCGGGAGGAAGCAGGATGGGTTGGTAGAATTGACAACAAGTTCAGTGATGCTGGAGAAAAGGACAAGATATTTGTACCATGGGATATTTGGTACCATGTTGGGAAGGTTTACTTTTATCTTAAGAGCCATAGGGCACCACATAATGTATGTGTATGTGTGTGTGTGTGTGTGTGTGCATGTGAGAGAGAGACAGACACACAGAGGGGGTGTGCCAGAGTTGTGCTTTGAACAGGTGGCTCTGGGTACTGTGTCCACGGGTGGGGCAGGTCAGGAAAGGGCGAGGCCACATCACTCCACCATCCTGCTGAGCCCCACCGCACGGGACCGCAGTGTCTCAGCATTCTTACTGTGCAGAACTACGGATTCCCATGCTCTACAATCCCTGGTCATCCACCTGCTCAACTTCTGCCTCAATCCGGGATCCCTGGCCAATTGGATACCTGCAGGAAATTTCAGTACCCCCAGGAGGTTCAGGGCTGGCCACACCAGAGACACAGCTTCCGGACACAGAAAGCACATGCATCCTGCTCTGCAGATAGGACCAGACGATGAAATTCTGCCGTGGAAATCAAACCACGCACACACACGTACAGTGGTACCCTGCACATCTGTCAGAAACCTTTTCCCTGGACAAATGATGATTTATAGGAGGCTGCTCTCTTTCCCGCCTTTCTCTTGCTCTATTTTAGGAGAATATATCCAGACCATGTGTTTTTGCTTAGCCTGACACATTCCAAGCACGCTTTCTGTTTTCCATGTACTGGTGAAAGGTCCTCCCTTAAGAAGTAGAAGGAAAAAAACAGAAGAAAAAGTAAGCGACCCCCTACACCGCCCACCCCATCTTCCCTGGGTGGCTAGAGGTGCGGCCATTATCCACACACTGGGGGTCCCGGGGAGCCCCCCAGGGCAGCCTGAGCAGCAGCTTTTGAAGGCCAGATTCTGGGGTACACCAACAGACTCCCCATGTCCCCCAGGAGCACCCCACTGCAGGCACGAAGAAAGCTGGGCGGCATGGAAGGTGGCCCCCGTGGCCGTTTGGCAACTCAGACTCACCAAGCACTTTCCCTCCTCGGAACCGCAGTCCTCCCTGAAATCCTCTCCTCGCACTGCAGACCTCTCCCCTCCCTTAGGATCCAGCTCAGATCACCCTCCCGACCTCCACCAGGCCGCCTTTCCCTCCCACACTGCCCCGTCCAGAGGAAGTCCCCCACCCCTGTCGCTTCTGTCTCAGCGCCCTGTTTCTTTCATGCCGATGATCACATGTGGTAATTGCTGCACTGAGTTCTTACTTGTTTTCACTTCTTTCCTTCTTTCACTCAGCTAGGGGTGGGCAAACTCTGGCCCCATGTGCCCAATCCAGTCCACTGCCTGCTTTTGTAAATAAAACTGCACTGGGAAGCAGTCACTCATACTGCACAGACCGCCTGGGGCCGCTTTCCCCCTTCACGGCGGAGTTGAGCTGTTGTGCCAGAGGCCATGTGGCTTTCCAAGCCCCAAATATTTACCCTCTAGCCTATTACAGAAAAAGTGTAGTGACCTCTGCATTAGACAGCAAACTCCATGAGGACAGATACTTAGAAAAAAAAAAAAAAAAAGCTTGCCTTTTTAATCAGAGCACTCCCAGTTTCCAGCCCAAGAGTTTGGCACATAATAGGTACGTGGTAAGGTATTTGTTGAAAGACTCTCAAAAATGCGAGGCCAGCGACAAGAGAATGATTTGCATCTTTAAACCTCAGATTCTTGTTGCTGATTCTTTTCTGTAAGGCTTGCCTTGTACTTAGTCTGGAGTTTAAAAACCAGGAGAAGATAACTTTCCTTCCGTAACATGGTGCCCTTAAACAAGAAATAAAAGTAAAGTTTTAAGAGAGAACCAAAAACCAAAAAACCAAACCAAAAAACCCAACCCTCAAGCCATAAATATGAACAATTCTGATTTATGAGGCCACGGAGGGTTGTCCCCCATTACGACAGCAAGCTCGCAGAAGGCAGCCCAAATGAAGTGAAATGCAAGGGGCCAGAGAAAAGCAAGAAAAAAAAAAATCATTAGGTTGGTTTTTCTCCAAGTGGGCAGACTTTCTGCTGATAGGAAGTGGGCATTTGTGCAAATCTTAATTTAATAAAGCCTTTGGGAAAACACTTAGGTAGCACTACCAAGATTTTAAAAGTCACCCGGTCATGGGAAAATATTAGGAACAATTTCACTGGACTCAGTGATGGAATACTTTGAAAATTATAATTTGATCAGAGACATCCGATGTGGGTTTATGTAAGGAAGAGTTTAATACCTAGCCTGTTGGAAGTAAGTTTCCTCGATAAATTGCTACCACGAAAGATAAGAGACAGGCAGATATTTACATGCACTTCCGGAAAGCCTGGGGCACAGTCTCATGTGCTATTGGCCAATAAGATGTATGAGGGGAGATCAGGAGGCTGCTGAACGCACAGTCCCCAAAACGATCTCATTCTGTGTTTCAGACTGAACTAAAGGTAAGAAGCCAGGTGAACTGAGTGAACTTTCCTTTTTATAAATAAAGCAAAAGCTGAAAAAAAAAAGGTAAAAGCCAGTTCAAGCAGTCAACCTTTGAGACTTCTGGTCAACTGGTGGCATTTGTTTCTAATCTTTTGGCACAAAATGTAACGGAGGCAAAGATGTAACATAAACTAGGATGGACATCGAAGGAGGAACAGTCAACTCATGTTGCGGGGAGCCAAGCCACCTGGAGATGAGCAAAGAGGAACCTTGTTACCGTAAGGCAGTCTGTTCTTCGCACATCACACACCACAAAGCACAGTTCCTGACGTCCAGCATAAATTCTCAATACATTTCTAGTGGAGAAGGTTTTAAAGGCTAGGTATCACTGATGGGTCCAAAAAAAAAGGCCTGGAGATGGCCACCAGGCTCAGAGCCAGGACTAGGGTGAGGCTGGTGGAGGGACCAGGACTCTATTCAAGGAGGCTGCCCGCTCACAGGGGCCAACCCTCCACTTACACGTCCCTGAGCGGGCACCTCCTTCCATGGCGTGCCCTGAACCCCACGCTTATCTCACCAGAGTCCAGGCTCCTCATCTTTTGTTTTCTGGACAACTGAGCCTAAATGGATCACGTTCAAAGAAGAGAAACGGTGTTTTCCTTCACTTAGAGTTTTGTGAAAGAGACAAACCTTACCATGATAAATATGTATACTGAAGGTAAAATGGTAAGAACAAAAATTAAGACATAAGCTTATTCTCATTAACATTTAGGTGGTAAGTCACACGTTACGTAGGTGTGAGACTATGCTAGCTTTAACACAGAGATACCACAGCACCTTCAGTAAGGCTAAAACAGGAAGACGAAGTCTGAGACCCTGATCGCTGAGAAGCAAACTCGGTTAGGGCGTTCCTCTGTTTACCCTCGAGCATGAACTTGAGACAGCTACAAAATACTAAATTACGTCATCCATTCTCATCAGTCCCAAAACACAGAACTGTGACTTGCACTGCCTTTTGACCGGTATTAAGTTAGTTCAGGGAAATGTGATGAGTTCTGCCTATTCAAGCGTGGGTCCCTCCCGGCAAAGCTCACGTCGGTCACCCGACATGGGCAGCGTGCCAAGAGCAGTCCAGCGCACCCGAGCTGCAAATTGCTGTGACACGGCTACTCTGAGCACAGACAGGGTTCCTCTCCAGCAGTTACCGGCCATGTGCCCTAACAGCTCACTGTGTTTCTGAGGGCAAGTCTGCCACTCGATTCTGAGTTGGTGCTTCTGGTTTCCAGGCAAATAGCTCAGCAACCCCCACTGGAACGTACCGTGCTGTGCCCACCGTCCCACCTGTGAGCTCAGCCCGGCCCTCTCGCTGTCTCCTCTTGCCCTGCTTAGCTGGGGAAACAAGACCTGCCTGCTAAGTCACCCAGTGCTCTGAACGGAGCATCTCAGCAAGGGCAGATCCCAAACAGCATATGGTTCCCTTATCTAAGGCGGGCCAGAGCCTAGGTGCTCGTAATGTGCAGAAGTGCCCGAAGAGATGCTGTATTGATTATGAGATACAATTGTGAATTTTATTACCTTCTGGGAACAAATAGGAAACATAAAAGCAAGAGTTCTGTGCCAGATGTAAGAACTAAAAGCCACGGTTATCTGATTAGCATTAGAGACATGTGCTTTGAATGCGAAACACTTGTAAGTCTCCCCAGGTGAGCTCTCGATCTTATCTGCGCCATTTATGTCAGACTTTTATATGCCTGCTCTTCTCAAATGGGACCCAGATGAAATTCAATCTTTTGCCTGCAAGAGACGGAGGCGTTCAGTGGATTTCTTTATTTTAAAGCCAGGGTGTTTTTTCCTTTTTTCTTTTTTATAACAGAAAGACAAAACTTGGGGAACTGGCTTGGAATCACCGGGAAGTATGAGACAGGAAGGTGCTGCCTCTCTCTGCCCGTGTCACCAGGAGACAGTTACCCAGGTCTGCTCCTCTTTAAACTGTCAGTTCTGATGGCTGAAGCTGTCTACTGATTCTACGTATTAAACCTGACAGGGAGAGAACCTCCCAGTCGCCACCACTGCCCAGACCTTAAATGCATTTGTTTATATGTAGTTTGATTTCTTCAAATCCACCTCTGGGGGCTCTAAATGTCCCCAGTGCCTAAACCTTTTCTTCCTGAAGAGCGCTGTTTTTTGGGGGGGGTGGTTCCGGGAGGAGTTAGGTCATGGTGTTCTTTCAAGACTCTCAAATTTTAACAGCATCAACTTTGTTGTTGTTTTTTGTTTTTTTTTAAATGATGATACTCTGTGAAAGTGAGGATGGGGAGAGACAGATGCTTGCATTCACTTCTGGAAGGAATATAAACCGCTAATGCCTTTCAGTTGGGCAATTTGGCAATATATCTCCAAAGCTCTTAATGTGTGCATAACCTTTTATTTAGCAAGTCTACTTGTAAGGAAATGTCTGACAAAGGTACCAAAAAATGACATGCATGGATGGGGCTGATCACTTTTGATGATGGGAAAAACTGGAAACCATCTAAATGTCCCAACTGGAGGAGCTGGATGTCAGGGCCCACCACTGTGATGGGAGACCCACAGCCATTTAATGGGAGGATGTGATTCATAAACATAGACAAATGCTCTGTACGTATTTTAAGTGAAAAGGGAGGTTTGCAAAGAGTATGCAGAGTGCAATGTAATAAATATAAATGTGCGTGTGCATGTGTAAGGAAGAATGTCTGGGGGGGAAATTGCATCAACAAGTTAATAGTCATTATGTATTAATTATTTTTATTTTTTGGCGTCTGCAATTTTTCTACAGTGAATATGTAACACTTGTGTAATAACTAAAAAACTCCTCGCATTCCTCTGGCACCCCCATTTTCAAGCTTTGAGGGTTTTTTCGCGACCTTAGCTGCACCTGTCTGTCTCAGAGCTCTGCTGTGGCAGCATGCGACGTGGTCAGCCTTCCTCTGCAGGAACGGTAGCGCGTTTGCTTCCGATCACAGCCAAGCTGGTGGAAACGATGAGCTGTGCACACTCAGACCCTCTCGCACCTCCTGCTAGCATCTCCGTGCTGCCACCAGATTCTCTTCCCAAGCCCCACTCACCTGCTCTGGCAGGTGTTCAAATTCCTTCCTCACTGCACTCCCTGAGCCTTGGAAACGAGAGTGGGTTTTTCAGATTCCTCACCCCTCTCCTCCCTGAACATAAAGATAAAGAATTATTTATGTCTCCCCACCCGTTTCAATACGGCATTCTTTCTCTCCCAGCCTATCTCCTCCTCTGCTTCCCCCAGTCAGCGGATCCGGGGGTGCGGCTCACCCCCCTCGTTATCGGCAAGCTTTCGCGCTCTCTGCTTCCCCCGGTGCCCTTGCGCCGCCGGTCCTCTTCTGGTGTCTCTCTACACAACATGTAAATCTTCCTCTTTGCCTCTCCCTGTTATCCTGGAATTTCAAACTCTTCTCTTTCCAAATATGGCTGGGATGGGAGCTCTCGTCTCCACACTTGGACAGCAGCAGAATCCTATGCCTGTCATCACCCTGGCAGACACCGTCCTTCACTGCCAGCGTTGTCAACAGCATCACTGGAAAACTGGAAGGTATCTTTGTTCGTGGCTCTGCCGGGTGCATTACAAAGGAAATTTTCCTGCATACCTAATTGTGTACTCTTTTGAAGCACTTGTCTTCAAGGAGCATAAAATCTCACTGGGGAGATACGACATAAAACTTAACTTGCCCCTCTGTAGCAATCCAGCTCCCACCTCACTTGTCAACCCAAACTGCTTTTCAAAAGTTAGAGTAACGTCTATGTTTACCAAAATAGCTCCTGCTTCAGTGTCTTGGCTACATACCTCTGCAGGCCTTTGCCCTACTGACCATGATCTCCTACACGAAACTCAGGAAATTTAGAGGCTTTGACTCAGACAGACTTAGGTTTGTCTCAGCTCTGACTCATCCTCATGGTGTGACCTCGGGCAAGTCACTCTCCTTCACTGATCTTCATCTATAAAATGATGATGATAATGTCTATTGGGCACTGATATTTTTAGAAGCGGAAGAAAGCCTCGTGAGAGTCTCTAACTGAGGCTTTGCTTTCTTGGTCTAGAGAACTTTGATTCAGGAAAAAACAAAAAAATCCGGAGCACATTTTCTTTTCAAGAGACATCAAACTTGAACTAATAACAATAATCGTTAATCATTGTGATGCAGACTCATTGTCCTCTTAACCAGCAGAGAAAACAAAGTCATCTGAGCCATAAATTGAAAGAATTGTTGTGGTGGTTTCATGTTTTGGTTTATCTTACCCCCCTGAGCTGGTTCTTCTGTTTTCTCTTTAAATAGACACAGTGGAAGCAGTGGAATGAGCTCGACCTGCATGCAGACAAGCAGGGAGTCAGCTTAGGTTGTGATGAATAAATTACACAGAGAGTTGTGGCTTTAATTTTCTCCTCAGTTGACATGTTGTACCTTGAGCGGCCGGCTGCCCGGGTGCCAGTGTTTAACTGGACAAAAATAGCAGAGCTGCCCTGCACACTGAGGTCGCAGGCGGGTGTGTTGTTGGCTTCTCTGTTACCCTCAGTAGCGGGGATTTGTCGATTTGTTGCATTTTTCTCCTGTTCAGGAAGACAACCCCTCTCCTTGTCTCAGGTCATCCTGAACACAGCCATCCGGCCACCCTCAAGGAAAGCAGCCGGTGCGGCTGCCCGGCTCCACCTGGCTGACAGGCTCAAACACATCTAGATGGTCTCCTGACAAGTCAGGAGATGACAGCTTGATTAATGGGAAGGAGACTCCCCGAATGTATCTGCGACAGGTGCAGTTTCCATGAACTGGCTTTTCTTCCCTGTAGTGGCCCCAGCTCCTGGAGACGAGGACGGGAATGCTGAGCTCACATGCCCTCTGAGGTCCTCAAAACAACACTTCTCATTGTGATGGAAGATTAGTAACACCCTAATTCTTCCTCACCATCCTACCCTTTAAAAACAAGCCTCCCCAAACCCCCCTAAAACAAAACCCTAAATAGACATTTCTCCAATGAAGATACAGAGATGGCCAATAGGCACATGAAAAGATGCTAAATATCATTAATTATCAGAGAAATGCAAATCAAAAGTACTATGAGCGATCACCTTCACCGGTCAGAATGGCCATCATTAAAACGTCCACAAACGGTAAATGCTGGAGACGGTGAAGTAAAGGGGACCCTCTTACACTGTTGCTGGGAATGTAATTTGGTGCAGCCACTATGGAGAACAGTATGGAGGTTCTTTTAAAAACCAGAGTCACCATATGATTCAGCAATCCTGTTCCTGGCATATATCTGGAGAAAATTCTAATTTGAAAAGATATGTGCACCCCAGTGTTCACAGAAGCACTATTTACAATAGCCAAGATGTGGAAGCAACCTAAATGTTCCTGGACAGATGAATGGATAAAGATGATGTGGTGTGTGTGTGTATATATATACACACACACACACACACAATGGAATACTACTCAGCTATAAAAAAGAATGAAATAAATAAGTCATTTGCAGCAACATGGGTGGACCTGGAGATGATCATACTAAGTAAGTCAGAGAAAGACAAATATCACATGATATCACTTATATGTGGAATCTTCAAAAAGGACACAGATGAATTTATTTATGAAACAGAAAGAGACTCACAGACAGAGAAAACAAACTTATGGTTACTGAAGGGGAAATGAGGGGGATACATTAGGAGTTTGGGATTAGCAAATACACACTACTATATACAAAAGAGACAAACAACAGGGTCCTACTGCATAGCACAGGGAACTACATTCAGTATCTTGTAATAACCTACAATGAAAAAGAACATGAAAAAGAAGATATATGTATAACTGAAGATGTATGTATAACTATGCTATACACCAGAAATTAACAAAACATTGTCAATCAATCAATCAATCAATCAATCAAGTCACTCTGTTGAGGGGAAAAAAACCCAGAAGAAAAACAGACTCTTCTGAACAGAACTGCGTAAGAAAGCCCAGGAGCAGAATCTTTGCAGAGTCCAGCGCTAGGCTGACTTCTGTCCACGAATTACACTGCTTACAGCTGTCCCTGCAGGTCAGAACATGTGTTCATGGGTTATCTCAAACTCATTCTGGCACCCTCACCTATTAATTTTTATGCAGTTTCTTACTCCTACCCCTGAATCAAAAGTATCCTCTTCTTATAATAATTAAAAGCCAGTTGTCACCACTTCACTACTTCCTGTGACCTTGGGAAGCTGACAATCACTTCTCCAGGCCTCAGTTTCCTCATGGGCAAAATGAGGAGTCGTTTAGACAGCAAATGTTCACTGAGTCCGTATTCGGGGCCAGGCATTTTCTAGCCTTTACACTTCTGGTGGTGAATCCTAGCCAAACCAACCCCTCGCATTAGAAGGGCTTGTGTGCCTGTGGATAATTACAGGACCCCCCTCCTGCATTCATTCGCCCACTGATGACTAAACTTCTTCTAGAGGCTAGACATTACTCTCGAGGCTGGTGAGTCCACGGTTAAAAAGGCAAGTTTCCTGCTTTCATGGAGCTTGTGTTTGCACAGAAACCCCTCGGGGACTGACTGAGCTAAAGTAGGGAGAGCTGCCCCATCAGCACAGGTGTGTTGTCAGTGTGCACAGTCTGGTGACCCTTGCTCTGATCAGCAGCATCTTTGTCACTGCCATGGGGGACTCACCTGTGATCACAGAGCTGTTGTCCCCATCATGGTTTGGATACAGGGCTCTCTCCGCCTCAGACTCTGGTGAGGTCGGGTGAGTCTAGCCTGTGAGTTGCCAGGTAGTTGCAAGCACTGTTGCACTGAGTTGCAGGGACCAGAGAGTCACTTCCTCCGTGCCCCTGTCTCATGCAAGCCAACACAGACTGGAGTTTTTCTTTTCCTTGACAGCCCTGCCCCTTCCCACCCCTAACCTAGGACCACATGCTTCGTAACTGCACCTCATGGTCAAAGTTAAACTTTAGCATTCATAGTTCCTGCTTCTCAGGATATCTGTTTGCAATCACTGAGAAGTTTTCTTTTGAATAAAAAGTGTTCAGTAAATACCTGTGGAAACGCATGCATGGGAAAGGTGTTCAGACGTTCACAGCAAGAAAGCAGAAAACCAGGGTATCCCAGAGCCCTCTGCCCCTAGAAAGGTCTGCTCTTAAGCTCTTCTTTGCCCTGTGGGGTATCTCCAGAGAGGCCCCTTCCCCCTTCCCTTTTACCTTCCCTCTCTCTAGCATCTTCCAAGGGCAAGGCACAGTCGTAGGTTCCAGGGCTATCTCAGGAAATGAGAGAACTGAATCCCTGCCCTCCTGGACTTACGTTATAGTTAGGGACACAGCGAGCAAGTCCGACTGCATATAAATAAACTGCAGAAAATAACTGCAGAGTAAGATAAGTGCTACACAGGAAATAATCCGTGATGAGGCAGAAAGGAGGCCATGTTAGACGGGCTGCCACGAAGTCTTCCCGAAGAGGTACTGACTCTGGAGCTGAGACCCGAAGTTTGAGAGGGATCTGGCGATGAGAAGACCTTAGAGGACATTCTCGGCAGAGGAAGGCGCAGTTGTCCTCTCAGGGGCTTGGAGGAAGGGTAAGCAAGAGGCACAGAATGGTCCAGGAAGAGGCTGGGTGGGGACGGAGGAGCCAGGGCGCACATGACCTTGAGGGACCAGGTGAGGACCTTCAACCTGGCTGGCTGGCTGGACTGGTTGCGGACAAAGTGGGGGGAGCAATCAGAGCACGAAGAATGACTCCAAGGTTTTTGCCTGGAGCAACCGGGTGGATTATGATGGAGCCTTTTCCCAGGTGAGGATGCCCTAGATCTCATGCTTAAATCTCCGTTTCCCTACCTGTTAGTAGAGTACCTTCTGAAAAGGTACATCACCTCTCTGAGCCTTAGCTTCCTTGTCTGTACCAGTGGTATAAAAACCCTGCCCTTTAGGAATGACGTAGGGACTCAGCGAGAGGACCTCTGTGAAGCACCCAGTGCGGGACGTACTCATACGAGGTCCCCCGACCGCTGGTTGCCTTCCGCTCCCTCTTGGCTGCCTGCTGCAGACTCATACCTGAGTCGACCTGCTTTCGCTCCGAGCGTGCTTGTGCGCTGGGTGTGAGCAGCATGCAGCATCTCACCCACACTCCGGGGCAGCTGTTGTCACTCTGCTGTCTCCTCCCATCCGCGGGGCCAAATGCATTCTTTCTCAAGTCCTCCCTTCCCCCTGAGCTGTGCCGCAAATATCCCCCACATGGATTTTTAAGTTCCCTTCTCCTCTCTAGGTGTAAGTTCCTGGTAAAAGCAGAGATTAAGAAGTGTTTGGCTGAGCCGAAAGGCTGGCAGTGACTGGGGCATATTTTCCTTAGATGACCTTTGAAATTCTTTCCATCTTAAGGATGTCACGCTTCAGCTGAACATCCATTCTGGGTGTTGTCCTTGCAGAGCCCAAAGGAATGAGGGGACAGAGACAGGTCCCTTCTGTCCTGTTTCCATGTCTGTCAAGGACATAATGACAGTTTTCTAACTGTTGGCTTCTGACTCGCGGGCAGAAGCAAAATTATCTAGAAATAACCACCCCCCCCAACCTGTTTTTCACTGAACATTTTTAAACAGCATTATTGAGACACCATCCATATACCTTACAATTCACCCATTTAAAGCATGCACTTCAATAGCTTTTAGTATATTCACAAAAATGTGCAACCATCACCATAGTCAATTTACACAGTTTTCGTCACTTCAAAAAGAGCCTGTCTCTTACACCCCGCCCTTAGAAGCCACTCATCTACTATTTTTTCTCTGTAGATTTCCCCAATCTGCATTTTCATTTGAGCTAATCATATAGTACACAGTACTTCATGACTGGTTTCTCTCACTGAGCATACTGTTTTCAAGATTCATCCACGTGGTAGCGTGTGTCAGTACTTCATCACATGCTATGGCTGAATCATATTCCGTTGTATGGATGTACCGTATTTTGTTCATCCATTTGTCCTTTATGGGCATTTGGATTGTTTCCGCTTTCTGGCTATTACGAATAATGCTGCTATAAACATCTGTGTATGGCATTTTGCGTGGACATGTATTTTCATTTCTCTTTAGAAAGAACTTTTGGAATCTTCTCTTTGAAAGCATTTTCCCACTGATAGGATGGTGATAACCATTATCATAACAAGGAATACATATTGCATCATTAGCTGGTGTCAGGAACTGGGCTAAGTTTATCTCACTGAATCCTTATATGACTGGCTTGAGATGGTATTTTTTTATTCCTATTTTATAGTCAAGAAACCTGAGGCTTTTCAAATCTAAATAACGTAAGAGGAAGTACATGCACTCTATAAAAAAATAACATACGAAGAAAGAGAAATGCTGAGATATTATCTAGGTTTGTTTCTTTTTGTAGGAGAACCAAGTATAAAAGACATAGACTGATGTTGAAAAATATTTCTTCCAAAGGGTCACACTCCCTGTGCCACTTAAAACACCCCCTAATTCTACATTCAGTCTTGCAGAAAAGTGATAATTATCACTTCATTTATCGTTTGCATCCAAAACCACCTCCCCGTTCTCTAATGACTTTGATATAGAAAAATATGGCTGCAAAGACCACAAAAATAAATATATGCCTCAACAGATATAGACTTTAGGTTTGTCCCAGAACCCTGATAAAACAATGGGCCCTGTGGCTCAGTTTCCACATAGAGTTATAAGTCAAGGAGCAGCTGGGCAGTCACAGATGGTTAAAAGGAATTCTGGTATTTATTTGAATCTTTTAAGTTACACTTATTTGGAAGAAGACTTTTCAGACATCCTTTCTCCTGATCTCCACATGTCATGCGCATCCCTCATGGATGTTCTGCACGCTCTTACTTGCCACCACACCCCATCCCTCAGTCAGTCCTGCCATTTTACTGCCTCTCAGGCCCTGTCTTTCTACCCATTCTCCAGATTTCACATCATAAGATGTCCAGGAACTTGGTTGGTAAAGAGAACTTCCCTTTGGAGAGCAGGGGTCAGGGGAGGCAGCAGGGAATGGTGGAGCAGAGAAAAGCAGGGGGACAGAGAAGGAGGGAACTATTGCATATAATTACATTTTCTTCCTACAACACATTCATTTTCCACTTTATTTTTTTCATTAGTAAAAATGGGAAAATTCTGACTTGTTCAAGGTGTCCTACCTAGATCATCTGACTAATAGATTACCATGAAATGCAAATAGATACATAAAATGTACTGCGTACATGAACAGAAGAATAGTAAAATGAGTAATTTACCTAGTTTGACTAGAATGTAAATGGTTGACATTACACGCATAGCTGATCTTCATTATTTGCAGATTCTATCTTTGTGAGTTTGCTTACTTATGAAAATTTATTTGAACCCCCCAAACCAATACTCGCCATGCTTTTACGTCATTTATGGACATGTGCAGACAGGCAAAAATTTTGAGTTGCCCAATATTATAGGTTCCCAGGTAAGGTCAAACAAGACCATGCTCTGCCTTCTAGTCTGAGGTCTGTTACAGAGACGGCCGGGGTGGACAGTCTGGGGGCAGGGCCTGGCAGTGCAAGGAGACTGGCTCTTAGGCCAGCTAGATGGGGTTTAATCCCAACTTTGGCATCTATTTAGTAGGGTGGCCTCGGGCAATCCACTTACTACTTCTGAACTCTGTTTTTCCCTTTATAAAGTAGAGAAAGCAGTATCTACCAGAATGAGCTTTTTTTAGGAATTAAGGTGATGATTTATGTAAGGGGTGTGTGTGTGTGTGTCTGTGTGTGTGTGTGTGTGTGTGTGTGTGTGTGTGTGTGTGTGTGTGTGTGTGTGTGTGTTTCCCCCAGGAGCGATGGGTCAGCTCTCACTAACTCAGTGTTTAAGGTGACTTTATAGATTGTACGTATCATGAATAATGGAAACAACTGTGTATTAGTTTCACGCCCTGG
The DNA here is from genome assembly GCF_048773025.1 of Camelus bactrianus. Lineage (NCBI taxonomy): Eukaryota > Metazoa > Chordata > Mammalia > Artiodactyla > Camelidae > Camelus > Camelus bactrianus. The sequence continues at coordinate 13,435,703 of NC_133560.1, read as the reverse complement.
TGTGAGTTGGATGATGGAAAGGAGTCCGCACCTCCTCTTGGACATTTGCAGAGGGCTGGGTATTCAGCTTAGGACTCATCTGCCCAGGACTCTCAAACTCAGTTTTGTCTGTTTCTCTACAAGCATCACAAAAACTTCCACATGGCAGACCTCAGACTTTACAGAGCATCTGTCTCTTTTCTTTCCTTTTTTTTTTTCTTACCGTGGACCCTTATTTAAATGAAATCTGACATGAAACCCTTAACATATAAATCAGATAAAACTAGAGCCGTACCCCTGCACGCAGGGGCCCAGGGGAACCTGGAGTCTTGACAGGTAGTAATTTCCTCACCTCCTCTCTCCCTACCCCACTCCTGAAAGGGCCCCCGGGGCACGTGCAGAGACCTGATCAAAGAACGGGAAGACCACTGATTCATGGCTTGTTTGAGTAAATTCAGACTTCGGGAGGTAAATTCACTTAAAAGTGTAAATTTTAAAAGTCCTAAACAGTAAGGCCTTCGAGTTCTGTAAGATGGTACAATTCTTCCAAAGTTGTCCACCTGAGGTGCCAGTCAACCATGGACGACGCCTCTAGTCTACCTTCTGTATCTCCCGTACACACGGCACCTAGAGCACAGTAAGGAAGGACTTCTCTTTGTTCACATGGAGGAAATCACACATACTAGTTGATTTCAGCCCTAAAATGGGATATATTCAGCACCTTGTATATAAATTCTGGCCGTTTGTAATCCAGTTCAGTAACACCACGGGGGGAAAGGTTGGATTTCTAGCTCATAAGGCTTTCCTGGAAAATACAGGTATTTATAAAAGTATCTCATTCTCCTCTAGTTTGGAACACTTCAAATTATCCATTTTTTAAGAAGCCGGAATGTATCTATCTATTCACCTACTTATCTATCTAAATAGTTTCACCGGGTTTGTTCCAAAGTTTGGAAAATTAATATCCAGAGAGGCCAAGTGTCTTGTTCAAGGTCACACAACTAGTCTGTAGTGGAGCTAGACCCAGCCTGCGGTCCTCTGCTTCTTGGTTCACTGCCTTCTCTGTTCTTGGCATTATTTACTGAAGTCACATCAGTCAGCGCATCTGACTCGTGAAGAAGAACTGTATGGCTCAGCAAAAAGAAGAGTCCTTTGTTGACCCCGTCATCTTTCCAGGTCAAACTAGATTTCAGCCTCAACCATGCCAGGGAAGGCTGGATCCCAAACGAAAACAGACTTTTAAAAAGTAAGTTCCTTTTTTTCCCTTTTGAGTTTCGAAGGAACCATGTTCTGGAGATTTGTAGGTGATTTAAGGGATTTTCAAGGGTACATTTGATTGTACAGATTTTCACATCACTACTGATTTTAGAACCAAACGCATGCATTCAATGGACAATATCATCTTTCCCTCCAAAAACTGTCCCACTTCGAAGAGGCTGTTGGGCTCTGGAATCATCTGGAGGAGAGGAGAGGTGGTTCTTTTAAAAAAAAACCAGTTTTTTTGTGAATGTGGCCACCTGTATCCTTACGGAGGGGCTGTCATCCACTTACTCTCTGCCCTGGGCCCTTTGCCTGCCAATCTAAGGCTCCGTCCGCCAAGCTGATCTCTCCTCCGCTCAGGTATTCTGGCCACCCAACTCCCATGAATGTCCCAGCTGCTGCGGGGCATCCAGGACATCCCCAGAGGAGGCGGCTCTGGTCTCCCACCTGCTAACACACCTCTAGTCTCTCCTCTGAGGATGGGTTAAAAGTGGCAGTGTCCCTTGTAGAAGTCCGGCTCATTTCTTGAGTCTTCCTTCCCTCTTGGCTTCAGGGGGCTGGTCTTGTGGACGACCATTCTCTCTCCCAGGGTGGGCCACACGTGCCCAGGGTGTCCTCAGACTGGTGCTCAGATTAGATAGAAAAGTCACTCCAAGGGACAAACAGACCCTACCTCGAGCAGAAATGCAGGTACATATGGGAAAGGATTTCCTGGATCAAGGGCTTCCGCACACCTGGCAGATGAGGTCCAGCCAGAACCTCTGTAGTCTGCACAGGTGTAGGTGGACATGCAAATGACAAGGAAGACTTGCCTCCTCCCAGTCTCTCCAGGGGCTGAGGGAGGGACTAAGGCTGGGGCTCTTCCGGGTCAGTTTATCAATTGCAAAGTCCTGCTTCTGCTAAAATTGATCAGTTGATGCATCGTCTGGTTGATGTGACGTGCTGTCACCCCAGCCCGGAAGCCCAACCTCTTTTCCTTCATCTCTGAACATCACCCCCACTCCAACCCCACATAGCATTTGTATGGGACACAGACTGGTGTGAAGGCTGTGGAGATGGACGGAGGTTTAAAAATGAATTTTAAGCATCTCCGTTCTTAAAAAAATTCAGCCACTTTTCTCTGCAAGGCTCCACCTCCTGCATTCTTCCCTGGATTCTCCCCTTTGCTTCCCTCTCTTGCAAGCATCCTCTAGAAACCTGTTCTTCACCCCACTTGCTCCCATTTTATTAGTCAGGATGATTTAACTTGGCAAAATCTCCACCTCTGAGGGGAGGTCCTACTTTTGCAATGTGTCCAGACCTACCGGTGGGACCCCTGCTCGGGGTCCCATTCATTCTCACTCCCACAAGCAGAAGGCAACAGGACACAGATGAATTTCTACAGCTGATTCTCCTCTGAGAGTCAAAGCATCCAGGGTTGGCTTTAACTTTAATAGCAATAAATCTCTCTCTGCAGCACCAACCTCAGCCTTACCCTGGTCTAGTAACCCGACCACCACCACCAAGAATAATGTTAAACACTGAGGGTGTCAGGTCCCAGCCAGGACTCTAAGTGCCCTTCTTTCTTGATCTCATTCAGTCCTCAGCGCCTTACCCTCGGGCTATCATTAACTCCCTTGACAGGGAAACCAAGGCTCAGAGAGAATATGCAATTTGCCCAAGGCTGTAGAGCTGAGGACTGTTCCCAAGACTTGTCTTTCCGACTCTTCCATGATGCTCTTTAACTACAGACACGGACTCCACTGTCCCCCACGTGGCTGCAGAACCGAACTTCCTGGGAAACTGAGGACCCAGAATTGCCAGGTAGGCGCAGAGGAGGTAAGGGGGCCCCATAGGCAGGGCATACAACTTCCTAGTCATTGCTACAGAGATTCTTTTCAACCTCAGAAGAATGTGGCATTCATTCCACGCTAACCCATCATTTGAAATTCCTGCAATAAATGAAAAAATAAACACGCAGCTGAGGATATAATTCAGCTAACCTCGCTCCCAAATGAGGCTGATTCCAGATAGAAAGCAGATTTTCATATTCACTGTACGCGACAGCTGGAGGAGTTGAATCAATCATCTGTCTATCTCCATCGCCTCGTTCCTCCTGTGCTGTATGTATCTATCCCTGGGGCTGTCTGTCTTCCCATTCCGGGAAGACAGATCAGTGTAGTTTCAATTATTAATTCCATGTTTGGATCACAGTAACACCAGTTCCAGTTCAGTGACCTGCAGTTCCTATTGATTTAAGTGATGAATTATCTACACCGCAATGTATTATTAACTTTATTTTGTCTCTTATTCCTTCCGCATTCATGCATCAAAATAATAAAGCACCATTCACCGGCTAAAAGGACCCGTTTCCCTTCTTACACTTCCCAGAAGGGCGAAGCCAGTGCACACCAGGGAGATAATTACGCAGAGCTGGGGATGGGGCTGGATATTTATTTTGCCTTTGAACTATTTATCTCAGCTGTGAATTTGGGGGAGGGTGTGGGACAGGGATCTTGAGTGGTGGCAGGGTTCTGAATGGGGCGCAGAGCGGGCCCAGGAGGGAAGTTAACGGAAACAAGTGAAGATTGGAACCTTGGAAATTCAAAGAAAATAAAATAAACTCAGCTCCAAAGGTCAAGTTTTGGGAGTCTGTCTGCCTATTCTGATACTGACGGAGGATGGGCGGGGGTAGGGGGTGGAGACGGTGGCACAGCGAAGGGAAGGAGGCGAGAGGAGACAGCATCACCAGTCTCTTGCAAAGCCTTTCACATGGCTGCTCTGTGCTCTGCCGTAGCAAGACCCGCCTAGCAAAGTGAGATTCCAGTGAGACTGGAAACTGTAGATGTTTGGCAGAAATCTCCTGCCTTTTGGCTGCCCACCCTCTTCCTTGGAGAACAGCACATCACCCTAGTACCTGCCGAGGAACTGGCTTTCCCTACATATAATCCAGTGGGACGATTAAACAAGGTGTCCTACTGTTCCCTGGCCAAACGTGTGACCCAAGCTGGGCCACTGAGATTCCCCTTCCATGGTATTTCTTTTTTTTTTTTTTTAATTTTATTTTTTATGGAAGTGCAATTGATTCACCATGTTAGTTTCAGGTGTACAGCAAAGCGATTCAGTTATACATATACAGACATATGTATTTTCAGGTTCTTTTCCGTTACAGCTTATTACAAGAACTTGGATATAGTCCCCTGTGCTATACAGTCGATCCTTCTTGTTTATCTATTTTAAATATAGTAATGTCTATCTGTTAATCCCAAACTTCTAATTTATCCCTTCCCCCTCTCCTCCATGGTATTTGAATTATAGGCAAAGGGGCCAAAAAACTGAATGTAGTTGACATCTATTCATTAGCACTAGTGCCTGGGTGCAAATGTCGACCGATCGCTGCTCTTAAGAAGCTCTGAAGAGAATCAGTGCCTGTCTCTGCAAGCTCTGTTTCTTGACCTTCTCTTTGATTCGACATGCCCGACCTCATATACTTTCCAAAAATCCTACTTCAATTACCTAGGTTTGCTAGTGTGTTTTGTTACTTTCAACCGGAGAACTCTGTCTAAGCGGCCAAAGGACCTGGCTTTCTCTGGAGAGTCACAGAGCCCTGAGAGGTGGAAAGAGGAAGGTGCTAGAGATCTTGTCTGTGGCGTTTGCACAGTCAGGCAACAGCCACACAAACGGGGAAGGATGGGCAGGCGGGAAGGTGAAAGCATTCCTCTGTTCATTTTCTCATTCAAACTGAACCCAGCCTCCCAGCCTCCAGGATTCCTGCTGGGGTGACTCTCAAAGTCAGAGACGCTGGAGAGGCACTCCACCTGGCAACCCCACCCAGAGGGAAGGGAAGACCTCAGTGTGTGTTGCCTGGGGTCAAGCACCTGCCTATGAGTCAAACTCAGAGAGGAAGGAGAGACACCCCAAGACCTCCCAGCTTGAAAGGGCAGGGGAGGATGCTAAATGCATAAAAGTTTCCATGTGCAGACAATCGGAGGATGACCCGGCTCTCACTCCTAACTCTACTACGCTCAGAGACAGCGGGAGCAGGCTCACCTAAGGCTGCTCCCATTTCATGACTCACAGTTTGCGAGGCAGCCTTGGATGAAACAGATGTCATGACTGCTTTACTGTCGTTCCTCACTGCCACCCTTCATTCATCTGTGCGAACACAAGGGCCTTTGGCCTTCCTCCCCTTTTCTTTTCTCCTTCCTCCCCCTCCCTCCCCCATGTGAAGAGCACAGGACACGTACCAGGCAGAGTCTGCTTTTACCAGTCAGCCCGGCCCCTCGTAAGAAGCAACGAAGGCCCAGCTGGCCATGCCAGAGACACGAGTTCCTTCTCTTTCCTGAACTGCACCAAATAAGGAGAAGAGGATCAGAAAACCACCGTGATTAGATTATATGGAAGAGGGTCAAAGATTAAAGACCCACTGCCTCTCATTATTAGCGGAGGGATGACAGATTCAGACCAGAGCACAAAAGAAAATACGTTATTTCAAAACAGGATATGAAACCCAGTCCTAGGCGATTAGTCTCCGTTAAGTAAATTTACTATCTAATCTTTTAGCTGTCTCCCGAAATTGCTGGTCCAAGACGCCCCCCTCTCCTCCGCTGGAAGCTCACCCTTGGGCGGGTGCTGTCCTCTGCCCCGCGTTCCATCAGCGCCTTAATGGAACTGGGACTCAGCTCATGGGGGTCGGGGGCGTGGGGCAGAAGGGGCTGGAAGCGAAATGCACCTCGTAATAAAAACAGGGTGTGTGCACCACCGGGCAGCCCCACCGGAGGAAGGACAGGGACGGAGGAGAGGGGAAACGACCCCGCCTTTGGTTTCCGCGCCAGGCCCATCGGCCAGGAGACGACTCTTCAACACCGCTTTGGACACAACCCGGGGAAACTACGGGCTCTCCTCTTTCCACTCAGCCCCAAGGGGCCCACATGCCAAGGAATTCCATGTTCCCGGATTGTTCTCAGACCAGACCAACCTTCAAAGCTTTGATTTTAAATGAATGCTGCTATGCAGGCCAAATCCCGCAGGCCTGTGCTGGGGCCCAGAGAGGACAAGACGTGTGCTTGGAGGACAGACAGGCTCACTGCAGCATCCAAGCAATGAGAAAACAAAGAGAAAACAGGACCCAGTGGAAACGAGGGTAGCATCTTTCTTGGCTTGGATGCTATGGTCAACACAGAGTGTTAACAACCAGAGATGGGGAGGGTCTCGAGCCCAAAGCAACGCCTTCCCGCCTCCATTTACCAAAAGGAACTCTTCTCCCCTGCTCCCCCAGGCTTCACTATTTTCTCATCGTCTGTTTAGTCTAAAAGGCTGAACTACTGCACAAAGAAAGTTCTCTCCAAGAATGAGTTTTCCAGAAAGAGCTCCTCAGACAAGGCTGGTGTGTGCACCGCTCCCCACCGCCCGGGTGAAAGGGGCATGTGTTTAACAGGAGGGGCTGGAGCGGAGCTGGACTCCCCGAAGGAGTCCCGAGGTACTCTGTTTGTGTGATTTATCCCTTCTGGAAAATCCAAACATACAAATGTGCCTGCTGTAAAAGCAAGAACAGACCGGGGACTCAGGCTTCCAAACAAAGCTCACCGCATACCGCTCGCCTCCCCCGGGGGCTGTCTCCATTTTAACCTTTGGAGGTTTCATCCAAAACAGATCAAAGGGAGGTGTCTGTAGTTTTGCTGGGGATCGGCGGGTATCATTCCTCCCTCTCTCTCTTTCTCCTCAGCACTCGGCACGCTTCACCCGGAACCCAGGAAAGGAAGGAACTGGGCCGAATGGGACATCCCCCAGGTCCTGGGATTTCAGAGCCTGACACCATCATGTCCATCAAGGAAGCAAAAACACACGACTCAGAGTTCCCACACTTCCCGAGAATGGGACCCAACCCTCAGAGGAACCCAAACTCTTCATCCGGCAACGGTTTGTTCACGGGAGGTTTTACTCTCGTTGTAGAAGAGCTGAGACCAGCTCTGCAAGCCTTGGAAATTCCAGCCCCCACACCCTTTCTCCCTGGCAAAAGCTGAACTGTGGAGCGATGCCCGGCTTTGAGACTCGTGTGCAAGCTGATGGAGATGGCAGGCAGAGTTAAAGACACGGACTTGTTCGCTCCTACGTCATCTGCCCAAGGGGAAGGCCGCCTCCTAGGTCAGGAACTGCGCTCAGGGCTGGAAACACACGATTTTAGCTCGGCTTTAAGTCAGTCCTGTGAAGTCGATGCTGGTACTCACATCCCTACGTTGTGTGGAGGCAACTGAAGCTCAGAAAGTGTCATCCTTAACAAAGGTCATACAGCTTGGTAAAGTGGCAGAGAGACCTGTCTTTCTCCACCATCCAAGGTCTTGTCTGTCCATGTCGACTTGGGCACTGCGACAAGACTTCAGGATGGCCCCAGAATTTTCCATGCCCTTTGATCCAGTGCCTACAGTGCTATGGTCTTCACTTTAGAAAAGAATTATGAAGGTAGACAGAGATTTATTTACAAGGATGTTCAGTAACACAATTGATAACAGCAGAAATTGGGGAGAAAAATACAGTATTGGTTAAATAAAATATATCCATACAACAGAATCTGATGTAGTCGTTAAATCTAGGTTAGAAGACTATTTAATATCATGGAAATGTTCACAATGTAATGTGAAAAAAGTGAGTGTGTGACCAAATGTTCATCCATAGATCCATTCTGGTTTAGCCACACAGTGCAATACTGCAACGCTACGGGAAAGGATGATTGAGTTCCAGGCAAGTACTGACTTAGAAGGATTTCTTCTCTCTGCTAATTTGCACTTTCACTCCAAACAGGCTGTACAGCACAGGGAACTATATTCAATAGCTTACGGTAACTTACGGTGAAAAAGAACATGAAAACGAATATATGCATGTGCCTGTGTGACTGAAGCATGTGCTGCGCACCAGAAACTGACACAACATTGTAAACTGACTACACTTCAATAAAAATATGTAACACAGAAAAAAAAGCATTAAAAACCACTTTCAACTGTCACGTGCAGGGCACTACTTTTAGAAACTGTCTCAATGTGAAGTGTGCAATGATATACACGAGCAGGGTGATTTCCACTTATCAGTTAGCACGCAGTTTGAATCACACGTTGGTTTATTTATCAAGGCGTCCTGGGCACACTGTGGGGGACGTGCTCACGGGGACTGGGCCAGGCAACAGGTCGGATCTTGGTAAGTGGGGAGATCCGAGGGAGGTGGGGATCGGACCTGAATAGAGCCAGGGTGGAGGAGACGAACTGTGATGGGGCCTGGAGGCGTCTGGGAAGGCGGCAGGAGGACCACTCCCTCCTCACGAGCAGCAGTGCCAGTGCATACGGCGGTTGTTCAAACACAGGCCCTCCCTCACGCCCGTCAAAATAAAATAAGTTAAGTAAAGCGTCAGGTGGCAGGGCCAGCAGCCTTGAGCTGGCCCTGTTCCCAGCTGACACTCCCTGACTTTAATTTTTGCAGATGGAGACAAACGGGTTAGCCGGCGCCCCAGGCAGGGCGGCCCCTCCCCCTCCTGCCCTTTACTATAATAACTGTACGTCTTAATTTCTTCTTCGATCAATAACTCCATGCCCGAATTCTAAAGATACATCATCTGCTCTCACTGTCCTCTGATAACTGGTTTGAATCAATGTCAGGCACATTATTCCTAGAGCCCTGGATTACTGTATCAAAGGCATCTGGCTTCCCAGGAAGCTCCTAGGACCCTGTATATTTAAGGGCACTGAAAGGTGGAGCCAAGACTAGAGTCCCATTAACTCCCAGGTGAGCACTGCCAGTCCATGAGCTGCTGATGACTGATCTCTAAAGACATAAACACAGAAGGTGAGAGTTAGTTATCCAGGAACTTGTATTAACAATTCGACACTCCCACCTTCTAGTACCTGATATTAATCACCTGTACACACCTTTTCCACGACCAACGTGCACAGTGAGATAATTATTTTCCTTTTTTCTGATTATGTGTATTCAGATTATATTTTTTTCAAGTGTCATTCTATGCCTGTTTTAATAATTACATATTTGGGCTTTGATTTTGTATTTTTTTTTTCATTTCATTTGCCTAGTAAGGCATTTTTATTAGGTTTTACAAATATATATTAGTCCATAGGTTGGAGAGTTTTTTTTTTTTTTAATGAAAAAAGTCCATCTCCAAAGATAATTTGAAAAGCACTAAGTAGGTATGGGTACAGTCCTCTTAGCTTTTTTGATTAACGGAGATAATCAAGAGTTGAATAGAGCTGGCATTTCGGGTACAGCTTCATCCTTGGGTAGAACCCCAACTGGGTGGCACTTTGAAGGATCCTCAGGGCCTCCTGAGAATCTCTTTGAACTAAGCTGATGGGAAGTTCAACGGACCGAGAGAATTTGGGGGCATAATCTCCTTATTTTGTGCCGAGGGACTCCTGGTTACTAATATCCTTTTTTTTTTTAATACAGTCATTACCCCCACTGCACCCTGCCTTCCTGCAATCTCACTCCACCTTTCTGAGCTGCATAATTGTGCCCAGCAACAGTAAATTTTTTACTTAAAACAACCTCCGCTACAAGAACATTTATATACATTCGGGGGAGGGGAGGATAAGCTATTGCCCATAGATTCGACTTACTTGCTCAGTTTCCTTTGAAAAAGAATAATCATGCATTTTAAGCCGTGCTAGCAAAGCCACAGAATAATCCAGACTGCGAGGCGAGAAGTGGTCACGCTGCTGTCCCGGAAACCTGGGTGAATTGATGACCCTGCCTCATACGACATTTCCAGCCGCATTTGAGATGGATTTGAACGTCAAAAGGCTAAGTCTGACTTCCTGATATCCACTGGCTCCAGAAAACTCAGCGATCAGAACATCGCTGCCTGTGCAACAGAGAGCTCCCTGCTTTACAGAGATCTCACAAGCCTCATCCCCCAGGTAAACTCCCCACGATTACCTAAAGCCAGGGATTTCCCTGTCTGGTGCCCACTTATCTTTTCACATAAATCAATAGTAGGTTAGTGCTAACGTTTTCTTTTCTGCCTAAGCCCTGCAATCCCTTCCCCTAGGATGGGAGCAAATATCATCTTCATTGGAAATACTGCAGATCTTAAGTGGGCTTTGATGTTGTCTTGTTTCGTGGAGGCTAAAATTCTTCTCGGGAGGCGGGCAGGCTGCTGGGGAAAAGCAGAGGTGCCTGAGCTGCCTTCTTCCCTGCTCCATCAGCTCTCAGCTGTGGGCCCAGAGGGATATTACATAACTTCTCTGTGTCTCAGTTTCCACACCTGCAAGATGGGGAACGTGACTCCTAGAGTTTTTGTAAAAATTAACTTACAAAATATTTAGAAGAGTGCTTGGCACCGAGTAAGTATTAGCTGCGATAACTGTTTACTTATTTAGGAAGGTATAAACTATCTCCAAAAAGCTTTTGCGGGGGAGGGGGGGATTAGGTTGGTTTGTTTGCTTAATTAAATGGAGGAACTGGGGATTGAACTCAGGACCTTGTGCATGCTAAGCACAAACTCTACCACTGAACTACACCCTCTCCTCTCCAAAAGGTGTTTGAAGTATGTCATATGGACAGAGAAATCAAAAAAATTTTTTTTCCTTTCTCAAAAGAACCAAAATCCCCAAATTTAAGTCTGGGTTTGAAACTACATTAGGGATGGGAAGGGATAAACTGGGAGTTTGAGATTTGCAAATATTAACTACCACATGTAAAACTGATAAAAAACAATTTCTTCTGTATATAGCACAAGGAACTATATTCAATATCTTGCAGTAACCTATAATGAAAAAGAATATGAAAATGAATGTATGTAGATGTAAGACTGAAATATTATGCTGTATACCAGAAACTGACACACTGTTAATTGACTATATTTCAATTAAAAAAAAAAAAGAAACTACATTAGGATCTTATAACCGTATTACAAGGAGACCAAGGAAGAAAGGAGAAGGAAAAGAAAAAAAGAGAAGAGGTTGAATTTAGTGGAAAAAGTAATGGCTAAAAGGAGGGCAAACAATGGAAAATGTGCTTGTGACAAACCAGAATTATCACTTGACTTTGAAACTGAGTGCCATAAAATTAAAAATAATAATCACAGAACTTTAAAAAAAATCCTAAGGGAGGAGAGAAACAGACAAACAGCAAGTGAATCTGAAATGCTGGTGGACACCAGTGGGCCAAGAGCTCAGTGTTGGGACTGGCAGGGTCGTCAGTTCCTGACACAGAGCTCCTCAAACTGCATGGCCCTCTGCAGCGAGGGAACCGGTTATTCAATCCAAATTTCCTAAATGAGAACAAGCCACCCCATCTGAACTGCCCAAATTCAATTAAGTCACCTGGCATGCTTCTCAGCTGGCCTTGTCTTTTACTCATAATGGTCTCCGATCATTGTGATGTCAGGGTGGCCACGCGGTCTGTCAAAGGCCAACAACAGAAGAAAGCTCTCTGCAGTCTCCGGGAAATAGCCAGGTGAGACCGCACGGGGCCTCGTGACCTCTTGTTGGGAAAATGTCAGGGTAATTCTGAAAACCTCTTGCCTGCTTTTCCAAGAGGAGGGGCCCCATTTATAAAGCTTTCTACTCCTTCATGGACCACTTCTAGAACTCGGAGGAAAGTAATTGGAAGATGAGGCCGATTTTCGGTTAAGTGTTGACAAAATGTGAGTTCTGGGGGAAGTTTATACATAACAGAAGAACATCTCAAAACTTTGCAGACTTAGCAACCCGAGGGGGTGCGGCTTGTCAAATAGGCAGATCGTGGTTCTCCCCAAACCCCATGCTGAATCATGGCGTCCACTGGAGGACCAGCTCTGCACTCTGAGGCACCCAGATGATCCTAATAATAAACTTTCAGAAACAGTGGTCCTGAAACATCCCACATGGGAGAGAAATGCTGCAAAGACAGCAACAAGAAACCATAAAGGAGTCATCTAAAATTTTCAGGTCATTTCACAGAACAACAGTGACTTGAGCCTCAAGTGCCTTCCCTACTAGATGGGATTTCCTTAAGGTCAGGGCCTTTCTTTCCGTGTTGCACCTGCAGCCCCTGGGCTCCGCACCCTGCGGGGGGGGGGGAGGGTTCAGTTTTAGGGTGGAGAACTAAGTCTGCAGCCTGAGTTCACGTGACCTCTTTCGACAACCAGTTCAGGAGTCACAGCCCAATTCCCTTGAGAGCTGCCATCTGAGCTGAGCCAGGAATAGGCCATTCGGGCCCCCAGCATTACTCTGCCCATTTTTTCCTGGACTTTGCAAGATCTTAGGAGGTAGAAAGAGATTAAATCTCTGCTCTGCTGTCAGCAGAAGAACCAAGTAGCAGTCTGGGTTCTGCAGGGGGAGTGTGTACCCCCAACTCAAGGGCAAGACAATGGGGGGAGGCATCTGTTGACTGATGGTGATGGTTAATCTCCTCAGCATTTCCTTCCTTGTTTTTTAATTGCAACACCCCCCCATGTTTTATGCAGAGCCAATCTTCCCTGCATTTTAGGTCCTGTGCACGGGTGGGCAGAGCACATGGCCCTGGTCTGAGCCAATCAGAGCTTCTCATTCCTCCGGCCATGACTCAGCTGGAACCAATGGGAGGGGGTGAGTTTGCAGGAATGCTGGAACAAACACAAAGGCAGGTATTATTGTCTGCTCAACTTGAACCTGAGGGATGTGAGGTCTGGAGCTGTGGTGGCCATCACGCCACAGTGAGGGGAGGGCTTGTCTGTAAGTGGAGCCAATGCAGAGGAAATTAGGGCAGAAGGGAAGCGAGAGGGAGAAACTGAGTGTGGTGGTCGCATCTGAATCCCTGATTAAATCATCCTGCAGGTCGTCTGACTCCCAGACTTTTCAGATCCATGAGACAATCCACTTTTTTTTTCTTTTATTAAAGTAAATGTGGGTTGATTTTTTCCTGAAACTTTGTAACTGAAAGACACCTAACCAACACAGTAAGACTTTTACAACGAGCTGTCCAACCTCACGAAGAAAACACCCCGTTCACATTCTCCCCACAACATGCTGACGCCGAGTCTTCCACAGAAAGCATATATGTGCAGTTCAGGAAATCAGAGGACGTCCTAGAGCTCAGTTTTTCCACGTCTCCTCTTACATTTATTCTCACAACTTCCCCTCCTACAGTGCTCCGTGCTATTTAGGTAAATCCCGTGACGTAGAGCCACAGTGGTGATGCCCATGTAATAGGGGAGAAGGCAGCTAAGGCCAAGAGAGGTGAATGAACTTGCCCGAGGTCAAGGGACCCCTGGCGGAGTTATCCCTCTGCATTTCCTGGGGGTGGGGGTAAGGGCCCCTCGACACTTGGATGGTGGGGGCCTTCCCTTGCGGGCTACGTGGTCCTCCCCTCCCTCCAGCAGTGCAAAGGTAGCTCTCAGCCCGCACTGGGAGCTGGAGGGAGATGGCTTTCAACAAGCTCATCAGCCAGAACATTGGCAGTCCTGCCACTGTCTCAGTTCCCAGTGCCCTCGCCCACCTCTCCCCTGCACAAACCTTCCTTTATCACTTATGTGACCTTGACCCTTCCAGGCAGGTGTGAGCGCTGCCCTCTGGGTCCGCACCAGTTCTGTTTTCCTCCACCAGCAAACACGTGGAGGTTTTAGCACAGGCTTTGAGTCAGAAGGACATGGGATCCAGTTGTGACTCTTACTTTTTATCCATACGACTTTACGTAAGTGATAACCTAAGACTCAGTTTCCTCACCTTTAAAGTGCAGTCATAATAATATAGATCTCACGGGGCTCCTGCAAATTAACGAGATATGTATAAACCCTTGGCGTGGGTCTAACAATAGAAAACACTGTTAACAGCAGCTAATATTCAGTGAGCACGGACTGCCAGCACATCGCTTCCCGGTCACTAAGCTGTAGCTTGTTCTGTTTATCTGATCCCTATGTTCAATGGCTGCTTCAGATCCTGCCTTCCCCCTTAACCTCTGATCCCACAACGCTAGTTCTCGCTCCCTCTGCTCTGGATTCCACTGCACTTGACATCAGAGCCACTCTGTGACTTGCTTTCATTATTTACGTCCATCAGGTGGGTTTCCTCCCATACATTCAGGATGACCTGTTTCTCCCACGCAGACTACCTGTGCCATCCTGTTTTCTGTTCATGCTGATCTTACCTCCCGTACAGCCAAGTGGTCAAGGCCATGAGCTTTAGGGCCAAACTATCCTGGTTTCAAAATTAAGCTCTTTGTTTCATCACCTTAAAAAAGTAACAGCCTCTCAGTCTCAGTGTCTTCATCTGTAAAATGGGGGTATAATAATAAAACCCGCCTCTCAGAGTTGTTGGAAACAGTCTAGGAGACACTGCCTGCAAGCACTAGGCATGTTTGTTTATCACGTGCCACGGCACACTCTCCCCATGTTAATGTAATTACAGCCTTGGCCACACAACACTAGCTTGTTGCCTCTGACCGGGTAGGAACTGAATTGGTTTTTAACCCAGAGGCATCTGTTTCCTTCTCCGTGGTTACCTGCACTTGCCCACATTCCCCCTTACGGCCACGAGGTGGCAGCCTATCCATTAGAGAGGGAGCTTCCGTTCTCAGAGCAGGGGGAGAGGATGAAAGGATTTCTTACAAAATAAAGATGATTTTTTCCCCTTTTTTGGTGGTGGAGGGGGCAGGGGTTCACTGAAAATCCTCGCAAGCTCCTGCTTCCTTCCATTTTCTGTGAGTTTCATATCAGTTCAACAGCAGCCCGAAGTGACACAGAGAAGCAGGTTAAACACGGCAACCAAACTTGAAGGTGCTGCCTTTTGAGGAAAGCAGTTGTTGGCACCTTCCAGCCTCATTCCCACCACCAGGCTCCATCAGAAAGCCCGCTGGGCTAGAAATCCCCTCTAGGCTGGGCTTCCCCTACCCCACATCTATTTTAAGGTGTCAGGGAGGCTGCTGCAGGGCGCTGTAAATGCACCTAGGATCACTGTTTTGTCCAGAACTTCCCTGGTTTTAAGACAGAAAGTCCTATGTCCCGGGAGGTGCTTCAGTCCCAGACAAGCTGGGACGGTTGGTCACTCCAAGGTATCTCTCTGCCGCATAGCTCCTTTAACACCACGACCTGGTTTTCCTCTCTCTCTCAGTGACATGGGTATACAGTTTGCCAAAGCCCTAGCATTCTACCACTGTGTATTTGGAAGGGATTACAGACAACACTCAGTTTCCCGAGGACAGAACGGGCTTGCCTAGGGCACGTGACCTGGCTGGCAAGGAGTGATCCAGAACCTTGGGTCTCAGCTACAGCTCTGTCCATGGGCTTCCTGGCCACTGGGGAGCCACAGGACACAGAAGGAGGGGTGTCTGGCTTCCCGGCCACTTTCTCAGAATAGCTTCTGGAAAATAGCAACCCAGAGCAGGACGCACCCAGAGAGACTGGAAAGTAACTTAAAGCAAACTTCACCCCCAGATGCTTAAGGGTGTAATTAACTCGCTCCTCAGTACACACACATTCTGGGATTTAAACTTAACCTGGACGGCAGGCCTTCACAGATCTTGCTTTGGGAGGCTGGAGCAGGCTGGAGGAGGATTAACCAGGAGACTTAGCCCTCGGGGGCCAGCGGGGCAAGAATTGAGCCACAAAAGCCTTCCTGGATTTTGCCTCCGGAGAAAAGAATGCACTAGCTTTCTCCTGGAATCTATCTGGCGCTCCCCATCTCAGCCCTGTCAGCCGTTTGTCCTTCTCGTTCCCTTCAGAAAGCCAAACTTTCTGGATTTATTTTCATTAACAAATCCTGCTGAAGCAAAGTCCCGCTCTCCGCGTTATCGGCCGCTTACATCTCCAGTCTCAGCCCCGGCACTGAACTGATTTGCCTCAGAGACACACAACTGAATTCCCATTTTTTTTTATTAGAAAGCTAAGCTGAATGCAGGAAAGCTTTGCAAAACAGCATAGAAAGAAAGCCATGAAAACCAGGCATACCCATTCATGACTGAATACGGTATGTATACCTCTTTAAGAAATGATCTTTTTGTGGGTTTTTTTTCCTTTTTTTGGCAAAAAATTCTCACAAACTACAATTCTTATTAGTAACAAAAAATTTCAGAAATTGATTTTCCAAAACAATGTTTGCAGAGAATGAAAGTATGAAGGAACAAACCCAAGCAATTCTTCTACCAAACAGAAGATGAGCTGCCAACTTAGGTTTCGCTACTTGAAAGGAATCTGCTAAGAACCCAGTAGAGAGACTTCTGGCAAACCTCCTGTGGGATTTGCCCCACTTGTCCCCCTCCCCAGGGTCAGTAAAAAGGACAGCCCAACCAGGGGAAGGCTGTGGGGACAAGTCACAGCCTCTGCATCTAATTTAATTCCAAAAGTTCTACAGCGAGCTAGCTAAACCCAAAAACAGCTAGGGAAGTCTGAGTTGCAACTATCACCTGCAAGGAGAGAAAAGGCAGGTACAAACTGAGGCAAAGCAGCAGGGAAAAGACCTGGAAAAGGAAGGGGTACTCCCTGCCCCCAGTGCGCCACTCAAATGGGAGGACAGGAGGAAAGGGGCGAAGGAACGGGTGATCAGCTGAGGGACGTGGAGTTCCATCTCGGGGATGCCAGACACCTGGGGAGGGACCTGGGACAAGTTATTCACCTGCCCGGGTTTGATTTCCTTTTCCTGGAAGTGGTGGGGTCAGGAGCAACGTCCTTTGAGGTCCCTTTTATCGTTACCAGTTCTGTGAGTAAATATGTAGCTGGCCCACAGCAGTCAAGAGGTAAAAACGAGAAGACTGGGAAGTCCAGACCCACTTCATAAAGGCCCCACAGCCGCCTCCCCCGTCTGTGGGTTCAGAACAGTGCCAAGCTCCTGTTCTCGGACCAAGCCATTGGATCCTAAGCGCCTTTCCCTAAAGATGTGAAGGCGATGGGCTGGCCCAGGGAACTGACCACAGTCCCAGGAAGCAGAGACGGGCCTCCAGGCGGGGCTGCCAGGAGGTCCATGTTCTGCCCTGGGAGCTGTGGCCTTGCGGGCTTCTCGGTCAAGAGCACCTCCCCTCCCACAGTCTCTTCTCCCACAGCCCCTCCTCCACCAGTCAACAAAGCAGAGACCAAAGGGGGACCGGGGAGGGTGGGACAAGGCGAGAAACACCAGTTCCAGCTCCCTAACGTTCAAGGAAAGCCTTTGTTTTCATGTTAGACATTTTTGTTCTGTTTTGTCTTAAATGACTCAGGTCCCGTGAAATCTGGTATCTTCTATTTCCCTTTCCTATCCAGTCCTCATCTCTCTCCATCTCTTCCACCATCACCTGGCAGCCTTGAGAGCATTATCCTCATTAAATTTGATTACAATCAACAAGTTTACAATTATGTCCCTGCCCCAGCCAGGAGCCTGAGCAGCCAGCCTGGCTTCAAAAGGAGAGGCAAGGGGACCAGGGACAGGGTCCCTCTCAGGTGGATCAGTGCTTTGGTCCGTCAGCTGACCACTGGTTCAGTCTGGAGAACATGCTCTGAGGAGGCTTCAGGAAAGCACACACTTCAGTTTTCTGTGGAGAATGCTGGATGTGAGGGCTGGCGTTCATGAGGGTACCTGTCATTTATACACTGTTTGCTGGTCAGTGCCAAGCCCTGTGCCAAGTACTTGTTTGCATTATCCCTTTTCATTTGTCACCGCTGCCTTGTGAGATGGGCATGATCATCTTCATGCTGCAAACGGGGACAAAGAAGCTCAGAGAGGTCAGGGGATGCATCCAAAACCGCACAGCCAGCAATTGGCACAGCTGAGCCCGGAACCCAGATCTTTGTTATTGCGAAGCACGTGCCTTTACTAAACACTGTACTAAAGTGCTTGCTTCTCGGCAAGAACCTCTGAGTGCACTAACGACGGCGGGTGTTTACGTGAGTGGGTACTACGTGCCGGGGACTGAGCTGAGTCTTCTCGCATCCCTCCAAAAGACTTACAAAGCAGGTGTCACTTGTATCCTCATTTTAGAGCGGAAGAAGCTGAGACTCAGAGGGTTCAAAAGGAAGGAGTGGTAGGGCTGGGATCTGAACTGCTCCAAGGCTTTTGCTCTCACCAGCATGTGACAGCCTGGCCCTGCCACCTGCCTGGCAGTGAAGGGAGCAGGGGGCCCGCAGCCCCAGGCTCAGCACAGACTCAGTGCCCCAGGTGCTGGGGCTGGATCACGGGCATCATAAACCATGGCTGTCCACCTTGGCTTTGTGTTCCAGCAGCCAACCTGTAGCCAGGTTGGGGGAAATAGAGTTCCATGATGATCTGGACGGAGAACCAGGAAGAGGCTCGCCCTCCTCTGTAGATTTTGCCCGGGACCCGAGGAACACCCTCTGTAGCCTTTGTAGCAGGCAGCTGTTTTTAAGAGCCTGTCCCGGAAACCTGAGAGGAGAAAGCCCCTTTCTCAGAGGGGCCACCCCTGCCCGGCCCTCACCGTGCAAGCGCAGCCCAGACTGCTGCCTGCCTCTCCCCCCATTTCCCTCTTACTCTGCCTTTGCAACTCCCAGCTGCCTGACCCAGGAGCCTGGGAGTGGAGGTGGGGCAACGCTGCTCTGCAGAGCCTTTCAGGACCTGAGAGGCCCCCGGCTGGCAGACTCATTTTTTATTTAAAAGGAAAGCAAACAGCAATATAAAAGGGCCCATATAAGAACTCAGTGTGCAAGTAGGACCTGCCTCGGGCAAATTTCTCTCATTTTCCTGAAAAATGTGCATTTTACCTTTTGGCCCAAAGCCATTGCATTTGCCTCTGGACCTGCCCCCCCCCCCACCGCCCTCCCTCCTCTCCTGGGCCACCATTCATTGGCTGAGAAGTTGCCCCTTGCAGAAAAGAGAGTGACCCCCCGCATTTTCTTCAGACGCTTTATGAGGGGCTGGCAAAGAGTTTTCGACTTTACTCCCTTCCCAGCCGGCGTCCATGGAAGTCACTCCCACGCAGTGCGAGGCGACCTTGTGAGTCAGGAGCAGGGGGCCTGATGACAGATGCGAGGACCCTCAGCTCCATCCGAAAGGGAAAACAGAATTATGATGACTCAGAACCCTGTAGAATTCTGCTGAGGTTTGCTTTCACTTTTTGCAAGGGCTAATTAAGCTGGATTTGTAAATGGGTTTTTATTTATTTTTTCCTGTGGATATAATTATAGCTTGACTCCTGCGGATAGAACCTCTAAATCAGTCAGTGGTCTTCAAACTCTTTTTTTTTTTTTTTCAAAGCAGTGGAACCTTCTGTCAATGAGGTAGTATGCAGAACCACGGCATAAAGAATGGGTGAAAACAGACGTTCTGGGCTGGAGGCAGAAGGCCTGGAGCCTCGCCCACTGGGCTTCTGTTTCCTCCCGGACCCTTTCCCCCTGCCTCAGTCCCTCACATAGTGCAGGGAACCTCAGGGTTCCGAGGAACGCAGTTTAAGAAATACCACTTTTGATGGCTGAATACTCCTTGGAACGTATTTTCTAGCGGCTGCCTCCCAGGATTACTGCAGCAGTTTCGTATCCCAGGGACATTAGCTTCTCCACTTTGTGGGGGTTGATATAGTGTCCCCCTCGTACTAGAAAATGCCAGGGGGGGTCTTAGCCAAGGCTCTTGATGGGCAGAACAATGACCACCAGAGCTCCGCGTGAGCTTCAAAGCGTTCTCTGGGTTGGAAAGGGTGACAAGTGCATGAGGGTCTCAAGGAGGGTCAGCTGCCAGGGCTGCAGGAGGTGGGTGTTTAGAGGTCGGGAAACCCATGCGGCTCCATCAGGCCCCAGATGAAAACAGTCCTTCTGGGCTCATTCTAAGCCTCAGGTCTGACATTTAGAGATTTATATTCTCTCCCCAACCGAAAAGACACCTTTCCTCTCCATCTCCTAAGGGACTGAGGAAACCTGAGACGTCGGACAAGTGCAGGACGGCCAGATCCTTGGGGAGCCGCCGACAGGTGGAGGGGACCAAGCGGGACTCGGCTCCGTGCTCTGGTCCAGGCTCCCGGGGCGGGGTGAGCGGCGATGCATGCATTAGTCTACCTTTACACAGTCTCGCGGCGTGGTGCCTGCCTGCAAGGATCCTCCCGTGCTTTTCCAGAGACTCCTCCCCTAACCCTTCCGAAGCAGGCCACACACAGGAAGCCACCACACAGATGCGGAGAAGGAGGCGGCAGGAGATGAAAGGTCAGATAACCAAATCCCCCAGGAAGGCCATCTCCCTCCACCAGCTGGAGGCGCCCTCGCAACCTGTTGTGCATGTGCTCTCGTCGCAGAGGGATGTTCCGTTTCTGGTGACTGCGTGCTTTTCTACCTCCTCACTAAGACTGGGGGCAAAGGGTTTCTGTTTTCTCATCTACTTTCTAAGTGACCAAGGGAAAAAAAAAATATCCTGACTAAATGATGAAAGTCAGAAAATAAAGACAAGGAAAGTGATGCCTGGCATGGAAACCCTCCCTCTGCCCCGGGCGGTGCCTGTCTGGTGCTGCACCGATGACAGAGCCAGATGAGAACACGACCAACCCGCCTGGCCTTGTCCCACTCGGGCAAAGCCCAGGGATTCCTCTGGATGTCACGTGACAATATAAATAAAAGCAAAGCACAGAATTTATGGACTGTGAGCTTCTAGCAGCAGCTGATGGAGCAGGGTTTCTGGAATCAGCTAGGATTGAAGGGTGCCTGGGGTCGCGCTGGGGGACGTAGAGGAGACATCAGAGGCTGGGCTTCTTGTTCTGATTGGCCCCTAGCAGGCTAGCTGTGTGGCTCTGGGAGGAGACGGAGGAGAAGAAAAGCGTTTTCCCAGCTGCCCGCAGACCTCCTTGTCCCAGAGGCGCAGGAGTCAGAAGGCTGTGTGATCCCCTCGGAAGGCTCCAGAACCCACCGGCTTTAAGATTCACAACCCTGAACAACGAACGGGGCAAAGGGGACCCTGGGTGCTGGGAGGGGTGTGATGCTGGTTAAGAACCTCTTTCAGGGCTTCCTGGGACCTAGAGCAAATCCAAAGGCATCTTCTGGACTTACAAAAAAAGAGCCCTGAATTTTACACGGCCCTCTACCTTTATTTTCCACACATCCTCACCTGGAACTTGCTTGGATCCTACAAGGCTGAAAGGCACCATCCTAGGATTCACTTATGGGTCCATCTCGGTCTCCTCCCACGCCCAACCAGATTGTTTATTTACACACCCACCCAAATCCCACCTTGCCCCTAAGATTAACAGCCTGTCCATCCCCTGGTCAAAACGGTGATGAACAGAACAATAACATTCAGTGCTAGTAAGCTTCACCAGGCTTTCTACTTTGCACGTGTCTTATTTAATGCTTAAAACAAGCCTCTAAGTTAGGAGCTATTATTCACCCCATTTTTACATGAGGTAACTGAGAAATATGGTGCCCTGCTCAAGATCACGTAGTTGGTAGGGGACAGAGGCAAGATTGAAACCAATCTTACTTAGGAGCTCCATCCTTTTCTTTTTTTATTGAAGTCGAGTTGATTTACAATGTTGTGCTAGGTTCTGGTGTACAGTACGGTGATTCAGTTATACACACACTTTTTTTTTTGTATTCTTTTCCATTATAGGTTATTACAAGCTATTGAATACAGTTCCCAGTGCTATTCAGTAGGACCTTGTTGTTTATCTATTTTATACATAGTAGTTTGTGTTTCCTAATTCCAAATGCCTAATTTATCCCTCCCTCCCCTCTTTCCCCTTTGGTAACCATAAATTTGCTTTCTATGTTTGTGAGTCTGTTTCTGTTTTGTAAACAAGTTCATTTGTGTCCTTTCTTTAGATTCCACATGTAAGTGATATTATATGATTTTTGTCTTTCTGTGCCTGACTGACTTCACTTAAGTATGATCATCTCTAGGTCCATCCATGTTGCTGGAAATCGGAGGCCCCCCTGTTACGCGTGCCCCTCACCTGCCGCGTGCACGCTGCACCTCCTGATACTGACAGTGCAACCAAGTGGACCAACACAGAGCACACAGAACTTTCCAGCACGCGTCGCAGAAAAGTGTTCAAAAGGGAGCTCTTCCGGGCTGGGCTGAAAAGGGCAGTGCGGGCAGGACAAGGGAAATGAGGCACTTGAATCATCCAACAGGATGGATACTCCAAGCATCACTTACTCTGCTGTCGAATGAACTGCTCCTCCGCACCCCGATTCCTGAACATGAGACCTAGTCACGGTTTGCACAAGCTAAGGCTAAACTTAGTTTTTCTTCTCCGGGTACTCAATGATTAAGAGATGAAAGAAAGCGATTTGAATTGTCTCAGGGGGTTAGGAGGGAAAAAAAAAAAACTTGGCTAATCTACTGTCAGAAAATTGAGGATTATCCGTGTCAAGAAGTCTGGTCCCCTGGGAGGGCCCATTTGACACATTTGCAAAATAAATGATTCTCATTAGTCAGAAGGAAATGGTTCCAATGGACTGGGAACTTGTAGTCTCCGATGGTCACCTGTCTTCCCTTGCTCCCCACTGCCTCCTGCCCCTTTTGGTGGTGTTAACTGCTTACCTGGCAAAACCAGCATCAAGCTGGCACCTGCCAACTCTGCACACAGACCAACTCCCCAACACAAGGCCAAAACACATTGGACATCTGGGCCTCTGTTCTCGTGCAGAGCTGGAGCACTATGGTTAATTTCCCAGAGGAAGGCTGCTAATTGAATCCACTTCCTACGGCAACGGGCATCCATTCTGGCTCCTCTTGACCAACCATACGCACCCTCCCTACCCTTCCTCCCCTCAAACATTCAACTGGTGACTGCCACGATCATTAAGGCACATGAAAACACTCAGTGCAGCGCCAGGCACAGAGCACGGGCACCAGGAAGCTCGGAGAAGCTCAGTGTGGCTGGGCAGCTGGGAAAGGAACAGGAGTGAACAGACTTCTGTTCCCCTTCCAGGGAGGCCTCCGCTTTTCAGACGGAGGAACAAACACAGAGACATCTGGTCTGCAAGCAGAGAGAGCCCCTCCAGAGGCCAGCCGGGCTTCCTCCTCCCCAGACACACATGATTTACCTGGGCTGACGTCAACACGGGGACATCTGAGCTACAAATATCCTTTCCCATTTCACACCGGAGTGACATAAAATGGTTCCATTTTAAGCAGATGGGAGATGGGAAAGAGGAGGACTGGAGCTAAATTTTCATTTTTAATGAACACAAATGAAATATTCTTCCCTAGGTACTTAAGACTTATGCAAGAGAATCTATCAATGGCTGCCAACGACCCCCACTGCTTCGACATACACGGGGGCTTCGGCCACACGGTCCAAGCCCTTCAGGATGCCACTGGTTGACTTCTTAAAATGTGAATTCAGAAACCCATGAGGAACTCTGTTCATACTGACCTTCAACTCTTGCCTGGCAGGAATTTACCTGATGCAAGTTACAGTAGCCGGTTTTTAAATGGCCCTTCATACTTGGTCACATTACTCCGGTCAGGGCAGAGATTTGGCATCAGGCCAGTCCATCCAATTCCCAGGCAGAGGTGACAGGAAAGAGAGCTCCCGAGAGTGAGGGTCCCCAGCCATCTGCGTTTTCATGGCCTCCCCTGGGATGCAGAAGCAACTGAGACCCAGGCCTGCCTCAGGAGGTGGGCAGGCGGAGCAGGGGACCAGCTGATGAACGGTAGGATGTGGCTCATGGTCTGGGCAAGTTCAGGATCCTTTGAGCCATGCCAGGACCAGCAGGTGACTGCTGCAGGTCTGCTGTACAAGCCGGTCATCCTTACAGCTGTGAGGCAGGGTGAGAGCCCCCTCAAGAAATCACAGTGGAAGGGAGGGAGCAACTGCCTCCCTGACAAAGACCCTCAGCCTCCTGGGGTTCCCTATTTCTATCCCAGGGGAACCCAACTTTCTACCCCATACAGTAGGGATCGCACATCTGCCAGCCCCTTCCTGAAGAGTGACGCCTGTGTTCTCTAGGACACAGGGCCTGGGAGCTGGTGCCCTGAGAGTTCACATTGTGCCCTGGGAAAAGCTGTGCTCAGCACCCCTGGTGTGTGGATCCCTGAGGGCATGGAGGGTTGGGGAGGGGAATGCCCTTCAAGAGGGGAAGCTATGCATGGGGCCCAAAGATTTGGGAGGGGCCTTGCTCCCTGCTGTGCCTCAGGGATGGGGGAAAACCTCAGGAGTCACAGCTGTGTGGCCTGTCCAGAAGCCTTGCCAAAAGTTCCCTTTCCCAGCAAAACTCAGAAAAAGCAGAGCTGCTGCAAACCGAGGGACCTCGGTGGGCCAGGGTTAAGGAGAGGGGGGCAGTGCTGCCATCCTTCGTTTCCGGGCACAGTGCACTGTGCAAACCCCTAACCCTGCTGCGAGGGATGCTGGAAGGGAGAAGGGGAGAAGACCCAGGGAGTGACTGGTGCGGAGTTTCCAACCAGCCTGGGAAGACGGGGACTTACGGGTCAAAGTCAGGTTCATGGAAATGGTATTCCCTGCATACCTGAACTTGCCCTGGGCATTTCACAGCCCCCTGTAGCCCCTCTTTGGCCTTATCTTTGGCGTCTATAAGAGACCAGAGCTCTATCCTTCATGTAATCACCTTTCCCTGAATTTGGGACCAATTTCCTCGTATTCTCTCTCTCTCCTGTTCATGTTGAAAACCAGGTGGAAGTGCTCGGTAATAAATTCTAGCAATCGCTTGGGACATAGGGATGGTTCTGGTTTCTTAGAGTTTCAAGAAGGAAAGTCGTCCAGATTGTCTCTGGAATAAAATGTCACCAGAAAATGCATCTGAAGAATAAAACACTCTGTTGAGGCTGAAAATGGCACATCCCTTCGCCCTTTCCTTGATTCATTTTGGCTTTAGAAAGAACAGTCACAAACTCCCAAATGCCTTCAAAAGGATCTGATCTCTACGTGAGATCGAAGAGATCGTGGTTTATAATTCAAAGAAGCTGACTTTCCTGGCTCTAATGTTTTGCACCCCAATTTTATACCACGTCATGTCCCAGTGAACTCTGAAGCTTAGAACTGAGAAACGCCAGTGGACAGTGTGAGGCTGAGTGCCTGGCAGCCTCAGCGTCACCTGGGAACTTGTTAGAAATGCCAATTTGGGGACCCCACCTGACAGCCACTGAATCAGAAACTCTGGGAGGAGGCAGCCCAGCCACCTGTGTTCCGCTGAGTCCCCTGCGGGATGCTGGGTGGCCTTCCAAGAACGAGAACCTCTGGTCAGGGGTTCGAGACCCCAAGCTCTGGCATCAGACAGACCTGGGTTTGAATCCTAGATCTTCTACTGCTGGTTTCATCTTTCTTTACCTGGTTCTCTGACCTGATAAACAGGAATAATAATCCCCACCTCACAGGGTTGTCAGATCAAGTGAAACAACACAGCTACACAGAGCCTGGTGTGAGTATTTTCGGGGTGCTTTGTGGGAACGAATCACAACTCCATCCTTTCCGTGTTCCAGGCCAATGTAATCAAGCAGATGGAGACCGGAATGTTGGCTTTCTGGCTGATAAAACTCCTTTGATAAAGGACATGACTCAGGTGTGTGGCCGCCCCGACCACTGGACCTCCTAGTGTTGCCTCCCAGAACTTTCAGGGTTGCCTCTGGCAGAGGGGTGGGAGGGTGGGGTTCGCAGGGGAGGCATGTTTAACCTGAGTCACTGCGTCATGCTGTCAGACCCAGGGGTGTGGACAGAGGGTGTAGAAGGGACAGCCCCACACACCCCGGGGGCCGGCACCGAGCGGGTGCTCACTTGGGAGCTGGGAGATCTATATGAAAGGGGACCCGCTAGGCTCAACTGATGCTCTTGACCTCAGAGAGCTTGTAGCCGAGGGCCCAGAGTAGGGAGAGGTGAGTGACGGAGCGAGGCAGGCGACATGAAGCCCATTACGATGTTTTCCTCTCCAGGCCTGGAAGGTCCTGCCCTGCCATGGAAATAGGAGGAGTGGGGGTAAAGTATTCCCCAACATTTGCAAAATCAGTGCTCAATAAATGGCTGTGATGATTATTAACAAGTTATACATGTTTCTGGATTGCTACATGGGGGGGGGGGGAAGGTAACACTGAAAGCTTCCTGGCAGGTGGGAATAGCAACAGTCAACACACAGGGGGAGCCGAGTATGGGCCAGGCATGTATTAACCCACTGATTGTTATGAATACAATTAATCATTGCATTAATCAATGTATTAACCCATTAATTCCTGCAACACCATGATGGCCTACACATGAGGAAACTGAGACACAAGATGCTTAGCCAGTGGCCAAAGGTGACACAGGCAGTGAGTGGGGGACCCCAAATTCAAGTCCAGGTGTGCTGCCCGGAGGGCCTGTGTCTCTCATCACGGTGCCATATCATTACTCCACAGGCCACTGCGGCAAGGCTGGGAATTCTGAAACGGGGGTGCAACTTGCTTTATTTTATGGGGTGGGGAGGTAATTAGGTATATTCATTTATTCCTGCTTGGAGGAGGTACTGGGGACTGAACCCAGGACCTCTTGTGTGCTGAGCATGCACTCTACCACCTGAGCTTTCCCCTTCCCCTGGGGTGCAACTTGCTTTAAAAAAATTAATTAAGAATGCAAAGAATTATAAAAGTTATTAACACCACCCTTTTCAGAACTGGAAGGCTCCTTCAGTTGCATGAATGCTTAAGTCTATGATTCAGAATGATACCAAGAGAAAAACAATGGAGGGGCCACGAAAATAGTCAACGACCTAAAACCAATTAACGACAACAGGAAACCTTTAAGTAAGAACTAATCACAGAGTCAGAGCAGGGGATGAATCGTATCATACAGAGCTGAACAACACAGGCCTGGTAAGCACCAACCGTACTGAAAAATGGCCAGACGTTACCTTCACACAAACGTAGCCACAAAAAGACATACACCTGCCAGTTGTAACAGTCCTGTGCAAACCGTAAGCGTCAGATAAATACTGACTGCTCGATAATAACAATCCTGAGACGTGATTTTTAAGTTTTAGTTCTAGAACTTCTCTTGAATAACTCTGCCCACTGATCTGTGTTATCTGAGTCATTTCGGAAAACTTTCATAGTCAATTCTGTGCTGACCGAGCAGGGTCCCTCTAAGAAACTTCTTCCTTTGTCTCCTTATTTGTTAGTAAAGCTGTGGTATGTCAGAGGCGTTTAAATAATCCCATTCAATTGAAAAAAAAAATGCTTTTCTGAAAGTACATCATACTTTCACATTTCAAACCACATTCAGGTTTTTCTAAATGCTTTGCTTTTTTTTTATTTTATTGAAGCACAGCTGATTTACAACGTTGTGTTAACTTCTGCTGTACAGCATAGTGATCCAGTTTTTTTTTTTTTTGCAGATTATATTCCATTATAGGTTATTAACACTTGTATTATCTTTTGGATTCCACATATAAGTGATACCATGTAGCATTTGCCTTTTTCTGCCTGACTTAATTTCACTATAAATGCTTTGCTATCTTTTAATGAATGTCTGATGGGGATGAAATGAAAAAAATCTCTGCCAGCACTTTGGAAGTTCCTCACATCTAGCGCCTCTGTCATTTTTTGAACCTGAATTTGCTCTGCCTAATCCTGGGAAAATAAAAAGTTCTCCAACTACCCCACTTGTTAATTTGCAGTCACCCTCCCCTACTGAATCACTTAAAACTCACCTTCCACTTGAAATAAAGTGAGAGTCATCCCCCTCCCCCATCTTTTGAATTTGGCCTTAACATTAAAAGATTAAGATAAAAACGCAAAATAACTATGAGGTACGTTCCCATTTGCTGCTTATGTCTCTATTTTTCTTCTCCTCAAGTGTTTACAATAGAGCATTTCAACTTGTTATGAGAGTGGGAATGAGAAAGTGAAATAGACTAGAAACAGACCAATTTCATTTCTCTGTCAGCATCTCCTGACAGGCCAAAGATAAACCTCATAAACTGTGAAAAATGAACAGTCCTTGGTTTTGATAACCTAAGCTGGGATGAGGACCAAGGAGTCACTATCTCTGGAACCCAGGAGTTTATCTCCCTGGCTTTTCAATGATTAATCCCAAACTTAGCCCATTTCGTCAACAACTTCAACAAGCCAGAAGGGAAGTTTTAGACCCCCGGCTCCAGCTCCTCTGTGTCCAGGCTTCCTGGTGCCAAACCAAGTGGTAATTAACCCAGTGTCCTTGTTTTTTTTTTTTTTTCTGACATGCAGACTTGCAAGAGTCCAGAGAAGGGAGACACCGGTGGCAACAGCCAACAGCAGATTTGCAGGGGTTGGGGGTTCAAGAGAGGAATTAACAGCACAGGATGTGGAGGCAATTACACTGGCAAAAGCAGCGAGGCAGAGACGAACATGGAATGCGGGGAGCTGGGGAGGACAGTGAGCAGACTGGTCTGGCAGGAGAAGAATTTCCAAACTATTATTAGGAAACAGTGGCGATAACGCCAGGTAGAAGGCTGGACTTGAAAATCCAGTGCAAGGAGTTTGGAGATAACGTGGTGGCTACAGGGAGCCATTGTGTGTTCTAGAGCAGGAGAGTCTCATGACGGGGTCTCATGAACGACAATGGTGTGCAGGCAGCTGGTGGAAGAGACTAGAATCTGGGGGTCTCATTTAGAAACATTTCAATCACTGGGACAGGAGGTGATGAGGGCTGGATTCTTCCAGTCTTCTTCCTTGATCCAAGTATTTCCCTTTTCACCATTAGTGAATTTTGCCATAGAAGCAAAAAACTTATCCTACCGTTTATTTCTTTCATCCTTATCTACTGGACTCTTAACGTTTATTTAATCTGTTTTAATGTCCCCTTGATCTTTAGTATCTGTGAAATCATAAACTCGGTATGTTAGCTTTTTATATATATATTTAAGCCACATGGAAACAAGTAGATGGCTAGTAAAATAAGAGGTTTGTCTGAGCTGCACTTAAAATCACTTAAACCCCCAGTGGGGCACATACACCTTGGAGAAAGCTGCCTTTCTGGGTTCTTAAGCTTACTGAGGTCACAGACCCCTTTGCTTACCTACTAAAACTACAGATCCCTTTCCCAGAAAACAGAGTGTACATCTGCGTGCACGCAGGATTTTGTGTAATCATTTCAAGCTGTCACCATCCCTTGGGGTAAAGCCCTCTTGACTTGTCTGAGGTTGGTAGAACTCGAACCTTAGCTTTTCAGCAGGCCAGGTTACTCGGCAAATCTTCCCGAAGCTCACCATGGCTTTGGAGAAGCCCTTCCAAGAGCCTGCAACACCTGCGGGGGGTGGGGGTAGGGTGTGCCGAGCCCCTCGGCTTCTAGAATGTTCTGTAGTGAAAGCCACTGCTAGTGGTTCCCCTGACACCCCTGCTCTCTTCTGAGGCTCCCAGGAGACGACTGTCACAAGGAAACTCTCTCTATGGTGCTGGTCTGCACGGGGCAGAGCAGGCGAAGGCCTGCACCCAGACCCCCAGGGCCGAACCCAGACGTGGCCGGACCAGCCCCAGGGAGGTGGGCTCCGCGGTCCCCTTTGGCCTCCCAGCCTGCTGCCCTCACCCATGGCCTGTGATTGCTCTGTCAAATCAATTCAAGAGACTATAAAGATATAAGGGCTGAACAGCACCAGCAGGGGACTCCTTTTTTTCCTGTAAGGCTCCTTGCCAGATAAAACAAGAATAAATATGAAGTGGCTTCATATTCCAAGCATGAACTAATGTTGGGGTTGCGGCTGATAAGTAAGGAACAGCTCAACAGGCTTTGACACCACGACTCTGGAGGGGGCAACGCTCTCACTGGAAGAGGGGGCGTGGGGTGTGGGGATTTATCGGGACTGCTGGGGAGAGCGCTGTCTGGAAGAGGTTCCTCTCTCATAAAAAACCCAGGCCCCCGCTGACCGGTTCTCACGTTAGGAAAACACTGGTAAATCATCATAATCCAGGAACCAGTCCCTTCCTCTGCTCCGAGCACGAGGGCCCTTCTCTTCTTATCTGGTTCTAATTTTCTTCATGGGTGCTGCTCCTAGTCCCTTAATTGAAAGGATGTTTGGCTAGAAGCCCATGACCCGCCTGGAACAAAAACACAAAGTCGGAGGGGCTGATACTCTGTGTGTCTAAGAGAAGTAAACGCGGATGGACTGGGTCCTCCGGGGTCCCTGCTGGGTTAGGGTGGGAGCTCTGAGGCACAGGTGTGGGGGGCTGGCTACCTGGGGAGCCCCAGTAAGTCAATGGCTTTCAGAATGTCCTCTGGAGAAAATAAGGTCGTTACAAGGCTTTCAAGGTCAACCATAACAGACTCCCTTCAACTCGCTTTCCTTTGGTTGCTTTCACTGACCCCTCTGGGCCTTCCACCAAAGCTGGGTCTGATACTGCTCTGAGTGACACAGCAGTAAGAGATGGGATTTTGGGGTCTCACGGTGGACCTGGATTAAAATATGCCTCCATGCCTTCGTAACTGTGTGGCTTTGGACATGTGGGTTAACCTCTCTGGGCTTTACTTTCTGTGAAATCCAGAGAAATGGAGTAACTGCATTAGAGAATGGCTGTGAGGCTGGAATGAGGTGATGTGCGTAAAATGTATAGGAGGGCTCCTGGCACACGGCAGCTCTCACCTGATGGTGCACATCATCACCGTCAGCAGCACCGCCACCACCAACATCCTCCCTGATGACCCGGGCCAGTGTTGGAAGACAACAAAGACATTAAGTTCCACCCAGCTCCATGTCATTTAGAATGGATCTACAGATGGCACTCAGGATAGCACCAGTATGCGCATCCCGTTTCACTCTTCAGCTAGACCATCAGGATATGGAAGGAGATATAGCTGTAATGTTCCTTCATTACATTTCATTACATACAATGAGTCTGTTCACCCACTCGACGAATATTGTACCTACGATGTTCCAGATACGTTCCCATGGCGGTGGATACAGCTGTAAGCAGGGACACACGGTCCTTGTCCTGGCAGACTACAGTCCCCTCCGCCACTTAGGTGTGACACAGCCTTGGCAAACTCAGTGCAGGACGCCTCAAAGGCAGCCTGAGTTATCGCGCAAGGTTAGTTTTGCAACCAAACGGCAGGACACTGAAGTCCCCAGGGCCATAGCCACTTAGGGGCTGTACTTTCCCCAAAATGCCCACAGGGAATTCACTGGGTATTTGCTGAACTCCCCTCAGTACCAGGTACTGTGCAGGGCCCAGGAGTGCCATGGTGGGCGAGGCGGGTCCAGGCCCAGGCTAGGAGATGCGGGCCATCACTGACATGGAGGGACAAGACAGGGAAGAAGACAAGCATTCTGTCAAGTGGCAATGCCCGATCCCCAAGGCATCTGCCACATCACTGTGCTGCAGACCCTTACGGCATAACCTCCCACCAGCCAGGCCATCTTCTGGCGCAGGGTATGCGCTAAGGCTTAAACCAACTCCACACGCTCCAATCACCTATTTCATTTATGGGATCATCTTAAAAAATAAGGAAAGCAAAGATGACCCTCCCCACCTAGGAGGTGGGCCGACAGCTAGAGAATTTAGCAGGTCTGAATCACATTCTACTGTCCATATGGCTGCTTCCCTCTCCCTTAATAGCCTGACCCTCCCAGGACCCATTAGGAACCCGCCCCTCCCCTCCTTCTTTCTTCACTAGCCCCCAGCCTCCCACACTAGCGCATAAGTTGTGGTCTGGGACTAAGAGGGTTTTGTTTTTTAAACAGTTAAATCTTTCATTGCAGACCAATTAAAATTTAAAGACTCTCTCCGCCCCCTCCCTCTTACACACACACACACACACACACACACACCACATACACACTTCCACCTCCCTGAGCACAAAGAGCTGATGAGAGCCTGGTGTTTACTATTAGAAGCAGGATCTGAAAACCGAATGAGAGAAAACCTAGCTCTTCACCCACACTTGTTCTTTTCCTGCCAAAGCTTCCCGAACGAGAGGTTGTGCTCTACCAGGATCTCCCAGGCATTCCTCTGAGCAGAGAGGCCTTTGAGAAAGCCAGTCTCCTGGGCCTCCTCAGCTGTCATTCCCCGGCACGGAGTGAGGAGGCACACGTGGTGCCGAGGAAGTGGTCTGAGCACTCGGCGAGCCAGGTCCTTCCTGCCCCACGGCTCTGCCCACCCCACCCCCCAGGCCACCTGCACCCCTGCCAGGTCTCCTATCGTCATGACTGGCAGACAATTTCAGGGAACCTGAACCAGGATGAGGGGGAAGGACATTAAGTTACCCCTCTGGCCCCAGCCTCTTTCTATCTGTTCTTTGACCTAAAAACAATAGACATTAAAATGAGATTAGGTAGAGAGGGTCTGGGAGTTTCTGGGTAGGTGAGTAAATGTGTTTACGTTATACCTGCGCATGTGTGTGCTTGAAAGTGTGCATTTTGGGTACACAGTCTGTGCATGTTTGCCTACGTACACTGCAGCCTGTCTGCTTAACCCAGCGCATATCATCTTGCTCGGCCACAATTTTATCCTGACTTTCTCAGAGCAGAAAGCTCCTCTCAATAGCTTTTCTTCCCAAGATTTATCAGAGCTGAAGATGACCTCTGCCCAGTGTGGTTACGTCGTACAAACACAAGCACGTGTGTATGTACAACATGCATGTACACACGTGCACGCATGCACACGCGCACACACACACTGTGCTTTTAGAGTTCTTGGGTTCTCCATGGCTTCTCTTGCCTAAACACTCAGCGCCACCAGAGGAAGTCGCCTCTGGATGTTAATTTGGACATTAATCTTCCCTCCTAATCTCCTTTTCTTCCCGGTTGCCTTAACGGGACACTGAACAGTGACCTCCTTGCACGCAGCCAGCCTGCCAGGAGGTTCTGGTGCTGGGCTTCAAGGGGCCCAGCCCCGGGAGAACCGGCCACTTCCCCTTGGTGCTAGTGGGTAGAGAGCAGTCATCAGGCTACAACGCCGGGCATGCGCTCCCAGCTCTATATGGTTCTTAGTAAAGTGAGGATAACTTTATTCTTCTCTTAGGTAAAGCCCACACAAGGGAAGGTGGAGATTAAAAAGCCAAAACATCAATTCTTTGTGATGGAAAGAAATCATCTCTGGCTGGATGTGAGTTAGAAGACACTCTGGGTCCCATGGAGAAAGGAAACTCCTGACTCCTATAATACAAGGCAAAGGGGGTGACTCATTTTAGGGTGAGCACATAATCTGTGCTGTGGACCTGCGAGGTTGGAAGGATGTCCCAGGAAAAGGAAGAGCACAGAGGGAATGGCCACACAGAGGAACACAGAAGCTTGCAAAGAGGTCATCACAGTGAGAGCTGGTATCTGGAAGGAGCCAGAGAAATCCACTGAGCTTGTGGTCCTGGCCAGGTCCACCTCTTTACTGAGGGCTTCCCTGGTAAGTCTGGACAAGCCACCCAGTCTCTCTAGGTCTCGTTGTCCCTTCCGAAAAGGGGCAGATCTTCCTGCCTTTCCTTTGTCTCGTAGGTGGACGGCTCCAAAAACAATAATAGCAAACATTCAGCACGCCTTGTCACGCACCAGGGGCTGCAGCGAGCGCGGCCACACATTTTCTCACGGGACCTTCACGCCCGTCACGGCGAACTTCGGTACGTGCTGTTATGATCTGCGTCTCACTAACGAGGAGGCTGAAGCTCAGAGATGAGCTAACCTGTTGGAGGTCACCATGGTAAGTGGTCGAGACAGGAATCTGAGCGAAGGCAGCTCGACGCTTCTGCACCCCAGGTGACACTGCAACATGAACAACATTTACTGCTCTTGTTAGAAGGAACCAGGAACCAGAGGTTGCCTAGGAACACAAAGCACAAAGCAAGTGTGAAAGAGCCTCAAAACGTATCAAAACAGAACATTGTCTTCCTCCCCCTGAAATTTCCAACTACATCATGTACTTTCCCGCTAACTTCGGAGACCCACAGCCTGCTAATTCACTTTCCAGACCCACGCAGCCATGTCTCTGAGCGATCGTAACTTGGTTGAGTCAGCTGACAAGGTCTGCAAGCTCTCGGAAAGATATCATTAGTTGGAAATGATGCCAAATGTCACACAGGGGGTCTGTTTGCAAACACCTTCCCCCGGCCCCTCGCCAAAGTCGCGTCTTGTGTATCCCTTGCCTTTCTGCGCCAGCTCCTCCAGCCCACTGAGCTACCCACGCTGAGGAAGAACAGACCCACAGTAAACCACAGAGTAGTGTTTGGTCTGCTGTGGTCAGCAAGGGCGGCCAAGTTTCCTGAAAGGTGCCCAGGATCCAGACAGTGTTAGACCTGCAGCCAGTGCCACGTCCCAGTTTCACACCAAGCGGCTACAAGCCACCAACACAAGTTCAACAAGCATTCGTTGGGCACCTACTTCAGGTCAGCTAGCAGACGTGATACAGTACGGTGCCCATCCCTCCCCAGATGCTAAATGTAGGGCAAGAAAAGACCAGTCAAGAAACGCCATGATACAGGGTGCAATTAGATGCACGCCAAAGGAGCACCATTTTAATTACGGCTGGAATATATTTTGAACGATTAATTTGTATTCATTTTTCTCATCAGTTTTCTCCATTCCTCTCTTCTCTTCTCAAGCAAGTACCCAGTCAGTCTTGCCTTCATGCCTTTAGAACTGGTCCATTCCAGAGAGGGAGGAGAAGCCATCTGCAAAGACAATCTGACTTTGGTATTCCAAAAGTTGATGCTCAGAGGTGACCCCGTAGGGTCTTTGGAGGAAGGAGCAAAGTGAACTGGAGATAGCCAAGGTCGAGAGGGGCTTTTACTCACAATAGAAAGAGAGAAATATCTCCGGGCTGGAGGCAAGGTAGGGCAACTAGGAGAAGGAGAGAACAAGTGAGTGAGAGAGAGAGAGAGAGAGAGAGAGATTGACACTGAAGTCAGGACTGCTGGGTGCTTAGGCAGAGGACTCAGCCTCATGATTCCTGTCTAGCATGGCCGCAGCAAGCAAGGGCTGTGTGGTATGTTCAAGTAAACACAGGACCAAAGGTGAGTTTGTAAAAAAAAAAATCATCACGTTGCCCATGTGACCACAGAGCACATGGAGAGAACAGGATGCGTCCCAGAGGTAACTTGCTTGGTTTCTGCCTTCCTTTGACACTGCCCAAGTCCCTGGAACTACGGCCCAGACTCAGGGTGGATCCCGAGCAATTCCTCCCACGGTCTCCTGGTGGTTTGGAGGGACAGCCCTGTGCTGAGGGTCCTGGATTTTTAGTTGCTAAATTTAGCAACCCTAGATTTCACTTGAAGGTGAAATTAAGGTGATAAAAAGGATGTGGGTGAAAATTCATACCTGAGTTTGCAGAACTGAATTTGTGGACTGAGTCACACCCATTCAAACATAATGCCCTTTATTTTTAGAGTGCTTTACAGTTTATAAAGCTCCTTCACATTTACCGTATCACTTGATTCTCCCAATTACCTGGTGAGAGGAGAAATGCGAGTCTAATTATTTCTAGAAGGAGACACAGGGCTTAGGGAAGCTTAGCCCGCTGAAGATGCGAAGTCCATGTGGACCAAAGCTATGAGCAAATCCTGTCTCAGCTCCCAGGCCACTCTGCTCCAGACCCTGCCCAGAGTCCCCAGACTGGCCTCAGCTCCAGCAGTCCAAAAATGACACCACTGAATTCAGTTCCAAAATGCCTCTTACAAGCTTTCTGGAAGCATGGAGTTTTAGGGGTGCCTGAGTCCAGATGACCTCTCTCTGGTTTGCAGAAGAGTCAGAACTAGGAAACGATTTTACTTGGTAAAGT
This sequence comes from Camelus bactrianus, assembly GCF_048773025.1. Classification (NCBI taxonomy): domain Eukaryota; kingdom Metazoa; phylum Chordata; class Mammalia; order Artiodactyla; family Camelidae; genus Camelus; species Camelus bactrianus. The sequence goes on along the minus strand of NC_133560.1, from coordinate 13,399,974 downwards.
GACCACAGTCAAGTCTTCAAAGCCTGTGGGTCCCTGATGACAAGACCTACGATAGGGCCAGCTGCTAACCCTTTGGTTCGTTATCTTCCAGGCCAGGTGACACCCACCCACCAAAAAGATAGCCTGACTCCACCACTGCTCAAGTGAGGATGGTGTTTCAGGGAGAAGAAAGCTGTGCAAAGAATGGGGCCAGACTTTGGGGGATGCCTTGCAGACCCGGAGGAGACGAGGCTGAGGAATGCACTGTCCAGCACACTCGAGACAGCCATTGCTGGGGGGGAGGGACCCACTGTCAGAGCTCGGGTTTTTACACATCCTAAAATCTTTACTTATGGACACCAGGTCAAAGGGAAGGGAACAAACGCAACCAGACTTGAACAGTTACCTGGTGCTGTTGTCAGCAAATGGACTGCAGCTGTTTTTGTCATTTCACAAGACGGTCCTTTTTTTCCTTTTTAGTGTGTTGTAGGAAATAAAGAATGTGATTCCGGGGAAGTCTCCATGTACGCCACCACCCACTTTGATAAAAATTTCATCTTTCACTTTATGGGGGATTCAAGGGCACGGAAAAATTTTTTTCTTCTTTCTTTTTATTATTTTTTTAAGTGTTAGAAGATAGAAACCAGTCTTACTGTCATTTTTTATTCTTTGTACTTTGATATGTTATAAGTATTATTTATTATCCACTAAATAGTTCATGTAAACAATAACTCTTCATGTGGTGGAAGCCGTTTTTGGGCTGTGAGAAAGGGCATCTCCTGGACTGAGAAATAAGACAAGGATTTTGATGTTCATCAAGATACTCCTTCCAAACTTCTGTCTTGTAATGTTTCCAAAGCCAAGTGACTCGAAGCTCTGTGGACCTGTGGTAACTATCTGAGTATTTCTTCCAAGTGTCTCACTGACTGGCAGCCACTGACCTGGAGCAGATCGCCTGAGGGGGTGAGGCTGGGGCAGTGTCGCCGCTGCGTCTGGGCAAGAGTGTCCTACTCAGAGCTTGGGGCTCCTTCTTACCAGCCTGGCTCACCTGGACGGATGAAACTCAGCGCCAGGATCCCCAGCTCCGTTCCTCCACTCCGGGCCGGTGACTTGTAAATGTGGAGGCTCTGCTAAGCACTGGGATTTCATTAAGGGCCTCGTTAAAATTTACTGGAGTCAAATAAAGAAAGGACCCAGCCTTGGAAATGATTCTCCACCCATGTCTCTCCCTCTCACCGCTGCCCACCCCCACCCCAAGTATTCATCCATTAAACGGCTAACGACTGAGCTAATTCTGGAAAGTTGCCCGGATCGAATATCTTTAGAAGTCACTTCAGAAAACGCCTTTAGGAAGGTAGGTCACCTCTTCCCATTTGTCTCACTCTGGCGGGTCTGCGCCTACACGAAGAGGCGGCGAAGCAACAATGTGACAAATAAGAGACTCTTAAGTCAGACCGGGGATAAATCCTGGCCCTTGCCTACTCTCCGGACGACCCTGGGCACGTTCCTTAACCTGAGTCTCACTTTTTGCATCCATAAAATGGGAACAGCACTGTGACTTACTGTGTAACATCTTAAGAGGGTAAGGCCACATAATGTATGTCAACTGCTTACCCCAGGGTCTGGCACACGGCACGTGCCTAAAACATCAGCTATGGATCGGGAGCTTTCCTGGGCACTGCCCATCTCCCCGTGGTGTTGCTTCGTCTTGTGAATAATGGAAGTTTTGTCAGATGCATGGGAACTAGGGAGATGGAAAAACGTGTTTATGCCCCTGGACTCAAAAGTTGTCCCATCCTTCTGTGACACCATAATCTGAGCCGCAGCCCACAAGCCTGAACTCTCGCACCCCCTGCAGCCAGTCCTCCCTGCCCACACGCTTTTTGCCACACAACACCTGGGGCCTCTGCCCCATTTCAGGAGCCCGTCCAACGCCGGTTTGCTGGGCAGTATCTTTAGAGCAGCCAGGATCTGTACGAGGTGAGCACACCGGGGCCCCCAGGAGCTGAGACAGGAAACCCTCTTCCAGGGGGGAAGCTGAAATGTAGCAAAGAGGGACACAGGTAGGGGCATCTCTTTGGTTTCGTGATTAAAACCGAAACTCGATCCCCCTGCTCAGGGAGACCCAACCACAGGTTTCATTTTTCAAAGTTCAAAGGACTACCTGGATGCTTATTAAGGGCCGACTCCTCTCCAGGATTGGGTTTCTCCACTTTGAGCAGCTACTTGACCTCTCACCTCCACCCGTTCTGAGGTGAAGACTCACTTGGAATGAAAGCGAAGCTGAGCAGGTAGCCCTGGGCAGCCGGAGCCCGAGGCAGCTCCTTGGCTGGCTCCTCCTGCTCAGCTCAGGTCTCTGCCCGAATGTCCTTCCCGGACCTCCAAATAATAAAGTCGAATGCCTCTTATCTCTTCTGCACATTTTCCTTTCCTATTTTCTCAGGCCGTGTACCCCAGAGCATCTCATTTCTATATTTGCTTATTTGCTCTTGTTGCTGCCCTAGACTGTCAGCTCCATCAGAAGAGAAACTGCCTGTCTTGTTCATGCTATAAGCCCAGCGTGTGCTGGTTTTTGCCTCGAGTAGTGGAAGGAAAAGAGGTAAAGATTTATCAAATGCCACACCAAAACCAAGAGGCCTGCCTGCCAGTGGAGCCTGGAGTACAGAGAATGCTCTGTTAAGGAAGGAAGGAAGGAAGGAAGGAAGGAAGGAAGGAAGGAAGGAAGGAAGGAAGCAAAGACATAAATGGTCTTTTACTCTTGACATCCCAAAGCTTTGTGACACACTCGTGCACTGACCATACTTTTTATGACATCATTCACCAGGACTGAGCAATTCAAGATCATTGTGTCTGAAGCATCACCTGCCAGCATACGTTATACATACTTCCTCTCACGCGCTGTGTTTAGTGAATTTTCTGGCGATGGTGTGGATACCCAGGTACATGGAGTGGAACGTCAGTATAAATTTGATGAGAGCCCGGAAACCCGAAGTCTGGGTAGGGGAGAGAGGATGGTGACATAGGGAGAGGAGAAAGACCAGGAATAGTCAGGGCTGTCCTTTGGCTGAAGCCTAAGACAGATAAACGAAAAAGGACTGGCCAAGAGTTACGTCCAGCTAGCTTCCCTCCCGTGGACACGCCTGCTGGCTTTTGCTCCTCTGAGCTGGGAAATAGCATTCCCCGTACACAGGACTGCAGGCAAGGAAGAGAAGTTGGGCAGAGAAGGGGTAGCTGGGTTTGCAGGAGGATGAAGACGCAACCTCAGAAGGCTGCAATGGCTGCAGGCTACAGGACAAAGCTTCCAGGAGGACCGAAGGCAAAACCTGGTCATCGATGCAGGATACACATCCATTCAAAAATAAACTGCAAACCAATGACGGAACAAAAATAAAGCAACACCCTTTACAAGTTGCTGTATTTGGCCCAGTGTCGGTTTTCTCTATATTATGAAAGAATGAAACACAAGCAGTTCTGGCCACCCCCGCCCCTCCAACCTTGCCATGGTGACTGTTGCTGCCTGCCCCTCCGAGGCAGCTGTTTCCACGTCTAGGACAGAACGCTCCTGCAAGGGCAGGTTCAGGGCATGTTCCCGGTGACCCTGGATCAGTAGGAGAGCTCCTGCAGGTGTGTGTTTAATGCTGTGGGGGCCTCTGCGAAGGGAGTCTGGATTTCTGAGTTCCAGGAGCCAGTGAGCAAGGGGGTTCCAAAAGGCAGTTTGGTGATACCCACGTGTGCCCCATGCACAGACAGGCAGAAGCAAAGTGGCCTCCGGGATTGTCGCACAATGACATGTGACCTGTAGCTGTGAAACTCTGTTGTAATGACCCCTCTGGAACTTTCTAACGTTATTGATGAAATGAAGACACTGAACAGATACACTCCAAAAATCTCCCAATTTAAAAATTCTATACTTCTATGACAAACGTGTCTCTCTGTGCTGTTTTCTTTCTCTTTCTTTTGCTTTTCCTGTCTTATCTTCTGCATTTCCTCTTTCTTCCATCTTGGCCACGTCCCTCCCATCTGCCTCACAAGGACCAGTGACCCTCAAACAGCCCACCACGGAAGCCAGCAAATTAGCAACAGTTTTCACAAGGTTCGGAGCTGCAGATATCCCAAGATGATGACTCAGCTGTTGAGTTCTCAGGCTCTAAAACAAACCCCCAGGTCTCCCGTTGAGCAATGGCTAAGAAAAACCAGCCAGTTAGCAAGCCAGGGCCTCCTGATTGAGTCCTGTGGGTGCAGAGCTGTAAATACAGCCACTGCACCAAGAAGTTGGGTCTAATACAGAAACGGGAGCACACAGAAGTGCACCCGTTTCTGCTGCAGAAGTCAAGACGGAGCGAGTGGTTGTACGTACAATGCTAGCAACTAAGGCATCATGCTGATTATACGAGGGGTGAATTTTATAGATCCAGAAAGCTTTCCTAGGAGAGGGCACTGTAATGTGGGAGTTTAGCAAAACGTAATTAATATCCGTCTTCATTAAGTGCATCTGTTTCTAGAAGTTGAGAAATTACTTCATTTGGGATGAGCCCACCCACCGAAGCATATGCATTACACGTGATTCTCATTCCTGGGCACTGTGTCCTGCGAGCTGTGCTGAGCTCCTCGCCCACATCTCATTCAGTCCTCATAAGAGAGGAGATGGATGTTAGCACAGGGGCGAGAGCATGTTAATAGGTCACTCCAATTCTACCTTTCTCTGCACCTCAATTTTTTCATCTGTGAAATGTAACAAGTAAGAGTATACACTTCACAGAGTTGGTATGATTTTTCAATTTAAAAGTTATGTAAAGCACTTTATGCAATGCTGGGAACGTCCCAAATGCTCCATAAACATCATTTACTGATGTTAGCATCATTTTTCCACTTAAGGCCACTAATGCCTTGAGAGCATACGCGACCTGTCTGGGGTCACAGAGCTAATGTGGGGTTTGAACCAGCTCTGTCTGTCTGTCACCATCCTCTGTTGTCCCTTGTGATGTAAACTGTTGCTGCTAAACTCAAGTTTGCTCCATGGCAGCTTCTTTAAAGGTTCCAGCAGACCTGCACCTTCTGTGGGACTTGTCCTGCAGTCTAATTTTAAACATCACCAGGGATCTGCGGTTCACATAATTTTGCCCGAGAAAGTCGTACACGTCTGCAGTGTATACAGTCCAGGCTTAATTCGAGTTAGAGATGCCTGTGGTCCTCACTTTGAGGTAGATCAGCTGCTTCAGACATCAGCTGCGATTCCTCCTCCCCCAGCCCCAATTCCAGACTCTTTGGGGACTTTCCCTTCTGCTCTTTCCTAATGATCCAGCTCACATCAGGCCCGGGGGAGCCCCAGCACAGAAAAGTCAGGGGACAGCCAAGAAGAGCAACGGCGTGGAGTGGGGCTGGAAAGGCACAGACCTGGCAACGCTGGAGACTCACCAAAGGAAGCTTTTAAGGAAAGGAAAACAGCCACCTTGGCAGCTTGGGGAATATGCCTAAGACTTACGCCAGCCTTTGCTTGCAGCAGGGCTGGGAAGGGCAGGCCAAACCGCACACCTTCGGAAGCCAGCTCCTCAGAGTCAGCTGAATGCCTCTGTACTGCACGGGGGCCAACTTCCCGTTGACCTCCAAGAAGTGTGTTGCAATGGGAACTCTAGGAAGGGTGGCATGTTGGCATGGATAATCCGTCCTGTGAGGAAGTCCTCAAGGAATTTTGTCAATAAGGAAAGGAAAGAAAAGAAAACCCCAAGGAATGGCTTAGTACCTTTAAGCAGCTCCAAAGTTTTATTTGGGTTTACTTGCTTCTGTGAGAAGTTGGAAAAGTAATCTGGAGTCACTGAGGATCAAAGAAAAAGGAAAATGGGCTTAAGCTGGAGGAAAATTCCAGTTGGACAAAGCCAAGTCCTTCCTGAATGCAAGACTGATAAGACTGCTAGATTTCACAGACTCACAGACACAGAAAACAAACTTATGGTTTCCTGGGGGGAAAGGAGGTGGGAAGGGATAAATTGGGAGCTCAAGATTTGCAAATCCTTAACTACTATATATAAAATAAACAACAAGTGAACTTGTGTTGTGTATAGCACAGGGAACTATTTTCAATACCTCGTAGTAACTTAAAATGAAAAAGGAATGTACATATGTATGTTTATGTATGACTGTAACATTACGCTGTACACCAGAAATTGACACAACATTGTAAATCGACAGAACTTCAATTAGAAAAAAATTCGGAAGGAAAAAAAAGATTGATATAGAGTTCACTGCAGAGTGAGGTTATGGTTCTACCCACAACTCTTCCACAAACAACCACCCTCCTCCTCTGAATCCCGTATGTACCGTATCCCCACCACTTGTCCCAGCACGACCTGCGTCATTTATACCAACTGTATCAGAATCACCTGGAAAGCTTCTGCAAATGCAAGTTCTCAGGCCCCACCCCAGCCTCCTGAGTCAGAACCTTGGGGAGGGGGTACCCTGTAAACCACAAGCTCCCAAGGTGATCGCTATGAACACTGCAGTCGCTGGGCGGGCTGTCCCGTCTGCATTAGGGGCATGAAGCAATGCGAGGAGCCTTTGACCTTGAATTTTCTGGATGTATACATTTGACCAAACTCATCGAGAGCTGCCAGAAAGGGCACTGAAGCAAACATAAAGCTGCCTTCTTCTCCATAAAGATGGGTTGCTCATCTGCCTGAGCACCATCCCGCCCGAGCTGCTGAGCTGAACGAAGCACAGGGCTCGGCTCCGGCCACCCCTGCCTGCAGACAGCCGAGAGGGGGCTGCCGGGTCTTACCTACAAGGGATCGGGAGAAAGTTCAGCTAAGGGCAAATTCCAATGCCCAGGTATCAGACCTAAGCGTAGGACTGTCATCCTCTCCTAGAGAAAGAAAACGGAGAGTAATTCATCTTCTTCCCCCCTTACCTCTGAGTTGGGTGGTGAACTGTGGAAATACATGTGTTGATTTGCTCTTCACTTCTCAGTGCTTTGCAGCGCTCTCCGTAAGGGAATCAAAAACATCCCTGCTCGCCTTGATGGCAGGCAGGCAACTGGCTGAGTCCAGGGGAAAACAAGGGGCTCGCACAGGCGAGCGTGAACAGGGGGCTGGCCTTATGGGACTCCCTTCCCTGGGCAGTCTGCGGTGACTTTCTCAAGGTCACCTAGAGTGCACTTTTACCCCTCTCTGTTGGGGTGCCCAGGAGCACCAGGCATTGACACCCAGCCATGCACAACTCTCCCAGACCAAGGAGGGGAAGCAGGTGGCCAGGGATACCTGTTTCAGGCAACTCTGAGCAGCATCGTGGGGAGGGGAAGAGAAGTGACGGGGCATCAGGAGTCAGCGTCACCCAGCAGGGTCCCCTCATTCCCCACAGCCGCAGACACACCGTCCCTTCTCAGATCTGGGGGCTGCTGTCTTCCAGGGGAGGGAAGCAATGGGTGGGATGCCTAGAGGAAGTCGGACTGCCTGCCAGTTGTCTGGTTGGAAGTCTTGACTCTGCTCCTTGCTCCTCATCTAACTGTGGGTTGTGCCGAGCACAATTCGTTACTAAAGAGAGTCACAAGTGAACACACTTAAAAATTAGATAGACCCATCAGATCACTCCCATTACCTTGCATTCTGAGAGCTTCCTTGGAGGAAAAAGAAAACTTAGGCTTACGTAGGTCAGTGGATCATGCAAACCCTGCATCTTATTTCTTAGGTACTCCTTTTTTTTTTTTTCTATGTATGTATATATATATTATTGAAGTATAGTCAGTTTACAATGCAGTGTCAATTTCTGGTGTACAGCATAACGCTTCAGTCATACATGAACATACTTATATTTGTTTTCATATTCTTTTTCACCGTAAGTTTCTACAAGATATTGAATATAGTTCCCTGTGCTGTACAATATGAACTTATTGTTTATCTATTTTTTATCTATATTAATTAGCATCTGCAAATCTTGAAGGCTCACAGCTGATTACATCCATGAGAGTCAGAAAAACACATGGCTTAGTGGTGTTTCTCAAATTGTGATCACCCACCACCTCTACCACTTGTTTAAAACCAGCTGGGGAAGCGTGTCAGAAATGCAGACTTCCGGGGATGCAACCCGTGGATACTGAGGGTGGAATCTGGAAATCTATATTTTTAATAAACTTCCTCTTGGTAGCTATCCCTCCTTGCCTTCAAAGCACAGCTGAAGACATTCCTCTTCTATAAAAGATTAAATAAGTCATCCGACTCCTTTTATATCTTCTTGATCCATTTTCTTTTGCTGCCTCCAGCACTCAGACAAAATACACATACTTTTTTTAGTTCTTTGCAAATAGTCTAAAATGTGCCTGTTCTGTGTTTCGCTTGGGAACAAATACTTTACCTGGTCTAGAACAGAGGTTGGCAAACTATAGTCCTCAGGCTAAGTCTGGCCCACGGCCTGTTTTTGTAACAGAGTTGGAGCACCATAATGCCATTTTGTTTACATACTGTTTCTGGCTACTTGCATACTGCAATGGCAGAGGTGAGTATTTGCAACAGAGACAGTACGGCCTGTAAAGCCTAAAATATTTACTATCTGGCCTTTTACAGAGAACGTTTGCCAAATGCCGGCTTAGAAGGGTGGCAGTTGGTCGACAGACCCCTTTCCTTGTCTTCCTGGGCATAGATCTAGACTACATTTCCCAGCCTCCCTTGCAGTTAGGCATGGTCATGTGACTGAGTTCTGGCGAGGAGATGTGAGAGGAAACTCTGAGCCTGGCCTGGCCTGTAACATCTCCCAGAATCGGTCCTCCACGCTGCAGACAAACCCAGCCTGGAACCTAGGATGCTTCCCGCTGAAGGTGGCAGAGCCTCCTAAGGGAGTCTGGATCTCTTAGCTATTACTTAGAGACAAAGCACTCGCTCACCAGGAAAAGCCGTTTTGAACCTTATATAAGAGAGAAATAAGCCTCAGTCGTTTTGAGTCATTATATATTATGTTAAATCCGTTTGTTGCAGCAGCTCAATTTAACTGACTTTATATACAGAGCCTCCTCCCTTGCGAAAAGCTGGAGAAGGAGTGAGGCGTTTTCCTTACTCAGAAAGTCCTTAGCTTCTCCAAAAGCATGGATGGCAAGTGTAGGGACTGGTACTTGTGTCCAAGAGAAAGAGAAGGACGGAGGAGAAGCAGAGGCAGCAGCGGCTGAGGGAACCAGTTTTGTCCAAGGTATCCACTCCCATCCTACAATGCCAGTGTGAAGACCTGGTCCTCCCCACTGCTGACTGGTAGATGCCCTACCACAGACAGTGCCTTTCTCCAGGAAATATTTATTTCCGGGGGGAGATGGAACAGCCTAGCATCAAAGTTAGAATCCTACAGAGAGATACAAAGTATAAGAGAAAGAGTTTTGAATAAGGTAAGGTATGGCAGATTTTTCTTGCAAAAATTCGCTGTGAGGCTTAAGACAAGTCACCACCCCTTCGAAGCCACGACTTCCTCATTTATATGTCTGCGTCTTAGACTGTCAGACAGGATTTTAGGTATAACTAGCTCAGTGGTTTGCAAAGCAAGTTGCAGGAACCCATCATAGCCTTCAGAGGTGCCTTAGTGTCTTCTGCAGTGTTTAAGGGATAAATGATTCTGGGCTGCCCACTGATTCCACCAGCACAACACGACTTTTTATTTATTGATGTGGAAATAGTATTTTGAAGTGATAACTGATGTGTTCCATGCTGCAACCCTCCAATTCGTGAACAATTTCTTGTGTGCAAGTAGACAGCACAACCATAGAGAACAAAGACATAAATCCTTGGCTTATAAGTTTGCAAAATTTACACCTGTGCTGTTTGGTAGGGTGGCCACTAGCCACAGGTGGCTACTTGAGTTTACGTCAATTAAAATTAAATGTTCAGTCCACTGATCACATGAGTCACATGCAGCTGTGGCTACCATTATGAAATTTCTGTCATCACGACGTTCTGTTGGACAGTGCTGATCTAAACCCTGCGGGTACTCAGGGTATTCTTGATTAGTCAGAATTAGTAACCTCCTTCCTCCAAAAATTTCTCCACTAGGGGAAAATATTAAAAGGATGGTGAAGGGAGCTGAGACACAGACAGGTACTTGGTGAGAGATTCCTTTCTTGACCTCTCTCTGTCAAGGACCAGGACTGGAATTGGGTGGGATGAAGGGGACAGAAGCTGAGGTCCAAGCAGACACCACCCCTCTAGCAGGTGGAGGCAGGGGAGGCGGCAAGGACTCTCAGTTCCCTTGGCTCTGTCCTGGTGCAGCAGCACTGGATGAGTGATGGATTCATGGTGGCAACAGGCAACACTGCCTGAAAGACAGCCTTCAAGAGTTTTCCAGCACCTCCAAGGGGCAGGGAAGCAGAATAGTTCCCTGTGCCCTGAAGAATTACAGGGGAGAAGCGAGTTGAGTGAGAAGGGGTTGTCTCATTGGATCCAAGGGAGAGAGACATAGGTTCCATGAACTAGATTGAACTAGATAGCCCATCACCTCCTTCCTTGTGCTGGGTGGGCACCATTTAAACACCGTGGAACTTGGACATAGCCCTGGCAAAGGGAGCGGAGGGACCCAGAATGCCTGGGATTTAGCTTTTGTAGAAAAGTAGGAAGTGAACATGAGTGAGAAAATGTTATATATACTGATGTTTGCAGACTGAGCTTATACCTACCATGTATTTCTCATGTTTGCGGGGAACAATGAAAGGTTGAGAAGTTACGTGAGTCAGCGATCTCTGTTTCTTGTACCTAAAGGCTTCCTGTTGGATGTAATGGGATTTGGGGTAACAGGCAGATGGAGGGGCTGATTTCAGGCTCCTCACTGTTTTAGATGAAATGCTGGGTGTGCAGAGGTGACAATTCTCCAGCATGTGTCCTGACACCCCCCCCGGAGAGGAGTGAGAGCCACGACACCAAGGGAACAATAGTGTGTGTGCTCTACGCTTCCACACAGCTGCGCACCAAGAGAGAACACACCTCGTCCAGGCTTAAAGCCCTGCTGTGTTCCACAAGCAAACGAGACAAAGGTGAACAGGTAGTCAGCGAACAGCGTGTCACCTTCTGGGGAAAGGCGCTGAACTGTTCATACGTTCGTACTTCTAGTGATGTCCATGCTAAAGTGACGTTCTCTGCATGTATAAAGGCACCGTCAGAAATGGGAGCTCTAACTTCCGCTATCGAGGCATGCGCGCCTCCCATGTGTTTCTGAATTTTTTCTTAATCTGGTCACGTGCTGTCACACCAGCCACATTTTTAGCCCTCTGGACGCCCATCATTTGGGGAGGAGTTGCACAAATGTTCAGATGCAGAGAACAGGCTGCTGGGGGCCCTGAGAGCCCAGAATGGGTGTGAGTTCTTCCGTGAGGCCCTGTGCTGGTGCCCAGAGCGGGGACCACCTCTGCATGGTGGGTTTGGGGTTTCATTTCCTCCATTACTGTGAAAAGTGGATTGTTCTTTGTTAAAAAAAAAAAAAAAATGGGGGAGGGGGATGGAATTTTCATTTAAAGAATGATGGTAAGATTAAAGATTTTCAAAGACCCTTATCCTCTGCTTTAGAGATGGCTCTAGACCTCTAGTTGCAGGCGGTTGGCATTGAGAAGAGGCTACGATAAACTCTCCCCGAAGGTGTGAACCTAGTCTACGCTCACTGGGAGAGCTCTCTCTCCCTCTCTCCCTCCATCCTCTCCTATTTCTACCCTCTGTCATCTCTTCTCCCCGTACCTCGCTCCCTGCTTTCACTACAGTCTTCTCTGAGCCCCGCCCTTCCTTCTTCTTTGCCCCGAACCCTCGGGCTCCCCCCACCATACTGAAGGTATAACGCTTGGGTGGGTGTGACAATGTGTGAGTAGGGGGGGGTCAGAGGTTGAGTTTTCTACCTGCGCTTTGCCCATCTCTTCAGACAGATGGAAGCAAGTATCATAAGGGCAGGTGCACCTTCAGAAAGGGGTGAAGAACTCAATTGAGGCAAAGGGAAAGGACTTTCTCTCCCTGCGGAAGCAGTTATATCCAGAAGTTGGGGCATCTGGTTCTGCCAGCAGCAGGTCATGCCGGATGCGGCCCGAGCCGTGGACCTTATGCACGCTATTTCATTCATCCTCCAAAACCAGCTTCAGCGGGGAAGGTATAACTCAGTGGAAGAGTGCGAACTTCGCATGCATGAAGTCCTGGGTTCAATCCCCAGTATCTCCATTAAAAAAATAAATAAACCTAATTACAACCCCCCAAACAAAAACAAAACAAGCCTTTAAAAAAAACACCCAGATTTGAGGTAGGCACAATTATTCTCCTTTTATGAACAACCAACAGGAGGGTCAGAAAGGCGGGGAACGTGACGAGTCATCGAGCTGGTAAGCTCCGAGCAGAGCACTGGGTGTGGACGCAGCCCTGGGACTTAGCATCAGGAGTGTCCAGGATGGCCAGTCCACCCCGGGGAGGGAGCGGAGGAGCGTTTGAAGAGATAGGGTAACAGCTTGTATTTTCCGAGCGCTGCCTGTGAGCCTTGTCTAGTAAGCAGCAGGGCTGGGACTCGGTGGAGATTCTCCAGTTTGACTGCTTTCCCAATTAACTACACCGCCCCCAACGTGAGCTGTGGGCAGACACACAAGCTCTGATTTCAAGAAGCAAACCTTTTCCACTGGGGAGAGAAAGTTATTGGTCTAAAACCCCTCACTGGGCAGTGGGAGCGGAGACACGTTTCCTGCCGGAAGCTGCCAGCGTGGCTTGCGAAGACTTTTCGGGATGACTAGGTCATGATCCTGCTCTAGATTGTGCTGCTGCTTCAGTTTCCAGAGCAACAGCACAGAACTGGGAGAACATACGTGTTATCACATTTGGACAGGGAGGCGAGCAGCAGTGTTTGTCGCTGGGAACGGAGTGTGACACCAACAGCCTGGGCTCCGTGCCTTGCCCAAGCTGTCATACGCACCACGTCCTCCAGGAGCAAACTGACAGCAGCCCAGAATAAACCACCTCCTGCTCGTCTTTAAAGGGAGGCGGAGTAACGGGGGGGGGGGGGGACGGGCAGACAAAATAGAGACAAAGACAAGACATGAACCCAAGACAGAGGTTTCAGCCTTGAGCAACTCCTACCTAGGGTACGGCATCCTCACATGGCCGCAGTGTCACAGAGCGACACGGCAACTCCCGACGTCCCCAGACACTGCCAGATCTCACCGAATTAGAAGACAATTTGTGAAATTAAACGACTTCTCATCAGGTCACTGTGCATCGTGATTGAGGCTGGCACTTTGTTAGAGAAGAGGTGTGAAGGGGAGTGGGAGTCAGAGCCAAGTGTCGGAAGTTTCCGAATGCAGTCCCTTCTCTGGAGGGGCCAAAGCCAGAGAAGGAGGCTTAGCAGGGACTTCTCTGAACACAGATCTGTCATCAGTTACGTTAACAGAGGGAGTTAAAAAAGAATTATCTTGACTCCATCTGGAATCTTGCAAGGTCACTCAAGGAAGGAAAGGTGAATTCAGAAATGGCTCCAGCCCAGTCACGGAGGCAGCAGCTTGGGCTCCTAGTTCCCGGCTCATTCCGGAAGGTCATAATGATGCACGTCTCCTCCAACATGTCTGCCCTGGGGTGGATTTTGGAGATCTGATGGGCAAGGTGGGTCTGGGGAGGAAGAAGAAAGACTCAAAACCACTTCCCTGGAACAGATGGTACGTTCTTCACTCTCCTTTTCTCCTTCTCTTTGCGCTTGTTTTCTCATGACCTGCTTGGTGGGAGGGGTGGTGGCGAATCCGGGAGCCTCACCCCACACTGGGTAGAGACCAAGCATATCGAAGCCTGGACCTCTCTGCAGTAAAGAATCCAAGAGATGGCTGAGATTAACTCTCTTCTTCACAGGGAGGGAAGCACACAGCTCTCGGGGCCTCCTGGAGTCATGGTATGCAAATAATTCGACAAATGGTTTAACAGCAATGTTTCAGAAAAAGAATTTCCAATTCCATCACCATGGTGACAGCTCATCAAAAAAGATCTAAATCTAAAAACTGCTTTCATTTGGCTGATGAAAAATAATAAATAGGGCACCTGGGGCCTGCACTCTCCCCCAGCTCCACCTTCACACCTGCCTGGTCCCAGCACAGCGACAGCCACCTGTGACTCCTCAGGGTGCAGTGGACCCATGAACTTCAAAGGGGAGTGGCTCAGGCCCCAAACCCCCAGGGACCCAGCCTGCCTCCTCTCCCCATGCTCTTGCTGGCATTCATTAACCTTTGACCCTGGGTTTGTTGGCTGTCCACAGCGATTTCATAGACCAGTCTTCTATGGAAAAGGCTCCAAGACCCACGTTGTGGTGACTCCAGGGAGAGAGCGCTCATCGGGGAGGAGGCTAGAATGTGACAGACTGACTCAGGAGTGGGCACTGGTGACTCCTACTTGGGGGCATGCCACAGCCAGATTTTCGTATTAAAAAACTGAACCGTATCAATCTTGGAGGCATCCTGAAACAGACAACACATATGCTTCTCCATTTCTAGAAGAACCGTAATCCAAGCAAGTTTCAAGTTTTCAAGAAATGGAGCACAGAATGGAATTGAAAGACACTGACACCAAGTCATAAGTGTGGGAGCGTTTCCTACATCTTTGCAGAGACAAGCAAGTATCAGGGGCCTCCAGAGTCCACTGGCTGAGGATTAAGTGAATTCTGACACAACCACACAGTGGAACACTATGCAAGGTTATAACATACAGACTGCCAAAGATCTATGGTTGTTGATGTGGGAAGATGACCATGACCTACTGTGAGCAAAACATCAGGCTACAAATAGTGGAATCTTACTTAAAGTATAATTTACGTCTACATGCACACAGGAAAAGAGTAGAGGGCTATGTACCAAAATGTTAATGACTGTTAACTTCTGGTGGTTTCTTTTTTTTGTTTTTAATCTTTATATAATTTTAATGCCTACGCCAATATTTCATGCAGTGAGCTTGGATTAATGTTATAATCAGAAAAAAACCCCACAAAACCCCCAACCTCTTTTCGATCAGCTTCTCAAGAATAAAGGACAGGGAGCAGGTCTGTACAGTACCAGGCACTGTGGTGGGAGGCAAAATCAAAGGACCACGTGGTCCCTGCTCTCAAAAGGCTTGAAGTCTAAATAATAAGCAAGTCACACGTCTTTCGGATTGGACAGGCTCGACGTTCGATGACAGTGCATCACATTCATGTGGGAGACAGACATAGATGGGTGGTTAGAGGGAAGGGGTCATTGAGGTCCCCCTCCAAGTGGAGGTAACATTGGTCAAGATGCTTATCTGCCCTGAGGTCCAGGTTCCCCGCCTGAAAGTGGAGTTAACAGTAGTAGGGGTTCCACCTTAGAGGGTGGCTGCGAGGTTAAGATGAGGTAAAGACATAACACTGGACCTGCAGGGGGCGCCTTCCACAAATGCCAGTGGTCATTGTTACTGTCCTTTCCTTTTCACCCATAGCTCTGTGGGAAAGTGAGTGCGGGAGCAGCTTTGGGCGGAAGAAACTCTGCCCTTTGGTTTAGCAACTCTTGGATGCGCACAGTCATGTACCTTCTGAAAAACATCCTTCCTTTAGCTTAAGTGTTCAAACCAATGTTTCAACCAAACAGCACTCGCTTTCCCAGGGACGCGGGAAGTCAGGCCCACACCTCCCGGGCAAGATGCAGTTGTCGTCGTGGTGCTCAATCTGTTTGTTAAGGAAGCCGATGGATGGCATCCTCCCCTCCTAAGCAAATGACTTGCTCCAATTCTAATCAAAAGGTACCTTTCGTCTGATTCCTTTTTACTCAACTCTCCACCAGGACTCACATGTCATTTCGTTCCTCCCTTCCCCTCCTGAAAGTAATCAGCCTGGTCCAATTTGCTTGTATAAACAGGAGGCCGAGGCGGGGGGGACGTCACTTGGCCATGGCGGTTCTGCTTTTTATACATCCCTCTGCCTTGTTTCCTGAGACCTTTCAATAGAGCCAGACTTGGAGGAGAGTTATATTAAACAGTTTGACTCCAAACCTAAACAGCCCCTGAAGCATTAGCGGTTCAAAGATCTCCTGGTGCATTTATGAAAAGCCATTGATCTGGGAAGAGGTGTTAGCGGACTTGAAATGCACTAAGAAAACTCCTTTGCTGGCAGGAGGCAGAGTGGTTTTCATTAAGAAACTGCCCTTTATCTCGTCACATTACTGACCTGCCCAAGCCGAGATGGGCTACCTCCCCTTGCCTTGAAAGGAGGCTGCCTCTGGTTAGAAACTACGATGAGAAAGCATTCATTTTTCAGACAGACACAAAGCACAGAAGTGCCATGCTCTTCTGAGTCGGGACCCCAAGTCTCCTTCAAATTCTAAGTTTTGGGGATGACCTCTGATGCATAAAAGCCTTGAAAACACCATGGATCACTTCCCCCAGTGTTTAGTTCTTAGGACTTAGGGGGAAAAATGTAGAATCCTGGGGCTTCAGAGCTCAAGGAACTTGAAATAATCACCTACCATAGGATCTGTTCTTACCTGGGGGTCATGCGTGCCAGAGGGCCATTTGTCAGCTTCAGGACAGTGTAGAGGACCTCACATCCTCCCTCTGCTACTGAAGACTCGGGTGACCTGAGATGAATTCCTTCCCATCTCTGCCATGATTTTCTGATCTAGAAATTGGACATAATGCCCTCGTGGAGTGTTGCAAGGATTAAATATGACACTACATGCCAAGTGCTTTCTTTGTACAGAGCCTGGCACATGGTTAGCAATTGATAAATGCCAGTTATCATGGTTGCTTGTTATCATTACATTATTATTATTTATGCAATCTAAAATTTGTAAGTAACATTTTCCAGGAATGTGCACACGTGCACTTTCCTGGGAAGAGGTCCATACATTTCATTTTCATTCTCCCCGAAAGAGGAAGAACCACTAATCTCACTAGACTAACCCCCTCCTTTAACTGCGGAGTAAAATCCTGTCTACAGGTTGAAAGTGATTTCTCCACCGTCACGTGGTAAGCCAGATGCAAGGTCAGAGCTAAAATCCCAGATCGGCGGACATGCTGTTCAGTGCTTTGCAAAGTTCTGGGAACATCAGCAAAAGTAGCCCAGGTCTCACCCAGCCTTGCACAGAAGAAGTGATCTGTACATAAATGTGGGATAGAATTGGACTCGTACTGGTGGCCTCAAGGCAGAGAGAATATTTGGTGGTGTGGGGGGTGCGATGGCCGTGGAGGTGGCAGAAAACAACTTGACAACAGTAATCACTGGAAGAAGAGAGGGTGCCAACCAGACAGGAGGGATGAATGGGGGCCACCAGGAAGGGCCTGCCCTAGTTCCAAGCTCCTTTGCCTTTCCTGTGCCGTAGCAAAGCACAATTATCCATAAGCCACCCATAGGCTTTATAAAATCCAAGAGGATATATGCATATTTGATGGAGGAAACAAATAACTTTTCACTGCTGAGTGCCTGAAACTCCTCTTCCAAAGAGACCCAGCCCCAGAACTTTGAGGTTTGCATTCTCTTTTCTTTGGCCAGATTCTTTAAAATACTTCCCTAGTTCCCTAGTTCAGTGGTTCTCAGAGAGTGTCTCAGGATCCCCACCATTAGTGCTGCTGGGACACTTGTTGGAAATGCAAGTTTGGGGGACCTCCTTAGACCTAGTGAATCAGAGCCTTGGGGGTGGGACCCAGGGATGTCTTTGAACAGGGCCTCCAGGTGTCTCTGAACTCCACTCAGTTTTGAGAACTACTCATCTTGGTCACTGGTGTGGTAGAGAAACCTAGCAAGGAAAGAGGGCTTGCAAAAGCCTTCCAGAAATCTGAATCCCTGGAATACTTTTTTTTTTCTTGGTATGAAATAAATTGGAACTAAATTAGTAACCTAGTTTCTTTTGTTTTGCAAACAAGAGCTCTTGGAGGGAAGTGGAAAATAAATTTCAAGGCCTTTCATCTCAGTTACAATGACATGTTCATTTAGCATTGTGTGGGGAGGGAGGGAGGCAGGGAAGGAGGGGCCGTGGCTAGGCTTTTGGAGGAGAATACACAATTCCAATGGAATCCACTGTAATTTAGGGGCAATTAGCGTCTGCACGTTCTCCATCCATGAGCCTCCCTTAATCCAGTTAATCCTCATCTTCTAATCAAAAATAAACATCCTTGAGTGTACCTGGGGTCCTTTTAACACGTTCTGCCCACCTGGATGGTGTCCTCTGTCTTGTAATCCAGGGCTTTTAGAAGCTACTTCAGCTCCTGGAAAAGGGAGATGACCTACGGTCGTGACTGGGCCCTGCCAGCTTCTTGGGAATAAGCCCACCCTTGCCTGAAGCACGCACTCTCTGGTAGACCTGCCCTGCCCCCCACCATTATTCAAGTCAGTCTTGATACTTCCTTGCTATTTTGGGCAGCCCTCCCTGACAACTCCTTAACTGGCTAAATAGGCAAGTGCTTGGATAATATCGATGCCTTGCTTTGCTAAGGCACTTGGCTGCTTCCAAAGGCCTTTCTTAAGAAGTTGCCGTTTCATTTGACCCTCCAAACTACCATAAGGTCATTACCATTCTCCACTTCCCCACCCATCCCCCACTCCCAAAATGTACAGATGGGGGCCACCGAGGCTTCCAAGGGTTGCATGGCCCATCAAACTCCCACAGCCAGTAACTGGACGACAAGGTAGGTTCAAATCCAGGTCTCCTGATCCGCACGTGAAGATCCTCCTGCTATATACAGCACACTGTCACTTTCTGACCACCCAACTGAATCCATAATGCTAATGAACGATGCATTTCTTCTTTCGCTACGTTTATGTCTTTGGAATGTCCTGGTATCTACGAAAATCAGTGCATCCTTCTTCATTTAAAAAGCCCTTGAGGAGAAGATATCTGTGTAACTCGGACTCAAGTAATAACATAAAGTGCTTCTACTTATTCAAATTGTTTTTTTATCTTATTTTGTGTACAAAACAGTCCAATGAATTAACTAGGATAAGCAATATTACACCTATTTTAATGATAAGGAAAACGAAATTTGACTAATAAAAGCAACTTGCTGGCTCAGAAGCGGAAAGCAGCTTCATTGGGGACAGAATGCTGATTTCCAATTTCTGGCGCTGTATTTATCTACTAGATACATGGCTTTAAAATTGTGTCCCTGAGAGCCCTGGGGTTCCTGGATGTTACCTCGGGAATTGCTGGGGGAGCCGTGGAGGGGTGGGGCTGGCAGGACGTTGGGTCCTCTACTTAGAATTCTTCCCTTAAAAAGCAGCTTGGAAGCCACTAGCGGTTTCTCATTTCCTGTCCAGAGCATCCCACGCAGTGGTTGTCAGGTGTACACAGTAGCTTCAGGGTGGTACGGCTGGAGGTGGCCCTGATCAGCCTTGAAATTCTTGCAAGTGCTTTGTACCTCCTAGCTTGCTCTCAGTGTAGGTGGTGAAAACTGCGCCCTGTCCTCAGGGAGGGTAAGCTACCCCTGTGGCCTTTTCATATGCTACTCATTAATTCAACAAATATCTGTTGAGCGGTTACTACGCACTAACTTCAATGCTAGGGCTTGAGACTAGACTGGTGGGAAAACAATAGGGGGTGATTCCATCTCTGCCCTTATGTGGCTTCACACCAAATAAATGATTCCGAATCATAATAAGAGCCATGAAGGGAAGATCTGTCAGCCGCGTGATAAGAGTGACAAGGGGGTCTGATCTCATCAGAAGGTAAGGCGTTCCACTTGGTGGAGAAGACACTGAAGTTAGGTTTTCTTGGCAGAGTAGAGAGGGAGGACGTGCCTTTTGCATGGAACAGGGTTGTCCAGAGATGAAGCAACAAGCGTGTGGCCTTGGGAGGCGGGGGTTGGGAGGAGCCGGGCTCGGAATTTGTGCAAAGCAAAATGGGCAGCATTTGCGGGGATTTAAGTACAGGGTGCCGTGGTGGGGTGACAAGTTTTCAGAGATGGTTTTGGCTACTGTCCTGAGAAAAGACGGGTTGATCAAGAGCAGAAGTGAAGAGACCTGTGAGGAGGTTATTATAAGGTGGTGGTTTTCCTCTCTATGTGATCGAACCCGCCTAATTTCTGGTACTAGGGGCCACACTGAATGAATGCTCCCAAGTACCCAGCAAGTTATCAGAAAGGAGATCCACCGTCAGAGGTGCCCCTGAGGGATTTTACAATTTAATGTGGAAGAGAGAGCAGGCACCACGCACAAGACTCAGAAGAGCAACAGTGGTTATAAAATGAGAAGTTCTGTGCTGGGCGGAGATGCTGAGATTCCAATCCTGCCCCTTCACGACTTAGCTGTGGAACGCGGGACAGGCCATTTAACCGCCCCCTCGGGGTCTCATTTCCCCACCTGTGACAAGGGGCTCACAATCCAGCCTCAGCAAGTTATTAGGAAGCCTAATTAAGTAAGTAAGCGCAAGTGCTTTGTAAATGGCGAAGCTTTTTTCAAACGCACGATATCATTATCATTAACCGTGTCACCATATACAAAGTAATTATAATTACAGTGCTGAGTAAATATGGAATAACATTTTTATCTCTGATTGTGTCCTGAAAATAAATGACTAGAAACCAAGAATTTTGTCCTCTCAGATTAGTTAGAGCTTTCACCGTATTTCATCAACGTACCTTTATTTTTTCAAAGGCTGAAAACTACAATTTCTGAGTAAAATAATTTTATTCTTTAGAATTATCTCATTGACTCAGAATTATAATTATAATCCTATTTGTTTCATACTACATTTCCCACACCTTAGTCATTTATCAACGTCACATTTTTTTGCCATCAATGTATAAGTATGAATTTAATATTTTACTTAAATTGAATTTATACACATTCTTCTCCACTTTGCTTTTAAAAGAAATTTCAACCTAAAGACTATTACCTGTGAAATCACAGGGTTGATAATGTTAGTTATACTTTTTCCTAATTCTCATCAAAAGAGTTGCAGGACTGTTAACATATAAGTAATCTAAATTATCTAACAGGATCTCACATAACACCTACAATAAACACTAAATTTGGTATAGAAACAGCAGCTTATACCACTCATATTTCAGGAACTTTTTTTTCACTATCAGAATTAATGGAGCCTTCCACTAGCCCAGTTGTTCTTAATGGTAACATCACCTGGAGAGCTTTAAAAATTCCTGATGTCCAGGTGGACTGCAAATCAATTAAGTCAACATCTCCAGGCACGGGACTCAAGCCTCAGTATTGTTCAGAGTTCCCCAGGATGATTCTTATAGGAACCCAGGTTGAGAACTATTGACCTAAATTCTTGGATGCCTTCCAGGACTGCCTCGGCCTCCGAGGACTGGACAGAACATACGGGGAGAACCTGGCAGCAGTGGAGTAAATCTGGATAAATAATAATAGCAGTAGCATTATTATTAATAATAACATGGACAACTTTAACTGAGAGCTCACTTTATGTCAGTTAACTCTTCAAAGTATTTTATAAGAATTATTCCTTTTAATCTTCAGAGCAATACTGCAAAGGGAGAACTGTAATGATCTATTTCCAGGATGAGGCATCTGAGGCCCAGAGAGGTGCAGTAACTTGTCCAAGGCCACACAGTAATAAGTGGTAGAGCTGGAATAGGAGACTCCAAAAGAAACCCCAAGTTTCCTTTCTTGGCTTCCTACCTAAAACACATACCTTAGGGCCTTGAAACCTATTGTATAAACTCCAGGATCTCCTTTCTCTGTGCCTTTTTATTAGCTTCCTTCCCCATCCCTGACTTTATCGATGGGAAAATGAAGATCTGTGCAGACTGCATTATTTCTTTGGTCATAACTACATGTGTGTCTTGTGAAGCTCCCCTAACCTCCCCTGGACATGGCTTTTCTCATATGAGTTGCAAAAATAAACGCTTCTGCCTTGAAGCCATTCACGTTGGAGGAAGAAGAGGTGTTCGAAGTATTGGGTCCCCACCGCTCCCTGCCCTGGAGAAAGCTCCGGGGGGGGGGGGGGAGATGGTTTCCAGCAGCCCCAGGAGTCACTTTGCTCCTTTGTGGGATCCAGTTACACCCAACAGCCTTCAGTCTGTATAAGCGAGCCTAGACTAGCACACCTACGGGATCTTTGAGTCCCGCCTCGGGTTTTAGCGTCCGGCTACAGGGAGGTGAGAAGAGCCTCCCGTTTTCCAAAAGAGATGAAGAAACCTCCCTTCCATTGTGCAGCAGAGTCCACTTCACAGATGAATAAGGGGCATGAAATCGGATGTTTTTCAAGCTCAAAATGAAACAGTGGAAAAACCTACCTCCCCCCTTCCCTCCGTAAAGAACATCGAAACGCACAGCGTTTAATTTCCGAACAGGGCGATGTTCTTTTTAAGGGACATGCTAAGCAGGGATGAGAGACACGATGGGCTGTGTAACTCTATCCCCAGCCCGTTCACTGTTAATAGTATTTTTTTTTTTTTTTTGGTGGCCTCTGTGCAGAGATGTGGGAAAAACCCAAGTCTTATGTAAATGAGAATCGACACACACTGATAAGCCAAGCGCCAGACCTGAGGTCTTAATGACACAAGAGTCTAGATGTCAAAATGAATGCGGCTTATTGACGTGCAGAGGTTTCGCTCAGTATTAAGTCGGGCGACCTGCTTCCGGGAGCAGAGCGCAAGGCACGGGTTTCTCGTTACCCAGGGCCATGCTGGAGAACGGCGAAGGGCCAGGTCGTGCCTGGATGCTTTTCTGGGTGGAATGTGTCCCTGCGCCCGGACACCCACACCTGCTTGCAGGGGCACAAGCAGAGCAAGGTGTTTCCAGCTGTGGGGTAAGCGGCTGCTGATGGGCCAAGGGTGCCTAAGAGCCAAGGTCTCCAACAGCATCCCTCCCTCTGTCCCCTCTAGCCTGCCCACTCCTCTAGTGTCATCTGTGGCATCTGAGCATGGCCAGAGGCATGATCTCATTTCAACAACTAATACTCCTATGAGACGCATTAAACCGTTAGTAGCCAAGTTCTAAGGCTAAGAAAACTGCAAAGTCAATACCCGATGAGCATTTATGTTGCTGAAGATGAGGCCGCCTGGGGGGCGCAGCTGGCTCACACAAGTTCTCCCCAGTGGATGAGACGCTAGTGAGGTTTACACCTCCCGGCCCGAGGCTCTTTTTATGAGCTGATATTTACTTACGCCGGCTATCCTAGGGGGTACTGGCTGTGTTTGTAAAAGGAGAGAAGACCACATTCAGGCCTGGACATAAGCAAACAGTTCTCAGTGGGTGTTAGGGTCTTCGCCTTGAAACAGAAAAATAATACACCCTTCCCCTCTGTCCGTACTAATTAAAGTGTCAGGATGGAGCCCCAGTGCTGATTTGACACGTGACATGACGTCCCGTGTAATCTGACGTGTTTTACACTAACATCAAAGCCCTGTCAAGGATCATGGAGCGGGATATTTAGAGCGTGCACGCTGCAGTCTGACACATAACTCCATCCAGCTTCATTCGCAGGCCCTCGTTCACGGGGAGATTAACCCGTCAGGCCGCTGAGTGAGAAGGGACAGAGCAGACCCCGACAGGAGGCCCGGGATGCAGGGAAAGTCACAGCAAACCCACCTGCTCAGGGAAGACTCTTCCGATCACTGCCGGGCTGTGACCTCGTCCTCCTGTGGATTTTGGTGGCAAGTGTCATCCCAGCCACTGATACGGCACTGGGTCCTTTACGACTGCCTCGTGGCACTTCGTCACTATTATGTTTGCACTGTTGTTTAACAGCTTTGTGTAACCGTCTCTTCTTACTGCACATAAAGCTTAGCACCTGGGAGGCAAAAAGTAGCTCACTTTGCGTCTGTCCTAGGAAGCTTCTCCAACGATTCTGTGAAGGGCTAGTTTTATCTTTTTTTTTTAAAGTTGCAATCTATCATGCACCAATACTTCTCCAGAATGTAACAAAAACGAAGCATCAGAACAACGAACATGGGCACGGAGGTCTCAGGAATGTCAAGTTCCTGTAAATGCGTCTAAATGCTTCCTCTTCATTTCTGGACTCACTGTGCCCCAGGACCAGTAACCCAGTTTGCCAACTGGTACCCACCTGTGGACCAGACTTCAAGTAGCACTAAAGCAGAACACTGGGACGCCTGGAACAATGTGGAACACAGGATGTATCTCCTTAGTATGTAACTGTGGACTGAATATAGATGGACATGTATCTATATACATACGCATGACCCATTCATGCCAAACACAGCCATATGCAAATATGCTCAATTAAACTATACTTTACACTGTACATGTATTAGAAGATGGAGCTACAAGATGGAGATCGATACCTCAGAGACAGAAAGCGTAAGTTAGCAAGTGCACGGAAGACCCACTCGATGAAAAGGCAGGCATAGAGTGGGACTTCTGATTGAGCAGTGCCTCCCCTGTGTCTGTGTCCCACGCTTTAATGCTCGCAAGCTCTCTGGATCAGTCCTCACCCTCATATTTCACCCAAGGAGCAGGGAAGCTCACCGAGGGTAGGTGATCTTTTAAGATTTAAATCCTGTCCTTTTTTTCTTTTAACTTTTTTTTTTTATTGAGTTATAGTCATTTTACAATGTTGTGTCAAATTCCAGTGTAGTGCACAACCTTTCAGTTATAAATGAACATACATACATTCATCGTCACATTTTTTTTCGCTGTGAGCTACCACAAGATCCTGTATATACTTCCCTGTGCTATACAGTATAATCTTGTTTATCTATTCTACATATGCCTGTCAGTATCTACAAATTTTGAACTCCCAGTCTATCCCTTCCCACCTCCCCTCCCGGCAACCACAAGTTTGTATTCTATGTCTGTGAGTCTGTTTCTGTTTTGTATTTATGTTCTTTGTTTTTTTTTTTTTTTTTAGATTCCACATATGAGCGATCTCATATGGTATTTTTTTTTCTCTTTCTGGCTTACTTCACTTAGAATGACATTCTCCTGGAGCATCCATGTTGCTGCAAATGACGTTATGTTGTCAGTTTTTATGGCTGAATAGTAGTCCATCATATAAATATACTATATCTTCTTTATCCAGTCATCTGTTGATGGACATTTAGGCTGTTTCCATGTCTTGGCTATTGTAAATAGTGCTGCTATGAGCATTGGGGTGCAGGTATTTTTTTGAAGTAGGGTTCCTTCTGGATATATGCCCAGGAGCGGGATTCCTGGGTCATATGGTAAGTCTATTCCTAGTCTTTTGAGCAATCTCCATATTGTTTTCCAAAGTGGCTGCACCAAACTGCATTCCCACCAGCAGTGAAGGAGAGTTCCCTTTTCTCCACAGCCTCTCCAGCATTTGTCATTTGTGGACTTTTGAATGATGGACATTCTGACTGGTGTGAGGTGACACCTCATTGTAGTTTTGATTTGCATTTCTCTGACAATTAGTGATATTGAGCATTTTTTCATGTGCCTATTGATCATTTGTATGTCTTCCTTGGAGAATTGCTTGTTTAGGTCTTCTGCCCATTTTTGGATTGGGTTGTTTGCTTTTTTCTTATTAAGTCATATTAGCTGCTTATATATTCTGGAAATCAAGCCTTTGTTGGTTTCATTTGCAAAAATTTTCTCCCATAGAATGGGACTTCTGATTGAGCAGTGCCTCCCCTGTGTCTGTGTCCCATGCTTTAATGCTCGCAAGCTCTCTGGATCAATCCTCACCCTCAATTTCACCCAAGGAGCAGGGAAACTCACTGAGGGTAAGTGATCCACTCAGATCGCCCACCTAATTAGGAACAGAGATGGGATTCAAATGCAGGACTGCCTGACTCCACAGTCTGTGTTCTTTCTACTGCACCATGTGAATGCGGCGATGTCTTGGGTAGTTATGTCCTGGTCATATCACAGAGGGTACTAGATGACGGCCGTGCTCCTCCCACCACCTCCACGCAAAGGGGGCTCTCAAATAATCACCGATGGGCTGGCCTAGGCAGGTTTCAAGTGAGAGTGAGTCTACTGTTGAGCTTCTAGGAAATTTACTTCTTCCCAAGAGAGAGGCACAGAGAAGGGAAGGACCCTTTGTCTGCTGGAGATTGAAGCATCAGGATATGATGGCTGGGACAGAACTAATTAGATGCTGGCGTCAGTACTCTGGGGAAGGCAGAGCACCAGGATAACCACAGAGAAGCAGGGCAGAGACCCTACCATCCTGCCTCTGGGGTATCACCCTCCTAAAGACTCCTATCACATGAGCCACTACACTCCCTTATTAAAACTAATTCCAGTGCGGATTGTTCTGTTACTTGCAGCCAAAGACACCCTGCCTGATGCAGCCTCCTCACCTGATAACATGACCGTGAATGTCACTGTCCCTTTTTAAAAAAGCCACTGTTGGACTCACTGTTGGGGCAGAATTTGAAAAGAAATGATCATCTCATTTATGGCTGCAACACAGATTTTTTTCAAACCCCACCCTTTGAAATGAAATTTAGATGCCTTGAAGGGACCATAAAGTGTTTAACTTGGAAATTAAAAAAAAAAAAAGAGAGAAAAGAAATGAAAGAAAACCCACAACATGTAACGTAATTCTTACTGACTGTATCCAGGGTTTAGTTCAAGTTTCGGGACGCCCCGCTTGAAGGCAGATACAATCATAGCCGTCAGCTCCATTTAGGAACCCCTCTGCTCCTTTCTGCGTGTTTACATAATTTTAATCCTTTTCCATATTGGCTCAATAAAGCATTTTTCTATGGAGATGGCATCGCTCATCTGTAATTACCCCACAGTGAGGAGGCTGAGCTATCTTAACAAGTCCATTTTGGTAACTATAGGGATGATAAATTGTGTATAAACAGCTCAAATATTTCTCAGGAAATAAAACGGGAAAGAAGAGGTTTTTGCTTCAACCACCTAAGACAGTCTTGCATATTTAGAGATTAAGGCTGAGGTGTGGGTTTCTTTCAGCTCAACCTCCTCCCCCTCTGTCCTTGACAACTTAATTTCCTGTCCTCTTTGGGAGACAGACGGATGAATATTTAGTGTAGAACAGGATTGTGATTAAGCTCCCAAATGTATCTTCATCTGGATTCCAGCTGGTATGGCATCTCAATTACTCCTCCATCCCCCTATGGAACTGTCTTATTGATGTAGTAAGCTTTGCATCATGGCAGTGGATTAAAAATCTCCCAGGACTCTCAAAAACTTCTGACCTCAATCAATTATCCCTTAATAAAGGGAGAAAAGAGGTCTTGTGCATACATTATGACTGAAAGGATGCCACCAGTCGGCATCAGACCCTTGTTGACTAGCTATCCTCCAAGAATGGGAGTCCTTCTTGCAGCCAGCTCCTCTGTCCTACCCCTGCCTCTGCAAATGATGATCGATGAGTGAATGTGAGGCTGATAAACTGATGGAGGTGGTGATGAATAGGCACACGGTCAATGCAACATGAAAAAAGTTGCAAAACGTTCAGCTGCCCAGAATTTGTTTACTGAAACAATATTTCCTGTCTGTCATCCTTCCCATGACTCCTGGTAGCATTCTGCCCAAACTGAATTACAGAAGCACAGTATCACTCTCCGAATCAATTCTGAGTATCTTGGATATGCACATATTATTTTCCGGTATCACTTCTTTTGAGAAGAGGACCCAACTAATTTACATGGCTCTTCCACTCGCTTCCTCAATCACTCATTCACCATTTGCTGAGCTGTGTGTGGGCTGTGTGCTAAGCACTGGGCCACAGATCTGCAAACAAGGCAGACACAGAACAAGTTCCGTGTTCTCAGGGAACACAGAAGAGTGGGGGTGACAGACATGCACACAGGGAGTCACGACTGAGTGTGAACAGTGCTGAACCGAGCCAGGTACCAGATGCCGTGGGGACACGCAGGAGTGGCAGCTACCTGAGACTCAAAAGGACGAGCAGTGAAGGCTTTTCAGAGCTTTTATTCTTACTCATTCCATCGGCAGTGGCCTGAGCACTTAGACAAAGTCATCTCAACTATAGGACAACAATTCATCCACCTGACCAATCTTTCTTCCTTCCTTCCTTCCATCCTTCCTTCCTTCCTCCTTCCCTCCCTTTCTTCCTATAAAAGTAAATGTCAGACACTCTTCAATCCTTGTACTTACAATCTAGTGAACTATAACAGATTCAAGAAATGTTGGACGAGACAGGCATCTCCCAAGGAGATGGGCCAAAAAACAAGGAGGCTGAGCTTGCTTTCTAGGACAGGCTAACAGTAAAGTCAGTACTTTCTGCTTCCATGAGACAAGACCCTCATTTCCAGCAACCAGACCTGTGAAGGCAGATCCTCTTAGGAACCCAAGTAGGCCAGTAGAGAGCCCCAGGACCCCTGCCCAGGATGACAAGGAAAGAATAAGCGATGGGTCTCATTCCTCACTCAAATCTTGCAGAAAGAACTAAAGAAGGCACTGCTTTCCAAGAGGGAAGCTTGCTTCTCCTACTTGTCTTCTTGGTTGATGATGGGCGGTGTGTATACTGCTGGTACACAGGGCACATGCAAGGAAAATGGAGGATGAAGAAGGAATACACGGTAGCAAAGTGGGACAGGACAGCTCATAGGGCCCACTGGGGGATTTTCCAACTCTCTGCAATCACTCTTCCAGACAATGACCAAGGAGAAAACAGAGCACCTCAAATACCTTCATACGGAGTTGCTTAAAACAAATCACCCTACACAAAAATCCTGGGAAATGAAGAGAGGCTGGAATGTAGCCTGAAGCACTATGAACTCATGAAAAATTAATTCACTCCTCAAAGTCAGCACCAGTCAGGACTTTTCTACATAACAAAAAGTTCTCAGTTGCATTATTGAAAACACTGCTTTGGAGTGACCAATTAATTTCAAAGGCCCCACTCTCTGCATTAGAAGTTATCAAAGACAGATGTACTGAAAAGGTTCCCTCTATCAAATCCAGTGCCAATCTGCTCTCCCAGGGTTATAACTGAGATCCTTATTATGGTTGGAGCACTTTTGTTTCCACTTTAACATGAAGGTTTTTTGTTTTTTTTTTGTTTTTTTGAGAGTTCCGATAAAAGCCTGATGGAGAACAAGATTAGTGCAATCAGTCTCTTCCTCCCAGGAACCCGTACCTGCTTCGATCCAGAGACCCCAGACTCTCACATACACAGTTTGGTCACATCAAAGGAAGGTGCTGTTTGTTTGCCACACCAGCATTTGCCAACCAGAGATTGACACTGTGACATTTTTCAAGCAGAGGCAGGAGAGTTGGGGATGGGAGCTTAGGATTCTGGACAGGTGTGTCCCATTTTCAGAAATCCTGAGATCCAAAAGGGAAATGTACATAAACCAGGTAAGACTAGAAGTGATTCATCCATTTACAATAGAGGACTCACCATGGGGTTCCTTAAAAATAAAAATCAGCTCTCTAATCTAGTTAATATGTTTCATTGTCCACAAAACAAAAATAAGAAGGAATTTACTTGCACCATTTCTGGACATGCCTATTATTTAAAGAAAGATGCAACTACTGTACTATCGCTATTAAAGGCTTCATCAAATGCCTGCTAAATTCATGTGGCTGACCTTGTGCTGATACCTTACATAAATAATCTCATTTGCTTCTCAAAGCAGCCCTCTAACGTACACATCAGAACCTCGTTTTAAACTACAGAAAAATGTCTTGCTCGAGGTCCTAGAGTCAGAGCAGAGCTAGGATTCAAACCAAAGTCTGTTTTGCCTTGCGCTTAACTATTCGGTTCTACTTCGGAATCAGACTCAATGGACAGACTCTGAAGTCTCACTAATTAGGGCTGGTTGAGACACATGACAGTTTAAACTAGCTAGAAAAGTTTGAATTACAAAACATGAACGGATTACCCACAAGTATACACACTATGACTTGGTGATTTCAGTGTTTGCTGGAGATCCTTAAGGACTTATTTTAACAAGAAGAACAATTTGTCAGTCGTAACTCCAACACACAACTAAGATAGATGAAAACACTGTGTTCTCTCGAGTTGGCTTAGTATAATTTGATAATGTCCATTGCAAATCTCTTGAAGACACTTTACATGACCTATGTTCAAGAGACCACAAACTCTTGCATAGTAAGCCTGCATGTGACTCTGCTTTTAATTTCTTCCAAACCAAAGTTCGTTATATATTTCATTAGCCCCTTGGTTTAGAAATAAAGAGAAGCAAGAGACTGCACGTGAAGGCAACAGGCTCCTTCTCTCCTCTCTCCAGCTGCCTGGGCAGGACAGGGGGCAGGCTCAAGAGGGAGGCACTATCCCCGTCTTAGGAAATTCAGGCCCTGTAACCAGTAAAAAGCAGGAGTAGGAGGGGTCCTGACATCTGGCAGGCATGTGAACCGGGAGCTCAGGATTGGGGTGAGGCAGATTCAGGCCAGGGTAACAGTAAGAATGATATAAATATGAGGCACACACAGTATTAAAAAATTGCCCATCATCTTTCTTTCAGAATTTTACGAAAAAATCTGGATCCTACATAGGAGGAAATTACACTGATAGGAGCAACGCATAGAGAGAAGTAGAAAAAGCCTAGAACGACCAAATTATACACGTAGGAGAGGGCACCACTTCACCCCCAGTAGGCACCAGGAGGGCCCTCTCTCCTTTCTCTCCCCCTGCCTTTCTCTCTCTCTCTCTCTCTCTCTCTCTCTCTCTCTCTCTATATATATATGTACACACATACATATATGGCAATAACAAGTATTGGTAAGAATGTGGAGAAATTGGAACCCTCATACACTGTTGGCATGGTCATAAATGGTATAGCCACTGTGGAAAACATTTTGGCAGTTCCTCAAAAAATTAAACATAGAATTACCATATGATCTAGGAACCCCACTCCTGGGTATATACCCATGACAAATGAAAACACATCCACACAAAACCTTATACATGAATGTTCATGGCAGCCTTATTCACAGTAGCCAAAAGATTAGAAATAACCAAAAGCCCATCACCCGATGAACAGATAAAGAAGATGTGTTAGAGCCATACAATGGAATACTATTCAGCCATAAAAAAGGAATGCAGTACTGTTAACACACTACAGCATGAATAAATCTTGGAAACACGCTAGGTGACAGAAGTCAGATGTAAAAGGTCAATTATTACATGATTCCATTTATACAAAATGCCCAGGGAAGGCAAATCCACAGGGACAAAAAGTAAACTAGTGGTTGCCAGGGCTGCAGGGAGAGGAATACGGGAAGAGACCACTGATGAGTGGTAGTTTTCTTTTTGGGGTGATGGAAATGGTCTGGAATTAGGCAGTTGTGATGGCGGCATAACATAGTGAATATATGTAAAACTGAATGGTATACTTTAAGATGGTGAGTATTATGTTATTTGAATTGCAGCTTTAAAAAAAAGAAAGAAAGGGCAAGGTGTTTGCTGAAAATAGAATGGCTCAAAACAGTGGTGCTTCAGGGAACTATATTCAATACCTTGTAATAGCCTATAATGAAAAAGAACATGAAAAGGAATACACACACACACACACACACACACACACATAAATTATGTATAACTGAATCACTATGCTGTACACCAGAAATTAACACATTTTAAACTGACTACACTAAAAAAAAGTGGTGCTTTATTATTTTTCAGTTCCACGGGGCTGAAGAGCCCAGCTCTGTGTTCTGAACCAGGAGAAGGAAGCTACCTATTGTTGTGTTTTGGGAGCATCAACCACAGCAAAAGGCATATGCCTCCTTAGCTCCCTACAGCACAAGCCTGTCTTCTCTGCAGAAGCAGCCCCATCCATCACAGCGTGGGGACGACTCCTCCACGGAGCAGAGCGGCCCTGGGGCAAGGTGGCCCCAGAGACGCTGACTCATGCTAAGGTTTCGGTTGGGTTTGTGGCTGACAGTCTCCTTCTCGCTCCGTGTGGAACAGCTGTGGCTGGACCTGTGAATGAGATGGCCAGGTTTTCCCCAAGGAAAAGCTCCTGGGAGCTGTGCATTTTATTTCCAAGAATTTCAAGTACTCAGCAGCAGTGGGCACTTGTAAAACTTTAAGGCACCCAATTTGGCTTTTCGACTCTTTCTGACAGCAGCGGAGGATGACCATGCATTCCTATGTGCAGTTCCCTGTCCTGCTGAGCAGACCTAAAGCTGTGACGGGGGCGGGGAGGGAGGTGGCAGTGGGAGAGGGGGTCTCCTGTCAGGCTGGAGCCAATGGAAAGCAGCCTGGAGCTGGAGGGGAGATGGTGACCTGCAAAAGGCAAGCTGGGCACAGCTACAGGGCTACTTCCTCACTGCCCAGACTTTCCCTCGCCCCTAGGAAAGTCATCTTGTTGCTGCTTCGACAGGGAGCAAGAGAATTTCTATTAGTATTACTTCTAAGATTTTCTCCAAACACAGCCCACACAGAAGGAAAAGGGCTGAGATGAAGTAATTTACGTCCTAGAAGTACTGATGTTCTAAGCCCTGGGCACACGTCTACACACCTCCACTGAGAACACTGCCTGGCGCAAGGTGGTACTCAGTATGTATTTACCGAATGAAGGAGTGAATGAATGAATGATGAATGAATATTCGTTTCTTTTTTTTTAATTGAAGTACCATCAGTTACAACGTGTCAATTTCTGGTCTACAGCACAACGTCCCAGTCATGCATATGCATACATACCCTCGTAAAGGATGAGACAGATCTGTGGAACAATATCAAAGCACATGTTTTGCTTGTCCTATGAGGGGGAAGTAATTAGGTTTATTCATTTATTTATCTTGGAGGAGGTACTGGGGATTGAACTCAGGACCTCATGCATGGGAAGCATGTGCTCTACCACTTAAGCTACCCCCTCCCCCCCAAAATAATGCTTTTTGAGCATTTACTATGTGCTGGGTACTTTATTAGGTTTTTAATTCAGTAACATGTTTTCGGTGTTAAGTGACTTGCCCAAAGTAATCCAGCTTGTAAGGAGTTGATTCAGGATCCAAACCACAGCAAGCTCACTCTTACTTCCGATAGGAAGCACACTCTGTCTCACCAAAGAGAGTCAGGAGCCCATATGCTGTGTTCCCATGGCACCCGGTTCTTAGCCCCATCCTAGCATCTACCACACCAGGTTGTAAGTTCCTGCCCACTTTTCTGTCGTCTCCCCCACTGTATCATGAGCTCCCAGAGGCAGGGCCCCGCTGCACTTTGCTCATTGTTGTATCCCTGGTGATACAAGCACAGTCCTCAGTATTTCACTCAATATAGACACGCTGAAATAACAAATGGAAATGAATTGATGAGCGAGAGTTATACAGACTGAACAGAGAAGGCAGGGTCTGAAAAAGGTTGGATGGGCAAAGAAGCAGAAGGCAGCGTGTAGAGGGAGACCCTTCCCCCAGGGTATCCTGTTTGTGTGCTTAGCTGCAGGTAAAGGGGTGATATTGCCTAGAGGGACTGTAACTTGCGGGGATCTCAAAGCAAATTAGGGGGCACTGGGGTCTGGCAGGGGAACATCTGTATAGCACATTGTGAGCGCCAGATGAAAGGCATGCATAGAAAAGCAAAGATCACAGCACCACTTTTGCAGAAATGAAACATTCCTAAATTAATACAAGAAGGGAGGTGAGAGGCTCCCAGAATCAGATACGCTGCAGCAGGTACTGTTCACTGACACTGCTTTCAAAGTAGGGAGGTAAGTAAAAATAAGGCACAAGGGAGAGCAACAATGTTTCACGTATTTGAAACTCCTCCAGATCCACAATCTCATGGGTAAACTCCTCGCAGATCAGAGTTGAGAGGCTGGACTGCTCTTTTAGGAAAGCAGGAAGAAAGCCATGGAAGGTTTGGGAATCACTTTCTCCCTGCCCTTAACGAAAAGTAGGGTCTTTTGAGCACTGGAATCTGTTCAGCAGAAAGCAGCAGTGCCCCCCAGCCTCTTGCGAAGGGAGACTCACTCTTATCTCTCCATCTCTCTCCATTGCTAAGCTCTGTTCTTACAAGTATTATGAGCCCCATGTGTGTAAAATTAAAAACAAAAGTGATTTCTTCTTAGAGATAATTCTCCTGCCCCCCTTTTCTCCATCCTCCCCCAACACTCCTTTGCTCCCAGCCCCCTCTCCAGGCCAAAACTCCTACTTAGCAGCTGGGTGCCTGCCCCAGACTGCCAAAAACACCATTTGCTTTCTATATTCTAGGCTTTGCCTCAGGGGGTCTACTCCGGCCCGAGTCAAGACACACTAATTCCAACATTATTTTTACTGGCAACTCCACTTCTTTAAGGAGGACTCAAGTTCTATTTGTAGATTGAAGGGAAAACAAAACAAAACAAAACAAAACAAAACAAAACAAAACAACGACCACTCAACAATGCATGGCGGAAAAAATACACTTCTCCACCTGGATGTCCTGTAGGCATATCAGACTCAACAAGTCCCAAACTGACCCCTGACCGCCTCCTCAAGCCACCTCTTTATTCTCATCCTGGTAAACGACACCCCCATTTCCACTCTCCCCCTTTTCAAATCTGTCTCTGAGTCCTATGGATTTTACGGATGAAATATCTTTTGAATCCAACCGTTCCCCCATCTCTGCTACCTTTGGTCCTAACGTAGGACCCCCAAAGGTCTTCCCAGGATGGAGCTCCACTTAGCCTCATGACCACCATCTTCCATGATGATTCCTTCAATCCATTTGGTCTTACCAAGTTGCCCCTGATGACACTGTCACCGCCTGACTGTGCTGTGTGCTTTCATGTTTCTAGGCCCTCACACACAAGGTTGTCTCTTTTTGCACTGGGATACTGGGGTGCCCTCACACTCCTGGCCATTCTTTCCCCTGTGCTACAGCAAACCAGGACATGGCTCTATGATGGTCCTCAGCCCACTGTGCCACAGGGGAGCCTGGTATGGTCATATCCTCTTCCAGGTGATGAATGACTTGAGAGCAAGTCAACTTAGCACAGTGTCTAATAAGAGTTGGTGGAAGGGAGAAAGGGTCAAATTCTGCTCCATCACTGCTCTCAAAAGATTCACATACTGTCCCCCAAACTCAGTTTCTTTGAATACCTCTCAAAGCACAGACTTTGCAGCAGAAAAAAGGTCTGAGTATTCATACCCTGTTCATGGGTGATCTCAGACTTCACCCCTCAAAGCCTCAGTTTCCTTATTCTTCAGCAGGAAATCATCAGCCCTTCTACAAAGATGTGCCTAAACGTTTGACCAATGGGATAAGGTATAAAACATTCCGGTAGCAGAACCAGTGATTTGGTAAGCATTCGATAATAGATTTTTTTAAAAAATTGTTATTTCTTATTTTTGCTTTTAGTGATCTTTTACTGAATACAGCTCCTCAAAATATAAGACAACCTCTGCCTTGGTGAAACTGGTCGTCTGGTTGGGGTGAAAGATGATGTGTGACAATAAAAAAAGGAGACAAATTTTCTTCAACCAGACTGTATAGAATTTAAGCATCACCATCGATCTGGCTGTTCACAGCAATAGTTACCCAGTTTGCCTACAGACTACTTCCAGGCGTGCTGCCAAGGATTTAACATTGTTTGTACTTTTAAGCTTTGAGCATAAAAAGCGAGGTCAGACGCGAGTTCCAGTATGGTCATACATATTAAACACCACAATATTTTTGCTTCAGGTAATAATCATATTAAGTTGTTAACAGTTATCACTTCTGTCTCATTTCTGCAAATGGCATGGGATTCGTCTGGAGGGAATCACAGTCTGGAAAAGGGAACCCAGCTCCCTGGCCCCAGTGGTTCAGCTACTTGGAATAAAATGCCCCACCTAGTTAAGATGCCGTTCTTGAAATGTGGAGTGTTAGATTTGACTGAGCAAAAACCCCCGAAAAACAGGCCACAGCTTGGGGCCCTTGGAAGTCGAGTGATGCCCTGACCAGCAGAGTGCTGGACCCTCTGTGGTTGACTGAAAGTCCAGCTTTTAAAAAACTGAAGCATCGTTGCTGTACAATAGTATGTAAGTTACAGGTGCACGATATAGTGAGTCACAATCTCTAAAGGTTCTACTCCATTTATAGTGATTATAGAATATTGACTATAACCCCCGTGTTGTACAATACATCCTTGTAGCTTATTTTATACCTAATAGTTTGTACTGTTCCTCCCCTACCCCTATATTGCCCCTCCCCCTTCCCTTTCCCCACTGGTAACCACCAGTTTGTTCTATCTGTGACTCTGCTTCTTTTTTAAAAAAATTATATTCACTAGTTTGTTGTGTTTTTTAGGTTCCATGTATAAGTGACATATAATATTTGTCTTTCTCTGCCTGACTCATTTCACTTAGCATAATGCCCTTTAAGTCCATCCATGTTGCTGCAAATGGCAAGACTTCATTTTTTCCTTTTTATGGCTGAGTAGTATTCTATTGAATATATATACCTAAGTGTCCATCAACAGATGAACGAATAATGGAAATCCAGCTTGACTGAACAGAGAGGACAGTCAGGAAACATGCTTATGAAAGCCAGCAGCCTGCAAGGGGGCCCTGGAATCACTAAGAGGAGAGGGGTCATTTCCTGCGTTAGTCAGTGCCTACGTCCCGTGAGCTTTCTCAGGGCATGGGAAGATGTTTGCAGCTGGAAAATAGATTAGTCCCAATATACAAAAAAGTATAAAGTCAAAATGATAAGAAACAAAATTATAAAAAATGCTTTAACTGCTCGGAAAATGTATACTATTTAACGTGTGATGTAAGCATAGTTCATGACGTTTGCTCTGGTGGGAGCATGGGACTCCTCCAAAGATAGGAGCCCTTAGGCCCTCCATGACCAGAGCAGGTCAGCAGGGGTCAGTATGCATATCTACTGTCTAAGGGTATTTACAAAGGTATTATTGCTTTGTTTGACTTTGGGTCTCTTATGTTACCGAGCCCCTCCTCTGCCCCTCAGAAAAGCTACATGAGCAAGAAAACCCAACTGGCAACAGAAGGGGAGCAGTGAAGAGGATGGCCCAGCACGCAGAGGGATCGCAGTCTTTCAAATGGTCATGAAAGGAAGCATCAGGAGCACTGGTTTCCCCCCGGGACGTCCAGGCTCGGGCTCCAGACTCCCTGCAGGGAAACTGGGAAGTTCCTCATTGTCCACAGATTGATTGTAGTGGTGAGGAGGCGTGACATTAAGAAATGGAAACTGGCATTTGGGGTTGACAAATGACAGGCAGCACGCTTCAGTCTGCTAGACGAAACCCTAAATTCAGAAGTGGGTGAAAGAGAAACACAATAAAAGTGTTTCTCTAGGTCCCAGGGTGGGTTTGCGGTATTGTTTTCATTTGTTGTCTTTGGCTCCCTTTTGGTCAAGAAATGCTGCCAGGAGCGTTTGCTTTTTACCAGGGAGGCAGCGGCCCTGCAGCGCCAGGAGCGGACGCTGGTTTCCTGGCTTAGCTGCGCCCTTTACTCCTTCTTGGCTGTCTTCTTTCCTCCCCATTTCTCCTTTATGTAAATGACCTGGTTCCAGAGAGTGAAATAAGAGGTTCGTGTGGAAGGGTGTTTTCTCCAGGCGGCAAAGGGATCGAATAAACGCATCAGTAGACCCTGGATTTGCTGGACCGTAATGCTGGATGCCAAGGGCTCCTTCACTGTTCTCACTTACTGCCCAAAACTAACTAAAGGAGAGTTAGTCAACACTGGGTTATACCTCCTTGGGTACAAATACCCAAAGTCTATGAGCTCTTTCTTGAGGGTAAACACGGAGCCGTATTAGTTATCTTATATCTAGTTATCCATTATTAGTTATCCTATATTTGTCCAAAACAGAATCTCATCTCATTTCCTCTTATATCCCTTTATCCAGTCCGTCCATCTATCCATCCATCTACTCATTCCTTCATCCATCCATCTTTCCGATAATTATTGTCTGTGACCAGCTTTTGGCCCATGCTTTTTTGAAATTATTGGTTCTGTGCCCAGATAATTCATTCATTCAACAAATGTCCACTCAGTATCAGTGACATGCCAAGCCCTGTGCTAGGCTGTCGGAATGCGGGGATCAGCCAGGCCAACGCTGTGTCTGCCCTAGTAAAATTTATAGTCAAATAAAATGCCAATTAACGTTAGGATTTGCCTAACCACTGCCCCCTTTGAGCTGGATACTCTGCAGTCTATAATATCACCTTTTTTTTTTTTTTTGCAACTACCTAACACCGTTCGTATTGAGCTTGCTGCCAACTGTAACTTAGATTTCCTTTCTGACTAGTAGGAATATGTGTGGAGAGAAGGGGATGCCACAGGTATCAAAGCCAGATCACATCCACCCCCTTCTAGAAGTTTCCAAGCACGTGGCACATAACAGCCAGAAATGTGTGTTGAGTGAATTTGCTGGTTTTCTTTCTTTTTATGTTTCATATTTAGAGTCTGCATCATTCCGGCTCTCGTTTGTTATCTGACATAATCTCTCTCTTATTTGTTTTCTTTCTTTCTTTTTTTAATCTGAAAATACCACAAGGAAGCCATCAAGATCTGTATCCAAATCACTGGGGGAAAAAATATGGAAAATTGAAAGTTGGCTGTACCAGAAAGTTCATGTCAACTTTTGAACTTGTCAGAACTGATCAAGAGTAGACTTTGTGGGTCCTTTAGAACAGGAAAGGAAAAGGAAATCAAACATTCAAGGGATCAATTTAGATTCATGAAAAATGGAAAGGAAGAGAAATGAAAGCCAACAGAATTAACGTTAGTTTGGTTCAAAATAAATTGCCATTTTTTTTTTTTTTAAACTTCTATCCTTTTTTTCTTCTCCCCTCTACAAGACACTGTGGGGCTGTATATAAAAGACTAAGTCAGAGCTGTGGGTGCTGAATCTCAATTCTCTATTTAAGTTTCCTCCTGCCCAGGAGTGACTCCAAGAAGGAAATGAATTCTCAGTGGGGGATCCTGTAGCTGATTAGCTTTTACCTTCCAGAGGAGATGTCAATCATGTTAATTGGAATCAATAGACAGCTGTTCAGGGGCCCAGGATAATTAACCAAGTCATAAAGGGTAGAATTAGAGTTCCCTTTAAAAATTAAAAGGGATCCCACTGTTTGCTAACATTTTAAGCCGCTTTGGCTACCTGAGACCTATTCTGACTTGAACTCACTGATCAAAGAGAGGCCAACTTTTGAGGAGAGGGAAGGAGGCATATGCTCATCCTGTGGGAAGGAGGAAAAATCCACCCCGTTTGGCAGTGAACTTCCACAGCACTCCACGGGGAGATCTCAATTTGTTGGTTTTGAGCTTATGAGCCAGGTTGTTCTATAGACGTGGTGGGCAGGGGAGAGGGGAGGGAGAGAGAGAGAGAGAGCGCGTGAGCTTGCATGCTAGCCCTCCGGGCTCTTGTCCTTTTAAAGCTTGCATACCCTGGTGTCCCCTAACCAACCTAGAGAATCCATAATCTGTGACCCAGGTCTTCCCAGAGGGCAGCACGGAGAAAACTTCACAGGAGCAGAAGGAAAGCAGACATATTGACAGCAAGTTACAATAACCGGACGTCCCGAGCCTCCTCCAAAAAGACGCGCCCCCACCCCCAGCCCCCGCCCCGCCCCCGCCAGAGAACTTCTTCACAGAAATGCATGTGCATTTTTATGCCTCCTTTAAAACTTGAGAGTTCACATACCACCACCAGCACCCCCTCCCTCCCCTACACACACACACACACACACACACACACACACACATATACACATGCTTAAAGACAGAGCAGGGCTCCTTCACCCACATGGCAACATGAAAAGAAAATGAAATTCTGTCCCAGGGCTTGTGATTTTTTTTTCTTCCTTTTCCTGAGTCAATGAATGCCAGATGTTCTCACAAAACGTCTTCATATCTCCAGGACAGACTGCGAGAATACCGTTTATTATTGCTCGGAGGTCAGGAGGCCGTAACAGATTTACACGAAGGCTCTGGCCACTCTGTGTCTCCTGTACTTAGGAGATGTATGTGGCAAGAGTCATGGATGGCTCTTCTCTCTACACAACTTCCTCAGGGCCAATTAGCCGGGTCAGATTAAAGAGCAGAGGTGGTTTCCCCACCTCGGGCAACAGAAAGTTTGTCAAGGCCAGCTAAGCCATACAAGACTTTCCAGCCGTCAGAAAACTAAGGGACGAAAAATGGCCCAAAAAATACAGTGTGAGGGCCAGGAAGCCTATCTGTCAACGACCTGCAAAATGTGGTAGGTCACACTCCCTTTGGCCTTGACCTGGCACTGTCTCAGCCCCTAAGCCATCACGTGGTGGAAGCCTTCCATGGTGGAAGTGGGTTTTAAGAAGAAGGAAGGTAGATTTCATTCCGCACCGCAACCCAGGCTTCCTCCCAGACCCCTGCTGACATACTGCATCATCGCCTCTGTCTGCTGCCTGCAGATTCAATCGGCCTTTTCACGGGGGTCCCCCGCCCACCTCCGCCCCACTCTCTCTCAAAGCACAGGCGGATGTTGCAGAGAACCACGGCCTCCAGGTAAACATGCTGAAAGGCACCGATGCCCCTGGGAAGTGGGTTGTGTTTGGTCCGCACTTCAAAGAGGCTCGGCAACGGGCACCGGATGGCCCACGTCGGAACGAGGCCCCGGATTCTTGGGGCCGACGCGGAGGGTGCTGGACCTGCAGATCTGCTGTTTCCTGTGCATGAGAAGGCTCTTCAGAAATAAGCTCTGTGGCTGGAGCTGGCCTCCCTTTTCTAAGGTTTTTCCAACCAAACAAGACACCATTGATTTCAACCTGGCTCCCGAATGAATGAAGAGTCGATAGATTCGGCTGGGAAAACAGGTTTCCTTCCTCTTCCTCCACAAGGACAACTCAGGTTGTGTCTGTGGCTCTAGTTTTTAAGAGATCAATTGAGTTCAGTAATCTGATTTCCATTTCGGCTTCTGGTCTGCATTTTGAGGAAGGTAATGTTCCCTCTTGCTTTACTCAAGCAGTTGGCTCCCGTGTCATTTCTTCCTCTCTCAGGGTTTTTTTTAGGCTACCGAGATGGCTTTGGATAACAGGCTAATTCCTGAAGATGAGGAAAAGGGATCATGAGCTCTGTCTTGTGTATTTTCTGTGTTTTAATGAGTGGCTCCACCCTCCACTAACTGCATAAACCCAAAACATGGGACTCTCCCTCGATGACTCCCTCTTCTTCAAACTTGCACGTCTGCTTAACTTCTAAGACTTACTGAATCCATTTCTATTCAACGGAATAAAACTTGCCCTCTTCTTTCCATTCACACCTAATTATGGGTTGAATTATGTACCCCCCCCCCCAAAGATACACTGAAATTAAAACTCCTGTGCTATGGATTAAATCTTCATGTCCCTCTAGAATTCATATGTTGAAACCTAATGCCCGACATGGTGGTGTTAGGAGTTGGCCTTTGAGAAGTGCTGAGGCCAGCGGGGTGCGGTCCTCATGAATGGGACCAGTGCTCTTACCAAAGAGACCCCACAGAGCTCTGTCTCTGCCGTGTGGGGATGCCAGGACGGGTCAGCAGTCTGCAGCCTGGAAGAGGGTTCTCGCCAGACACCGAACAGTCAGCAATTTGGTCTTGGATGTCCCAGCCTCCAGAACTATGAGGAGTACATTTCTGTTGTTTATAAGCCACCCAGTTTGTGGTATTTTGTTATGGCAGCCTGGAAGGACTAAGCCCATCCAATGCCTGTGAATGTGTCCGTGATTCGAAGTGGGGTCTTTGTAGATGTAATCAAGGTGAAATCATTAGTCTGGGCCTTTGTCCAACATGACTGATGCTCTAAGGAAGGAAAACACCTCAGGAAGGCAGGGACACATGAGGAGAAGATGGCAACGTAAAGACGGAGACAGAGATTGGAGTGATGCAGCCACAAGCCAAGGGACGCCCGAAGTTACCGGAACTCGGAAGAGGCTCTCCTGGAGACTCCAGTGGCAGCACAGACCTACCCACATCTTAATTTTGGACTTCGGTCCTCCCGAACTGAGAGAGGGCAAATTGCTGTTTTAAGCCACCCAGTGTGTGATAATTTGTTCCAGCAGCTTCTGGAAACTGTCACACTCCCCTAGTCCAGGCCCACAGTCTTTCAAGACCAGCATTTTCTCCCTCTGTTAAGACCAGCATTTTTTCCCTCTGACACATCCTTTCCATTGGGGCCAGTGTGATTTTCTTAAAGTTTCAAGACAAAGTTCAAACTCCTGAATATTATAAAGGTCCTTCTCAGTCTCGTCCCTGTCGCCTTCTGGTTCCTGCTTCTCCTTCAAGGGAACCCTTTACTCCAGCCACATGGAGGACATTCACCAGGCTCCCTTGGGCCTCCTCACGTTTGCTTTTCCTCAACCCTCTGTTTGCCTAACTCCTATGTATCCTCAAAGTTACAGCCCAAGGTTAATCTCCTTTCGAAATCCCACCGTTGAAATCCCTGAGTACATGACACACATCTTTGTTATATTTCTTATCATGTTGAACAAATATCATGGAGTTTTCTAGATCCTGAATTCTTTGAGGTCAGAGCCTGCCTTGTGGCCCCAGTGCCTGGCACACAGGCGGGCAAATAATAGGGAATCAGTGCACGTCTGCTGAACAAATGAATTTTAAAAAATGAATGCTTAAATTGGAGATAAATTTCAATGTGGTTGTTTCTCAACTGGTAAAGGAGACCACCAGGTAGTAGGGGGAAAGGAATCAGTCTTATTAACGAAGTTTCACGGGGACGCCAACCCTGAGCCAAGTAGCACTAAGTACTGGGGATACCTGTGAACAAGACAGAAGAAGTCCTTGCTTTCAGGAAGCTTTCACTGTAGGGAGATGGATAATAATTCAGTAAATAAGTCGATTCAGATAGAAATATGTGTTAAAAGAAATAAAGCAGGCGGTGACATTTGAGATTAGACTTGAATGATGTGCTAAGTCAAAAGCTGGACATTTAAGCAGAGGTTGAGCAAAGGCCCAGAGGCAGGGAGAACCTGACCTGTTTGAGTGCGAGCGAGAAGGCCAGAAGAGGCTGCAGCTTAGGAAGACCACTGGGCAAAGGTGTGAGAAGACGTCAGAGAAGTAGGTAGTGGTCAGAACTGCAGGGCTTTATCTGCCATGGCATGAAACTGGGATCTTATTGTAGATACGAGGGGCCACCAGTGGAGGTGGGTTTGAGCAGAGGCAAGACATCATTTGACCTTGGTTCTCAGAAGACCGCTCTGGCTTCTCC
Source organism: Camelus bactrianus (assembly GCF_048773025.1). Taxonomy (NCBI): domain Eukaryota; kingdom Metazoa; phylum Chordata; class Mammalia; order Artiodactyla; family Camelidae; genus Camelus; species Camelus bactrianus. Next base: position 13,357,063 of record NC_133560.1, on the reverse strand, counting down.
TTGGATGTGGATGGTAGAGGGCAGCGTGGAGCCAAGGAGACTGGTTAGGCAGCTTTCATAGAAGTCCAGGTGGGAGCTGAAGGGGGCTTGGAGGAGACAATGGAGTGGAGTGGTCCATCCTTTCTCCTTGGGTAAGTGTATTGCACAGAAAGGGGCCTGAGTAGGTTCCATAGCTTTTCTCCCAAGCCCAGTGGATGAAGAGGAGGCTCCTACTGGGTTCAGAGGCCTTGTGGATTCTGGGCTGGGCAGGTTTTCCAGCAAGAAGGGTAGAAGGCAAAACACTCCTCAGTTATTAAGCCAGGTTTTCTGCACTCCATTAAATATACACGTGTATACACACTTACATATCCATGTGCTGCTTTCCCAAACCGCCGCTGGAGAGGCCCAGGGATGAGTGATTTGTCTCTTCAACGTAGGTTGTTAAGTTGAGTGAGTTCAACATCACACTGCCATCAGCAGAGAGGTTTGACTTACAGCTTATTTAGTGCTTACAATGAATCGTTGGCTACCTCCCAGACATTCATAGCTGGCAATCATTAAAAAAAAAAAAAAGATTAAATGAAGCTCCCACTGATTTCAGCGTTAACCACTGGCTTCCAGGATTTGTGTCTTTTTGAGGGAGAATTCCTGCCATTCTTGCAGCTGCTGATTTCATGGTTTCCACCTTATAGTTACTTTAAGGGACAGGGGAGCAGATTGGCAGAGCCGATGGTGCCCTGGGGGTGAATTCACAGCCCTGCTGAGGAGAAGGGCACCCAGTAGGGGAGGCAGGATGGTGCCACCGAAAGAGCGCTCAACCCAGAGTCAAAACACCCACCTAGCTCGGGAAGCCTGAAAATGGGAGCATGGTTGGGCTTAGGCAGAGAGAACTGAAAATCAGAGCTGAGAGTGGAAAAGCAGAGTCTGAAAAGTGCCCACGAGCTCCTAGCGGAGGATGTGGAAGGCGGTGACGAGTAGGAAGCTTGGTGGGTCCATCATGAGGTTATCACGTGGAGGCGATAGGACCCCTTAGCAGGAGGAGGAGTAAGCTAGTGGCTGGAGGGAAAATACACTTGAGACACAGAGAAGGTAGGTGGCGCCGGGGTTTAGAGGGTGCAGTGGGGGTCATCGCAACTCCCCACTGTGCTGAGAGGAGAGACCACACGTTTGATCAGCCATGGGCGTCAGCGATGGTGCCAGATGGCCAGGAGGGATGGGGCCAGCACACGATCTAAGACCTCACCTCCATCCCTGCCGTGAGAGATGCATAGTTTCCCTCTATGCCCCAAAGAGACTACTGAAGCAGAAAGAGGCGGCTCTCCATTTCATCGGAAAGGTGGGGGACTTCCTCCCTTTTGGCAGGATGGAGGCTTGAGCTCAAGATGAGATTGGCTGTAGAAAACAATGTCCCTATAATGTGCAGTGAGTGAAAAGACCAGGGCATAAAGGTGCTCCACGGGGTAGGAGGAATGGGATGTCTTCAGGGGCCAATGAGATGAGCGCTATGGCAGACGTGGGGACTGCCCTCGTCTCGCACGCGAGGTCTGCTCCTCAGACTGCTTCTCAGCTCTTCTCCTACAAAAGCTCTCCAGAGCCTGGGACATCCACTGTGTTAACGCGACGAGGCGTGGGGAGTCACGGCCCTTCTCTCCACTGGCCTTCCAGGGCAGATTGCTTTTGCTGCCTGGAGTTCTGGGGAGAGGCGCAGACCAGGAGCAGCCAGGAAGGTGAGACTGATTTGCATGGGAAAGGCAGAGTTAGGAAGAAACTAGATCTGGGAGGTAAGAGAGCAGGGCAAGGAGGCCGGAGCAGCTCAGGCTACACTGGGAAGAATAATTGGAGGAAGCTGGGGAGCAGGGGCAGCTGCCCGACACGTGAGATTTGGAGAGAATTCAGAGAACGTTTGCTGTGTGTTACGAATGGAATCCTGTGCTGTAATTTTTGATAAACTGCTTTAGGATCGTGGGGCATTCTTTGTGGGTGCTGGTCTGTGGTTCTGTCTGAGCCCTTTGCTGGGCTGGGGCAGGCTGTGGAGCAGTTTGGCTTTCTATGGATTGCATTAATTTCTAAATCTGTCTCCTACTCTGGCTATCCTGCACCTCGGCGAACAAACCCTCCGCTACCTGTCACTCCTTCTATGAGATTCAGACAGTAGCCTGAGACCAGAGGAAAGTGTAAGACGGCCTCTGGTTTGGAAAGTGCACCTCCCCAGGAAAACGACTCTGCTGCTCCAGAGAGTGGCAAGGAAGAACTTCCAGAATATTCCATGCCAGGAAGCCACCATCTCAGGCCCTTTTCTATAAGACCAAACATAGATGCTGCAATGCCCAAAGCGAGAAACAGAGGTGTTGAAGAATTTGCCAAGCCAACTGGGGAGAAACGCTGAACAAGAGGGTTTACATTAAAGCCTGAGCTCTAGGGACACTTGCTTTTGTCCCGGAGGTGGTGCTGAGGTTGTGGACCACAAGCTCACAGCATCCTTTGACCTTCCTGGTAAGAAAGTCACTGTCAGAATCCTCCTGGCAAACAGAAAGCTGCAATTTCTCCAGCCCTGGACCACGAAGATTCTATGAAGAGCCCCTAAGGCACCTTCCTCTCTTCTTAGGAGCAAAGTCGTGCAGCTCACCTTCACAACTACCCCACAGAAGGGCAAGAAGGGCAGCATTCTTTCCACAAACCGCCAGGACCTGTACTGGACGTTTTTCGAAAACATTACCTCTTCAACCTTACAGCGAGGTGGCATTAGGATTCCTGTTTGGTCAGGATGTCAACTCATTTAGTAAACTGTCAGGAAGGAGAAGAGCAAGGATTCGCACCCAGTGCTGACTGTCCCAAAGCCCCTGCTCTGACCCAGCGCTGGACTGCAGAAGTCTCAGACAGGCAGCCCCCAGGCTCCCTTCAGCCGACAGACATATTTAGTGTGCCTGGCGCAACATTAAAAACCCTTCTTTAAAACTAGTTGCCAACATTTTAAAGATAAATCTCACCTTTAAAAATCTAAATTTCTGCCTTGACTTAAAAAAAAAAAAAGAAAAAGGAAGATATGAGTATGCAAACGCCACCTTACCACGGGTCCCAACAGGCAGAAGCTGAGCAGCAGCTGCCCCTCTGACGGAAGACAGATGTGCACGTGGCTGGCTTCTGTCCCTCGGATCACCTGCCCAGCCCCACAGGTGCGCAGGTTCCCTAGTTCTGTGTGTCGCCTTATGTCACCACCACCGTGGGGACCACTGCAGCATGAGCATCACTGGCTAGGAGTCCGGATCAGGACTCCGCAGTCTCTCTGCCCTAGTCTCCTGCTCCCTCCTGTGCCAAATCATGCAGCTCTGCCCTCTGCTCCTCGGCAAGATCCCAGCCTGAGGTTGACCAGAAGCCAGCTGCAGCAGAGAACAACTTCAGACCACAGAATGAGAGCAGTGCTCATTGGACTGTGCGAGGCACCAGTCACAACCTGGGTCTGATCCACGTGGGGCCTGGACTAGAAAATCCAGGGCTGTCCGAGTGCTGGTGGTAAAATCACAGACCCTCCACCTACCTGCTTATGATGAACTGCCCGTCCACCCTAAATGAGAACTGCGGGGATGACGCAACGACTGTGGGGTCAGAGACTCTGGGCTCAAGTACTGCCCAAACTCACTTCCTCTGCTGTGTCTTGTGCAACCCTGCCACTTCTCAACATCCCAGTCTCCTCACTTGCAAACTGGGCATGGTAACTGAATCCCCCTCATTGGGATGCTGTGAGTATTCAGTGAAGCAATTTGCTGGCATGGTGTCTGGAATAAACATTCAGTAAACAGAAGCCACTCTTACCATTTTCCCATTCATGTTTCCTTCCTGGACAACTTAGCGGGATTTTCAACTCAGCCCAGGGAGGAGAATGCCCCCTTACAATGGTGCGGATGCTGTGTGTGCCCTCAGTGGTGCTCTGGGGGAGTTCTCTCAGCAGTCTGGTCCAGCCAGGGGGCTGGGAGAGTAAAGCTCTGAAATGCTTGACCCTCAGGTGTGTACTTGTTCTGCATAGTTCTCCCCTCACTCACCCATAACTATACTGCCATTCTTCTTAGAAGCCCACCTTCCTACTACTTGACTCCCTAGTGTCCACCCCATTGTCCTGACTGCACAGAGCATCCTGTTAGCCACACAAGGTGAGGACTGACGGACAGACGCTCCTATGCAGCATTTGATGCCCTGTCCCAGCTCCATCTGAACTTATTACAGAGCTCCCCAGACAGGAGCTGGGAAGGCCAAGTCTGGCTTCCTTTCTGTCGTATTGGCCATTGATGACGTAGCACCAGGGGCCACGAGCACTTGGACTAGAAAGACTTTAAAGCAAGTTATCAGTGAGATGCGACCAGTGCTTCCTGGGAAATGCTGGAACATCATTCCTCTGAAGTCATGACTTACGCTCTAAGAAACATTCCCCCCTCCCCTCTGGCTGGAGACCAGTGTCATGACGATAAAATTGTTCGCCACTCCCACCCTCCACTCTCTGGCGCCAGAAAAGTGCCTGGAGAGGCTGAGTCTATCCGTGTACTTTGGGAAAGTTACAATCTTTGGGGAACCCCTGAAAAAATTCCAGACGTTCACCAGTCATCCTTCGAGGAGGAATCTTTATTGCTGGAGGAGAAACCCACCCATTCACTCAGTGCTCAGTCACGCTTTAAGAACCCCGTTACTGCTCCCTGAGCTCTATTCAGGTGTCCAGGAATAGACTTTGGTAACTGTTTAATCCTTTCCCTTCCTTCATAGTGCAGACAAAATTCACCATCTTGGCTCTAACCCATCTGGCCTCCGCCTTCCTCTCTGATTTGATTTGTCCAGTGCCCCCTCCCCCACCCACTGTGCTCTGGCCACACTCATCTCCTTTCTGTCCCTTGAACTTGCTAAGCCCCTTCTTCCTGTCCCTGCCCCCAGTCACTACTGTATCACCCCACAGTGTTTCTTGTTTGTTTTTAAATTTTATTTATTTATTTATTTTTGAGGGGATAATTTATTTTATTTATTTATTTTCAGAGGAGGTACTGGGGATTGAACCCAGGACCTCGTGTGTGTTAAGCATGCACTCTACCACTTGAGCTAACCTCTCCTGCCCATTGTGTTTTTAAATTACTACGTCACATGCTTTGAAATCATTTCATTTACTCCCATGTTTGATTCTTACGGTCTGTCTCTCCAAACAAGATAATGTAAATTCCATGAGGGCGGAGACCCTGTCTGTGAAGTTTTGCCACTCCTGAGTCCCTTGGCACACAGTCAGGCATGAAAAGGTTGTTGTTATCCTCATCTTCCCATTAACGCTCCCTCCCTGCCTTGCTCATACAGAGAAGTTCTCAACATAGCCAGGGACTAGAAAGATCTTTAACTATGAATGAGAGAGACGGAGAGTGTGTGCGTGCATGCGTGCGTGCGTGTGTGTGTGTGAACCTCTTCAAAATCAAGTCTTTGCCAAGATGTTCCTTACATTCTGAAATGGAAACTTTACTTGTCTGAACTGTTTTAAAATGCACCTGTTGGATTGTCTGCCAGGCTTAAATATGACACTTGGACAAATTAGCATGTTGGCAGCTGCAGACACCCAGAGGAGGGAAGTCTGGAATCCTAAATGCCAGCCGAGCCGCAGCACCAGCTGTACACAAAGAGCCATGACTTGCCCTGGTGCCAGATGCGGGACCTGGGCAGTCAGCTCTGTCTTCTCCAAGGTCACTGAATTCAATCTCCTCTTACAGGACCGCCCCTCTGCATCCCAGCAGCTCCATCTCTGGAAGGAGAGGCTGCGGATTTCTTTCCTATCAGGAACAGATGATACCCCTCAGCATTTCTTCTCCTAAACGTCTCTGCTCCTTCAATCCTCCCACGTCTCTTAAATCTTTTGTGGCTGACGGAAGGAGCAGGGACAGACATGGCAGCACCGAGACTCCCAAACCCTGCCACAGTCCCACTGGCTTCTAGATGCTCTCTTCGGGTCTTCACACCCTGTCCGCTCCACCTGCGGCCACAAATGACTTCCTCCCATGCCTGAGAAACAGGGCGATCCCAGTGAAAATTTTATGTGTGTGATGCGGACAACATAAATCAGGACTCTGGCAGTATTTAAATCTGTGAAATGCGAAGGGAATTTAAATAACAAGCCAGCCACGTAGGCAGGTGGCCCCTGACGCTCTCAGAATGTTCATCTCACGCTAACAGCTTGCACATTTATATTATGGTACTAGGAGCAGCAAGCAGAAGGAATGAAAGGTGTTAACAACTACTGCAAAATATTTCTTTAAGGATACATTTCCTCCATTTCCTCTCAACACAAATTCTGACAGCACAAATGCAGTGTTTATCCGTGAAATCATGTATCTGGGAGGACTGCTTTTAATTTATGGAATGATTTGAAAAAGCCTTCCTTTAATCTATACCGGGAGAAGCTGGTTAATGTGATGTAATTAGCAAGGTAAATTATTTTCATAAGGGAAAAGTTTAAGGCACGAAACCAGCTCATTACAGATGAACACCTTTCCATTCTGCTTGGTGCCAGAAAAATGGGTAAAATAGATTCCACTGCTCTTCCTTAGACAGATACACAGATGCACATTCCTGAATTATTAAAAGTCAAATTTCACCGTGATGACTCACCTGTGACTTTCTGGAAGGACCCTAACTGAAGTTAGGAAGGGGAGACAGGCAGACAGAACAACCTTTGCCTGCTCCAACGTCTCTTGGCTCACTGCCTCTCAATTCTCTGGGTGGCTAGAACAGAAATTTGTCTTCTCTGTTTCAGTCCAGTGAGAGCAACGGTGGTCACATTAACGAAGTGCCCACTATGTGTGAGGCCCTATAAGATGCAAGTATTTTTAGGCACATGGTCTTATCTGCCACTCGCAAGACGCAGTGGACGTATTATCCATTGCTTTTTTTTTTTTTTTACAAAGATGGAAACTGAGGCCAGAGAGGTGAGATGACTCATTTTCAGTTACACAGCTAGAAAGTGACTGAGCCAAGATTTGAACCCAAATTTAACGTACGTTCAACGTGACACTGCCTGGATGCTGAGTGTTGCTGCTGCTTGTGGCTGACTGCAGCTACAAGAAAGGGCAATCTCTCTCCTCTCTGCACATCTTCCGTCCTGGGAAGCTGGATTCTCTTCAATAGTGACTCAGTTCTAAACATACCGTCTATATTCTAGGGATTTGCTGGTGATGAATCCTTTTGGACATGTCACAGAGACTCCCAGAATGTTACCGCTCGAAGAGAACCAGTTCCACCTCTCCGTTTTAAAAGCAGAGAAATCAAAGCTCCAGAGGGCTTTTCCCTGGCAGTTCTGAAACTCAAACCCAGCTTAAACCGCTCACCCTGACAGTACGAGCTTTGAGCTTTGACTCCTAGTTAATTTATCCTCAAAACTTTTCCTTTGAGTAAGGTGTGAAAGTTATTACTATTGTTCTTGAAGAAATGGAAGCCCAGAGGAGCCAAGTTCACATGGTTAGATTGTTGTATCACTGGTGGAAAGGTTCACATCTGGACCTGTAGCCACTACCTAAACCGCGCCAGGAGGATTTCTTAGAGAGCCTTAGATGTTCATAAGCAGTAAGAGTAATGCCTCTTTCAAACTCGCTTCAAACACCGTCACATCTTCTCTCGCCAACTACCAGATATCATTCCGCACCCACCTTTACAGTAGCTACTATTTATAGTGTGTCACACGGGGTCCCAGAGTCAAAAAGGGCAGAGGAAATTCTCCCTACTCCATCCCAAATAGATGATGCAGAAGCCATCACACAGAGCAGAGCCCCAGGTTCATGGTGGGGTCCCCAGATCTTCCTAAATACACTTGCGTCAACTTGAGTGACCCTTCTGAAGTATTTGTAGAGTTGAGCCAAAGTCCTGGTGTCCCCAGAAGTTCTAAGCCTGCATCCCTTGGGAACCAATTGGAGAAGCCTGACCACCAAAGCGATCCTCTCTTCGACTTGACTTTTGTCTTGACCTTTGACTTGAGCCATGTCAGGCATCCCACTCATCGCTGCGGCACATGGAGGCCAAGTCATCCTCCCCAAAGTGTCCCTGGGTCCTGGGAGAGCTTCTATTCCCACGGCGCTGTGGGCCAGGAGGGAGATGGGATATCTGCAAATCCCCCAAGAGGGACCATCCCATGGGAGCTGCAAGATTTTGTTCTAACACAGCATGCACCCCTCCCTGCTTGTGCCCTAAGCAAAGACTGATGGAGAGAGACTGAGGGAGGCCCTAAGGGTTACATCAAGGCTACGTCAAAAGTGACACGTTGCAGCAGAAAACTGGACATCACCCCGCACAGGTTCTTCAGTGATAATAATGACAAGAAGGGCGTCTTTCAATGGCTGCCACCTTCGTGCCAAGCACTGTGGTTTTCTTTAAAACAAAAATTTTTTTAGGACTTTTCAATGAGTTTTTAAAGAGCAGAGATTTCAGCGATAAGAATACAGAGTAAGCACGGTGAAAAAGAATATGAAAATGAATATATGTATATTCATGCATGACTGAGAATTGTGCTGTACACCAGAAATTGACACAACATTGTAAACTGACTAAACCTCAATTAAAAAAAAAAAAAAAGAATACAGAATCTGTGTTTCCAACCCGAGATACACCATTTTCACATTTTTCCTGAGGGAATTAACGAGCGTACTTGACTATGTAAAATGCGCCGTTGCAGACCGCCACTCCCTTCTCTGACTCCTCATGGATCTTACCACTTCTCACACGCAGGGTTGTAATCGTGCCAGCAGTGTGTTTTATAAGCTTTATCACATCTGCTACTAGAGAAAACTCAGTGAGATAGGGGTCCTTATCCCATTTCACAGATGTGGAAACTAAGGCTCAGAGAGGTGCCGCAACCTGGCCCAAGTTCACAGAGCTAGTAAATGCAGAGCCAGGGATGAAACACGATCTAACTACAATGACCCAAATAACACCAGAATTGGCAATAAATTCTTAAAAGTATCCCTGGGTAGTCTGGAATTTCTTGCAGATATTCGCTAGATTTGGATGCAGTGGTGCCACCATACTTCCTCAATCCCAAGCCCAGAGTTGATCCTACCCTCCCCTGAAGCACACAGCAATACAGCCAGTTCAGTTCCTTTTTTTGTTTTTGATAAAGTCGGACGCTCTGAGCCCCTCAAAAGATGACCACACCAATATTAACATCACCACATGAAATGCACAAAAGACAAGAGGCAATCCACAAAATAAGAAACTCAAATGACCCACACATGGATGGAAAAAGTTCCACCTTACTTGTATGGGAAGAATAAAAGCTCAAAATAAATCAACTACCATTCCCTGTGCCTTGAAACCTAGAAACGAATATTAATCATAAAAATGACAATTCCCAGTACAGGAGAACATTAACAAAAATGTTAAAATTCTCCACCCCCTTGGCCCAGCAGCTAAAATTTTTTTAGATGGAAGTCATCAAATATATTTTTAAAGGGACATTAATTGCAGTGTTGCTTATACTAATATAAGCCTTTGAAATAATTCAAATACCCAACAATAGCCATAGATGAATGAATTATGGTACATCTATGTAATGACACACTCTGCGGACCTTAAAAAATGATTTGGTAGACGATGGTTTAGTGAGATGGGAAAATGTTCATGATATATTGCTAAGGCAACAACTCGATGCCATTTCTGCAAAAAAAGAATGTAGAGATAAATATATGCCTAGAGAAAGACAAGAAGAACAAACATACAGTATTAATAGTAAAACAAATTACGGTTGTTATTCTGTACCTTCTAGGCATTTTCAAAAATTTCCACAATGACCACATCTTTGTTTATAAAACATATATTTTTAAAAGGGTAAAGAACGAAAACTAATTACCCCACACAGGCAGTGGGGCTCCCTATATTATATACAGGGACAATTCATTCTCCTCTGCACCTCCAAGGAGAAAGGACTGGTGCATACAGGGAGGGTGCTGCAACGGCCCAGTGGCCAATATGGGTGAGGCTGAGCCCTTGGGTCCGCCGTTTGCAAGCTCACCCACCTCCAGCCAGTTGGGCCACTCAACTCACATCCAAACTGGAGACCTAAACAGACCTGGGGAAATACCCTGATTGGGTTAATCGGGTGAGTTGCCAGAAGCCTGTCTCATCAGAGGAACACCATGGAGGGTGTTGGGAGCAGCACCCCATAGAACACAAAGACGTGGGCTCTGAGAGACAGTACTCTCTGTCCCAAGCACTTCCCCGTGTCTGCAGGCTTCCCAGCCTCCAACACCAAACAGTGGCCCCGTTGTGCACTGCAGAGAAGAGGAGAAGCCAGCTACTGCTAACACGCAGGGCATCGAACTGGACTGAAACACTTGAGAAAAATTATTTAGTTATGATCATTATTAGCTGCTTTTAATCACAATAATGAACTAATATAGCAGTACTTATGCCTGGGAAAGTCAAAGAGGATCCATTAAAAATCTAATTAAAAGCCAGTCCTTAAGAAGAATCATGGCTTATTTATCTCTCTATTAGGTAATATAAACTAGTGAACTGTGCAGCTTGGAAATTTTCCACCAGCCGAGCTGGTAAGGACTATTCCCTGTTCGACTGTAAAAGTACAATAAATTCTGCTCTAAGGGAACTCTCACTATGTTTTAAGAAGAGAGACAATAAAGGAAGAAAAAAGAAAGGGAAAGAGAAAAAATATTAATAAAGTTTCTTCATTTATATTTTGCCATTCCCCCCAAAATAAATAGATAAATAAGTAAATACATAAATAAATATTATATATACATATATATATATATATATATATATATATATATATATATATATATATACACACACACATACACATACATTTTTATGGAAAAAAGTATGAAGAGTAGTCTGTTGGTAATAGACTTTGGCAACTAGACTGGGGTTAACAATTCTTTACTATGGGTCAGGCATTCAGTTGCTGATGAGGTAAAGAGACTAAAAGTAAAAGGAAGATAAGGTAGGCCACTAAGATGAAGCCTGGGGTAAAGTCAGAAGACGATACTGATTATCAGACAGACTTGCTTAAGGTGGGGTGGAAGGTTCTACTCTGAGCTTCCTAGTGGCCAAAGCAAAGAGAGATACAGAATTGAAAACTTATTAATCATTCTATAGAAATAAAGTCCTTCCTGGCAACCAAAGGTGGAAAGGAATTTCTTCAGTGAGTTTTCAAAACAAAGTGTCCCAACAACACCCTTAGAGAGGCACTACCCTGGCAAGTTTCGTAGGACTTCGCCATAGGATGCCCCAGGGACCTCATGTATCTTATGACTCCCCTAGCTCAGCAACAGCCACTCTTCAAAGGCCTAAAGCAATGAGGTCCAAATACCTAGATGTTTGACGAGACAGGCGAGTGAGGAGACTTCGGATGGCAGAGCACACCCGGGCGGCTGCACGTGTGCACAGTGCACGCACGGCCCGCCCAGCTGGAGAAGCTTTGACATAGAGCTTTTACTCTCCTGATTATGGGAGAAACGTCTATTAAATAACATCTGAGTCATAAAAGCCTCAAAAGGAGAACGCAGAATCCTTTTCTTATGATCTCAGAGGAAAAGATTACCTTCTGAAATAGCAGCAGCTCAGAGCAAGTTCAATTTCAATTAGTAAGTTTGCTGGAGGGCTGGGGAGGGTATAGCTCAAGCGGTGGAGCGCACGCTTAGTGTGCGTGCGCACAAGTTCCTGGGTTCGATCCCCAGTACCTCCTTTAAAAATAAATAAATAAATAAATAAATAAACTTAATTACCTCCCCTGACACACACACACACACAAACCTTAAAAAAAAAAAATAAGTGTGCTGGGCTTGTTTTTAGCCTCTGCGACATACAGGAGAAATAAGTGGATAGGCATAAACTCTGCTGCAATGGAGGAGAAGGCACAGATGGGGCACAACAAGAGTGACGGCTGCCCTCGCTGACTGGTGAGACACGGGCCACACGCTTTATGGCAACTGTCTCAGTGAAGCTTCACAACCACCTCAGGGGGAGTTACAACTACCACCCCTGATGGACATACCAAGAGGCATGGGAATCCTCGGAGTCAGAGACGGGAGGTGAATGCAAACCCAACGCCAGAGACTGCCCATCACGGCCGGGGACTGTCTTCCAGATGCACCCATATAACGAGGGGCAGAGGAGTGACATGTGGTTGGCAGGGGAGGGTATGGGACGGGGAACTGGAACTCGGGCTCCAGAAAGCAGGAGGCGGGAGATCTGCAATCAGAGTCGCTTTAGGACCAGAGTCAGAAGGATGAGCAGTGACATCGAAGGCGTATTCAGACCCCGTTTGTTCCACTGACAGCTTTCAGCATTTACCATGTAGCAGGTCCTGTGCAATTCACTGGAGAGAGGGGGCCTGTGCTCTGGCTCCCTGAGGAATTCAGCTTGTAGGAGTCTGAGTCCAGAGGGCTCAGAAGCCTGGGAAGAGGATTTCTAACTTTCACTGGGGGCTTAGCATACTCCATGTATAGTAAGATTATTACAGGTAGTGATGTAGCGTGTAAATGTTTAAGAGAGCATGGCCCACCTGGGGTTCAGCAAGAGGAGTGGGAGGGGGTGGGAGGAGGAGCAGGGAAGGTGTAGGGAGGCAGATGCACATAGAGACAGTGAAATGAAAAAAAAATGAGTGGAGGGTGTGAAACAGGTGAAGTTAGAGAAGCAAGCAGGGACCAGTCCAGTCTACAGAAGAGTTTGGGCTTTATTCTGAGAGCTTTGGGGAATTCTGAAAGATTCTGAGCAGCTCAAGTCAAGGTCAGATGGATGTTCCAGAAAGGTCACTACACCTGAGTACAGAGGAGGCACAGGAAAGAGGGATGTAGGCAGAGTATCTGTAACAGGCCAGGCAAAAGGTTATGGGATATGAATGAGGGCAGAGGAAGTGGGAATAGAAAAGGAAGGGAAAAGAAAAGAGACTGTAGGGAGGCAGACAGTCCTATCAGATGCTGGGTAAGATGAAAGGCTGGGGCACCTGGCGGAAGGTGACAGGTGATGGAGAAGGGAGGGGGGCTTTGGAAGTAGTATCTGGGGGCTTGCGGCACATTCGGTCGGGATGATGTGTCTGGGAGGTAAGCGGATGCTTCTGGGGTTCGGGGAGAGCATCCCATGGGAGTAATCCATGTAACAGATCGAAAAGATGGCCCTTGGAGAGGCTGCTGCCTGTCAGTTTGCCCCAGTATGAATGTCTACCCCTGCTTCTGGCCCAGATGAAGGGAAATTGTTCATCACTGCACATTCTGTATCAAGTCTAATCTCAGGCTGCCTCTTGTCACTGACCATATGTTGCAGAGAGGACTAAAATTTGAGGTTTCGGCTAAAACTCTCACCGGGGAAAGGCAAAAGGCAAACTTGAACTAATTGCTCCACCGGCTGAGATGACCTTTAGAAACAAGCCTGAACTTTTGTCAGTGTGTTATTGGTATTTCCATCAGGAAGTATTTCAACCAGCTAATGTTTGCCAACCGGGAGGACCAAGTGTTCGGTTCAGCATCAGGGTTTCTGAGCTAATCTGACCTTCTAAGGTATTTAAAGATGCAAAGGCCAGATTCATCACCCGAGTTCCCAAACCCAGCGCCTGAATGCCATCGGGCTGTGTCTACCCGTGTGCGCCTACACCTTCTCGCTACCTCTTCCTCCGAAAAAGCCCGATGCCCTCGCTTTCAGACTGACCTTGCACACTTTTTAGAATCCCATACTGCTGCGCTACCTTCATCATCATCAACCCTCTTCGGTAAAACGAAGCACGTGTAGCGGTCAGGAACTTGGGCGTGGGAGCCAGCCTGCTGGGTTTGAATCCTGGCTTCCCTGCTTCCAGGCTGTGGGTCCTTGGGCAAGCTACGTCATCTCCTTCAGCCTCAGTTTCCCAAGCTGGAAAGTGCAGCTTGTAAGGGAAATCACCCTACAGGTAAGGTCATCATGAGGCTAATGTGAGATGGGCCTTGAGACTGGGCTTCGCAGCAGTGGGGGCACACGGGTGGTCCTTGGTATGTGTGGCCATGATGATCCGAAGGTCTTTGTTACACTTAATCAAACAGAAGGTACTGCGTCGGTTTCAGTCCCTGACTTTTCGTTTGTTTTTCTTCTTCTTCGTAAGCAGAAGCAACAGATAACAACCATCTCCGCACAATCTACAAAGCAGCAGCAGGAGAAACCCAGAGTTTAATTCAACGCATTTTGTGTAAAATAAGGGGGAAAAAGCCTCTGAGGGAAGGAGGGTCACAGAGCACTGACTGCTGGGCTGGGGGGCGGGCACACGGAGTGACAAGGACTGTGCCAGGGAAGGGCACTGGAGGAGGGCTTTCCCCCTCTGGGAGTCTTCTCTAGCTCAAAGACCCTCTGGCAAAGCTGCATCTCTGCAACATCCTGTGCTCTCCATTCCCCCCTCCCCCACCAACACAAGCCTCCACAGTGGGGGGGCCCCTGTGGTAGCCCTTTGACAGGCAGTCATGGCTGGGGGCAAGCCTAGGACCCAGGATGGAGACTGGAATTGAAACTCTGCCCACCCTGTCTGTTTCCAACACGAAGGCCTTGTGTTCTTGAGTTACCACCATGGCTGACTCGGCCTGTTGTTCAGGAAGTTGCCACTCTTGCTCTCAGTTCCTTGTGTGAGCAGTTGGGAGGGTAGGACGGCGCAGGCCGAGGAGGGGGACGGGGTCGGGATGGTTAGAGGTGGGTGTGGGGTGACAGGTGCAAGGCTGTCGGAGTGTCACAGGAAACACTAGAAGGTAACAGAAGCTCCTTTTGATGTTTCTTGGATCTAAGCTGGCTCGAGTTGAGACTAGAACAATAGTTCGGTTTTGATCCCCAAAGAGCCAAAGAGTTCTTTATGAACAGGTATGAGAATGACTAGTTCCAGATTCCAGGAACCGGGGAGGGGGAGAGGAGGCTGGCCCGCACGTGGAAGTGCTGTGTCAAGACAGAAAGGACCCTCTGCAGAGTGGGGGGCCCTGGCATGCGGGAGTAGAGACTAGCACAGAATAATGATGAACGTGAAAAATGAGCACATGATCGACAGCTGTCATTTGACTGTCTCTGTGCTAAGTGTTCTACATGCATTATCACCTTAAATCCTTCCAGCAACCCAGGCAGGCGAAGTCCAGCCCCAAGGCTGTCGAGCACTGTGCCCTCCTGCCTCCCACACTGACGTGTGTCTAGACAAGGGGAGAGACGACTGTGTGGGCACTGCACGGGGCAGACCGGAGGCCCGAGATCAGCCCTCTTCTTACTGCTGTGTGACCTTGGGGAAGTCACAGAAGCTTCCTGAACCCCAGATGCCACCCTCATCTATCAAACGAGGTTTGTAAATATCTGCTGGCCCTTGAGAGGCGCATATGACCTAAGGCATGTATGTCTCTGTATAAAATCAGCTCTTCCATTATTCACATCAGGTCTCTCTGGCTCCAAAGGGACCGTGAGGAAAGGTGAGTACAGATGAAGACGTGACTTATTATTTAAGGCCGAAGAGTCTCAGGTGAGTCCGACGGAGCCACTGTGCTGGCTCTCAGCTGTCTGGAGAGGTTTTATCATCCTGACACAGCCACCCAGGGAGACGGCAAGGGATGTTTCCAGACTCCAGCTGGGCGGGGGTCAGTCCAGAGCAGCGGGGGCCTAGCAGGGAAGGCAGAACTCACACCAGAGCATCTACACAGCTGGGTCACCGGGCAGGGTAATCCCCTGGGCCAGCTGATGGCCAGCCCTGGTCTGAGCATCTGGATGTTCCTCCTGCTGCCTCCGGCCAGGCTCAGCCTCCAACGCCCCCACCCCCGCCCCATCGCTGAGCAGCCCTGCACTCTGCAGCGGCCCTAAGTGTGCAGGAAAGGGCGCCTGCCACTTGCTGAAACGCTGCCAGCTCCCACAGCCGACCCCAGCCTTTCTTTAACACGCATGTGGCTTCAGGTGGCCAGAGGGCTCATCCAGTAATTACAGCACGTTCATTTAGTATTTATTGGTAAATGCTCACGCGGGGCAGGGAGCAGGCAAAGCACTGGAAACTTACCCTTCAGACCTGATACTTCCCCGTCCCACTGTTAGGCTTTTATTTTAACACTCCTTTTCTTACACTCTTTCCTCCCCTCCCCCACGCTCTCATGTGACTTGGTTTCTCCTTGGGGGTGAGAGGAACTCAATCCCCAAATTCTCCTGTACTTCCAGAAGCACCAGCGTACTAAAAGCAGGGTGGGGCTTGCACACACGATCCTCACTGCCATGCGGGAGCCCAACTCCTCTGCACATGCCCCGTCCTTCACCCAACATTTGGGGAACTCTCCGAATTCTGAGTCTTAGGAAGCAAAGCCCCCTTCTACAGTAAAACCAGACAATGCCAGACACTTGCTTCCCAGACTCCCTTGCAGTAATGACAGAGACATGCCATTGAGATGCTACCAATTGGAGCAGATCCTCAGGTGAATGAGGAGTGGGTTCCTCAGAGAAGGAGGATTTGGAAGAATCCTTTACAGAGGTTGAGCAAGATGGGGTGCCGGGGCAGTGGTGGCTGGAGGGGGTGGCGGTGTGTAACACCCAATCTCTGGAGCTGGTGGGAGTAGCAGGGTCGCCCTCGAGTTCAAACCTCCAGGGTGATTTTGGGGGTTCTTCCTGGGTGGGCAGTCTCCAGGTCGCATTTTCCGTCTCTCTGAGCAACTCTGTAGCCCACCAGTATCATTTTTAGTGCATTCCTTTTGTGCTCAAATCACCTACGTCTGATTTTGTAGCTTGAAACAGGAATCCTGAGTGATACACTAAACGGCACAAATAACAACAGTAATAATTATAATAGCTGGCATCTACTGAGCATTGCCACATTCCAGACATTGTCCCAAAGCTTTTCATCTAATAGTCCCTTTACTCCTAAAGCATATCCCGTGAAGTAAGTGCTATCAAGCAACCGTTTACAGTTGAAGGAGACGGTCAGAGAGGTAAGCAGCGCTGCAAAGGTCTCAAGTGGCACCCTTTCCTTCTACTGCCTCCTAAGGAGCAGGCTGAATAATGCAATCCAGAATTAAGTCCTCCTGCTTGGGGATCCTAACTCTGGCTCCTTTGTGTTTGGAGCTGGGGTGAGCCTTCTTAAAGAGGGAGCTTTTAAACCACCAAGTGTTCTCTGCGGTGAGGCTGAAACTCCTCCCAGAGGGTCCAAGTTGTGCGGTCTTTACCCTTGGTCAGCCTTGCTATGAACAACGGAGCGAGGGTCCCAAGTGGGTCAGGCTCCCAGAACTGTCTGGGTCCAGAGCCTCCTGAGGAGGGGTCTGGAGCCCTGGGACAAGCTAGCTGCGGGAGGATGGAGGATGCTCTCTGGAAATGCCACTGTTGTTCTCTTAATCACCATCCCGTGATTGGATTAATTAGGCTGAGAGTTGTGCACATTGAGCTGTTCTCACACATGGAGTAGCTTTATAATGTAGGAAACTTGCCGCCGAAGGCCAACTGTCGAGCCGGAGAGTCAGATATAAACATAATACATCACGGAGCGGCTCCGCTTACGGCCGGGTCGTGATTCATCACCTGGGAGTGATTGATGGCCTTCTCTTTGTTCTAATTTTGGACCCATCACTTTGAGATGACGGTTGGGTTTGGCACTTCAGTCATCTTTCCTCCTTCCACGAGAAAGTCTAAAGTAACCGCGAGTCCAGTAGGAAAGGGAGGAAGGAGGGGATCTGTTGATGCCAGAGTTTTATATTTATTTTTCTTGAACCAGCTAGATGAAGCGCATACTTGGGGAGTAGAGTCTTCTGCATCAGGGGTGAGTGAGGACCTGGAGCTCTCTCTATGGGCCTGGTTTCGGTGCTGCTGGTGTACGTGTGTCTAAATCCCGGGAAACTGTAAAAGCTGTGTCCTAAAATTTTGTGACATTTAAGGTACTTTGTTAAGAAAGTCTCCCATCTAAAACTCCAGAATGGGGAAAGCGTTTGCCTAAATTTTAGCTATTCTAAAGTGGGCTGTCTGCAAGCTTTCTTTGTAGTCCCCTCCCTCCCAAATCTGTGACAGGTTGAGATGGCTTCATGCCCAGAAGCATTCTAGGCAGAAGCACAGGGGAGATTCGGTCTCCTATGTATGGACAGAACCGTCAAGGGCAAAACTATTAATGAACGCATTCTCTTCAGAGTTCCCACCGCCTCTCATGCAAAGCCCTACATGGTCTGGCTCTTCCTTGCCTCTCTCTTGGGTCTCATCACATACTTATCTCCAGCCACGCTCGTCTGCTTTTGATGCTTCTAACAGGCCAAGCTAGTGCTCACCTGCTTTTCCACGAGCTACGTCCTTGCCTGGAGCACTCTCATTCCACAAGGAGGGCCGTGGCACACCCGCCAGGTGGGGCAGGCTCTGCCTGGACTGGCATTTAGAACCTTGCTAACCCAGAGCGTGGTCCAGCACACATCAGGGTGTGAGGTCAGCATCACCCGGGAGGCTGTCAGAAGCGCAAAGTCTCAGACCCCACGCGGGCCTTTTGACTCAGAACCTGCAAGTCTAACAGGCTCCCCAGGGGATTCGGTCCAGGTGAAAGTGTGGGAAGCACCAAATCAGAACGGAGCTGGAAGGTCGCCACCTTCCTGTCACCTTGGAGGCCTCCTCTGACCATCACAGCTTCCCGAGCAGGGTTCTCCCCACTCCTAACCACCTCCTCCAACTTCGCGCTCAACACAGGACTTACTAGAGCTTGACATTTCCATTCTATGTTCTGTTTGTCTGTATGCCTGCAGTCTCCGACGCCTCGGCAGGACCGTGGAAATGTCGGTTTGGTTTACTGGACTGATCTCAGGGCCAAGACCAATGCCTGACGCGTAACTGGAGCAGGCATTCAATAACCCCTTTTCCCCCCCAAAAGGATTACTTTTATTTTGACAGCTCTTTATTGGGGTATAACAGACAAATGAAATTGTCAGTTATCTAAGGTGTACACTGTGGTGACTTGATATATGTCTACACTGTAAAACAGATTCCCCCGTCCAGTTAATTAATGCACCCCGACCTCATGTATTTACCTTTTTTTGTCAATAAACATTTCTTGTACGAATAAACAAATCAAGTAATCCGTTACTACAAGATGCACCCTGCCCCCCGCCCCCCTTCTCTCCCACTCTACTGATCGATCAATTGATGTATGTATCTAGTCTGTCTCTGGGGGCTTTAATGCAACAAACCCCCACCAGATGGATGAGGAGAAAGGTATGGGCATCTTGGAGGGGTGGGGTGATAGCTGTACCCCCTCTTAGAGCGTCTGCAGTGCAGTGAGCGGTGTCCCAGGAAGGTTCCTTACCAAAGCTGAGCCCCCTTGTGCTCTGGGAGGGAGTTCCTTGCAGAAGGCCCACCAACAAGGGTAGGACCCTCAAGGGAGGCTTCACTCAGGAGAGGACAGGTCCGGTGGTGGCCTTGGGGCCGGGCTGGTCTGACCCTGGCCATAGGGAGTCGCAAGGGGATCACAGGAAAGAAGATAAACTGAGTTTCTCCAAAGGTTTATGAGGAGTGCTCTTCAAAGGCCAAAGGGATTGAGGGTCTTTTAGACTTAAGACAGATCAAAGAGACCATATATTAGGATCAGGGTATGTTCAGGAGGCTGTGATTATTACCCAGGGCTGGCATGTGATGGGCATCAATCAATATTAGCTAGACAAGTGCAGGTCCCACGCTGGAGGAAAGCACGGCCATGGTTCCCTCTTGTTGCCCTGCCCTCCTGCTTCCCCTGTCTTTGCCTTCTCTCTCTCTTTCCAACCTCCCTTTCCTTCCTACTTATCCCCCTCCCCACCGCTCTCTCCAGCTTGCTAAAATCTCTTTTTATAGAACATACCCAGGAAAGAAGTAGTCAAAAATCAGGTTTTTCCTGCTCTCACCCTTCCTCTAAGAGGAGAGAGAGGGCAGAAGAAATTTGTCTTGAGAGCCTCAGAGCAGTACAGGACATATTATAACTCAATCTTTGGAAATTCTGGTCTTTAGACATTCAAGAGTATGTTTTATAGCTCATACCTTAATAACAAAAAACCAAACAACCCAGTCCAAAAATGGGCAGAAGACCTAAATAAGCAATTCTTCATTGAAGACCTACAAATGGCTAATAGGCACATGAAAAAATGCTCAATATTGCTAATTACCAGAGAAATGCAAATCAAAGCTACAATGAGGTATCACCCCACACCAGTCAGAATGGCCATCATGGCCATCATTAAAAAGTCCACAAACAATAAATGCTGGCGAGTGTGTGGAGAAAAGGGAGCCCTCCTACACTGTTGGTGGAAATGTAGCTTGGTGCAACCATTATGGAAAACAGTAGGGAGATTCCTCAAAAAACTAAAAATAGACTTACACATGACCCAGCAATCCTACTCCTGGGCATATGTCTGGAGGGAACTCTAGTTCAAAAAGATACATGCACCCAATGTTCATAGCAGCACTATATACAATAGCCAAGACATGGAAACAACCTAAATGTCCATCAACAGATGACTGGATACAGAAGTTGTGGTGGGGGGAGGGTATAACTTAGTGGTAGAGTGTGTGCTTAGCATGTATAAGATCCAATGTTTGATCCCCAGTACCTCCAGTAAAGTAAACAAATAAACTGAATTACCTCCCCGCGCCAACAAAAAAGAAGTTGTGTTGTATTTATACAAAGGAACACTACTCAGCCATAAAAAAGAATAAAATGATGCCATTTGTAGCAACATGGATGGACCTGGAGATCATCATTCTGAGTGAAGTAAACCAGAAAGAGAAAGAAAAATACCATATGATATCACTCATATGTGGAATCTAAAAAAAGAAAAAAGAAGACACTAATGAACTCATTATAAAATAGAAACAGATTCACAGACATAGTAAACAATTTCATGGTTACCGGGGGAAAGAGGGTGAGAAAGGACAAATTTGGGAGTTCAAGATTTGCAAATATTAACTACTACATATAAAAATAGATTAAAAAAACAAATTTCTTCTGTATAGCACAGGAAACTACATTCAATATCTTGTAATAACCTTTAATGAAAAAGAATATGAAAACAAATATATGTATGTATATGCATGACTGGGACACTAAGTGGTACACCAGAGATTGGCACGTTGTAACTGACTATACTTCAATTAAAAAAAAAAAGAGTAAATGCACTGTTTAACTCTTGATTTATGTCAGTAAAAAAATATGTTTTAGAATATTGCAATTAACATTTCCGAAGAATATTCTTTTTAATTTCAGGGACTTGAGAAGAGCTAATTAGAAATAGAATCTAGTTCATTTCACTGAGTACAGGGCTTGATATACAGTCAATGAAATAAACTGAACTGACGGGTCTTGGGACAAGTATCTAAGTGCTTAGAAAACAACAAAAATATACTCCAACTTTACATCACCTTCACCAAAAAGAGAGGCATGTGCACTCACACACACACACACACACGCACAGGTATAGATATCAAAAAGTCAAGGGTGTATTATTTCCTGATGGGTGTTCTACATTTTCTAAAATTTTCAGGATGAACGCCCACAACTTCCTTAATTATTAAAATTGAAAATGTCATAAAAATATTTTGTTATTTTAAAAAGTAGCAATACTTCCCAGATGTACTCTTCTCAGGCCGCGTCTCTCTGGACACACAGCCAGTTTGTTGCCTGGCTTGCGGGGCCAGCTGACGATGGCAGTCTCCACCCTATGTGGGATCAAGACATCTGTTTGTAAGCTGCAGAATTCAGAAAACGGCCTTTTACTTTCTAGGGGCAGGGTCTGGGACCCCCGTTTCCAGTGCTCCCCTCTCCACTGGGGACTGTATCCTGTGCTTACATCACTCAGTCCTGACCCAAACCACCCACTGCTTCAACGGAGTCACGTCAGGTTACAAAATAGGAAGTTTTGCCCTAAGGTGATGTCCAAGTGCAATGACTTCTCAGGCCCGAATCCAACCCTTACTGGCCAGAAGCAGCAGGAACGGGCTGGATTTTGAAGCAAAAACTCCAAACTCCTCCTTTTCTCACCCTTTTGTTTGCTTCACGTTCTACTTCTTTCTATTTTTTTGGTTTCTCTTTTCCTCTCCGCCTTCAGATTTCATGCCATTCTGGACCCAATGCACGCCAGGAACTCTGGGAGCTGCCTTCACAAATACATTTCTCCTTGGAGACTCACCACCAGTAAATGAGTGATTTTATCCGCATCGTACAGATGAGGAACCAGAGACTCAGAACAAATGGCCAAGCGGAAACCACAGACCAAGCATGCGAGTGTGACGGCAGCCTCCAAACCCGGGACCGCTCCTACTCACCGCCTCTCCCTTCCCTTCTCTACTTTATCCCCCAGCACCCTCTTCCCATCACTTTCCTTTCTTTATCTTTCTTTCCTCTTTCTCAGGAGCACGTCTAAAATGAGAAAAGTAAAAATAAATATACACTGGAAATAACCAAGCTAATGGCTTTCATGCATGGCATCTCAATAAATAATTTCAACAACTCAGTAGGGCCAGCGATATGCACTCATTCAAGTGCGTACCGAGCACGAACAGTGCGGGAGATATCACACTGGACACTCAAGAGTGAAATCAGTTAAAAAAAATTAAAAAACAGAGACTACAATCCCTGCCCTCAAGTCACTTACAGCCTAGTAGAGACTCCATTATCGTTTGTCTTCAGAAGATAAGGAAATTGAGACTTGGAAGCATAAATGATCCCTTTCAATGTCATAGTTCAAACCCAGAGTCCTTCTCCTTCTTGACTCCAGATTTCAAGCTTTCCAACGACATAGAATTCTGGGGCAATCTGAGAAGAACCCTAGCTTCCCAAAATCAGCTTTCACCTTTAACTCCCTAAACAGGAAAGAAAAAAGAGAGTGAAAGAGACAGAGATGAAGAAG
This sequence comes from Camelus bactrianus, assembly GCF_048773025.1. Classification (NCBI taxonomy): domain Eukaryota; kingdom Metazoa; phylum Chordata; class Mammalia; order Artiodactyla; family Camelidae; genus Camelus; species Camelus bactrianus. The sequence continues at coordinate 13,334,276 of NC_133560.1, read as the reverse complement.
AGAGACAGCAAAGCAGGTGCTTGGCCCGCCTCCCGCTGTATCCCAAGGCAGTGACTCACTGCCGAATTCCTTCCTTTTCCATCTGGGAGTGAACACACGTCAACGGGCCCCAGGCTCTCAGGCCAGGGTTTGCCCAGGTGGTTGTGCAAACCAGAGCATGAAAGAGTGAGGCGTGTCCTCAGGCACCTGCCTCCTTTCAGCTGTTTTGTTTTCTGATTTCACAGCCTCTTGCTAAACAAAGAAGTTTTACTTCTCATCCGGGGTCCCTGGCAGAGAGAATTTCAATCCTTTCAGCTGAAAGGAAGACTCCCACTGACCAGGCGGAGAGAGTGGGGGGGCAGAGACAGGATCCCAGGCTTTGCCCCGCCCCCACCCCCAAAGCTGACGATGATGCTGGGGATGAAGGTGAGGAGCGCTGCGACCATTTATTGAGCATTTACATGCCAAGCACGGTGCTAAGTGCTTCCACATATAGGATCTCATCTAACCCACAACGAAATAATTCTGTGAGGGCAGGTGCTACGGTCACGCCCGTAGTAAAGGCGAGAAACCTGGGCCTAGGGGACAGAACATACCTGGCCCAAGATCCTGTCTTGAGGTGATGGAACCAGGGTTTGATCCCAGGCTGTCAGGTTCCTGAACCTGTACGAGGCACGTTAGTTATTATTCTTCAGCAAGAGCTGCAAAGCCCATGGTGGGCACTCGGTAAATATTAGGTTCCTCTTTCTTTTGTTAAAACACCTCTGGGGAAGTTGTTTTTCATAAACGTCCCTATCCCAACCTGTCAGCCAGTCTACCATTCTACGGTCCAGCCACCTCTGCGGTCTGGTAAGCAGACTTTCCGAGGATCTGACCTCCATCACTAGCGCTGCAGGTATCTGAGCCCACAGAGTCCTCAGCTGGCTGTCCCCAAATGTCACCTTTGTGCTGCAGGCTTTCCCTGCTACGCCCAGATTCCCGAGTGATTCCCGAGCACCTCAACGTTAAGAACCACTGCTCTGGAAAGCGTTTGTGCTTGGTTTCCCTGAACACCCATTTATCATATTTCATGGCTTTCAAGGAAAAAAGAAAACAAAAACATAAAAAGCCAGGCACCCTGGAGGAGCTGACAGGATAACCTCTGACCTGTGTCTGCACAGCTAGCTCTGTGGCTGCACTGTGGACCACCCCCCTGCCCCCCAACACACACACACACACACACACACACACACACACACACACACACACACACACACACACGTGGCTCCCCACCCTCCTAGCTGTGCGGACTTGTAAATGGCCTGGGGAAACGGGGAGGACAGCAGAGGGCTCTGCACAAAGGGCCCGGGCCAGGCCTGGTCAGCCAGGTGCCTGCCGCTTACAAGAAAACAGTTTTCTCAGGTTGAACTCTGCCTCTCGCTCTGGGGACCCCCTGGAGGAGTCGATGCTTTTCTCTTTCATTAAACAAGGGCAGGGGGTGCACGGCAGGGTGGGAAGGAGCCTGGGAGGGGAGGAGAGGAAGAAGGTTTCCCGGTGTGCAGGCAGGGGGCCGGCTGGGCCTCCGCCCCCCCAGCCTGGGCCAAACTGAGCCAGAGAGACCCACGGGTTCATAACTCATCTTAATGAAGGGCCTCAGTAAACCTGCCATGCCCTCGGGTTTCGGCAGGAAGCTCCCGGCCATTTTGCTGACATGAGTCCCCAAACGCACAGGTGCTGACGGACTCTCTCCTCCTGGGGTTTTTATGGCATGTTTTGGAGCGACTGGATGCTTCAGGACCATCTCCCATCAGGGCCTCCAAGGAGATGGGGAGGCGGAACTGAGAGGCCTGCTCTGGGAAGGTCCCAGAAGCCACTAGCAGCTCCCCAACTCAGCAGCACACACCCCACTCAGCAGATAGCTGGCCGAGGCATGAGTACTGGGCAGCGATGGTGGAAGTAAAAGCCTGGACAGAATGAACTATAGCGGCCAAGAACACTCCAAGTTGGCCAAAAATTCATTCTGGGCCAGACCCTGCACTGGGCCCTTTTATAGACACTGTGCCACTCCTCACAATGACACACGTGTAATCAGCACAGGTTTTCAGCTGAGAAAACGGAAGCTCAGAGGGGCTAAGTGCTTTGCCCAAGGCCACACAGCTACAGAGCCAGCATTTGAACCCAGGTCAGTCTGACTCCAGAGCCCTACGCACCGTAACATGTAGTGAATATTATACAAGGTAATATATATTCAATTTCCCTCTGAACATAAACAACTCTCTGCAAGGTCCTGATTATTAATGCATTTTGCAGATGAGGCCGACAGAGCTCAGGCAGGCAGCAGGATTTGCACAGAGTAACAGAACGTGTCCTTGGCCAGAACTCTGCAGCCTGTGGCCTTCCCAGCCAACGGGTCCATGAGTGGAGACCTACACCAAACCGACCACTGCTTTCTATGGTTTAGTTTTAAACTCTCAATTTTTTCTAGCCTTCCCCTGCCCCATTTTCCCTTATACTCCCAAGGATGCTCCCAGACGCTGAAGATGTAAGGGCTTGTATTTTATGCTCCAATTTTTTCTTTTTTAATCTACCAAACTCCCAGTTTGACTTTTTTGGTCAAAGATCGAGTTAAGATAATACTGAAATAATTTTTTAAATACTGAATGCCTCACCTATTTCCAAACAAGAATGAGACGACTTATTAAAAAAAAAACAAGAGCATGCAAGCCGCCTCCACCGCACGCACGGTCGGATGTTTGTCTCTCAATGCTCTGTCTCCTGCTCTTCTGACCCCAATGCCTAGGATTTTTAAAAAGTGTCTATGTGTGTGTGTGTGTGTGTGTGTGTGCGCGTGCGCTAAAATCACACAGCAGAATGGGAGGAAGGACTGCATCGGGGCTAATGAGTTACCACAACTTGCCATGGAATCAGTTCAGAATATCCTGGCAAGCTTGGAAAGAAGTGAAGAAACAGATGTGAAACTATTTAACACTTTTTTTCCTGTAAGAACCACTGTTTACCTTTTGCCTCAGGTTGGTACCTTCATCAGCAACTGTATGCAGCCGCCTAATCCTTTTGGCTAAGTCTGCCCCTGCTCCCTCCTCGCCTCCATAACACCATTCCCACGGTCACCGAGAAAGGTGTTCCCAGCAGTTCAACACGGGACAAATCCACAACTTGAAGGTGTCCATTTTTCTTACAGCTCCAAAGAAAAAGAAGTGATTGCAGAATTGGATACTGGATAAAATATCTTTGTTGAATGACTACCATATGTGACATAACTTACCCAAAATAAGAAGTTGATTCCCTTGCGTGCACTGTCTCTCTGTACTATTTGGGAACCAACTGGTCACCTTGTGGGGGGGTGGGTGAGGGTGGGGAGAAGGGGACACACAAAGGCTCCCAAACTAACTTCATTGTTGACTCTACTTCCACATATAATGTGTCTTTACACCCACCTGGTCAAATGCATATGGTAATCTGGATACATGTGCGACTATCCATTTATGGGCAGAAGGACATGTATCTGTTCTTTAAGAGAACAGAGTCATATGAAAAGGGGGTAACGGGGCCCTGAAAGCTTGACTGATCTAACATCCCCCCTGCCTCCAAAGCACACGCACCTGAAGATGAAATGGGGGGTCGAAAAGGGATCACCACTAATCCATGATTAGAACCTTCAGCAAAAGGGCAATGGTGTTGAGTGCCATCAACATGCCTTAGTTAAAACTTCACACATTCCCAACATGATGAGATCTGGGGATGCAGACTGGCAAACAGGAAACTGTCCCTGTGATCTGCTTTTCAAAGGGGAGCCTCTCCAGCGTGTTTGTCAATTCAGAGTAGTTTAATTATCCATCCCTGTGCACTCAATCTGGGCTCAGCAGGGAGGACCAAAAACTGTCAGGGCTGGAGTCGGCCCTCACAGGCCTCTGGGAAGCACACAGCTTTGCTCCGAGCTCTGTCCACCTGGGAGCTGGCCTGCTGGCCACCCTCCAGCCCCATCCCAATTTGAAAGCCCCCAGGGGGAGACCTGGAATTCTCCTCGTCTGCCTGGCAATGAAAGAGGTAAAGCTCATTCTGGGCTACAGAAAACACCCACCTGGAGCAGAACTGTCCTCCTGGTTAACCCTCTCTGCCTCACTCAGGAAACCCCTCTCTTCAGGGCCCTGCTTCTCACTCCCTCGGGATCGTACTCCCTGCTCTTGGAGAACAGTCCCCACCTTACCAATCTCAACAAGCCCAGGCCTGGCACTTGCTCTTTTCTAAAGTGTGCTCATTTGATGTAAGAACCAAAGAAAAGAATTCCAGCTCCTCAAGCCTTTAGCTTCGATTGTGTGCGTTGAGTCGAGGTGGTGTGTCAGTGATTCCTTTGCAATGTGGTATCAGAGCCTGCCAACCTGCAGCCCGGTCCACACCTCACAGACGCCTTGCTGGGTCATCCCCCACTATGCAGGAGAAACAAAATAGTGAAGTGGCGGCTTGTATTTTAAAAATCAGGATATTTCACACAAAAATTCGATTTCCAGGGTTTTTGTTTTGTTTTGTTTTTTGTTTTTGTTTTTTTAAATCAGAGCCTGTTAGCAAGCTGGGGCCACACCCTGTGTGACAAACGTTGCCTTGAGAGGAGCCCCTTTGCAGGTGGGCGGGCCACCGCGTTTGGCCGGGTAGGTTGTGTCCCCTGAGGGGACCCGGAAGGGGTGAAATCAAAGCTGGTCCAGTTGGCTTCCGTGTGGAAGAAGGGGTCCCTTTTCCTAATTCACGCAAAGGCTCCCTGTGCCCGAGGGGCCCAGTGCCCTCCACGGGCCACCTGACCAACGTCACCCATTCCTGTTACCTGCTTCTCCCAGCGGGAGCATTTACTACCCACTACAGACAACAAGAATTTACAGCTATGAACTTTTTATAAGTTCAACAGCACCAACACATAGATTAGATTTCTACCCAGGCTTTAGAGAAAATTCTTACTGGTCTGCCATCCAAGTCCAATCTTTCCTAGACCCCAGGTTGCCTGCTTTCTCAAATTCAGCACCCCTACTTCTGCTCAGGCTTTCTTGCTTCCCTGGGTCCTGGAAAAACACAAAATCTGACTCCTGGAGCCAGAGCAGGTTGGCTGGAAACATGTGGCTTATTACAGCACGGAGTTATAAGGAATGAGTAAGGCCGGTCCAATTTCTTTGAGGAGCGGCCTGCTGTCTCTGAGGTTGTCAACAACCTTGGGCTTCTACTTTTATGACATCTTCTGACCCAATGAACAGACCTGGGCAATAAAATGCAAATCATTCCGACAGTCAATTAATCCCACTGAAATCGTTTCAACTAACACAGCAATAAAAGAGTGGGAGGGGGGGAGGGGGAGGAGCCTTTCTCCGGTCTTTCCCTACTCAGAGATAACCTGCAAAACTTGAAGGAGTTTTAATTGTCCAGATCCACCCCAATTCCCCAAATCCAGGCCACATACATGGCTGTTTAAGCCTTAATGAAAATTAATGAAACGGAAACAAGCAGGAGGGGACTGCTGCCGTGAATCAGCCCTGCCTGGCGTCAACACCCTAACCAAACACCGCCTGCCCAGCTCAGCAGGACGGATCGCAGCCTTAGAGAGACCTGCAAGCCCCGTGCAGTGCTCACCCCCGTCCTTATGCTGATCCGTCCTCTCCCTGGTTTCTGGAATAACGAAAGGTCTGTGAGTTCATGAAAATTCCTTCTGTGATTTTTCTCAGCTGGACAGAGAGCATATTTGAGCCAGGGGCAGAAATGACATGGGCACTGCCAGGCAGCACCATCTTGCCCTTGTTCAAAGATGGTCCAGTTTTGGATCTTTGCTCCATCCTGGATTGGGTGTCTCCTCTTCATCTTTTTCTAAAGCTCTCTGACTTCCCCTTCGTCCACTGACCATTGTTTGTCATCATATATTTCTTTGGGTGGTGAGTTGATTACTGTCCGTCTTTCCTGTTCACCTAAGGACTCCAACGAGGCAGGATCTGGCTGGCTGGCTCACCACTGAAGCTCTTGATACAACAGTCCGCATCCTAGACTAGTCACTGAAATTGCCTTAAGTGTTTCCTACAGAGGGAATTTAATGCAGGGGAATTGGTTGTACAGGTGACAGAGGAGCTGAGAGCCCAACAGAGGATGCCGAGCTATCCCCATAGCAACAGCGGAAGCTGTTCCCAAGCCTAGGAGGGAGGCACAATGGGAGCAGGTGATGTTACCCATCTGGCAGGAGGTGCAAGCACCAAGGAGATAATCACTACCAGAGAGGCTGTTAGGCAAAAAAAAAAAAAAAAAAAAGGCAAAGAAGAAGAAATACCCTGGCTTCTCCCTTCCAGCCTGCTCCCCCACATCTCCCACGAATGGCTCTCCTTGGCAGGAGTCAGATGGAAGCCAGCTGACATGGGAACCACAGCTTTCAGGGGTTGGCCCCCCTCAAGATACAGAGCAGAGGAGGGTGGGGAATGGGTCTGAAGGCACACAGGCCTAGGGTCAGTGGTCTTGCCCCCATCTGAGGCTGGATTAGGGGGTGTGGTAGGCTGAAAAATGCTCCCCCCAAATATACTCATTCCCTAATCCCCAGAACCCCTGAATATTGCTTTATATGACAATCTCACCGTATATTTTTCTAAACATGTGATTAAGTTAAGGATCTTTAGAGGAGCTTATCCTGGATTTTCCAGATGGGCCCTAAAAGCCATCATCAGTATCCTTATAAGAGAGAAGCAGAAGAAGACAGACACACAGAAGACAAGGTGATGAGAAAACAAGAGGGAGGCAGAGATGGAAATGATGCAGCCACAAGCCAAGGAACGCAGGCAGCCACCAGAAGCTGGAAGAGGCAAGGAACAGACTCTGTCCTGGAGGGCCATCCTACGGACATGCTGATTTCAGACTTCTGGCCTCCAGAACTGTGAGAGAACACATTTCCACTGCTTTAAGCTACAAGTTTATGGTCATGTGTTGCAGCAGCTATGGGAAACTAACACAGCGCCCCTCCGTTGTGTTCCTATAACAGCACCCCCTGCTCACCCCCATGGCCCACTGTCCCTTTGCACTGAAAAGCAGCCTCTTCCGCTGTCTTATCTGTCCTACTAGACAGGACTTGAGGGTTATTTCCACAGTTCTCAGCACAGTGACTGGCATACGGTGGATAACAAATTATCGACTTAAATTTAGGTTCAAGCCACATCTGATCGTTGATCTCTTATTTAGGACAATATTGCCCAAATGAAGAGGTTAACATATTCCCGTATTTCTAGCAACCTGGCCAGACTCGGTACTGCAGATCTCTGTGCCCTGTAACCCAGCCCCCATCTCCCGAGGCCCTGCAAGGGATGCCCCCTGCTTCAGGTGGCAGAAAACATAGCATCCCAATGGCAGCTCTGGTCCCCCTCTTCCCCTCTATCCATCCTGTGGTCCCCAAAAGTGATGGTGAACCATGGTGGGGGAAGCTCCCCTTCCATCCCTCTTTCCTCTCTCAGCCAACTCTCAGCCCTGGGCCAGGTCACAGTTCCTCTGGAGTCCCCTGTGTTAACAAGCTGGAAGCCAAACGGCACAGTGTCGTACAGCATTTTTCTGAGTAGTTAATTAACAAGGGGATAAGCTACCTTGACAATCACTGGAGCAAGCAGCCTCGCTGTGCAGTCGTCAAGAGGGATGGGATTAGTTTCCAGGGAGACAAAAGGGAAATGACAAGGGGGGCAGGCTTGACGGGACCTGTGGCTTCCTTGATGCTGCTCCCTGCCCGATTCTTCTTCTGCCCACAATGCGGAGCAGACGTGCGCAAAGCCTTGCGCTGAGGCTGGGCTGGCCTGATAATTAGCTGTCACTCAGGGCTGTGGGCGGCTTTAGAGTCTGCTCACAGGTGGCATGAGCTGGGCTGAGGACTTTCTGGAAATCACACTGCCCAAGGCTGACAGCTTAGGGAAGGCATGTCCCAGGGGAATCGCTGAGGATTTCAGACAAGACATTCAGAGGTGGGCAGGGGTGGTCAGGTCATGTATTCTGGTTGACCCACAGGGGACAGGAGGTGAGCTGTGAAAAAGGGCCAAGGATGGTGAGCAGATGCCCGCGTAGGGTGGCAGCGTATCTCAGAAAGGGAAGACGAACCATAGTGGACACATACCATTTTATTTACTTCTACTCTACTCCATTCCATTCCATTCTTATTTTTTGCTACCCAGAGTCTCAGGGGGAGGGTGCAGTCTCTCTGCCACCCTACAAGTCAAAATGGCGAGATCACTTTCGCAGCCTCCTCTGCAGCTAGGGTGCAGGCATGTGATGCAGGCTGAGCCCATCAGATGCACCTGCTTGGGGTTTTTGAACTCAGAACTTTTCACGAAGCAGCAGTGTCAGTGGGCATGTAGAATTCTTGCAGTGGGGGTAGCACAGTCCATTCCTGGGGAAGCAGTGCTAGACACGGCTGCCTGCACCCAGGACAGTGTCCAGTATTAGCAGTGGCACCAGCCTGCTCTCTGCCTGGTCCTCTGTGGTGCTGGTGCGCCAACGTCCCATTCCCAGCCCCACTCTGAGCCCCAGGTCTTCAGATCTCCAGTGATGCCGAGACTCACCTAATTTATTTTCTATAAATCAATTTACTGTTTATCTTAGCCAGTGTGGATTTCTGTGCCTCAGAACTATCCACCCGGCCTGATCCAGGGTATGTAGTGGCTTATTTCTAAACTGCTGGAGGAAGTGAGAAAATGTGGCCCGGTTTTATCCAGAACAGAGTCCTGGAAAGTGATTTTCAATTTTTCTTTCTGTCAGCGCAAAGGGTTGGATATATTTGTCAGGCCTCTTTGAGGTACCAGTGACAGAGCCTGGTTTAAGAACAATGGGGATTTATTTATAACTGTGAAGTATGGGTGTCAAGAAGATCCCAGTACAGCTGGGTGCAGGGAGGTAAGTAACGCCAAGAATGCTTGTTTCTGTTCATGTCATGGTCTCTGGCTCCTCCAGGCCTGTCTCCTACCAGCTTAGCCATTCCAGTAGATTAAAAACAAAACAAAACAAAACAAAACACCCCACTTACCTTCCCAAAAGGCCCAGCAAAATCCTGGGCAAACTCGAACCTACGGCTGGGGTTGGGCAGGGAGGAGGGGGCAGACGCTGACCGTTTGGTCTGGACTGTGCCGTGGAGGCGAACGGATCGTTCCGTTACCTGTTCTCAGGTTTCACTGAAGACCTTCACCTCCCGCCCTCCCTACTTCCCCAGTTTATGAGAAGTCAAGTCTTACAGCAGAGTAACTCGTGTTTTTTCAATTTCTTATTCTTTCACAATTAACATATTACTGGTAGAACTTACTTGCTTCTGGGTGGTGCCAGATATAAGACCAGCTGTTGATTAAAAGCTGATGTTCCATTTGTTTCTCATCCTCTCAAGAAAAGATACTGCGAAGCAAGTGAGTGAGAGTGACCTTATCATCAGGATAGCCTTAAATTAGCCTCAATTAATAAATTTTTAAGGTAGGTGAAAATCTGTTATTATTTAAAACAAAATACTTATAATGGAAGCAGTAACTACCACTTACTACCAGTATCTGATGTTTATTAAGAATGTACTATTTCCCCAAAACTGGTCTAAGCGCTCCATGTTTGTTAACTCACAACACGGTCCTAACATGCTATGAAGAAGATATTATGAATCCCATTTTACAGATGATGAAACCGAGGAATGGAACTATGAAGAACCTGGTCCAAGATTACACAAGCTAATAAATGCTGGAGCCGTGATTTGAGCCCAGTAAATCTGCATTCTGTATGCCTAACTGCAAACGCTAACCTTCCTCCATTCATTAATCACACAGTATTCAAAAGTGCCCAATACAGTGGATGTTATCTCTATTTTTACAGATGAGGACACTAAGCCTCAAGAGGTAACATCATTTGTCCAACCTCCCAGAGCTAATAAGGGCTTTGGGTCAGAATTCAAAGCCACTGTCTTTAACCAGCTCCCAACATACAGCAAATCTGGGAAAAGAACAGAGTGTTGGCACCCTAAGGTGTAGAATCACTGCTTTAGAACAGAGGTTGGTAAACTGTGGCTCATGGGCCAAATCTAGCTTGTCACTGCCTTTATAAATAAAGTTTTATTAGAATACGACCACCCCCATTCATCTGTGTACCCGTCTATGACTGCTTTGTGGTCGCAACGACAGAGACCACATGTCCTGCAACTCCTAAAGTATTTACTATCTGACTCTTTACAAAAACAGCTTGCTAACCAATCCCTGTCTGGGGAGGAGCCAGGATGGCTAGTGACTCACTGGTTCCATCTTACACCACAGGGACCGCCGTGGGCTGGGAGGGGGACCGCAAGGAAGACTGCTGATTCCCAGAGACGCCATCTGAGAATCATCTTTGTAGCTTTGAAACTTTATTTCCCTGCCCTACTTCCTGTCTCTGCCAAGAGCCCAGAGCCAGGGCACACCCTTGTCTCAAACAAGAGCCCCAAATCTGGCCACCTACCCAGTTTCCTCCTGTCCATTGTGTAACTACTGCTCATCCCAGAAAGCTCATTTAAGTTCTCCTCCAACTGGGTGGATTTCCTAATGTTAAAAATATGAATTCAGAGTCATCTGGCCCCAAACCACATGTGACTGGCACTTGCACATGTTATATAGCAACTGCTTTAGAAACAGGCATTTTTCTTCTTCCCTCCTAATGTTAAAAACCAAATCCAATGGTCCAGTCAGTTTTATGAAGCCCTGAGAAGCAGAACAAATTCTCTGGTCCCCTCCTGCTAGAACATAATCTGAAGAAATTTAAAAATTTAAAGGGGTAGGGATTGAGAAGAGCAAACCCCACTCCCTAGTCTGGCAGGCCAGATGGACCCCAGGGCTCCCTAAGCACCCATAACCTTCCCACCTGCTGCCTCTCTTGGGAGGGGCCCACTGTGGCATCAGGTGTAACACTTTAATTTCCCGTTATGACCTCTACTGTGATAAAAGGCTTCCCTTGATGCCAATTGTTTGTTTCCCTTCCGCAGTCCTCACCTTCTCCTGCCTCTCATGTGGCCACATCAGTCACTGTCATCTCTGTCCAGGGACAGCGGTGCCTTCTAGCTGCCACTGTTTTGCTCTTGTGGTCCCTCTCCCTGGCCTCATGTTCGTCCCTCGTCGTTCCACCTGTTGGAACCACACCCACCTTCCAATGTTCTGCCCAAGTGTCTTATATTTTATATACGATATTTTTTCAATCAATTTTAATTAAGCGAGAAATACATGGATGAATTTTCCTGGCTCATACTGTAAAAGCATTACAGATAGTCTCTACTGACAAAAACCTGCAAGCTCCATCCACTCCTCCTCGAAAGCAAGTATTATTGTCCCTTTATTGTGTATTTTTCCAGAGTTTTTGCCTATGCATTTGTATACTGACATATGACCTGGTTGAAAATATACAATCTGTTTTGCATGTTTTACACAAATGGTAACATCTCTGCTTTTTTTTCCCCACTCAACAATCCCTACTGGAGAGTTTTCCACATTACTCAGCAGAGACAGAATGCATTCTTTTTATCTGCCATAGTATGAATAGAGCATTCCTCTTCTGATTGACTTTTAGATGGTTTCTAGCTATTTGAGAGTAGAACAGTGATGTTATAAACATCTCTGTCTGTGCGTCCTTGAGCACGTGTGAGTTTCTCCAAGGTAGATTATATGTTATTTATCGTTACCTAATTGTTCAGAGCAGGGGCTGGCAAATGCTTTTTGTAAAGGGCCAGGGAGTAAATATTTTAGGCTCTGCAGGCCATCTGGTCCTTGTCACAGCGCTCAACTCTGCACTTGTGGTTTGAAAGCGGCCACAGACAATATATAAATGAATGGCTGTGGCCATGTCTTAATAAAACTTTATTTACAAAAAGAGCCAGTGGGGCAGATTTGGCCCAGAGGTATAGTTTGCCGTCCTTTGGTTTAGAGCATGTAACATGGGTGGCATTTTAGGGGTATTTCCAGGCTATTACATCAATGCTTCAATGACTACTAACATTTACTGAGCTCCTTGGATGGGCTTCACCCACTGCTTGATGCTTTTCCTGGATTAACTCATTTAGTCCAAGCTCAGTGATATTAAATACTAATTTTTTAAGATCACAAAGCTGGTAACTGAGAGGAGCTGGTTTTCCTATCCAGGTGGCAAGACTCCAGACTTTTTACTATTAAAGGGAGCAGAGGTAGAGTGCAGACAGGTCAAAACACGGCTGATCAGTAATTTAAATCCCAGATGGCTCTGACAACTAAGAATCTCATGGTTCTGGTAGACCGTTTCCCCAGGCACATGCACATTTGCCTACAATTTCAGGTCATTCCAGAGGGCTCCTGAGTGCCACCTTGGGTGAAGATTGCTTACATTAGGACCCACGTGGCTGGACGTCTATCCAGCGCTCCAGCGCGCACCAAGCCCTGCCTCCAGGGCTGAGACACTGTAACTCCTAACTCTTCTCTTTGAAAGGAGATTCTCACTTGTCTTCCCTACTTGGTCCAGTAAGTTTGAGAAGTGGCAGTAAAGCTCGTTTGTGTTTCAGCCAGTAAGGATGAAAGGCGAATGGATGGATATATAGGTGGGTGGGTAGGTGGATGGAAGGGAGGCAGTGAGGGGAGGGGAGAAAGGACACAAAGGAAAAGAGGGAAAGAGAGGGGGGAAAAAAGGGGAGGGAGGAAGGAAGGAAGGGTGAAATGAGGGAAAAAAGAATTGCACTGTGAAACACATAGGCCCTTTTAAAATTGTGTTTACCCAATATGCTTTCATCTCTTAGGGACAGTTTGGGGACCTATTAAGACGGTCAGGGGCAGACTACCGGGGAGAGGTTTATTCTGCAAAAAGAGCAGTTTGGGGATAATGTGGTCTTAGCCATGGACGGTCTGGCCATTAGAGGTTCTTGGGGAGAGTGGTCACGTGAGCTGGCAACAGCCGGAACGCCGCCAGTTGACACTGGGGTTTTGTAGCTTGCTCTGGAGACCTCAAAGGTCCCCAAATGCTGCTCCTCGTTTCATTTGCCCTTTCTTAGCTCCAAACCCAGGTCCCCAGGCACAACTTGGAGGATCAAGTGCATTTTCCACTCCGTTTCATGCCAACTGGAAAGTCAAGCCCTGCCAGGGCCTGAGCTGTTAAAAACATAAGTGGGGAACCCCCAAGGGGCCTGAATCAGGAGCCATTCAAAATGTTTTCTTCCTTTAAAATTTTTGTTTTAATATACTCGACAAGCGCTTACTCTCAGTTTGGGGAAAACCTGTCAGAGGGATGCCCACAGCAAAGGAAAACTCCCGAGTCTTCCCGACGGGTATCACGGGGCCCAGCTGGGCTTTGTTTCTTTTGGAGAGCTGGCTTTTCCGTACCCTTGCGTGGTGTTTCATGGCTTGCCGTGCATTATTCAGTCCCAAGTTACTCCGGGAGGAACTTCCCTTTCCGAGGAGCCAAGTGACCAAAAATCTTTTCCTCCCACAAAAAGCACCTCATCCTTTTTAACGTGGGGACCCTCTGCCCAAGCCACGCCCACGGGCACGCGCACACCCTCCACACATGCAGCCGAGAAGTCAGCACAGCCCTAGGCACATTGTTGGCCTGAGTGTGAATCCATTCGTAGAAGACGCAGCAG